>NC_080746.1:32844822-33452240 GCF_020826845.1 Diceros bicornis minor | reverse complement strand
GATCATACTAATTGGCAGAACATCACAGCCCATATATTTCTGAAAATCAAAAGTGTCATAATGCTGCAACAGGGCCTTATGTGTTGATAAAGCAGGCAGGTCCTTGGTGGTATGACTTGATCAGAAACATGTCATCTACCTCAACGCTTAGACTGCCTGAAGTCACTCCTTTAGGAAGCTGGTGGAGAAATGTGAGCCACTATTAGACTATTAGCAAGTAGATCCTGACTCTGATAGAAGAGATCCTAGAGTGAATAAGTTTTAATGAGGGGAGAAAAAGAAAAAAAATCAATTCAGAGTACTGTGGAATTCACTAGAGTTTCTCAGAATTAACATGGCAGTATTAGGAATGTGAGATGGGAAGAGGAAAAAACCAAACCATGCTTCCTTCTTTCATTAATTCAACAAATATTTGAGTATAAACATGTGTTAGGCTCTAGCTATACGTAGTTTTCACCCTCAAAAAGCTTACAGTAGAGGGAAATATAAAGGGGTAAATTTAATATCCTGTAAGGCATGCTACAATAGGAGTAGTACAGGAATATATAGAAGCACAAGAGGAGGGGCATCTAACCTCATCAGTTTCCTGGAGAAAACTATGGCATCTCTGTTATCCAGGCAAAGAGACAAGTAGTAGAGGCAGAGGAAACAGCGTGTTCTCCCTGTCAGCTCAAGGTTGCATTTTAGAAGAGCTGCCATGAGTTCAACACAGTTGCAGCAGAATATTGGGAAAAGACATGACTAAAAGTGAGGCTGCTATGCTCGGACTCAATCCCTCAAGGGCTCTTTCAGCTTTGTTAGGAATTGAACTTTATCCTAAGGATAATGGGAACAACGCATTTTCCATAATCCTATGAGAAGAGGCAGTAAAATAGAGTTTAGGATTGTGGACTTTGTGCCTCAGTTTCCTTATCTGTAAAATAGAATGATAATAATAAAACCTCTCTTATAATGTTTTTGAAAGAATTGCACAACATAAACTACATGAAGCACTTAGAACAGTGTCTGCAACATAGTAAGCACTCAATAAGTGTTAGCTATTAGAATTATGACATGTTTTAATCTAGGGAATGGCATAATTAGACTTCTGTTGTGACATGATGACTCTGACCTCAGAAGGGGAGATGGTCTTAAAGTTTATTCAACAGTGTGATGATTTTCAGTGTGAACACTTGGATGTGTGTGTTGGTTGTGGATAAGCAGTGAGATGGTGTTCAGAGTAAATACTTTCTTGTTGTGAAAGTAGTGTTTTCTAATTTTAAAACTAAAGAGAACCTTATATGATCATTTGGCTTTAACATTTTCATTTAACAAGCAAATAAACTGAGGCTTAGAGAGGTCAAATGACTTACTCAAAGTCCCACAGCTAGTGGGTGGTAGCTTTGGTAATAAACATCAAGTGTTTTGGATCTCAGTCCATAGCTTGTTTGGTTCTCCTTCTGTGTCCTTAAAAGACCATAAGAGGAGTGGATCAACAATGACTAAAGTTTGTTCCTTAGGCCCTTTTCTCTGTGGCAAGTCTCCTTCAAGCTACCAGAAAACACTGTGCCCTGCATTTAAATAACCTCCCCAGGCACTATCCCCATGTTATTGAAAGATTTTTGTTGATTCTGTTTTCTATCTTACATTTCAGAAGATGAAAGGAGCTCTCAGTTGAGAATATTCTATTTTCCAATTTCTGCCCAAATCCCTTAAGCAAAATGAAAAACAAGCTACTCTCTTGAATTCGAGTGGTTGTTAGGAATGGAGACAACCTGGGAAATGTTTGTTTCACAGACAGCGTCCCATATTATAACCTTTTAAGAACTGCTTCAAGAGCAGTATTTTTCACTGTGGAAAATGGGGAGCAATTTTGATGCTACTTCCAGTCAAGGAAATTAGAGCAAGGAAAGCTTTCAGGGCCTCTGGTTCCACCTCTCTCCACTGATGGGTTGTTCAGCAGAACTTCACAAATGGCCTTGTGCATCTCTATGTTGGGTGGTGGAATCAGGGGATTGGTGCCAGCATGTTTGTTCTGTGCCTTTGAGCAAATAATTTGATCTCCTTTTTGACCCATCTATGAAATGAGAAAGAATGAGTGATTTATAAACATAGATTTCTAGCGTGACACTATACAAAGCATGCAACAGACTTTTAACTCAGACAATTGAACTCAAAATAGTACTTGTTATATTACTTTTTAAAATACATTTTAAAAAATGATTGGTTGAAAAGAGTGTGATTTTTTGATATAGGGTTCTTAGGGTTAACATGTAAATATTTAATGCAATATTTATTATGTTGGTCTGTTCACATCTATCTCTTGCCACTACCAGGACATCATGTCGGTAAGAGGCGCTAATAAAAATATTGCCTGTAAGAATAATGAATATCAACTACATCCCCCTCTCCAGAATCAAGCAGACTGATAAGCAGGGTTGGAATAATGCCAAGGGCAACAGACATTTGCCTTATAAACTTACCTACTCAATCTTTACTTACTTCCTCAATTTGTGGGAAAAGGTACAAATAGGGCCTGAGGAGTATAAAGATATTATTGAACTAATACTTTCAATATTCATTATACATATAATTATTAAGCACTTCTTGTTTATAAATATATGTACCATCAGAAGATTTTCTTAATAACTTGCTGGGTACAGCACAGTGGAAATAGTAGAATGCTGATGGATGTTAGTGGATAGCATCCATTGCCTAGAATAGAGCATACACTCTGAAAGTCTGTTGTTGTGCTACACACTTGGTCATTTTGAGGAGGAACAGTTCATTCATTTAAGAAAGATTCTGGGAAGATTCTAGAATTATAAGAGCTAATAACTGCATTTGACCAACTTTTATTTTCTCAGGGAAAACAATCCTCTCCCACATGTTCTCCACTATGACTTAAATTGAAAAAATTTTTAGTGTTTAAATGTGACTGAAGAACCTCAGACTTACTATTCTCATCTTATTGCATTGGGTTGTCTTCTAGCCTCATCTTTATAACTATAGGCTCTGTGACTTTAGGCAAGTCATTTAATATTTCTTACTTTCCAAGATCTGCTATGTGGGGCACAGGGAGGCTGGTGGATAGATCATAGTAGACTTTGGAGAGCATTTAGAAGGTTTTAAGCTTAGAAATGACATTATTTGGCTTACTTTTTAAAAGGCTCATCCTGCCTGCTATGTTTGGAGGCTATTGCAAAAATTCAAGTGAAGGATGATAGGAGTTCAGACTAGGGTGGTGGCTGGAAACATGGTGAGAAGTGGTCAAGATTCTGGATATATTTTAGAGTCAACTAGGTTTCCTTGTTAGATTGTCTGTGGGACATGAGCCAAAAGAGGAGCCAAAGATTCTTCCAAAGTTTATGGCCTCAGCAACTAAAATTATGCAGTCATAGCAGCTGAGATGGAAAGGTTGCAGGTGAAGCAAAGTAGGTGTGTCTATATGTGGGTGTGTGGGGGTTGATTTGCAGCTCAGCTCTGATATATTAGATTTTACATTTCTACTTATTTTTTTTCATATTTTGGTTGGCAGTCTTAGCCAAATGATCTCAAGTCTGTTAAACAGGCAAAGAAGTAATGAAAAGTGTGTAGACATTAGAGTTAGACAGATCGGGACCCCAATGCCAGCTCCTCCACTTATAGGCTGTTGGAACTTGGGCAAGACACCTTAATCTAGTGAGTTTCAGCTTTAGTATCTGTAAAATGAACACAGTGATCTCTACAAAATATCTATTTTCATGAGGATAAAAAGAAATACCATAAGTGAAACAACTGGCACATAGTGTATAATTAATAAATGTTTATTATTATTATTAACAGTAGAAAATGTTGTTCCATGCATAATTGGTGAATCATGACTTTCCAGATGCTACTCTGAACTCTGCTCTCAATATGCCCCCTACATTTTAAACCCCAGAGCAGTGTTTCCTGTGCCTTCCTACCTTCCTGCCTTAATTGGTACAGTATGCTGTTCCTCCTCTTTCTATCCATAGAGTTACCTGTGTCCTGTTCTAATCTACCCTTTTTCCTCAAGGGAGACCAGGCCTCAAAGTCCAGATGCACAGATTTTCATTACTGTCAGCTATTTAATCCAATACATTAATATTGACTTGTACTTAATAGAGAGAAGGCTGGAAGAATAGGGTGAAGCCGTATTCCTAATGTCCTTCTTTAAGGAAGGATGATAGTAAAGGTGGGACATTCACACCCTGAGAGTGAGCTGTGAAGCTAGAGTCATAAAGACCCAGCCTTTTTGGCTTGAAAGATCAGAGGACAACGTTGAGAAAAATAACCAGGGTCAGCGAGAGTGAACTTTGGGAGGTCCACATGAGTGGATGTCTATAATCTTTTTGTTTTACTAAGAGTTCACCTATTTGAGGATCCTGGCCTTATGCAAAAGTCTCAGTTCCAATACCCCTACTTAAGGAAGGACTAAATCAAGTCTGTAGTCAAAACCTGTATGATAAACTCACATTCCCTTACTGCTGGGGCTTGCATCAGCATCAGATTTCCAGTTTTTTTCTTTGATTTTGGTACCTATGAATTTTCCATTCTCTCTGGAGAGCTCAGTCAAGAATGTACAGTATACACACACACACAAACACACACTTACATAAAATTCAGCCTCTTTAGGTTCTTCTAGGGAGGATTACTGCATTATTAATTTGCCTTTTGCGTGGAACATCAAAAGAGAAGAATTTCTCCTCAATCAAACATTAACATGGATTTGCCACTCACTTGTTTTTCCTCCTTTACTGTGTAAGACTGTCTATTGCGACAAGCCAAGGAAATTGTGTATTCAACTTTCATAGTATGCTACATGTTGAAGCCACAAAGGGACATCCATGAGACACGTACAAGAAGTCTTTACCTACCAAAACAGAAAAAAACAAAATGGAATTGACTGGAAAATAATCAATTCAATTCTATGAAAATAATTAACAAAAACATCAACTGTTTTTTCCATTTTAGGTTTGCAAAAGTTTCCATTTTACTTTGCCAAGTAAAAACAGAATTAAAAAGTTTTTGAATAGCAGAGATATGACCATAAATTTAGTTTTTGCAATAGTATATTTTTATTTACTTTTTTTCAAATTTCAAGTATTGCTGGCATTTCTTAGAGATATTGTGGCATGATAAAAATGTTCACTAAAGTTGTTTAAATCAGAAAAATAAATAATCAAGCAAATAATTGTTGAATAATATAATTGCATACTCAGTTGATATGGTAAAAGGAGAGAGAATATTAAGATAGATATTAGAAAAAAATCGACGAAACTAAGAGCTGGTTTTTTGAAAAGATAAACAAAATTGACAAACCTTTAGCTGGACTCTCCAATAAAAAAAGAGAGAGGACTCAAATAAATAAAATCAGAAATGAAAGAGGAGACATTACAACTGATACCATAGAAACGCAAAGGATTATAAGAGACTATTATGAATAATGATAAGCGAACACATTGGATAACCTAGAAGATACAGGTAAATTCCTAGAAATATACAACCTACTAAGACTGAATCACGAAGAAATAGAAAATCTGAACAGACTAATAACAAGGTGATTGAATCAGTTATTAAAAACATCCCGGCAAAGAAAAGTCCAGAACCAGAATATTTGGTGAATTCTACCAAACATTTAAAGAAGAATTAATACCAATCCTTCTCAAACACTCCCGAAAAAATGAAGAGGAGAGAACACTTCCGAACTCATTTTACAAGGCCAGCATTACCCTGATAACAAAGCCAGATAAAGACATTACAAGAAGAAAAACTACAGGCCAATACCTCTGATGAATATAGATGCAAAAAATTCTCAACAAAATATTAGCAAACTGAATTCAGCAGCACATTAAAAGGATCATAAAATATTATCTAGTGGGATTTATTCCTGGGATGCAAAGACTGTTTAACATATGCAAACTAATCAATGTCATACATCATGTTAACAAAATGAAGGATAAAAATCATATGATCACATCAATGGATACAGAAAAAGCTTTTGACAAAATACAACATATTTTACGCTAAAGGTTCAACAGATTAGGTACAGAAGGAACATACCTCAACATAATAAAGGCCATATATGACAAGCCCATAGCTATCATTAGACTCAACAGTGAAGGGTTGAAAGCCTTTCCTCTAAGATCAGGAACAAGACGAGGGTGCCCACTCACACCACTTTTATTTAATATAGTACTGGAAGTCCTAGCCAGAGCAATCAATTATGATTTTTCTAATTATCGTCTTGTAATTGATTTCTAGTTTTATAATCATTGTGGTTGGAAAAGTTGCTTGATATGATTTCAGTCTTCTTAAATTTATTAAGATTTGTTTATGGCCTAACATGATGTATCTTGGAGAATATTCCATGTGTGCTTGAGAAGAATGTGTTTTCTGTTGCTTTGAATGAGATGTTCTGTATATGTCCGTTAAGTGTGTCTGATCTTCATGTCATTTATGGCCAATGTTTCCTTATTGCTTTTCTGTCTGGATGACCTGTCCATTGGTGAAAGTGGGGTATTAAAGTCTTCCACTATTATTGTATTGCTGTCTATTTTCCCTTTAGGTCTGTTAATCTTTGCTTTATATATTTAGGTGGTCCTATATTGGGTGTATTAATATTTACAAATACTATATCCTATTGTTGGTTCCCCCCTTTATCACTATATTATGACCTTCTTTGTCTCTTATTGCAAGTCTTTGTCTTAAAATCAATTTTTGATGATATAAGTATAGCTACCACAGCTTTCCTTTGGTTTCCATTTGCATGGAATGTATTTTTCAATCCCTTCATTTCAGTCTGTGTGTGTCCTTACATCTGAAGTGAGTCTCTTGTAGGAAGCATATAAATGTGTCTTTTCTTTTCGTTCAGCTATTTTATGTCTTTTGATTGAAGAATTTAGTCCATTTACATCAAAGAAGTAATTATTGGTAGACATGTACTTATTGCCATTTTGTTAATTGTTTTCTGGCTGTTTTGTAGTTCTTTGTTCCTTTCTTCTTCTCGTGCTCTCTTCCTTTGTAATTTGATGATTTTCTATAGTTATATGCTTAGATTTCTTTCCCTTGTGTATCTACTATAGGTTTTTGCTTTGTGGTTACCATAAGCCTTACATGAAATAACTTATATTTATAACAGTCTATCTTAGGTTTATAACATTAGAAATTTAGATGCATTCTAAAGCTATATACTTTTACTCTCCCCCCACTCCCGCCATGCTTTATGTCTTTTTTTTTCTTTTTGCTGAGGAAGATTTGCCCTGAGCTAACATCTGTGGCCAGTCTCCCTCTATTTTGTATGTGAGTTTCTGCCATAGCATGGCTGATGAGTGGTATGGGTCCATGCGTAGGAACTGAAAGCTGGCTGCTGAAGTGGAGTATGTCAAACTTAACCACTATGCCACTGGGCCAGCCCACCATTTTTTTTGTTTTTGATGTCACAATTTACATCTTTTTAGCTTGTGTATTCATTAAAAAATTATTGTAGTTATGGTTATTTTTACTACTTGTGTCTTTTAACCTTCATGCTAGCTTTATAAGTGATTAATCTACCACCTTTCCAACACTAGATTATTCTGAGTTTTTTTATATATTTATATTACCAGTGAGATTTACACTTTCATATGTTTTCCTGTTACTAATTAGTGCCCTTTAATTTCAGCTTACAGAAGTCCCTTTAACATTTCTTGTAAGGCTGGTCCACTAGTTATGGAAAAATCTCTATCTCTCCTTCAATTCTGAAGGACAGCTTTGCCAAGTAGAATATTTTTGGTTAGCAGTTTTTTTCTTTCAGCAATTGGAGTATATCCTGCCACTCCCTTCTGGCCTGCAAAGTTTATGCTGAAAAATCTGCTTACAGTCTGATGGGAGTTTCTTTGCACATATCAAGTTGTTTTTCTCCTGCTGCTTTTAAGATTCTCTTTTTGTCTTTAACTTTTGACACTTTAATTATAATGCATCTTGATGTGGGTCTCTGAGTTCATTTTATTTGGAACTCTTTGGGTTTCCTAGATCTGGATGTTGTTTCCTTCCCCAGGTTAGAGAAGTTTTCGGCCATTATTTCTTCAAATAGGTTTTCTCTCTCTCTTCTCCTTCTGTGACCCCTATAATGCTAATGTTGGTCTGCTTGATGTTGTCCCATAAGGGGACACATCAAGCTATCCTCACTCTTTTTCAATTTTTATTCTTTTGTCTTTTTCTTCCTCTGATTGGATGATTTCCGCTGCCCTGTCTTCAAGTTCACTGATCTTTTCTTCGGTTTCATCTAGTCCACCGTTGAACCCCTTTATTGTGTTTTTCAGTTCAGTTACTATATTAATCAGCTCTGTGATTTTTATTTTGTACTTTACTATAATTTCTATCTCTTTATTGAAATTCTCACTTTGTTCATCCATTCTTCTCCTGAGCTCGATGAACATCTTTATGACCATAATTTAGAACTCTTTATCAGGTGAATCACTTGTCTTTGCTTCACAAAGATCCTTTTCTGAGGTTTTATCTTGTTATTTCATTTGGAACATGTTCTTTTGTTTCTTCATTTTCCTTTCCTCTCCATGTTAGTTTTTATGCATTAGATAAAACAGCGACTTCTCCCAGTCTTGAAGGAGTGGCCTCGTGTAGGAGATGAAACTTATCATCCAACCCTGTCCTTGCTCTTGGTTGTCTTTCAAACACTTGTGATCATCCAAGCAGTCTACTTTATTCTTAGTGACTCCCAGTAGTTGAGGCTGTGCCAAGAACTGTCAGTGTCCCAAAGGGGAAGATCTCAGTCAGCACCTAGATTCAGGCTGATTGGAAGCTAGACCCTCAAGCAGCAACTTTTAAAGTATTTAAATATACCTGTGTTAAGGGAAGACAATGAAGTGGGCATTTCTGTCTGCTCCCTCTGCACTGAGCCCCAGGGTGATAGCCAGTTAAGGACCGTTTCTTTGTTTGCTGCCATTTCACTGAAGCCATAAACACAAGCTCTACTGGCCACCAGAGCCAGGCTATCAAGAGATGTGTCCTCTGGGTGGCAAAACCAAAAGCTGCAGCAACAGACATGTACACAACCTCCTTTTTCAGAGACACTGAGGACTTTGTTGATGCAGAGGAAGAGCGTGAAAATGGCATCTTCCAGCCTCCTCAGTCTGTAGAGAAGATTGTATTCAGCCCCTAGGTGTGTGTTCAATTAGAAGCCTGCCCCTCAGGCCACAGGTGTGAAGATAAGTTACTAGGCCTCTTTCACAGTAAGACTGGGGGTGCATTACAGTCTGCTGTCTCTATTCTTGGGGGGTAGCCAATTAACAGTTTCTCCATGTATAATAGTCCTGTGCTATCCATTAGCACAAGCCCCACTGGCCACCAGAGTCAGATGATCAAGAGGTGTCCCCTGGGCAGCAACCACAAAAATTGGGGAGCCAGATGAGTGCACAAGCTGCCCTCTGGGAGATACCAGCAACCTGGAGCAAGGCAGAGGGAGAGCGCAAAGATGGTGCCCACCAGTCTCTTCCTGCAGAGCACCTTAGTAGGATTCTAGATCTGTGTCAAACCAGAAGCCTGCCCCTCTGGCTTTAGCTCCAAGATAAACAAATAGCCCTCTTTCACAGAACGACTGGACGTGTGTTTCAGTCTGCTATCTCCACACTGTGTTCTGGAGTTGGTACCTAGCCAAGAACTGTCTCTCCATATGTTACAATCCCATGAGACTCACGAATGCAAGCCCCACCAGCCACCAGAGCCAGGCAATCAAGGCACATCCCCTGAGAGGCAGCCATATAACCAGGGCACCAGACCTAAAAAGCAAGAAACCAGATACATGCACCATCTTCCCTCTGGGAGATACCAGCTCTCTGATGAGTGGCAGAGGGAGAGTGAAAAACTAGTGCCCACCCTCCAAGATCTCTGGAGAGGATTACAGTCACCCCTTAGATGTGTGTCTCATTAGAAGCTTGTGCCTCAGGCTACAGCTATGGAGATAGACTAATAAACCTCTTTCACTGAAAGACCAGGCACCTCAGTCTTTTGCCTTTCTGCTGTGCCCTGAAGGTGGTAGCCAGTTTAGAACTCTTTCTCCATTGGTTACAGTCCTGTGGGACCAAAGAGCATAAGCCCTGCTGGCCAGCAGAGCCAGGGGATCTAGAGGTGTCCCCTGGGCAGCAGCTGCAAAACTCGGGGTACCAGACGAGTGTACAAGCTCCTTTCCAGAAGATACTGGAGACCTGCAGTGAGACAGAGGGAGAGTGCAAAGAAGACACCCTTCAGCATCTGGCTTTGAGTATTTCAGTAGGTCCCTAGGTGTTTGTTAAATTAGATGCCTGCCCCTCAGGCTGATGTTTTAAGATATGCAAATAAGCCTGTTTCACAGGAAGTCTGGGCACTTTTCAGTTGGCTGCCTCTGTGCTGGGCCCTGTGAGTGAGTTTCTCAGTTCACTGTAGCCTTGTGGGTCTAGTGGATTCAGGCCCTGTTGGCTTTCAATGCTAGATGTTTTGGGGGCTCATCTCTCAGGTGCTGGTCTTAAAAGTTGAGGTGCCGGATGTGGGGTTCAAATCTTTAGCTCCTCAGGAGAAGCTCAAGGTTGTGAATTCCCTCCCAATTATGGGTCCCTGTACCAGGTGGGGGGTTTAAGGCAAGACTGTGCCTTACCCTCTCCTACCCACTTTGATGTGGGTTTTTTCTTGTTTGTCCTATGTGTAGGAGGCACTCAGCTAATTTTGGGGGGTTTTTAAGAGGAAATTATTCCATATGTAGCTGTAGATTTGGTGTGTCCATGGGAAGAGGTGAGTTGAAGATTCTCCTATGTAGCCATCTTGGACCAGCACTAACTTGGTTTTTAATCTCTGAATATTTGAGAGTTGACTGTAAGAAATGAAGTTTCTATGTCTTTAACTTTACCTTCTGTGTTCTGAAAATTGATGTAATTTTCTGTAAATGACTTTTTAAAATCATCTTCCTCCTGAGCTCTTTTGCATTTTCTGTTTTACTCTAATAACCTTTATGGTTTCACCAGGAAGAAGCAGCCATGTGTGGATAAATATTCTTCAGGATACACTAGGCAATTTGGCTGTTCAAAATTAACATGGCAGAATAATGCATTTCTATTTACTTATTTCTTCATTATGTATGATTAGACAGGCATAAAAGAGTTCATGGAAGAAACAATTATTCATGTAAAGGTATTATCCATAGGAAATTCTCTTGAACAATCTTTATTTTTCTCTTTTGATAAGGTTTATCTTTCAAGATTATTTGATTAAGAGGACAGAAATTGTTCTTTGTTGAGCCTTGTGTTACCTCAGATAAAGCACTCTAACATATAGGTCAAAAGACTGCCAGCCATTTTGATTTGAGGGGACTTTTAAGGCCATTGGATTTAATTCATTTATTTCAGCTTCCTTGGAGTTGCAATCATTTCTACAAGTGATTCATAAATCAACAAGCAGAACACATTGAAACCAAGGTTTGTAGGTTATAAGAATGGCATTTCCAAAGTTCCTGCTTTTTACCTGCATCATAGTCATTGTTGGGCAAGGAAATACACCTATATCATCATGAGAAATAAAGTGAATTATGAGAAAAAAGATTACAGATGCAATTCAGTAACATGCTGATGCAGTCGCTCATTTGGAGTATATCTTCATCCTATATTTGATGATTTCTTTTTGAATAGTCAGATCATAATGCACTTTGCCCAGATTTCTTAGGTGTTTTTCTGACAATTCAAATCTAACATGTCTGAAACAAAATCTGGAAAAAATATGCTCTTTTAGATGCAAGACCCAAGTTGAAATCTCACTTCATTTATACATAAGCCAGCTTTGGGTTAGTTAATAGATTTGAAAACTTAGCTCAAATGAGAATATTAACAAATATAGCTCAAAGGGCTGTCATGAGAATTAATAAGACCCAATATGTAGAATTGCACAGTGCTGGCTATGTTTGCATTCAAGAAATAATAGCTCCCTTCACTTCCATTTTCTACACTTGACCAAGTTGTTCATCCATTCTCAGTGGAAAAAAATTTGAATTAATTCCAGAATTGAGGAATAACCCTTACAGCCTCCCTTCTCCTCACTCTCCTATATCAATCGATTCACAGAGATCTGTTTTCCTGCCTCGTATGATTTCTTGATTTAGTCTTCTTTTCTCTATCTCCAGTGTCACTAAAGAACCATCTTCCAAGTGAACATTTCACTAATCATTAACTGATCTACCCACGTCTACTTTTATTACTTCCTCCTGCCTATCCATTTTGGGGGCTTATTTTGGTATTAGTTTTCTAACTTCAAAAAATGTTAGCTCAATAAATATTAGCCATTTTTCTTTTCTAATAAATGCTGTAAAATTATATCTATTACTTTAACCACAAGCCACATGTTTTGATATGAACTGTTTATTGAGTTCTAAATATTTCTAATTTTCATTATGATTTCATCTAGACATATGAGCTATTTGGATGTATGTTTCTTACTTTCCAAACATACAGAGTTTATTTAACTATCTTTTTGTCATTCTTTCCAACTTAATTTTATTGATTCCAGAAAAAAATGTCTGTGGTCCCTTTTCTTTGAAATATGTCTTGTTTTATCATCCAGTCTGCAGTCTGTTTTTGTAAGTGTTCTATGTAGGCTAGACAAAACAAATGTATATCCTGTTGTTTTGTGGTTCCATGTTCTATATGTTGTGTCTGTTAAATTTAGCTTATTATTTTATTCAGATCTTCTTTACCTCACTGATTTTTATCTGCTCAATCTATCAGTTTGTTAGGAAAATATACAATTATATACTCAACATACAAAGAGGAAAAATTCACAGAACAGGGGAAATAAATATGTGTGTAAAAATCTTCCCCTGTTTTAAGTGACTACATTTTTAAAATAGTTAATTCTTCCTGGTGAATTGAACTTGCAATTTTTATTGTTATCATCTTTATTTCTATGAATATCTTTGCCTCCAAGCCCATGTTATCTAATACTTACATAATCTTTTAATAGTTTTCTTTTGGTTAATATTTGACTAAAATATCATTTTTCATTCTTTTACTTTTAACCTTTTTGTATCCTTATCTTTTTTCTTATCTTTTAAATGGTTTTTGTGTGTGTGTGTATATATGTATGTAGAACTTATATCTAGGTTTTGTTTTTATATTATTTAATCTATATTTTTTTTTGGTTTTCAACTGGGGAATTTAAGTTATTCATATTTTTTGTAATTACTGATATGTTTTGCTTTATAGGTACCATATAATTTTATGTTGTTATTTGTTCTGTCTTTTCTGTGTTTTATTCCCTTTTGTCACTAGTTTTCCTTTGGACTGATTGAATTATTATTATTATTTTTTTTTCCCAAGTCATTATGCTGTACATCTTTTTTTTTTTTTTTAATTTTTTGTTTATTACAGTAACATTGGTTTATGACATTGTAAAAATTTCAGGTGTACATCATTGTATTAGTATTTTGGTGGTGAACATGATGAATTATTTTTTTTATATTTTCCTTCACTAGTTTGGAAGTTTTATACCTTTTTTTTTTACTCTGAAGAGGCTAGCATATGAATTATTACATGCATCTTAACTTTTCAAAAGCTAAAATTAATCAATGTCCTACTAGCTTCCTAAACAATACAAGAATTCAGAACACTTTAATTCCGTTTAAACCCACTCTCAAATCTCTTTCCTTCTAAGTGAAGTACACCCTTTAGAACTTCCTTTAGTGAGGGTCTGCTGTAACAAGCTCTAAGCTATGTTATATTTGTCCGAAAAGGTCTTTACTGTGCCCTCATTTTTGAAAGATATTTTCACTGTGTATCAACTTTTAAAATAATTTTCATTGAAATATGACATACATGCAGATGATTAATATTTATAAGTATTCAGTTTGGTGAATTATCACAAACTGAACCCTCCTGAGTAACCACTACTCAGATTAAGACAGAGAACATTGTGGAGCCCCCTAATGACCTTCCCTTCTCCCTTCTCCTTTCTCCCAGAGGTAACTTCTATCCTGATATCTAACACCATAGATTAGTGATACCTGTTTTCAAACTTTATATAAATAATTTTATACAGTATGTATTCTTTGGTTTCTACCTTATTTTGATCAACATTATGTTGGTGAAATTCATCCATGTGTGTAGCAGTAATTTTGTCATTTTCATTGTTTACAGTATTCCATTGTATGAATATACCAGAAATTATCCTTTCTATGGTCGATAGACATTTGGATTGTTCTAGTTTGAGACTATTCCAAATAATACTGCATGACAGGCTTGTACATGTTCTTTTGTGTATGTATACTGCTCCGTTGGTTATATACCTAGGAGTGGAATTGCTTGGGCGTAAACTATGTGCATGTTCTGCAATTTAATAGATTCTGCCAGTTTCCCAAAGTGTTAGCACCAGTTTGTACTCCCGCTGACAAGATGTGACAGTTTCATGTCCTTGCCAACGCTTGAAATTGTCAGTCTCCTTAATTTTTGGTATTCTGATGGTTATGTAGTGGTATCACATTGTGGTTTTCGTTTACATTTCCCTGATGACTAATCTTTTTCTTTTTTTATTGAAGAAAAATCTTGCCGCATAGAGGATTTACTTTGCTTCTGTCAGGCAATTATAGTTGCGACAGATTGTTTCAACTTAATTAGGGATTAAAACTGTTTACAAGCTGGGCTTCAGGGTTTGTATTTGTTTCTAATTTACCCCTATTCCCAGAGCGTAGCCTTTTGGGAGGTCCAACTGACAGCCTGGAGTATTTATCAGGCCCCAAACTCCTTCCAGCGCTGAGCTCTATTTTTCCTCCAGCCCTATTAGACCACTGAAGGCTCTGCTCATCTTCTCAGTCTCTAAGCATCTGCTTCCAAATCAGTAAATGCCTCAGTGAGAAGTGACAGCGAGTGTCAAGATCACTTCTCTGTGCTTGGTGCCTTAATTCCTTGCTGCCTGGGTAGGTCTCTAATGCCTTCAAATAGATTTTTGTTTTGCTTTGTATTTTGTTCACCCTTTCTAGCCGTTTGTGGAAGAAATATTGATTTACAAGCTGATTTGCAATTACCCAAAACATCTGGTAAAATATTTCAGATTGCTATTTTCTTTCAACACATTGAAGATTTTATTTCACTGTATCTTCGCTCCCATTGTATTGCTAAGTCAATTCTCAATTGAACTACTATCGTTCGAAAAACTATTATTTTGTAAACTTTTAATATATTATCCTTATATTTGGTGTTCAGTACTTTCATTATGAGTGCCTAAATATGGACTTGTTTTTATCCTGTCAGGGAATTATTGAACTTTTTGGATTTGAGAATTGGTGTGTTCTATGAGATTTGGAAAATTCTCAGAAATTATTGCTTCAAATATTGCCTCCATCCTATTCCTTTTCTGGGAGTCTGGATTGATATATATTGGGCTTTCTTAATCTATTTTCCATGTATGTTAATCTCTCTTTCATATTTTTCATATATTTGGCTTTTTTGCTACGTTGTATATTTCTTTTCCTGATGTGTTTTCCAGTTCACAAATTCCTTAGATTTGTCCAAGCTGTTGTTAAAATCATCTATTGATTATTTTAAATATTAGTTATTGATTTTTTTCTTGAATTCTACTTGATACTTTAAATTTTTTCTAGCTCATTTTAGTTTCATGTTCTCTGCATTGATATTTATGTTTGGTTTTTATTACCTTAAATATAGTAAACATAACTATTATATATTCTCTGCTGGTCTGTTTCAACTGTTTATTCTTTCTGCTGGTTTTCACTCATGATGCTTCGTTTTATTTAACACTTAGTGATTTATTTTTATCATAATTTTACTGTGAGCTGCTCATTTTCCTTGTAAGTTCATTTGTGGGAATTCTTTGATGCCTAGGATAAAGGCAATTTCCTTCACTACAGATTTGCTTTACTTCTCTGGCAGCTAGAGGCACTACCTGTGTGGGACCACTTTAACTAAACTCACCACATAATGTATTTTGCTTTACCCGCACAGTGTAAATTTTTTTTTTTTTGTGAGGAAGATCAGCCCTGAGCTAACATCCATGCTAATCCTCCTCTTTTTGCTGAGGAAGACCGGCTCTGAGCTAACATCTATTGCCAATCCTCCTCCTTTTATTTTCCCCAAAGCCCCAGTAGATAGTTGTATGTCATAGTTGCACATCCTTCTAGTTGCTGTATGTGGGACACCGCTTCAGCATGGCTGGAGAAGTGGTGCATCGGTGCACGCCCGGGATCCGAACCCGGGCCGCCAGTAGCAGAGCGCGTGCACTTAACCGCTAAGCCCCGGGGCCGGCCCCGCAGTGTAAATTTGAGGTGCAAATCCATGAGACAGCCAGCTTATGTCACACTTCATAGTGGTGTTCTCCTCTTTCGCTCAGTGCCATGGTTGAAACAGGCAGTTTTCCTTGAAAAGAGTTGGATTAGGAGGTGATGAGTTTATTTCTAATTCACTCTAATACTGAGAGTGTGACTTTTGAGGTCCCAGCTTTATGAAGGTAGTGTCTCTTGTTATCTTCCTTACTTTGGTTGGCCCTGGACTGTGTCTTATTTTGCCTGTACTGAAAAAGAACAAAGAACGAAGCTCAAGTTCTGTAGGTTTAGCTCGACTCGGGCCAAAAGCTGGTTTTTGTGTTTGTTTACCTACCTGGGTTCCTGACTTCATGTGGATTTGACCTCAATGTTCCATATTCCTTCTGATTGATTGATGACTTTTATATTTTATCTAGCCCTTTTAGTTGTTTTTAGTGGAAAGTTTAGTTTGGTTACTAAGTCTATCAAAACTAGACATGGAAAGTCCCTCCAAACTAGTTTCTATTGGCAGCCATATGATCTGTTTTGTTTTGTTTTTTAATTTGTTACGTTAAATCAAACCTGAAAACCCTTTAATGGATTTCTGTTTCCCTTAGGATAAAGTTAAAATGTTTACTTGGCTCACAAAGCCCTGCATGATCTACTTTCCTGACACTTCAGTGTCATCCCATGCCACATTATCCCTTGACATTCTGTTCTTTAGTCAAACTGCTCTTTTTACAGATCCTTGCATGCCTGTTCAAACAGTTGGTGATTTTGATTGTGATTTTTTCTCTGAATTTAAGAATTTCTGTTTTCCTTTTGGTAGGTGCTGGTTATGTGATTGTGATAAAGTATGCAACATGCCACTAAGTGTGGTGTCCCTCAACTTGACTTCTAGGAGTGTGTGATCCCTACCTCTCCAAGAGTCAGAACCTACCTAGGGGTTCTGTGCTCCTCCCACGCCTGTGCCTATGCAGAGCTGTAACCTATGAGCTAATGTTGCTGCTCCCCATTGCTCAGCTTAAGTCAGGAAGGGCAAGGAGCCAACTTGTCCACCTACTTTGAACACAGTGACCATGTTAATAATCCTAACCATTGTACAAGGGCCTCCCTCTGTTTATTGTACCTCTTGGTGCTGTTGTGGAGAAGAAAATGGATTCTGGGAAAAAACTCAGTCTTACTTTTTTCCTCCATATGCTTTGGACCATCTTTCCCTATTTTCCGAGTAAATCTGATTACTTTTATTATTACTACTTTTAGGAATTTCTCAAATATCATCTGTGATGGTTAATTTTATGTGTCAACTTGGCTATACCAAAGTACCAAGATATTTGGTCAAATATTCTAGAAGTTTCTGTGAAGGTGTTTTTCAGATGAGATTATGAGTAAAGAAGATTACCCTCCATTATATGAGTGGATCTCATCCAATCATTTGAAGGCCTTGATGGAAAAAGACTGACATTTCCTAAAAAAGAGGGAATTCCGCCAGCAGACTTGCCTTCAAACTTGAACTACAGCATCAACTCTTCCTGAGTCTCCAGCCTATTGATCTACTCTGCAGATTTTGGACTTGCCAGCCTCCACAACCACATGAGGCAATTCCTTATAATAAATCTCTCTCTGTGTACATAAGTGTGTGTGTTGGTGTGTGTGTGTATACACATACATACATCATACATCCTATTGGTTATGTTTCTTTAGAAAACCTTGACTAATAATACATCATCCCACTTAGTGGCATCCATTCTTGTTTGTTATAGTTTTATTCTTCTTTCTTTTTTTATTGACAAATAAAATTGTATATATTTAAAGTGTACACTGTGATGATTTGATACATGTATACATTGTGAAATGATTACCACAATCAAGTTAATTAACACATCCATCACTTCACATAGTTACCTTTTTGTGTGTGTGTGTGTATGTGTGGTGAGAATGCTCAAGATATACTTTCTTAGCAAATTTCAAGTATAAAATACAGTATTGTTAACTATAGTCACCATGCTCTACATTAGATCTCCAGAACTTATTCATCTTACAACTCAAAGTTAGTACCCTTTAACAAATATCTCCTCATTTCCCCCACCTCCTAGCCCCTGGCAACCAATGTTGTACTTTCTGCTTCTATGAATTTGACTTTTTTAGATTCCACATATGAATGAGATCATACAGAATTTGCCTTTTTTTGTGTCTGGCTTATTTCACTTAGTATAATGATCTTAAGTTTCATCCATGTTGTTGCAAATGGCAAGATTTCCTTCTTATTATGGTTGAATAATATTCCATTGTGTGTGTGTGTGTGTGTGTGTATCACATTTTCTTTATCCATTCATCTGTTGACAGACACATTGTTTCCATATCTTGGCTGTTGGGAATACTGATGCAATGAATATGGGAGTGCAGACACTTCCTTGGAGATACTAATTTCATTTCCTTCAGATATATACCCAGAAATGGGATTGCTGGATGATATGGTAGTTCTATTTTTAATTTTCTGAGGAACCTCCGTACTGTTCTCCATAGTGGCTGCACAAATTTACATTCCCACCAATGGTGTACAAGAGCTCCCTTTTCTCCACTCTTTACCAACACTTTTTACCTCTTTTCTCTTTTTACCTCTCTTGATAATAGCCATCCTAACAGATATTGGGTGATATCTCATTGTGGTTTTGATTTACTTTTCCCTGATGATTGGTGATCTGAGCACCTTTTCATGTAACTGTGGCATTAGTATGTCTTCTTTGGAAAAATATCTATTCATGTCCTTTGCTCATTTTAAAATTGGATTATTTATTTTTTGCTATTTAGTTATATGAGTTCTTTATACATTTTAGACATTACCTGCTTATTTGATATATGATTTGCATATATTTTCTCCCATTCTGTTGGTCACCACTTCATTTTGTTCATTGTTTCTTTTGCTGTGCAGAAGCTTTTTATTTTGATGCAGTCCTACTTGTTTATTTTTGCCTTTGTCACCTGTGCTTTTAGTGTCGTGGCCAAACAATTGCTGCCAAGACCAATAAAGAAGTCTTCAGTATTCTTTTATAAATAATTAAATCTATGCTTTACAGGCATTCATTCCCTGTCATTAATCCATTTGCCATTCTGGATGATTTTTCTTCCCTCTGGATTCACAGTTTTACAAGTCCTCTCACTTTGAGGTTGCATACTGACTTTTCTCCCTGTTTGGTGGAGTCTTCTTGTGAAAGGTAGGCTAGAAGAGTATGAAAAATCCACTTAGCTCTCCATGTAAGCTTCCAATCTAAGTGTATCTGTGGAAATATTCACTTGTCTTTTCAGACTAGCCACAAATCAGTTGCTACTTTCAATGCTATGCTATCACAAAGCCAACGCACAGTACTCACACAGCCTGGTTTCCTTCTTGTGCTGATTAAATACAAAATGACTATCAGAGTTTCTAGCCTGCCCCAAACTTGAAATGTGATAGACAAGAACACAGTGGACTTTTTTCAAATTGCTATACTGGTGACAGCATGATTTTTCTTCTAAGGGAAAGAATGATTCTTATTCCATTTGTTTTAGTGAAGCTAACAGAGAGTAAGTTAGCACAACAGTCTCTTGCTAAGATTGAGTGATAAATGGTAAGAAAAATGTTTAGACTATACACAGGTGGATTATAAAATAAAAAATATGCCCTTGCTCTGGTTTTTTCAAAAAAAGGAATACCTAGAAGAAAAGATTCTTCTTTAAAGTAAAATAATAACTAAAAGGAAACATTTTCTTTAAATTGAGAAAAAAGTAAAAGAAATTAATTCAACAAACATTTATTAAGTGTTTCTCAAGTGCTAGGCATCACACTAAGCACTGAGAATACCAAAATAACAAAATCCAATCTCTGTCCTCAAAAAGCTTATGGCCCATCAAAGGAGACATGACACTTAATTTCTTTTCACTTGGTACATGTACACTCAGATATGTAAATGAAAAATGAGGAAATGCAGAAGAAAGAGAGTTCATCTTTATTTGTTGAGATGGGGTCCAGAAGGATGTTCCAGAAGATGTTATATCTGAGCTACAATTGAAAGGCTGAATTGGAGTTCATCCAGTTGCTATGGTGGGGCATATATAGTGGTTGAACCAGCATTTCAGGCAAAAAAATAGATATGTGCAAAGGCTCAGAATCATGAAATAGCCTGGTGCCCTCAGGAATTTAGAAACAGGTTGATACCTTTAGAGTATAGACCCTCAAGAGGACCAGGTTGAGGGACAAGAGACTCATTGGTGACACAGGCAGGAGGGATCAAGTCATGATGAGTTTTATGTTTCAAGATAGAAGCTTAAATTTTATTTTTAGGACTATGATTCAAATCTTGGCTGCATATTTATCACCTGGGGGAGCTTTTAAAAAATTCTATATCACATTTCCAAAGATTTTCATTTAGTTTGTATGAGATAGGGCATGGGCACAAGTATTTTTTAAAAGCTCCCCAGTGTTTTTGTTTATTTGCTTGTTTTATTTTGCTTTGTTTTTGTTTTAATGAGCAGCCAGGATTGAGAACCACTGCTTTAGAAACTGGTTAATCAATAAAGAGTAGGAAAATATATACTTACATGTGTATTTTCGACAATTCATTCTGGCTGGAGAGTTGAAGAGAGAATTTGAGTTCAGGGGTGATGTCTGAAAACAAGGGGAACAACTCTATAATCAGCTACTAATCCATGCCCATTTCTTTTTAGTGGAAAGAACATGTACTTCAGGCCTAGTTCATTGTGTTAGCAATTTCACTATGGACAGACACTTACCCTCTCTGGCCTCAGTTTCTCCATCTGTAGAACTGGGAATCTAGTAATATCCATCTAACAGCATTGTTATGAAATCACATATGTGAGAGCAATGGTTAAGTGTGAATCATTTCCTGGGTCAAAGCAGTATACAAGTTGAAGTTGACAATGTTCTTGATTGCCCAACATCCATTACATCCATCAATGTAGAGAGATGGTTTCTTTTCTTCCACTAGACCCTGTTATTTCTGGAAGTGACTCCTGGAACTGCTACAGCCGTTTTGCTACTGAGAGGAAAAGGTATAAAGAGCCTGTGTACTTGAAGACGTTGATGAGGATGAAGGGGCCAACTCGGGAGCCCATATTACTTCTGGGTTTATTGTTATGTGAGATAATACATTTCCTTATTGTTTCGCCAATTTGGATAGGGCATCTTGCAGCAAAAAGATGTGCAAACTATGGATCGAAAACTAAGAGTATTCATGAAGCAAGTACTCAACTTGTTGAAAGCAGACTTAATTTTATCTTGAGCTTGAACAGTTTGGACTGAATGAAAACAGACCTGAGGAGTCTGCCTTGAATCTAATTTTTACTTACTAAGGATAGAAAATTGATTCCAGTTAGATGGGAGAAGTTCCAGGACTACAATATGGCATTAAGAACGCATGGGAAAAGCTGTGAAATCCATTTAATCCTAGGCCCCTGGAGCCAATATGGCTTTACTTTTCTGAGTTCCTTGGTATCCTTGGAATACCAGCCTCCAGGGAAATAATATGACATAATGCAAAGCACAACTTTTGGGGGATCACTGACTTAGTTTGACTCTATTTCTTTCTATGTGACCTCTGACAGGTTACTTAATCTCTCTCAGCCTCATTTTCCTTAACTTTAACGTAAAGAAAATACTAACTACCTCAAAGAGTCTTCTGTGAATATTAAATGAGGCATTATAAATTACTTAGTACAGTACATGATACATAATAATAATAATAACAGCTTCGGTGGGCAATATCCATTTGTTGAATACTTAAATGGAGAGAGAGGAGCCATGTTTGGCAGTGGTGGCTCCACTAGGGTTGTTCCAGACTAAAACTAATGTCGAAAACTTTGTCTAAACAGACTTAGTCCCAGGAAGAGATGGTAGGGAGCATGAGCTGTCTTTTCTTTTTTTAAAAATTGTGGGTAGCTTAAATATAGGAGCACCTCTTTATTCAGTGTAGAATTTCTACAGGGAGCTTGAGAATTCCACTATTTATATAAAAAACAGAAATTACAGTAAGCAGTGTGATAACTTCAGGCAGGAAAATATTGGTATATACTTAAAATGCATGAATGATTACCTTTCAGCTTGATTTTTGGCCTCTTTCCTTAGACTAGCAGTGTAAATTTCAGGAATTAAGGAGTTACCTTATAGTGATTAATGTGCCACATGCTTAAAATATGTTCAGACTCTGAGAATTCAGACACAGAAAGATGAGATTTCCCTGGGAAAATGGAACATAATTTTCTTTAGGATAGATGACAAAACTGTACAATTTGGAAGGATGTTAGCACAGAAAATTGAAAGAAATATAAAATAAGAATACTCTTTGGAGTAAGAAAAGATGTTTCGATCTAAGTACTATTACTTAGAGATTAGGCTAGATGATAAATCTTTCAAGAAGGGATGAAATTGAGCTCCAAGTCAAAATGAAGCAAAGTTTCATGAACAGAAGAGTCTGGAATGAGGGAGATCGATGAACTGTTAAGAGGAAAAGGTCAACGTAGCGGATTTAAGGAATGAGCTTCTTCCTTTCAGGATTATTCCCAACCTTCTTTTTCACTGTCATCACAAATCTAATCTGGTCAAAATCCTGACTCAATTTAACTCCTGGGTCATGCTATTCAGCCAACTCTATAAAAATTCTCAAATTACATTAGAATTGTCCTCAGAGCTCTGCCACTGCCTGGCTGTGGACATGGCACTGCATAAACTCTATCCAGCTTCTGCTGAATGTGTTTTCAACTGTACTCTGTAGCATAATCTCACTGTATAAAATGAAAGAAACTGATGTGGTGTTTTGTCTTTCAAATACAAAGCAAATAAAAAATACAAGAATTAGAAAATATGTATTTGGTAAACAATTTAATGATTATATTATGAGGTTTTTTTTACTGCTCTCCTATTAAAAATAATATTTTCCTTGTTGGCATAAAGTTCAGGCATCCTTTAGTAGAACAATTATACACTGTAGAATAATAACATTTTCAACTGATGATAAGAAGTATGCTGTGGTGAAGATGAGTATCTGTTGAATGACTTTGTATAAAAAGAAGCCTAGGGTGGTGAACATGATGTAATCAATGCAGAAATAGAAGTATAATGATGTATGCCTGAAATGTATACAATGTTACAAACTAATGTTACTACAATAAAAAATTAATTAAAATAAAAAAAGAAGCCTATATGATTTAGCTAATGCATTTTTTAAAATATAGGTATTTTATGAACTCACAAGTAATACAGATGAGACATTCCTGTAATCCCCAAAATTGTATATCTAGTTCAACCCCATCATTTTACTGATGAGGAAGAAGACTCAGAGAATAAATACTCAAACAGGATCATACAGATCCTGAGTGAATCAATGGCCCACATTTTCTTTCTCTTTTTTTTTTTTGTGAATATATCTATTTATTTATTTTTTAATTTTTTGTTTATTGCAGTAACATTGGTTTATAACATTGTATAAATTTCAGGTGTACATCATTATTCTTCTATTTCTGCATAGATTACATCCTGTTCACCACCCCAATACTAATTACAACCCATCACCACACCCATGTGCTCAATTATCACTTTCACCCTCCTCCCTCCCCCCTTCCCCTCTGGTAACCACCAATCCAATCTCTGTCTCTATGTGTTTGTTTATTGTTGTTATTATCTACTACTTAATGAAGGAAATCATACAGTATTTGACCTTCTCGCTCTGACTTATTTCACTTTACATAATACCCTCAATGTCCATCCATGTTGTCACAAATGGCTGGGATAGATCATCCAAACAGAAGATCAATAAGGAAACATTGGCCTTAAATGACACACTAGAACAGATGGACCTAGTAGATATATACAGAGCATTCCATCCAAAAACTGAAGAATACACGTTCTTTTCAAATGCACAGGAAACGGCCCACATTTTCTAATGCTTAAAAAACCTTTCCAAAATTTTACAGTAGTTATACAAATGTGTCCGGTTATTTCCTAGAAGCAAGCTAGGCATTTAGCTTAAGAACTAACTTTATTTCATTAAGTTCATCTCTATCCAAAAGGAAGGTTTTATCCAAATTTTGTTTTAGATTTAAAACATTAGATAATGTTTTATCTAAATTTAGATCAGTGATTTTGAGAAGAGAAAATAGGATCAAAATTTAGGTGAGTTCTTGAAATATCATCAGTAGTTCTTAATCTTTGACTGAACCCAGCTAAGTTTAACAGACACAAAATTAAGCTTACCTTTTCTAGAATTCTACCATCAGGGAATTATTATTTTGTGAGTTATTGGACTATTCTCCAAAAATGGAAATGTCTTTGGGAGGTATTAAGTAGAATCTCAGTTAGTTATTTATATCTCAGTGTGATGTATTTTAATGATCCATTTCCCCACTCCTACCCCAACATCAACCATAAGCTAAAATTATCTTTTCTTTTGGGGAAAGAGATTTGATAGTAATGTGGCCATTAGGGATGGATGATTGTAGATTATTGAAAATTGCCCAGTAATGTCATATTTGAGCCAGTAGCTGAGAGTAATCACAGAGTAGATAGGGGAATTGGGGCACATGGACAGGAGGAAAGAACTTCAGGAAGAGGAAAGGGACAGCTTGGTCTCCTTTACAAGTTTACAAAAATGGTCCTTAATCCCCTCATTCTAATAAATTAGACCCCAATGTTCCTTCTAAGCCATACTGGTGAATAGTTGCTCAACACCAAAACATTCCAGTATCAACACTCATTTCCCTAGACTAAGTGTCAGCTGTGGCAAAGCCCTAGTGGGCTGAACAGAAGCATCTTCAAGGGCTCAGGCCAGGTCTTGGAGATGAAGGGCCTCCTTCAGGGAATTGAGTGAGGAGTCAAGACAACTTATCTCATCCTACTTGCCCTCTGGCATCTTCAGGGGAAACTGATGTGGCAGATGGCACTGGAGACCTTTCCTCTCTGAAACCCAACCTTGAGACAAGAACCAGGTGTCCTGACACGAGGTTCATGTGAAGATATCCTCATCTAGTCTGTTCAATGAAGAAGGGGAAGAAGGCTATACGATACATTTTTCTCTCCCCTAGCTTCTATTTCCAAACCACCGCTCAGTCTCCTTCCCCAAATGCTATTCTCTCAGACTACCCACAATCCCTTTGGATTTCCTCTAAATGCACCAAGCTCTTTTCTTCCTCAGGGCCTGGAACCCATTGGCTCCTCCACCTGAATTGCTCTTTCTCCAGCCCTTTGCAGGACTTGCTCTTTCGAGGCTGAAATATCATTTTCCCTGACTGCCTTATTTAGAAAATGTCTTCTCATTATTTTCTTTCTCAGCCCTCTTTTAATTGTTTAAATGCCTTAAAAAAAATAATTCCAAGTTCTAATGTTTTCTTGTTTATTCTCTGGCTGTCTCTCACTAGAAGGAAAGCTACCTGTACAGTAGGCTATGTCTACTATAAGCTATACTACTATTTCTGTCATACCTGCCACATGATTGAATTTCTTAAAGCACAGATGCTCTGTTGGTTAAGTGTTTGTTAGTTAAGAGTTAAGTGGTGTAGTTCTCAGCTCTGGAAAGGGCCAGGCCGCCACCATGCTGTGAAAGATTGAGGGCAGGATTATAGACTTGCCTTGACAGAGGGGTGGGCAGGATGCCCCATCACAGCATGAGGTGGGGGGAAGCTGGAAGCAGTGCTGTCAGTAGGAGGACACTATTTCCTATTTTCTTTAGGAAAGAGCTTTACCTCCTCTCCAACGTTTGCTCATTTGCACAAGCCCTTTGTTCAGGCTCCAGAATTTTGTACTGTGTGGAGTGAGAAACTTTAGTCCGAAAAATAGAGGAAAACATGGTTTGGTTAGATGTTACCTGCTGATTGTTATGTCCATAAAAAACAAACAAACCAGAAACCTTGTATAGCCTGTGTGAAACCAGAAATTTTAAAGATTGCTATCTCAAGAGTATAATCTCCTTGAAGGAAGGTATTCTGCCTCATTTATCTCTATAGCATAAAGCCCTAGACAAAAATTAAAAGGTGATCCATTGTTTAAAAATACTAACTGCTTCTAAATACTAACTGCTAATACTAACTTACTGAAATACCAAAGTTAACTGAATACTAACTGCTCCCTCCGGTGTGAGAAGGTTGCCAAGAATACTCTTAATAGCTGGAGTTATAACCCGAGGGAGAAGATGTTAGTAAAATTTAGGTATAGCTGACATGACTATTCCTAAGGTGATAGCCATTTCTAGCTCCCTACTTTTCATTTTTCTCTGGTCTCCCAGCGTTGAAATTGAATAATCATGGGGAATAAAGGTGAGGGAGGGGAGTGGGTGGAACAATTTACCAAATGCTTGCTATATAGCAAACCCAGATCTATATGCATTCCCTCGAGTATGTAGTACGGATTACATGAAATAGTCTACAATGTAGTTATTATTTTTACTGTTACATAGAGGAATAAATAGAGATACAAAGTGGTTACGTTAACTTGCTTATAATCCCTAAGCTAGAAAGTGGCAAGCCTGAAATTTGAGATGAAGTCAGGTGTGTTTGACTTAGAAACAAGTTCTATTTCCGTTACAAGACGCTATCAGTGAAATAATCTGAGAAACTAAAGAAATCACTCACATGTTAGTAGCACCCTGGGGCTCCCCTCCATGACAGTTTCCCTTTTAAAAGAGAAGGACAGATTTTTGGGAGGAGAATCCTTCTGTGTCTATAAAATGGCACTCACACGATCCTTACATAGGCCGGCCCTCAAGCTACATCATTTCTTTTCAACCACTCTTATTTTATATCTTATTTCCCTTAGCGGTTGGTCATCCAACATTTCCACTGCCTGGTGGTTTTGCAGAATCACTGTAGCACTCAAAAAGCAGTACTATCCAATTTCTTGAAATGCTATTAAATAGCGTTAGTTTGAGTTCTTTCTGCAAATACAAACCTTGACTAAAGCTCCAAGTTTGTTTTTACCATATGACTGCCCAGGATAAGCATGCCAGATGTTGTCCCAGCCTTTGCTGTTTCCTCTTTGAGGTTCAGAGTGACAAACTCACTATTAATCCAGGCTGGCAAAGCCCATATCAAGGTGTTTTGTTTGAAACTTAACTCTGTGACAAAATAATATGTAACTCTAATTGAATTTCTAAAAAGATCAGAGCATAAAAATAGACACACTCTTTTAAATTCAGTTTTGAAAAACATCTCTTAAAAGCCACTCCACTCCACAGCACTACCGTAAGTTCAAAATGCACCACATCCTGTTATAACAGGGACAAATCCTAAATTCTAAATATTTTCATTTCCACATCCTTTGTCTGTCTCTTTTCACAAAGGTCTTCTGAGGTAAGTGTTGTCATACCCTTTAAATGAGTGACGTAACTGAGGCAAAGCAAGATGAAGTAACAGCTCAATTCCAGAACAAGGACTTATATGAATCTAGGTAATCTGGAGCAGGAGAGCCCAGGGGTGGAGAATGCAGACGTTGGAATCAGACAGAGCTACATTTGAATCATGCCTCCATTATTTATTAGATGTCAAACAGTGGGCACGTTTCTTAACCACTTCATGCTTTGGTTGCAATAGGGATAATAATTATACCTATTTCAAAGGATTATGTGAGGATTAAAAAAGCCATTATGTATGGGATTATTAATTATTATTACTAATCTGTCACCAAGTTCATCATTCTTTCCAGTTCATTTCAGCTGCATGTGAACAGTCTTGCAGCAGAAGGTAGCTTCAGTCCAGCTGCTAGCAAGAGAATATCTTGCTATTTCCCAGGGTGCCTGGTGCAGACTTCTCTATTGTTACTGTAGAAAACATTGACAAGGAACAGCACTGTTTTTCTCCAAAACTGCATCTCAAAATGAGAATGGTATTTGGTTCTATCTTTAAGCTTAGAACACGGTGAACACAACTTCCAGTACCGATGATATAAAAGCGAGGCATTAGGTCCTCACTGACTGCTAAGAATGGTATATATTCCTTAAGCATGCAAGCCCCACTGTAAGTATCACAATACTTACAAATACCTCCTTCCAAAGGAGTAAATGCTCAACCATGGGCAATTGTGGGCACTGTGCATACAGAAAAAGGAAACTAGGCTTCTTTATAACAGCTGCCATGAGAAGCAAGAAGTCACAATCATGGGTCCGGCAGATAGCAGGGACCAGACCTGAAGCAGTGTCTGGCACAGTGGGAAGAGCACAAGCTTGTGGAAGGTCCGTGAGGAAGGAAGAAGGAGACATTTTTAAGGCACCTGCAGCAAGGCAAGAGCTGGAGGGCTGGGGGAAAAGGAGGCTGGGGTGGTGGTGGAGAGTCAAGACCTGAACACTCAGGTGACACCTGTGCAGGAGTGGGTAGCTGCCTTTTAGCTTGTGTATGGCTCCTGTCTCAAATATCTCAAACGCTTCTCAGACTCACAGAGCAGTCCCAGAGTGGTAAGACTTCCAGGCCTCTGTGTGGGCTGCTTCCAAAACCAGGAAGAATGCAGCAGACTTGCCAAGAGATGAGCTGCCCTTGCCTGAAAGCGGGAGAGAACAGTTCTTTATTCTTTCTTTCTCCCACAGCAAAATGAAAGTACACCAAAGGCCATGGAGACCAGTTCTGCAGGACGATGTGACCTTTCATGTTCAAGCCTGGGCCAAGAAATGGGGCAGAATCTGCCACTTAAGCTGTATATCCAGTTTGGGAAATTATTTTGCATTCAGATTTCTAGAAAATGCTGTGTTGCACACTTGTGTATTTTTTTTCAAGCTTCTCCTTGTTTAAGATTTAAATAATGCAAACATTTGGATATGAGACAAAGGGACAGATTTTGAAAGATGAAATTTAAAGGACAGTGTTCCTTTGTTTAATAATTTAGTATTTTCTTCAATGACCTGTTAACAAACATATGTAGAATTAGGTTTAATTCCTCTCCCTAATTCCATTTTTATGTCAAAACTAAAGATGGCTAAATCTTTCTAGAGGATGTAATGTATTTAGGTTAATGTAATGACTTTGGTCAAATGTTGATTTTGGTAATAGTGACTCCATTTATGTCAAAATGAATCTTAATAGGACAATGCCTAAATTAAAATTTTGACCAAAGTAAACAATTACATTAAAAATAATTAAGGCTATCATTCTATTTGCTATAAACGTAACTCAAGATAAAGAAGAGAGAGAATCCCAAACACTAAAGATAGACCATTTCATTCTTTCATTCTGCATTGCCAAGAATGTTCTGTATTGATATAAATAGTATAATTCTTCCTTTGGAAATTGCTCTAAAGATGAAGTCTGTCATGGCGGTCTTACTTTATTTCCAAGAGGAACTTAAAAAACATTTTTCAGGGGCTGGCCTGGTGGCGCAAGCGGTTAAGTGCGCGCGCTCCTCTACGGCGGCCTGGGGTCCGCCCGTTCGGATCCCGGGCGCGCACTAATGCACCGCTTGTTAAACCATGCTGTGGCGGTGTCCCATATAAAGTGGAGGAAGATGGGCACGGATGTTAGCCCAGGGCCAGTCTTCCTCAAGCAAAAAGAGGAGGATTGTCAGATGTTAGCTCAGGGCTGATCTTCCTCACTAAAAACAAAACAAACAAACAAACAAAAAACATTATTCACACGTTGATGTAGCCATGTTATCACAGACATTGTAAGTTGTAATGAAATGCTTACATTGCTAATGGGCATCTCTCCCTTGCTGCATGCAGGAAGTTTACCTGGGCACACTGATAGACAAGCTGCGATTTCTGCATGGGTTACTTATGCAGCAACTGGAGTGGGACATCCAAGAAAAGATTCAGAGGATGGAAATTAGAAATATAGGAACATCAAAACCACCAATAAAGCAGCTGAACACGCTCACAGCATGTCTTGTGTTGCCAGTTAGCTTTTGCTAAATTTCAAATCTTTCCAAAGCCACCCTACATCAGCATTCAGATTCCACAAGGGCTTCCCAAGACCGATACGGGCCAAGAACTATGTCAGGCATGCTTTCATATTTCCTCAAATGTAATTCTCACCACAAGCCTTTAGCATAGGCTTCATTCCCATCATAACCCAACTGAGGATTGGGTTCTGGCTCTCTCACTTTTGAGTCATGTAATCTTGTACAGGCCAATTGACCTGTCTTAGACAAGGGTTTGGTTTTGTTTTGCTTTGTTTTGTTTTCCTTACCCCTTTGTACTGTAAAATCTCAGGCAGATATAAGCAGTGCTTCTCAAACTGGGGTGATTTTACCCCACAGAGGACATTTGGCAGTGTCTGGAGACATTTTTGATTGTCACAACAATGAGGATGCTACTGGCATCTGTGGGTAAGGCCGAGGATGCTGCCAAACAACATATAATGCACAGGGAAGCCCCCACAACAAAGAAATGTCCAGCCCAAAATGTTTATGATGCTGATATTGAGAAACTCTGGATGAAAGGTAGAAATTAGGTGGCTAAGTCATGAAACAGTAAGTCTTAAATTAGCAGTAGCTCGTGGTAAAAAAAAGAGAAGCGTTTTTAAACTGCTTATCTCTTTCAACTCATCCATTCTTTTGACAATCCAAAGATATTTGGGGGAGAGAGCAGTGAACACAGAGTTCTATTTATTCAATATTTATAAACATTGGTTGTGTGCCAAATACTATCCATGAGGACATGAAAATAAATAAGACATGGTTTCTGTCCTTAGAAGTTCAGTTTCAAATGAAGGGAGGCTGGCTGAAAATCCAATCATTTTTATGTAACGTGTAAGTGCTGTGAGAGAGTCTCACATGGAAGGTCAAGGAACCCTGTCTGGGGCAGTAGTGAAGGCTTTTAGTTATGAAAATTAAAAAAAAAAAACATTTTGAATATTTAGGAATTCTGACTACCAAATTGGACTTGAGATTTTATTGTATGCTGGTAGAATCTCAGTCTATTGGATTTTTAATGTGCTTAGTCATTATGTACTTTCAAATATGCTTTTAAAAGCCCAAATTCATTTCAAATTCATTCATTTATCAAGCATGGGCAAACTAAAAGATGTTCTCTACTGTCTTTGTGAATAGGGTCGTAAGTCTGAATTAATAGTCTTTCTCTGTGGAAAATGGCCATCCCAATGTCACCTACACCATCCAAGTTCTTAGAATTCTGATAATGCATTCACCACAGGCCTTTTTAATGAAAATTATGAGTCACGATCTGTTTATTCACATCTTTTCATTTCCTTAGCAATTTTTACATCTAGATAATTTTTTTTGTAACCTTTTGTACCGTCTAGGTAACAACATCCAGAAAATAAATCAGTATCTCTTCAGTGTTATTTGAGAATAAATATGTGTTGAGTGAACGAATAAATAGTTCACAGAATATCTATTTTGTGATAGATGTTATGCTAGGTACTGGGGCTATGAAGACAATTAAGGGAAAGAGACAAGTGACGGAATAAATATGATCAGTTTGCTGTGTTCAATTCCCATCCCTTCCTTCATCCACTCAATCACCAATCATGTTGATTCTGCTCAGCATCTTTAGAATCTGTGCACATCTCTTTAACTTCACTGTCACTACCCCAGTCAAAGCCATCAACATCCTTCTTTGGTGTCTTGCAATAGCTTCTTAACAATCTGCCAACATTCTCTCTGGCTACACAATAAGGAATGGCCAGGATGGAGGGTGGGAGTGATCTCGTATATGGGACTGTAATCACTTCACTCCTCTACTTAAAAACGTTTAATGGCTACCGAGGCCTTTCATGAGAAATTTACTCTTAGAAAACCTAAACAGATCAATAATCTTGCAAGAAATCAAAAAGTTATCAAAGTAACCTAACACAAGGTAGATAATTTATATTTCTGTATGGATTCATCCATCTCGTTTAGCTATTCAAAATTGTTTGTATATTTCTCAAGGTACTCTTAATAATTTCTGATAGAATCCATTTTTTCTTTTAGTGTTCAATTTTTGTCTTTGTGCCTTCTTTCTTTCTTTCTTGATTAGGTTACCTGGTGTCCTACCTATTTTATTGTCTGTACCTTTAAAGCACATCACACTTGTATTAGGGATCCTTCTGTTTTTCTCTTTTCTAACTCATTAGTTTCTAAGATGCTGTCATTACTTCCTTTCTTCTTATTAATTAGATTCATTTTGTTGTTCTTTTCTGGCTTCTTTAGCTGAATACTTACATCACTAAAATTATGTAAACAGTTTTTAAACTTTCTTCTGGTCATAGATTTAGTCATATTTAGTAGATTTTTATATATAGTATATTCATTATTGTGTCTTACATATTCTGAAATTTTTTTTTTATTTCTTTGAAACAGTTACTTAAAAGAGTCTTTTTAAAATGAAATTGATGGGAATTTTTTATTTGTCTTTATACTTTTCTTTGGAATTATTTTTCTATTGTGTTGCATTTGTGTCACTTAATTTCTAGTCTGGAAAATTGATCAAGTTTTTTTAGTGTCTTAATTTTGTTCAATTTTTGTGGAACGTTCCATGGGCACTTAACCATCAGTCTGATGAAAAGAAAGTCTATTTTGTTAAGAGACGTTAAGTTATGGTAATGAAGAGAAGCTGTAGTAGTTGTAAGCTTATGAGAGGATTGTAAAAATGATGTCTCAGAGGAATATTCAACATTTAAAATTTCTGGGTGGAACAATTTCAGACAAGACTAAGTTCTAATGTATAACCATGGGAGTAGTTAGTGATGGACGAGACGACAAGAAGGTACTAAAGTCAGATGTGTGAGCCTCAAGTAGCAATGGAATTATACCATGAAAACATCATTGAGGAATTAGGAGGATGCTGGCTACACTTCTGACCTTCGGACCTTCTTTTATATAAAATTTAAGAGAATAAGCAGACCTCTTATTCTCTTCAGAGGAAGTTTGTCTGAAGAGGTCTTCAGAGGAAGTTGTATCCACTAGGGACAGCTATGATTTAGCTAGGTCAAGGAGGTTTAGAGAAAGTTCTTTAAAAATAGTGAGTATATAGATAAGATTGGTTCTACATCCCTGTTTGGCCAGGACAGACCCAGTTCAAATTCTGTTGCCTGGTTTAATTATTTTTTCTTTTCACTCTCAAAAGTGTCTTAGTTTGGAAAATAAATTATATGGTCACCCTAGAAAAAGGGGATATTGTTTTTGAAATCCATACAAAATCATAAAGGATTCAATGTAAATATTGGGAAAAGGAGAAAGATGGGAATAATGATCAAGGGATAGGAGGCACAGAATGGTTTGGGAATAAGAATTTTCCCTTGTCTCCAATTTTAAAGTGAAAGTTAAAGCCAATAGATGGTAACTCCTTAAACACTCTCCCACCAGACTCACACAGTTATGGAATCTACACTTGTATCCTTCCTCTTTCTGGCCCATTAAATAAAGAGGCACTGCCTTCCTGCTAAGGATAAGCTCTCCATCTGTACTTCCGCGTATCCTCTTATTGCCACAGGTATCTTGCTTTCCTGCTTTACCCATCTCTCCACCTCCTCAACTTGTGGCTCATCAGCATTTAAATATGCTTAAACGTCTCCAATCTTAACAATAATAACCTCTCTCCAAAATAATAAACTTCCAGCTACTATACTGTGGTTTTCTACACCTATTATCACTTCTTCTTCACCTTCCATTCACTCATCAACCCTCTGTAATCTGGCCCAGTTTCTTCAGCTCCATTGAAACTATACTTTTCAAGGTCACCAATGATTTCCTTTTTGCTAAATCCAAAGTCGTTTTTACATTCAAATGTTACGTGATCATAGACTGAAAGTGCTGAGCACTCTTTCTGCCTTCTTGAAACCATTGCTTCCCTTGGGAACAGCACATCCCCTGATGTTCTTCCTAATTCTCTCACACTCCTTGTTAGAGTTTCCTTGTCAGTTGCTTTTTCGCTGTCCACCCTTTCAGTACTGGTGTGCATTAGAGTTCTGTCAAGGTACCTCTTACTTTCTCACTCTTCCTGGTTACTCCTATCCATGTCAATTGTTTTAACTATTATATATAAGCTGATGACCCTAATGTGTCTATCTCCCACCCAAATCCTGCTCTTCTCTCCTGAAGTCCAGATCAGTGTAGACAGCTGCTTACTGAGTATCATCTTTCATTTGACTTTCCCACAAATACCACATATCAGCATGTTTACAACTAAAATCATTGTCTTGTCCTCAAACATGCTATTTCCCATGTTCCTCATCTACGTGAATGGCACTGCCATCCACTCAGTTGCTCAAGCTGGAAAAATGGAAGTTATTCTGACCACTCCCACTCCCCTACTCCCAATATTCTGTTAATTTCAAAGGACTTTACTTCAATTCGCTTTTCAAAATTCATCTACTTGTCTCTATTTCCACTGACACTGCTCCACCTTCTAACTGATCTGCCTCCTTATATCTTGATTTCCAAACCTCTCTCCTCCTGCCACGTGTGCACACACAGACATATTCCCCCACAACCCATTCTCCATATTGTGCCAAGTGATCTCTCTAAACGTTTTCAGACCACCCTCTTCCTTAAAAAAATTTGATGTCTCCTCATTGCCCTGAGGAAAACTTAAAATTCTTATAACTAACTACTTAGAGTGTCTCATTTGGTGGTGTATAATCTTGAAATGGTTTTAATTTTCCCCGTTCACTGCTGGTCGTCAGTATTGACTCTCCCTACCCTGCTCAGAGGCAGGGTCCTTCACGACATATTGGGCAGATTCTTTAACAACCAGGTCACTTTTGTCTGTGAAAAGTCTATTGAGTTTAAAACTCCAATCTCCTAGTAGACATTAATCTAACCTCCTCCTCTGTTCCTTGTGTTAGTCAGGTGCGTGGAGTAGGAGGAATCCCCTTTCTTGACCTTTGACCTTGGGTGGGACTGGGAGAAGCATGACCTGCCTCCGAGACACTTCCTTTTCCTCTCTTTTTAAAGTTCTAACTCCCAAACTATGCCAAGGCAGAGCAGGGGCAGGCTGCATTTGTCCTTCCCTACACTGTGCTGGTGGTGGCTGCCATCTTCTCCCTGTGATTGTTGCTGCTTCTCTGGCTGACACTGACTTAGCCCTTCTTCATTTTCTGGCTTCTACTTTGTTTTTGGATTTTCGTTTTGGCAGAGAAGAGACACTACTCCATCCTTTAGTTTTGGTTTCCTTCTTCTTTCACCACTTTTTCCTACATTCTCCTCCTCTTGACTCTCTCCCATCTTTTATTTGGAGAGTAGTTGGTAGGAGTCAGCCATGGGGATAATTTGTTGTCTGCAGAATAGGCCTCTTCAGGGTGTGCACAGACTTCTCCAGAATGCCACTTCAACGTCAGGCAGGTCTTAAGAGCAGCTACACAGTACCAGGGAGGAGGTGATGCCATGAAAATGGGCCACTCAGATCTCTTGCTGAAGGGAACATAATTGATTGGTGGCCTCAGCTGCTGCCCTTCTGAGCAGCATGCTAGGACCATGCTTCCCATGGGTTCCTTCCAGCTAACAAATGAGCACGGCCAGGGAACTAATGCAGGGCTATTCCAGCAAAACACAAGACTCCTTTAATAGGTGACTTTGCTTGAGAACTTCCAATTGGCTGACATTTTCATAGAATCATGCGGCAGTCTGACACTCTTACTACTTAATCCCCTTTACTTTCTCCTTGCCTTCACAGGTTTAAGACCTGTATCATAGACTAAATTCTCTCCCTGCCTTCTCTAGTGTCTTCCCTTTAACTCTTACTTGATGTCTCCCCCAGTAAATCAAATTCCATCTTGACATCTGCTTTTCTCATAGGAACTGGATTAACACAAGTGGAGCCTGAGGTGATTTAAGAAAAAGGCAATCAGATGGCAGTTTGGGACTGGCTTACTTATTGTCCAGTGACCAAGGAAGATACTGTCCCGAGTGGTACATGGTGAATGGGTGGTCTCTGGCATAAGGTGGCATCTCAGATGCTAAAGATTTTACAGGTAGTGACTTGGAGAAACTCCTCAGTGGAGGGGAACGTCATTGCAGGTACAATGATTCAAGCTTCTGAAAGACATGGAAGTACAATACCTGTAGGACAGTGGAGTTGGTCAGAGACCGCTAAGCTATACTGACACTCTGCAGATGGATAATAAAAAAAAAATGAGGGCCTTCAACAAGCATTTAAAAGTTAAGTGTGAGAGCCAGAAGGCTTCTTTAGAGCTTATCTCCTGCAGTGGAAAAGCTGACACAGCTGAGTAGCTGACTGGAGATCTGTATGTTCAAGTCAGAGCTCCTAAGATGTTTAAATGTTGAGCGAGCTTGGAAAAGGTTGAGAAAACTTGGGACCCTGAAAAATGGGATGAGAGCATCTGGATGGATATCCTGAGAATGTTGGCTCTGCACACACACCCTAGCGCCCTTGATAATCCTCAGATTTTGCACCAGTCAGCTCCCTTCGCTAGTAAGAAAGAACTAACACTTCCCCTGTACTGGAAGATGCAGCAGACACTTCTTCCTAACAAGGCAAGAGGTACCCCCCTCAAGAGCTACCCCTACCTCATCTCCTGCATTCCAGACTGATAGCCAGCTGAAGATATCCTGGGCCTCATAAGGGAAGGAAGAGATTATATAGTGAGAGGAGCTATAAAAACTAGCCAGCCTATATCAGTATTGGATTTTGAGGGCTTTTGATCAGTGGTGCTGGAATGTAAGAGTGGATAAGCAAGAATTCATTGACTTGGGGGAACTTTCTCAAGACATTGAATTTAACACCCTGGCAAGGACCCTAGATGAGGCAAACTCACTACTAGGGTGGCTGTTGGAAGTCCAGAAGAAGTGACGGCCCAGTTTGAGTCAAGTGTAAATGCTCAAGTTACCCTGGAAGACAGTAAAGGGAGGAATAAAGAGGCTGAAGGATGTGTACGTGCCAGCATGGATATATTATGTGAGGTCAGAAGATCCAGCAGAGGATTCTGTTTCACAGGAAGGTCCAGGGGACACACCATTCACCAAGGCCATCAATAATGCACTGATGACAGGCACAGCAGAATCACTAAAAAGTTTAGTGGTTGCTCTCCGCTGCAGACCATGGCTGACAGCGGGAGAGGCAGTCACAGAGCTGACAGAGCTGGGCTTGTTAGTATCCCTGGGGATGATGGAGCCTTGAAGTATTCGAGGTTAGGTGGCAGCACTTAACTGCCAGAAGCCAGAAGACCATAATTACCATAATAACTGGCAGGGACAGAGGGCAGCCAAGGGGGCTTGATCTGCAGGGAGTTTTGGAGATGGTTAATTGAGCATATCATTCCTAGGAGCAAAATAGATGGCAGCCAAAAAGGGTGCTATAAAAATCTACAGCCAGAAAAGGGAGGAATAGAGGAGGAGGCTGAGAACAGTTACTCCAACAAAAAGTCTAGATTCTTTGCTCAGTTCCCAGACCTAAGAAAAATTTCACATGTGGAACTGATTGGCATAGCTCATCCTGGGAGGGATGGTGCCACCATTAAATGCCTAAAGGATGGAAGGGTAGTGGTCCCTATTATATCTCTATTTAATTCTCCAGTCTGGCCTCTACAGAAATAAGATGGATCCTGGAGATAGACTGCAGAGTGCCACAAGCTCAGCTGAGTAGAGACCTCATCACATCAATCCATTACACTGATGACAACAGGTTGGTCAGACAGGACAAGAAAGAGATGGCTAATACAGTGGAGACACATGTACTCCAGAGGGGGGGAGATAAACCCTATGAAGATTCAGGGACCTGCCATTTCAGTGACATTTTTAGGAGTCTAGGGCCAGGAGTACACTGAGATATCCCTTCCAAAGTATAAGACAAATTGCTGCGTCTTGCATCTCCTGCCGCAAAGAAGGAAGCACAGTGCCTGGTAGGCCTTTTGGGGTCTAGAGGCAACACATTCCACCATAGGAGTGCTGATTTGTCCCAAGGGCCAGGTGACATAGAAGACTGCCAGCTTTGAGAGAGGCTTAGAGCAGCAGGTCCAGGCTACAGTGTAAGCAGCTCTGCCCATTGGGTCATACAATCCAGCTGACTCTGTGGGTGGTGCAATCTGGCCAGTGGTGGGAAAGGATTCACAGATGTGGAGCTTGAGGTGAACCCCAGTAGAAGAATCACAATTCAGGCCCTTGGCATTCTGGAGCAAGGCTATGGCTTCTACAGCAGAGAATTAATTACACAGCTTTGGAGAAATAGCTCTCGGTATGAAACACTTGACCATGGGATGCCGAGTGACCAGGCACCCCAAATTGCCCAACAGGAGTTGGGTTCTATCAGAGCTACCAAATAATAAAGTTGGACAGGCGACACTTGCTGAGGCTGGGACAGTGCAATGACTGAGCACAGTGGGGCTAACTGCAGGTCCATTCTTCTGAGGAACGGGACCCCTTCAATAGGCAGCTTTGGCTGGAGCTCCCCATTGCCTGGCCTGAACATTCCATAGAGCTGCACTGCAGTCCGCTGCAGGCAGTCTTCTCCCACCCACTGCCCTGTTTTCCTTTCCTTCACATGTACCTTCTCAACTTCCCTCCCCTTTATTCTTACAGATATTTCCTCCAATACATCTCTTGCACATCTAATCCCAACTCAAGTCTGCTTTTAGGAGGGTCCGAACTAATATGGAGGAGCCTTTTGGTACTAGTCATGAGGAAAAAGCCAGTAAGAGTAAAAAACTCTCTAAAGACTTGTTTCTCTTGAGAAATCTTTTTTCCCTGGATATTTTCCCCAAACCTCTGGTAAACAACTTCAAGTAATGCGTTGTTTGTCCCCAAGCTATCCCTATACTTGTAGACTAAGAATTCTATTTCCCAAGGCTACCCACCTCCACAGCAGTGTTATAAATTATAACCCTGACCACAGCAGGGATTGAAGAATGTGAGCTCCAAATCAGGCCTCCCAGGCCAGAGGGCTCTCATTTTATCCTCCGGGCTCCCATTCCAAATCAGCTTTGACTGGTGATCATTAAAACAAAAGGATGCTTGCTGATCTTAATCTTGTGTGGTCTCTCCCTCCCTTTACTTTTATTCTTAATAGTGTTGTAGGTGGTCCATTGGGGAGCCACAAGGCCTGTTCCCATATATGGCCCACCCTAGACGAATCACTGTGTGGTTCTGATAAGGTTTCAGGATCCACCCTGCCCAGGGCTTTTGTGATCTGACAGAAAGAGCCCCCTTGAGGTTTGATGGAAATACCAAGAAGTGAGAGCCCCCCGCTGTGCCAATCAACTTCCATTTGAGCTGAAATTAGCAATCACTTCCACCAAGTGCACCCTCACTTGTAAGCAAGGAATCACCTGACTGGTATTGACAGCCTTCATCACAGTATCTGGGAGGCTCTGAGGGCATGGATTTATACAATATTCTTCAGCACCCCTCCCCACCCGCGAGTAGTTGTGTACCATGTTAATTTGCTATATGAGGTGCATGTTCTTTTGTGCACCCAAAATGTGTATCATCAAACACCGATTCCTTGAGATGTCAATAACTGCTCTGCAAAAATGGTTCCATGATATTAACTTAATTAAACAAGGAGGTGGCTCTAGCGTTATGGTGCCATGTAAGCAAACCAAAATCTAAGCCCACATGTAAATACCTCAAGGACAACCAAGTACAGTAGCTAACTAGGCTTTAAGTTAGAGCCAATCAAATAATTTTTTTTTTGCTTCCTCACTTTCTCTGTATAAGTCTTTCTCCTAGCTTCTGTTGCAGCACTCCTAACCACTTCAGTTTGCCACTGCCCAATTCAAATTGATTTTTGCTCAAACAAGCTCTTAAAATTTGTACTATGTCTCAGTTTATCTTTCAACAATGGCTAAATAAATTCTGAAAATGCTGGACTGAAAAAATATGTAAAGGAATACAAAAAAACTAAAACATTTGACTTTAGGACTTCTCAGAGTCTTTAACATGCCTAAGAACGTCGTGAATGTTCAAGAGGAAAACAGAGTATATAACATTTCTCGAAATTATTTACCACAAAAGCCTTGGAGTCCATCCTGATTTCTGCAGGGTAACTTTCCACAAGTAGTGCCTCAGGGACTGGCATGTGCACAATTCAAGACTGAGTGAGGAAAAGGCTCTAGGGTGCTGTCCTCTGTCTAATAAGTCACAACGTGAGGTTCCAGTCTCAAGTGGAATGAGACTGATCCCTGTCATCCCTCTCCATGGAGCTTTCTGCAGCCAGAGCCATCAAGACTGGGAACAACTTGATTTTAAAGTCCTGGGTGTGTCTCTGGTAACATGAGAATGTTTAACTCTAGTCTTTGACTTCAACTTGAAACATTGCCAGATCCAGACTTTGAGGTGTAGAGTTCATTATTTTAGTCCCTTTTTTCCCAGATTCACCTGGGTCCCATCTGAAAACAAGCTGATGGTAGCTGAGAAAAACAAGTCACAGTTTGAATTCATTTGGCAAGGAAGGGTAATGGATTACTGTGTGCCCCTGAATATCTCTTTTGGCAACACTAAACCTCTAAGCTTTCGCTAAATAAACTGCCCCTGTTTATGTGACACACCGTAATAGCCATGAGTCTACACCACCCTTCTGTTTGAAGGCCTCTTAACTTGTGGTTTGATTTCAAACCTATTGCACATCTTCATCCAAAGTTTAGCAAAGCCCTCCAGGAGGTATATACATTCAGAGGCCTCCTGGTAAGTGCTGTGGTCTAAACATCACTTGGATTGCCTTAGAGCGAACATCTTTACCAATTCTTCTCCGGAGTGAGGGACTCACCTCCACGTAAATGAGCATGACAGACCCAAGTAGAGAAGACAGCCTAAATCAAATGGAGAAGATTTAAGTGCTTGACAGATACTCACGGCAAATCCCAGGGATCTAGGATTTGGGAGGAGTGCCCTTGTAGGAGCATTTGTTGTTGGTTTTCCTATAGTCTTGAAGCTCAGTCTGACAGTTGGCTATAACTTATAGCTCAGGATGACTAGCCTCAGGAGACTGCCCAAGAATGTAAAGGGAATTGCTGCCGCACAGTGGAATATTCAGTTGTTACATGCAATTCCTTAAAAGTAATCTCCATAAACTTTTTTCATGTAACATTGAGGATTTATTTCAATATTTGTTTATATTTATGTATTTATTACTCACTTCCTTCCACTAAGGATCTGAGGGCATGGATTTATTCCAAGAATATGAGATTTTTGCAGACACAGAGTTCTTTTCCATCCCTACGTTGCCTATTCTGCATCAGTGCCCTAAAAGTGCATGGCATTGCCACTCCTACAGCAATAGGACATCACAACTTTCCTCTTTCCGCTTTGCCAATTTCCTTTTCTGGAGAAGTGTCAGGTGTTGATAAAGTTAGTTTGTACATCATGATCCACAAAATGGAGGCCGCTCCAGTGGCCCGGCCCAGGTCACAAATCTAAACCTAAGTCAGCCTGCGCTTACCGGAAACAGCTGTCAAGGAAGCCTAACCAACACCAATCACAATCCTGCAACTCAGATGTAGCAAGCTCACCTTACCCTGGAAAACAGGACCTGCTGCCTTATCAGGAAATCCCCACCTCCTGGCCAATCGTGCCCTGTTTCAGCGTTGCCTCTTCTAACAGTCCATAAAACTCGCTCTTGCCCAAAATCCCTCAGGAGGAGTGCTCCGCGGCTTTCCTCCTCCGCTGTGGGGCTCTGTACTCCCCCAGGCCATGGATTGTTTTCCCTTGAATAATCGACATCATACTTGTTACTCAATTGTTTTATTTTGTCATTGCACAGTTTATACGAGGTGACCTGTTTGTTGAGGAATAACAGGCAGGCAGGGGCAGGGCCTGTAAAATGAGGGTTGTGGAAAGTGTCCTCAAGAAGGGATTAGGGGACATGAGGACAGATTTAATGAGCATATTAGGAACAACTGGAAGACGTCAGGAAACCCTGTGTATTTGACTGTCTAAGTATCCGAATTAATTACGTGCATTCACCTTGTGGCTTAACTACATGGAGCTTTGACAATGCCCTTCTCCTAAGGGAAACATAGGCACTTCCGGCATCCAAAAGACAAGAACACTCTAGGTAAATACATTTTCCAGGATCTTCTTTTTTTTTTTTCTTTTATGTCTAAAGGAAATAAAATGAAGATCACAGACCATTTTGTAGGAGAAAAAAGATAATGAAATGAAGTTGGATGCACTGACCCTAATGGTACCCTCCTGGGGACTTGAGTGGAGCAGCTAGAAGGCAGATAGCCAGAGCAAGGAGGCTTAGCCCTTGGCATCACAGAGGGGCATGCTGGAAGGAATCTAACCTATGTAGATGAGACAGTCCTTTCACCCATCAGCTCTTTTCTAATCAATTTACAGGAGGGAAAAATTAGGATCATGTGCTGGAAAGCAATTTGCGTCCTTAGTATGGTATTCTTATTTCCACGAACTGTGCAGTTTTCTACAATTCTCCTTATGCTACAGCAATAGAGTAAATTGCTCCCTTATCTGTACCGCATCTTGTAGATCTGTTATCACAATTACCACCCCATTTGGTTACTTGTCTGCCTTCTGTATTGACTACTCCTGGAGGCACAGGCAGCCGGCCATATTCCTCTCACTTCCTCAGTGGCTAGCACAGGGCCAAGTGTTTCATAAGAGCTCTGATGACGTTTGTTAGACTTAATTGAACCGAAGGTGGCCACAGTGGGAGTGGAGAGGGGAGAGAGAGAGGTGTAAAACCTACTTTCTTTTCATACTCAGAAGGAAATTAAGGACAGAGTTCTTAGAATAATTAAGCTTCATTTTCCCACCTGCAGCCAGAAATCTGTTAACTTGGGTTCAAGTTTTTGCAGACATACAAGCATTAACCACATACCCTACCTCCTTTGTGGCTCAGACTGAAAACTGAGGCTCTGTCTCCACAGTTCACAGCCTGAACAAGCCTGTCTGGGTTTGTACCAGCTCCTCATCCTTGTCAGACAGAAAAATAGATACATGACCTATAGCTGTCACAAATTATAGTGCTCATGCTCCCCAGAATAGTACAAGCTGTTCTTTCTTTTCTCAACAGTCGATCAACCTAGATGTGGAAAACCCATTAGGGCATTTTTGCTTTGCTCCCCTGCCTCTCTCATCCTCTCATTGCGTCCCTGCAAGAAGGCTCTGGGCCTAACTATTTCTTTTTCTAAGTTAATGAAGGTGGGGACAGCCACTGCTACTGATGGGAGGCGATTACACACATGAGCAGATTTTATCATTAATCTCTCCCACTTAAACTGTTCCATACTCAGTTTTCCAGGCTCAGTTTCATCTGTTACTCCTAATTAGAGCCAGCTCCTACTTACTCAATTCATCAGGTATTTATGAAGCATCTACCGTGAGCGTAAGTCTGTGTCTGTCGCCACTGGCGGGAAAAGAACCAATCTACATGTCGCCCGTGCTTGAGCCTCACCATGATCTCTACTGATACGCGGAAGCGGGACAGCTCTGGACCAGGGCATGAGGAGTAGCTGGGGAAGGCGGTGATCACCTTGTTACTGTGGTGGGTGTTTAAGCAGAGATTTCACTCATTCACTCATTCATTCATTCAACTAGTAGTTATCAAGTGCTCACTGTGAACAGAAGTCCCTATATTCTCCACTGTTTTACTCCCATGTCCAGTAAGGGGGCTGGATTGGGGTTTAGAGTTGGTGGTGAGTGGGGTTGGGGAAGGGCGTTAGAGATCGTTCTCTCTCAAAGTTTAAACTCTAGGACTCTCCTGACAGAACCGGGCAAAGCTGATTAATCACAGACTAATCCTCTCTGCCTAAAAGAGGAAATTAAAGTTATTCCAAGAAAGACAACGTGAGCTATTGTTTTCCTCCTGGATCTCATTTAGTAATTTTAAAATATTTTCTAGTGTATTAAAAAAGTCCTTCGAAGACCATTTCAAAGATGTCAAGTTATCTGTATCCATAAAGCTCAGCTGCCTATTTGCTTAAAGGAAAATTTTCTTACTAATCTCCTGAATTTCTTGGAAAGCAGAGGCAGAGGCCTATATCCTCAGAAGTTTGGGGACCTCTCTCCTGGACCTATTCCTTTAGGCCAGCTGGGCAGGCATCCCAGCAGTGCATTACCTCATGTGCAGAGAGGGGCAATGGCACCCTCTAGTGGCTGACTTGTCTCAAGATGCTTTTTGTTCCTACCCTTGAAAGACAACTTGTTCTTCTTTACCTAACTTCTCTGCGGATGGGCAAGAGCAACTTGACCTGACTTTGATGATTGCTTCAACACTCTTCCTCTCAGAGATAGTATCTTCTTTCATCATTATATAAATGCACGCATAAAGTAGCGGCCTTGCCACTGAAAGAGCTGGGATTAGAATCCTGGTCTCGAGCAAGAATAATGGTTGCTCCTTCTTTTCTCTAAACCTCAATATCGGGACTGCTGTGAGGATTAAAATAAGCACATGTGTAAGATATCACATGAGGCATGCCCAGAGAAAGATAGTACACGTTAAGAAAGTGTTCTCCAAGGGGACTGCTCACCTGTTTTTTCTTACTCTGGGCATCAGAAATTCTAGTCAAATGGGATCCAAATACATGAAAATAACCAGAGGCGCACAGTGGTTCTTAACAAATATTTTGGTCATCTTTATAAAGTATTGAGTTAAATGCTCTGCAAGGAGAATTAAACAAAACTTACTCTATACACTTATCAGGACTTTCTGTGTGTATCTTTGATCTTCCTAAAGGGCTGGGGTTTGTTTTAACCCACAGGATAAGCAAATGGAAGGGATTTCAGATTGGACGAGCAGTGAAACTACGAGTCTCATCTGAACAGACCATGCTTTGTATGTTAGCTTCATGTTTTGGGACCTTTGGAAATAACCAAAATAAGTATTTTGTCTTTGTTAACTCTGGACATGGCAGTGCACAGCGGGAGCTCTCTCTGTGACCTGGGATTCTGCAGACCTCTACTGTCACAACTCCCCTGAGGAGCCAGTGTTCTTGACAGGCTGTGACAGTGTGTGGAGTGGGAACTGAAGTGGGAGCTGAAAATATATTCTTCCATTTGTGCAAAACTATCACACACCCTGTGCAACACCATTCAACGTGTGCAGACCACCCTCCGTCCACAAAAGCGACGACAGCTTGGGCATTTTAACTCCGACACCTTCCAATTCACTGTAGTTTTAAAATAGACTTGTATTTCATTCCTGATTCTACCACATCCTCGCTGTATGGCTTTGGGCAAATTAATTGATCTAACTGAGCTTGAATGTTCTTATTTCTGATAAAACAGTAGTATCTACTTCATAGGGTTGTCATGAAGGTTACACGTGATAATGCAGATAGAGACCTAGCATAGGATCTGGCATTTGTGTGTGTTTAATGGATAACAACTATTTTTGATTAATATTTCTAAATCTTCTACAAGTAATAAGGATTTTTAAATGATAAAAATTTTAAATGATAGAATAAAGATGTTATCATTAAAAAAAACTTCCTAATTTTAGATGTGCTTCATGTTATATTTGAACACATTTATTCGAAAAACCCAAATACCACAGCACAGTCCCACTCGTTCCTTAGGAATATAATATAATGGAAAAGTTTGTGTGTGGCCTTTGGCCTGGCAGGCTGTTCCAGAAGCTGGAACACACGCTGCTGCTTGGAGCCAGGCCAGCCAACGGAAGAACTGCGCGCGTCCCCCCTTCTCTGCCACTGAGTGGCGCTAGACAGTGACTCCGGGAATATGGCTCTTACTGGCCCTGCTTGCTTCAGAGTTACGAAGTGCATTTCTATGCCCTGAAATGGTGGCTCAAGTTAGTCAATTTCAAGAAGAAAGAAAATGAGATTTTTTATTTCTCTCGCTCTTTTATTTTTGATCAATTCTACTCTTGGCCTATAATTCCTGAGGCAAGCATTATGCTGCTTTTATTGTCATTTTTGTGACACTATGCTGTCATTATTGTCATTGATAGAAATGGGGAGAGAATCTTCCTGCTAATCACCAGGCAGCTTGGTATCTGTCACGTCTACCAGCTTCTGGTAGGTATTTAGAAAACCCTGAGGCTGGTTCCAGTTTCTTGGCATGTTAGGGGCAAAATAGTCCATGTCAAGGAAATTATGGGGAAAGGATGGGGGGAAAGAGGAGAGAGAAAGATTCAGCTAGAAGCTTGCAGGAATGAGGAGGGAGTAGGGGAGTGAACGCTGTGATCAGAGTGTAAAGAGGGATGTGACTGATACAGCTCAGTTCCTGCAGGTGTCAAGAGTGAAGGTCTGCAGAGAACATCAGCATGTGGGTCTTTGACCCACCCAGTTCTGATGCTCCCAACATCTCCACACCAAACTGCCATTCAGGTGATGATGGCAACACAAGATGAAGAAAGACAGGGCTCAGCTTCTAGAAATGAGCATAAGATGTTGGCCCCAGACAGATTACTAGAGAACAATGTTGCTTGCTTTCACTGACTTCAACATCCTGCTATGGTTTCCGATTCCACTCAGAGTAAAGCCTAGCCTTCTGTGGTCTTCAAGGATCTCCAAGACGTGGCTAGCTTGTTTCTTGTCTGATCTCATCTCCTCTTGCTCGACCTCCCATCGCCCTTCCTCCAATCCCACTCTCCTCCTCACTCTTCCTCAAACACACCAGGCATGCTCCTGCCTCAACATCTTTGTATTCAGGTTCACCCTACCTAGAATGTTCTCCTCACAGATGTCTGTAGCTCCCTCCCTTACCTCCTTCAGTTCTTTCCTCGCGAGGCCTTTTCTGGCCACTCTATTTAAAATTGCAACTCCCTCACCTCTTTATTTTTCTTCATAGCACATATCACCTTTTAACACACTATATCCTTCACTTATTTATTTTGTTTATAGTCTACTTTCTTCTCCCTGAATGTAAGTTCAGTGAGGAGGCAAGGTTTTCTCTGTGGTCGTCATCACCCAGAACAGTGCCTCGCACACATTAGGATTCAGTGCAAATTCGTGTACAACAAATAAATGTTGGACTTGCTGTTCTCAGCACCTCCTCTCTGGTGGGGCACAGAAATCCCTGGAGCCGTAAGTCCTGAGCACAAGGGCTCACTCAGACCTATCAAGGTGGGGTTCTAATCCAGTGGGGTTTGGGAATGCCAATGTGTTTAAGACTCAGCAACAGAGCCCATCCAGTCTGTGGGGTGGTAACCCAGTTGACTTTGAGGAATAGGTGTAGGATCGCGGTTGCCAATGATTAAGCCCCTGTCATCAGGACCCCGGGGGTGTCAGAAAATAAAGCCCAGGATGAAGTATCCCCATCTGAGAGGGCAGCCATATGTTGAAGGCAACATATGTGTGAAGTTTGGAGGCAAAACTCAGGATCCAGGTTACCCAAAGACTATAGACAAGATTAGGGTGTGTGCGCCTGGATGTGGCTCTGGACCATTCCCCTCTCCCAACTCCCTGGCAGAAGTCAGCTCATCTCTCAGCCTGGTCTTGATTGCCCCAGATACACATCCTAAGGCTTGTCCCGGGATTATCTTACAGGCACAGATGGCATCTCAAAATTGAGTTGAGTGTCCGGGAAAAACTCGAGGTAGATGTCAGAGGATTGTATCATCCAATTTCTGACAGAGACGTTCAGTCGTAAGATCCTTAAAGGCCAAGTGCTTCTTGTACATGTTCTTATTTCATCCTCAAGCTGACCTCATCAGAGAGGCATTTTTAAACAACTGAGGAAAATGAAACTCAGAAAAGTTCACCGTTGGTCCAAACTCACAGAGGAGGTGGTAAGTGGCAGCGAGGGGTTCCTTGCAGTTCTGTCTCTGAAGCTATGTATGTTCTCTGAGCCACATTGCCACAAAACATCAGTGCCAGCAGGCTGGGGCCCTTCCTGCCTGGTTCCTCACCAGTCTGCCTGAACTGTGTCAATGTGACCTCCCAGGTCCAGATAGAACACCATGTGGTTTGGCCAGGAGCCAGGCATAATGGGAACAAAAAGAGCCCAGGTGGATGTAATGTACAGCATGGTGACTATAGTTAACAATACTGTATTGTATATTTGAAAGTTGCTAAGAGAGTAGCTCTTAAAAGTTCTCATCACGATTAAAAAAAATGTGTAACTATGTAAGGTGATGGATGTTGACTAGGCTTATTGTGGTGACCATTTCACAATATATGCATATGTCAAATTATTATGTTGTACACCTGAAACTAATATAATGTTATATGTCAACTATATCTCAATAATTAAAAAAAAAAAAATAAAGGAGGAATTCTGAAAGGAAAAAGCCCAAGTGGTCATAGGACTCCACAGACCCACAGAATATTTCCTTCCAAGAAACCCGTCAAAGGCTGGGTTGATTTTTGCTCTCTACCCATTAGTTGTAAATGAGATTTTGGTAGAAGATAGTCTTAATTATTCTAAGCAAATGACAACCCTTAAGGGGTGGAATGCGATCACTTGAATTCTATCGCTGGGCTTGTGTGCAGGGAGGCTGCCTTGCTCTGTGGAGCAATTTTAAAACACTTTAAAGACATCATTTTTTTGGACTTCACTATAACGTCAAGATGTCAAGTGTACAGAAAGATTACTCCCCCCTCCCCCACCGCCCCGCTTATAATCAAGGAAACCGAGGTAGCAGAGATAAAGGCTGCTTCCTGCTGCCTCTTTCACCCCAGCAATTCCTATCATGCAGTGTCAGCCAGGCAGACCTCTTCTCATCTCTAATCTCTCTCCCGGTGTGGATGAAAGGAGATACCCAGAAGACTGGGCCCAGAATAAAGTCCTCACAAAGTGAAAAAAAAAAAAAAAAGAGCCCAAGTCAAGCAAGATGTGTGTGTTCTTTCTGTCAGTCTATGGGTGGATCCTATGGTGGCCAGACAGAGATGGCTTCCCCGAGCATTAGAGATCATGTCCTTAACTCGGCTTTGATGCTGACTGAGGCTGGAGAAGGTTACTGAGACACTCACGTCAGTGTTTGACCAGCAAGTCTTGAAATGGTCTCCCTCAGTTTTCTCTGCCTGGGGCCTGTTCTGTGTTTCTTCACCCAGGATGTGGCTGCCAGCACTACTGGGGTGGCAAGTGGCACCAAACACAGAATTCATCCAACAAATGTATTCATTCAGCAAATATTTTTTCAGCACCCAGTATCTGCGGGGAATTCTGAAAGTGCCTGTGAAATGAATCCTTGGGTTATGGGTCTCTAAGGGTCATGAGAAGTCTTTTTTGATGGTGTTAAGATCATGACTAATGTGAACTCAGGCCATGGAAGGGAAAATTAGTCATTGGTGTTCCTCTACGCGTTTTATTGAGGCTGCCCTTGGCTCTTGCCTTCCCCACAGCTATCTATTACATTTCTGCTACACTTTAGGCCAGGGACACTGCTATGGTGTTCTTGGTTGTAAAGTGGCCTAATTGAATGGCCCCATATTCTGGGTTTTTTCTTAGACCCACCCTCATCTAAAGTTACCAATTCTAGGTCTCATTCTTTAGAGGTCTGGATAAATTCATTCAGGTTAACGTTCATAATTGGTTAATGTATTACCCTTATTAAAGTTACTTTTCAAAGGAACATATTGTACCTCCACTAAAAGGAATGGCAATTGGTGGACAATTTGAAGGGCCTAGCTGCCTCAGGAGGTATGTTTGTCCAGGATGTATGTGTAACTTCCAAAACATATCATTTAGTTTAATGGAGTGAGCAGCCACCTGTGGAATAGCCTGTTTCTAGAGGGTACAGACATCACCTGGTGTAACCCCAAGTGACCCAGATGCTCCTTGATTTCCAGAGGATCCCATCCATCTCCTCTGCAGACTCAAAAACAGATATGATCTTTCAAATTTCCAAAGTTCCATGAGAAACCAAATAGCGTTTTAGAATTCTGAAGTCATCTATGGTTACAAAGAGCTCAGTCCTTGGCACTGTACGTCGGGTGTGTGATGGACTCTGTTGGTGCTTCTCCAGATGCCAGCTGGCCCCTTTACAGCATATCCCTCCCTGATGTTAGCGTGCTTTTGCTTCTAAGTGCCTGCACCAGCCGCTCTTTCTGGAGGGCTGCCCTCAGGCTACAGGAGCCGTTGCTGAAAGTGACTGGGAGTTCGCATCCCCCTGGGGCAGCCCTGGGCCAACGACTGACGTGCGAGGGGCATGAAAGTCCAGCTCAGGGGCAGAACTTCAGAACTCCTCCGCTGGATCAGACTGAAGGGACCTCAGCAGGATTTTGCCTGCATCGCGCAGCTGTTGGGCTTTCTCCTTCCCTGTCCTGCTGCCCCCAGCTCTGCATCAGTTTTTCCTGGGCCTGGGAGCACTTTCTGCATAAATCACTTGCACGTCCTCATTCCAGGGCTCCTTCTGGGGAACTCTATTTAAGACAGGGTTCGTGAAAACAAGCAACATGCCAAGCAACACACATATTTCTGACACCGTCGTCCCCAGGGCGTGAAAGCAACCATGCTTCTTCAGCCCGAGTGCAGGCTTCTTCGAAATGTGCTACTTCCAACCAGAAGCCTCTTTGACCTGAAATACACATGGCCTTCCCTCCCCCCACTTTAATGCTCTTCCTGGGGGCTTTCACAGCATTTAACGTGCTGCATGTCTGACTAAGAATTCCTTGAGGGCAGAAACTGTGTCTTTATTATTGTTTGAATTTTAGGTGAAATGATTGAATAAACCACGTATTGCTGAGCACCCACAAAGTCCCAGGAGCTCCTCTGGGCGTGGAGATGCGTACAAGTCATTGGATGAAAAGCGGTATTGATACCTCTTGTAAAGCACACTGAGTACTGCATTATTTTAATTTTCTGATAATGCAGTTGGTATTACTATTTTTGCAATTTTCATGATATTTTGTAAAATACTGGCAGGTGCACTCCTGGCCCCTGCATGGAGGAGGAGGATGACTGGGATGATGAGGATTATCTCCTTGGTTACTGTCAGCTGCAGATAGGTTACAGTCAATGTCTAGATTCTCTCTCTAAACTGGGCATTAGTGAATTGGGGGAAAAATCATTATTCTCCCATAATGTCACAACCTCAGCCCAGATTGCTTAGAGGAGAAAGTTTAAATAAAAAATGTACGCATCCTGTGACTTATTAAATGCTTTTACCAACCACAAACAATATTTCAGGACTTGTGATTCATCCTGAGGGATGGCCATTCCAAAGGGTGTAAAGGGCCTTAACTGCTCCTCACACCAAAGTGTTCTTTATAAAGCCTCCCTGAGCTCTTAAACCATCAGCTGGATGTCATCGATTTAAGAGAGAAAAGCTGAAATGTACCCCAGGGTCAGACCTACTGAGCTGGGGGTCTGTGAGGGAAGGCAATGAGGTCCAGAATGGACGGCATCAGGCAGATGCAACAAGCTGAGACTGTCTGTTTGCGTCCTCCTCACTAGAGAGGCTAAGTGCTGAATGAATAATGACAGCAGCCAAGGGTTAACCGTATCCTGTTAGCCAATCACGAAAGATGACCAGATCACGCGTCTGAGGCAACTCGATAGGCCAGACCCATAAATGAATTCACAAGAAAAAGCTGGCATGCAATTAATTCATTACTTCCTACTACTTCTTGAGCCAAAGGATAACTTTCTTATTAAATAAAAGTATGAAGTGAATGAGTCTAGTTGCTAACCCTCCAAGAGGGAGATGGAAATCAGTCAGGAACTACCCACTGACCAGACAATGGCAGCATTTTCTTACATGGGTTTGGTACGTCCTCTGAGAAATACAATGAAACCACCAACTGTAGCCGGTAAACTAAACCTAACATTGAGTCCAGGCTTCATTTTCTCCTTGGTGGATGTTGAAGAATTTCTTCTAAAGCACTGTAAGGCTATGTAGGATGAATAAATTAAAATAGGCTTCATGAGACTAGCTTGCATTAATTAGGTCTGTTGCTTATAAATCAACTACCTACATTCTGTTTTTAGTACTGCTACTGGCAATAGCACCCAGTACATTGCAATGAATATAATAGGCTTTAAATAAAAGTTTTATGACTGGGATCTAACATGGTACCTGCTCTAAGCCATCTTATGATACTGTTATAACATGACACAAAATTATTACAATAAAAAATAACGTGCCTTGAAATTTTCCCAAATATTGTTCCAATATAATTCATTTTTATCAAGGATGGCAAATATGTGGCATGAGGGCCAACCTCCAATGTCCATGGCAAGCATAATTAATTGTCTTTATGTCATTTTTTCCTATGGGAAATCGTAAGGGGCCTCAGAATCCTTCTTAGCACAATGCTCCAGACACTACGTACCTGCTGATCAGAGAAACATGAGTTGAAACCTAAATTTCATTAGATTTTGTGAGGTTTAAGAGGGGGTGATTTAAGATAGGATGGAAAGGGGAATTTGAAAGCCACATCCTTTTTCTAAAATTGCTAACATTAACTGAATGCTTATATGTGCCAAGTAATGTTTTCTGAACCTAAGATGTATTAACTCATTTCATCCTCACAAAAACTCTATGTAGGAGATGATGTTAGTTTTTTTTATCATAGAAATGGGAAAATGAGGCCCAGAGAGGTTAAGAAACTTAGTGAAAAATGCACAGCAGGTAATTGTCAGAGTTGGGATTCAAACCCTCATGATCTGGCTCTAGATCCCATACTCTGAACTACCAGGCTGAAAAGAATTCAGTAGAAGAGGTAGATTACATACAGAGACTAGAAAAACGTTGAAATCATTGAAATTTAAAAAAAAGAAAGAAAAAAAGGACAAGTGAGAAAAGAAATAAAAACAAAATCCATATTTGTAACCATAATTTTTTTTCTAGGATCATAACTATGCTTTGAAAAATGTCTGATCATATATATATTACATGCATATATTATGTATGCATTATATGGTTATATATTATATATCATGACAAACTATATATATGTATATGTGTGTATATATATTCTTCTACATATTAACAAACAGTAGCAACAATATGACAACATGTTAACATTATTCTGAAGTACAGATTTCCCCTGCTATTCAAAGGATCGCTTAACTCCACTTCGCTTTTATGAAAGGCCTACATTAGTACCTGTTTTTGCTAACTAAAAGAAATATGAAGAGGATTTTCACTTTTACAAAAAAACACAAAAAGTGAAAACAGCATTCAGCGTTTGTTTCGTAGTGAGGCTTTACAGGTGCACCACGCACCCCGCCAGTGTGAGTGACGCCACCAAGCTCCTTCCCTGGGAACTACACTCAGCATCAAGCCGCCATAGCTTTGACCCATGTCTGTAAGCATCAGTGCTTTATCTCCATTTATTCGGTAAGTTATTTTCGGGGTCTGGGAATGCTCAAAAAATTTTCCCATATAAATTAATGCTAATTGCTTCTTTGCTTTATGCCATTTCGGCTTACAAAAGGTTTCATAGGAACACTCTACTTTCAGATAGTGGGGGTAACCTGTATAAAGTAACACTAAAATTTGACCTTTTCCAATTATTCTGAGAGATAGTCCATTTTCTGAAGAAGAGTGAAGGGTAAATGTCAGATGGCTGAATCACAGAATACTGAAAAGGTTAAGGCAAAAGCAGAGTATTGCCATAGTTCTTTTAGTCTGAGACATAATAAGTAAACTTACTTTATTCTGAGAGTGTTCTTATGGTGCTGTGAAAGTCCATTTTGATGGACAATGATTAGGACAAAAATTCAGGGCAGTGAAGTTCAAGACTTGCTTCCCGAATGTCATCATCAAGGTTTTCTCTAACGATTTAGAGAAAAAAACATCATAATGTTCTGTGCATTTCCTAGAGGACGTGCCTATCTGTCTACCCTTTACACACTGTTCCTGCAGTTTATCAGTGGACAATGACAAAAGCCTATGGCTTGCAGGGTGGGAGTTAGAAAAAGAATAAAGGTGAAAAATTCTTAGATTCTGTACATACCAATTTTTCTCCTGTTTTTTACTTCAATGTCCTAGATAACATTATACTTATGGAGTACTACAACTGTTATGAATATGTGATCTCCCTACCATTGAATAAGATGGCTATTCGATATGCCATTTTCATGAGAGTTTGAAAAACATGAATCAATATCCCTATGATCCACTTATACTGGATAAATTGATTATCCATCAAATGGCACTAATATATTAAAAAAAACCAAAGTGTCATATAGTTGGTCAGTGTCTCTAGCTATTTACTCAGATGTACAAAAATCTCTGCAAAAATTTACTGCAAAATGAAAACTTTTCGTGGCTTGTGAATAGGTGTTATCATCAAATTCATCCTGGGGACATGTCTTAAAAAGTGTCTGTGGAAACTTTTATGGCTGTAGCTGTAAAAATAAAGAAGAAAATTCAAGCAATCCTTCTAATGATTCAAGAAAAAATAATACATTTGACTTAATTACCCAGGTCTTTCAGAGAGTTCATGGTGTCTTTCTCACCTCAGCTAGTCACATATAAAAGTAAAGACACAGACCACGAGTCAATGTTTTGTACAATAACAGATGGTTAGCTGACTTTTCAACTTCCATCCATGATAAGATGCTGGGCTGCACTCCTACACAACCTTTGATGAACTTGCTCACTTGGGAAGCTAATTAGATAAGTTTCCTGAGTACAACACAAAAGGTCTGGGTCAGAAATTTACATCCTTTTCTGCTTCTCCAGTGATACAACCTACACACTCTGCATCAAAGGGCAGAGATTCTGACTACAGCGTAGAAATTCGTATCCAGCACTATTCAACAGCTGCGAGGACCACGGGCATGACTCTCATAAACCCTGCCTGGCTCACCATGATGAAGGAAGGTTTCAGAGTGAAGAAGGAGGCTGTATCTGCTTGTTAGAGAATCAGATCAGATGCAGCCAATACTTAAATGTGCCACATGGGAAAACATCTCTTCCTTGGCCTGAAGTGGAAAATCCGTCCTGAGAGTGATTCTCTTAGGGGACTCGTTGGTCAGTCTGCCAGGTTGGCAAATACTGCCATTAGTCTCTCCATTTTAATTGAAATTTGGTTTGTTTTTATTATTCACATGGTGATAAGATTCTTTTATACTGGAACAGTCCTGGATAGATGGGATTGACTACCCAAATAAAGTCAATCTGTTCTCACCAGTCACAGCCATTGAATTATTGTTTCTCTCTGAAGACATCCTGTGGTGCCCCACACTCGTGCTCAGCTCTTGGCCTTGCTCACACTGTCCCCACCTCTTAATATACAGCCCCATCTTTTATTCTTTTTTAAATCTACAAACCTTTTGAAGCCAAATCTCTTTATCAATTAATGCTATTACCTGTCTTTGGACTGGGTATGTAATGGAACTGAGGGCTTTCAGGTATGGCCCATTTTTCCTCACCTAGCGATTGAAATATAAGTTTCACATTGAGACAACCACACTCTAGTATAGTCGGTCAAGCCCACAGGTAAGTGTGAGGCCTCTGCGGGGAGGCAGGCCTGGGTTTTGTTCCTGGCTTGGACACTCTCTGTACAAGCTACTTAGCCTCTAGAAGCCTCAGTTTTCTCATTTCTAAAATGAGGATAATAATAGTATTTACCTCATATAGTTGTTGTAAGCATTAAGTTAGATTAAATTTGATAACTCATGGAAAGCATTTCTTCACAGTGCCTGGCACACAGTCGGTGCTCGGCAAGTGCTTCTTATAGTTGTATTAAGTCCCATTTCTTTACTTGAGTACAAGCTCCTTGAGGTCAGACACTCATTTGCTATTCCTTTCAATCCCTGGCAAAGTTTTAAGCAGACATTATTTGCTGGTAATTCATTTTATATGCGTAGTAAAATCATACTGAATTTGTGTTCTTTTTCAGTTTCAGAGTAATGAGAACAGCAAAGAGTAAAACTAAGCATTGATGTACAAAAACAGGGACTTCCTCATGTTCATTGCTGGTGGTTCTGCCATGAGGAGCGAACAGGGCTTGGCCCTTGGGGAGCAGCTGTGTGGTCAGTGTCAGACATCACTGATGTGTCCTTTTTATGCACCCAAACCTCCAGAAAGCACCAAATCTGAGAGGAGAAATACGACAGAGAGAAAGCACAGTTTAGATAAATACATTTCAACTTACTAGTCACTTTATTTTAAAAGGTTAAGCTGACTGCAACGTGAATATAGGATTCCAAGCCAGTGGCCTTGAGCCTTACGAAAGATGGTCATGCTTAATGACCACCCTCTGACAATATACCTTTAATTAAGCTCTTGTTGGAATTTTTAAAGCCCTTCTTAAAATATACTTTATTTCTCTTTTCGTCTTCCAATGAAAAGGAAATTAGAAGAGGTGCCAATTTGGCTGCACTTTGATGAAAATCTGCTGACTTCAGGACATATTAACTTTGAACAATAAGAAGTGGCACTTGATGGTAATGCCTTTTACTGGGGAACCCATAGTCACGCCTGTGATATTTCCCAACACTTATATCTTGTCAAGTCAACCCATCTTAAAAGACATTGAGGAATCTGAATATCTTTTCTAGAGTCTTCTGGAGTCAAGCCCATTGGCTGTCCCAGAGCCCTCCTTAGCATAGAGGCCAAACTCTTGCATGGCACAGCACACAAGCTTTGTGGATGTTAGGTTATATTAATTTGTTGATAGTGTATTTGGTATGAGGTTAAGTTTTACAACTTTTAATTCAAATATCGTCACAAAACATTTGAAAACAGACCTTTGCTGTGTCACTAAATAACTTCTCAATAAATAATAGCCACAAATATAAAATCACTGAATGTAAAATTTCAGCTGTATTTTCTGACCTGGTTACATAAAGGTTCTTGGATTTAAATTACATCAAAGTTGGGACTAACCAGATTTTCTGTGACCATTTTATCTTTAAAAGAAGTTAAAAATTTGCTTTTGAAGCCTCTCTTTATTGAATTTAAAGCAGCACTTCCAGTTAATGTCCAGCATCATTTAAATGTTGTCAGTCTTTGAGTAGTTGGACGGATGAACCTTCATTTCTCTCTTTTAGTTGTTTTAGGTCTTGCCTCACATCATCAGCAAGTCCTAACCACCTCCTGGGGAGTGCTCATGAATGCAAATTCCTGTTTCATATATTCTGAGAGGATGGTAGAACTTATCTACAATTCCAGGTAAGTATTAGCAAGTTCCCTCAACACTTTTTTTCCTTTACATTCAATGCCAAATGTGGGAATTTCCCTGTAATTGCCTTCAAAAATGGCACAAAATTATGCTATAATTGAACCAAATAACCACAATTATTTATGGCCTTGATACTTCTCCAATAAAGGGTTCTTATTTGGTCAATAATTTTTCAGTCACAATAAAAAATTATAACAAGGAGCTTCTGAGTGTCAATACCGGCTGCAAAAGAAAATAGGGCAAGCATTTCACACGCATGTGTGCATGTGCGTGTACGCGCGCACACACACACAACTGAACCATGTTTCCAGGATTCAGTGGAGGAAGCACTTTTTCACTGTTAGGTGTAACATTTTCAAAGAGATGAATCAGAAAATTTAGGAAAGATTTAACTTCACTTTGCAGGGACATTACCAATTGTATTCTGGGGGTGCTAAGCAGGGCACATGATTAAACAGCATTCTGTAAATGGCCATAGATTGTTTTTCTCTAGATTTCAGGGGTGGGAAGTCACCATCAGGGGAAATACCACAGTATGGCATGTTTGCCCCTGCCAGCTGAGATGATTCCCAGGCAGATACTACATGACAACCACATCAGCACAACAGTTATACTCAAGAAAGCAGTTTATAAAACAAGCACCAAACAACTGGGCGTAATTTTCATCATAATCTGAAACCTTTAGCTAAACAATGAAATTTAATCACCAAAAATATTAAATATCAGGGTTCTGGATGATAGGGTGACCCAAGTCATCTTTGAACTTTTTCTTATTTAAAAGGTGGTCACATCGGCACTTAAAAAAATAAATCGAAAAATAATATGGCTTCAAGTGGACAAATAAATATGGATTATTAAGGAAGTCTTTGCATTATCTATTGCTTTCCTCTCGATTTGGTTCCATTGATAATTTCTCCCCAAGTTTTCTAATAAGTTGTGCTAGGTCTTCTGAATTCTGAGTTTTTTCTTCAAGGAGTTCATAGCGGAGACTTGATATGTCCTGTTTAATTTCCTTCAGTTCCCCTTTTGGAAAACAAGAGTGATAAGAAGTTAACTGTAAATACGTAATGCACAGAAACTAGTGACACAGGGATAGACTGAAATCTGTCCTAATTCCACACACATCTGTATTTTGAATCCTTTCAAAGGAAATAACTTCCTCACGGAGAGCCTTTCTATTTTCTCAGCTAAGTATTTTGGTTAATGAAAAGATTATAGAGAAAAATTATAACAAAAGTCCTTTTAAAGTAAGTTAAAGGGAAATGTTGGTAGCAAATGTTGCCTGGGTTGGGAACAACAACCCCTCACTTTTCCCAACCACTTCCTCCTCATTCCAAGCCCCCCACAAAAACAATAGTTACTTATCTAGCAAGTGGCATCTGCCCCCAACCGTGGAGAAATAGCCTATTTCCCCAGTATTTAACAGTATTGATGGTTGGTGAGATCCTGTCTTCTCTTCCCCTTGAAGCTCACCCTTCCCATGCCCATCTCTCCCACTCTCCCTCAGCTCTGCATCGGGCCCCACGGCCTAGCTCACACTCAGGGGCCGACTTGTCCCCGTGTTCAACTCACCTTCATTCACTTCGTCACACTCCTTATCTATCTGGGCTTTGAGTACATATCTTTTAATGAGCCTCTTCATTATTTTCTACACAGAGAAAGGAGAAATCTATCTCAGTTTTTGTTCATGACAAATCTCTCATTTGGAATAAGTTTCTAGTCTTTCTCCCTTTAGTAAGTACTTTAGAAGTGATGGCTATCAAAGATTAAGATGAATCATCTGGCAGGGAACGCACACTATCTCCAGATTTTTACAGCAATTTTCACATCACTGGGCTAATGACTCAAAAGCTAATTCTTGAGAAAAGAATAAATTTAGAGCAAACATTTAATCCTTGATGTTCATTGCTTGTGTTTTATTTGAAAAGTATTAGAGCAAGACCCAGCCTTTCAGTTGGGCAGATTAGAGGTGTGCAGAACTGCACGTGGAAATGGAAAATTAAGCAAATGTACACTCGTTTATGTTTTTTCACCTCTTACCAAAATATGTAGCCAGTTTTGATTTTATACTTGCTAATAATTTAGGAATGGCTAATTTCAATGTAATAAAGTTTCTCCAGTACCTGGGCTTCTACCATGAGGATGCTGCTTTTACTATATACCATTCATGAAAGTAGGAGGTTCAGCATGTGTGCAGGAAGTCCTGGGTGGATATACAGCTAAACCAAACAGACTACCTAAGCCCCAAATTCAAGAACTTATTCTAAGGAAATATTTGGGTACATAGATAAGTATATTCATAGTAGTACTACTTGTAATAGCAGAAAAAATAAACTCGCAAATGTCCATCCTTAGGGGATTATTTTAACAAATTATATATGTGTACAAAGGAATACTACATATCCATTAAATTTAATATGAATATATGTTTTGTAGAATGAAAAACTATTACTCATTATATAAGTATTATTGACTCATTTATATAACATATACATTTATATAATATTAAAATATATGTAAAACTAGACATATACATATAATCATCTGGCAGAATATTCGCCAAAAGTAAGTAGTCTTTATTTCTCATTGATGGGATTTGAGGTGACTTCTACTCTCTTTATGTTTTTGTAAGGATAGACTTTTAAAAAATGAACGTGTAGACTCTAAAGCTCCATGCCGAGACTCGATCTATTTTGTTTACTTAAGTATCTCCAGCACTTAGAAAGTGCCTAGCACATAGTAGTTACTCAATAAATATTTATTGAATTAATATATTATTTTGATACTGAGAAAAATATCATAATAGTTCATTTTCATTTTAAAAAATTGCGTAGTTTGAGATTCTGAACATTGCAAACAACTAGCCTTATTTCTTAAAAAATTTGTGCTTACCTGATACTGTCTTGGAGGATTACTGAAACTATTTAACTGGAAATCTTCTGAGCTCCTTATACTTGATTGTTTACTGTGCCCAAGCTGTAATGTGAAAAAAATTAGAAATCCTTATTTAGTTTTTCTTTTAAATAATGTGATGAGATTTATTTGTTACATATATAAACTATAGTCTCATATATATATAAATAATCTTATCTATATGTATAGTGCAATTTTAACTTAATTTGCTTAATTTTCTGTCTTCCAAGACAAATCATAGGCACTTTAGGTGTGCTCAGTCTCTCAACGGCTGTTAGCAGTTGTCGGAGAGTCTCTTAGACCTCGTGGCTATCAATCATGCTGTCATGAGAGTCATGCTTTAACCTTCCCACAGATACATCTACGTTAGAGGAAGAGGCAAACGAGTTGGGAAAAGAATAGTGGTGATCTTAGAAGTCCACTGATGATGGATCAACAGCCCAGCATGATTAACTACAACATCCATGCCTGTAGCAGGGTCTGTCGGGGATCCTGAAGAAACACCAGCAAAAGACTTTGCTGTGAGATAGAATTCAGTGCCAAGAAAGCACTACTTAATCCATTCGAATTTTACGATCTGTATAGTATCCCATTTGGGCAGTACTTTTCAAATAATATATTTGCTTGAACAGGCAAATAACAAAGAACTAAAGCAATCTGCAACAAAGGTGGTAATATACCATACTAATATGTTAAGAGGATGATTAAAAAATTCTTTAAGACATTTTCTAAAGGGAAAAAGTAGTTTTACAGAGAAACAAGTAGGAGAATCTGGGTGAAACAACGCAATTCCAAATTTGTACGTTTTTGGTGCACAACTGTTTTCTAGGGGATGAGAAACTTTAAGACTGTCTTCAAAGACAGCCATGGGTTATATTTCCCAGTGACATCTAACTTGCTACAAGTAAAGCTCAATTAAAATTCTTAACTCAAAAGTTAATTCTTCAGTGCTTTCATACTTTAAATGGCCACATGCTGATTTATAACAGCTAGGTACACATTCATCCATTGAACAAATATGTATTGAGTATTCTCTATATGTAAGGTGCTGTGCTATATTCAATGAACACAAACAATTATGGTCTAGCTGGGTCATAATAATAGGAAAAATATGGAAAGGCTGATAAGATCCATAAAAAACAATGTACAATTTTGAAAATATTGTTTAGATAGCATCCTTTTTCATGTAACTATTTCCCTTTTTCTTTTACCCTCTCTAAAAATGTCAGCAAAATATCCATATTGTTTTACTTTATGTTGACTTTAAAAACCATTAAGACAAAAGTATACAATCGACCAAATTAACCAAAGAGAGGCAGCTTGGGTTCTCAAGAGGAGCACTTGATGGAAACCTGCAGACTAAAGTCTGGCTCTGCCACAAGTTAGCTGTGGAATGTGAGGTAAGAGGCTGAAACTTTCTACAATCTCTTCTGACAATGAAGGGAGTGGTCTAGTTGACCTCTAGAGTCCTTCAAGTTCTACTAATTTATGAATTCGTGAAACGAATGCAAACTTCAACATATTTTTAATTTAATTTTAATATTTAATTTATTTTTAAATATAATTATTCATTTATTTTTATAATGATATAATTATTCCTGGCTTTAAAACTATGATTTATGCCTAAAGGACATCATCAAATGTGGTGACCAGGTTCAAGCTCACTTGCATCCCCCGGTTTTTACGATAAAGCATGGAGGGTGAGGACAGGTTCATAATCAAAGGGAAAGGATCCAGACAAAGGGAATCTTTGTGCATCACGCCTTTGATTTATTAACTATCTATTCATGAACTTACAGCATCATGGTTGCAAATCATCAATCTGACGTCTCCTTCTTTCATTAGTACAACCTATGGTGTTTATGGAAATAGGAAAGTGGAAATTTATGCTTCTTTGGGGTTTTTTTGAAAGCAAATGAGTGGCCCTTAATACTCAATATGCCAGTCATCCCCAATTAAGGCAGCTCCTTAGCACACCATGCCTATGGAAATAATCCTTTTCTTATTGAAACTTAATGTCATACAGGCCTTCTTTCATTCACTCTTTTCTAATTTAAGGCCTTTGTGTTTGCTGTTCCCACTTCCTGAAATCCTCTTTTCCTGGCACATTACCTGGCTGACTTGCTCTGTCTGATCCTTTGGATTTTAGCTTAAAACATAAGCTCCTCAGAGAAGATTTCCCTGCCTACCCTGCGAAAAATAGATCTTGATCACGTTAGGCCTTCTCTTTCCTTCAGAATGTGCTTCACGATTGACAACTATTTTATTCACTAGCTTGGTTACATGTTTATTGTCTACATTCTCTAGGCTCTACAGAAGGAGGGACTCTGCTTAGTTCATCTCAGTGTCCCTGGTGCCAACATTGCCTGGCATATGACAAGCGCTCAAAAATTGTTGGTTGGTGAAATGAGTAAAGTAAGAAGAGCTTCTGGTCACTAATGGACTGCATTTGGTTTCTGGACACCTTGCTATAAAAGACGTGTACAATATAGGTTCATAAACCAGTTGGTTGCAGCTCAACTGCACGGTAAAGATACATCTGAAACATGGGGAATTGGTTTGAAGCCATGAGGCAGATGCCTTACAAAGTAACACAGTGAATGGCACAGAAGAGGTAACAGTTTCAGGAAAGCCAGAGAATGGTATTCTGTTAATTTGAGAATGGGTATGATTGTGGATTTTTCAGAGTAGATCTTGAAGTGTCAATGAACACAGCTACAGAGTGTTCATACAGTTTCAGCACAACATGCAGCTCTCCCCTGCGTGCACTCAGTGCATAGAGTGCAGGGTCTCTCAGTCACAACATTTTTGACACTTTGGGCTAGATAATTCTTTACTGTGGGGAGATTTTTGTGCATTGTAGAATGTTTAGCAGCATCCATGGCCTCTACCTACTAGAGGCCAATAAGAGCTCCCCTCTCTTGTGTGACAACCAAAAATATCTCCAAGTATTACACATGCACCCTGGGGATGCTGGAGAGGTTGGGCAAAATCACCCCTAGTTAAGAACCACTGGTATAGTTAAATGATATATGACTAAACTGTTGTAAATTCATTTGGATTATTTTTATGTGACTAGTTCTGCTCTAAATCTGAAATATGAATTTGGATGCAAATATAATATTTTTTTCAGAAAATTTCTAATCAGTTCTTAATACATAGTAGGTATTCAATAAATACATGTTAAAAATTAAATACAAGAAATAGTACATAATGTACAGTAGTACATAAGGACTATTAAACTTACCCAATGATGCAAAGAAGCATTATTACCACTTGGTGGCAGAAAATTCTAATATATAATTGTTCCCATGTACAGCTACTAAAATAGACTGGAAATTCAAGGGAATTCAATTTGCAATATGAATAGTATTTAAACCTTAGGGATTTGGGTATTTATAGATCGTAATGACACGTATATTGTGATGGGAATGGGAAGGGGGAGCTGGTTGAATGGAGGCAGGATGGACCGGGTATCAGTTTTGCTCCTGACTAATGTGCTAATATACACTCTCTGTTCTGAAGGAACCATTGCCTAACGTTTTTTTTTTTACCTGCTCCCACATTTCCTGCATTCTTCATGTTTTCTCTTTTTCATTTCCTAGTAGTTAGTTTATTAGGATTTCTTACCCCATTATAGCTTCATTGTAGGGTTAGAGTGAGGAACACTAAACAACTTGTTTGTTATTCATTAAGAGGAACAAATAAGCTTCAGTCTTGGGAATTTATGTTATTTATATTGTTGGACATAGCAACAGTTCTGGGAGTCTCCATTCCTTCCAAGCATTAAACGGCCTGAGGCAAGGAACAAAGCAATGAACTGAGAAGGTATAGGCAATATATATATTCATTCTGCAGGAAATGCAGATATCAAATGAAGCCATGTGGTACAGTGCTTGTAAACTTCATGCTTTGAAATCAAGTAGATGTGGATTTGAATTCTGGCTCTGTCACTCTGAAATGGGACTTACAGTAAGTCATTTCACCTCTACTATCCTCAGGTTACTCATGTATAAAATAGGGAAAATAAAATTACCTACCTTCTAGAGCTCATGTGAGGATTAAAGAGATAAGATATGTAGAATACATAGTTGGACATACAGCAGGCGTACTACAAGTGTCAATAACTGTTATTACTGTACAGAAGGATAAAGATCTACTATGTGGCTTTAGGCTTATTTCATGGCTAGTTTTAATCTAGTCTATTTATTCTGGAGATACTTTGACAAATATTGCTTTTTACTGATGTGTCCAAGCTCATGACTAAGTCATTCAGGGAATGGAGTATTCAGTGATTCCCACACCCAGATGAGCATTAGACTACCCTAAAGTCTTATTAAAATATACATTTCCAGGATCCATTGCCAGAGATTTTAACTCAATAGAGCTGGAGAAGAGGATTGAGAATTTGTACAAAATCACCTGGAGAAGTGGCCCTGGGGACAGTGACGAATTGGAATCACTACTTTATGTAATTGTTTCATCAGATGATTAAAAAGATAGTCTCCGACCTAATTAAAAGCTAAAGGATATAGTTCCTGGATATGTAATTGGTTAAAAAAAATCTCCATGTCTCACTCAATTCAGTGCAGAACAGACCAAAAATAATGAAATAATATGTCTGTTACTGGCTTACTATATAGGGTGCAAAAACCTGCTCTAAAACTGACAACTTAAAAGTGATCTGTTCTGGAGCTGGAATAGAGCAGTTATTCAAGAAGTTACTTGGCATTTTCAGATTTACACATGTAATACAGTATGGCACATTGACTCAATTTATGTTATCCTTTCAGACTGTAAATCTGAAAAGCTAACGCTAGCAACCATCAAAGTCAGTGACCTTCAGAGCTGAAGGATATGATCGCAGATAATAAATAGGTCTGCTTACTTTGTTTCAAAAAGTACTTTTATATGGCTTATCCTACCAATTTGTACAGAATACCTGGAGCAGATGTGAAGGAAGGTGTGTGCAACCCAACCACTTTAACCTTCAAGGAGTCAGAGAGAAGACTCAAATGAAATAGAAATTTAACTGTGTTGTTTTAGACATAGACTTTATGAAAAAGAATGAGCAAAAGCCATGTGAATTGAGTAAGGAATAACAAACCATGAGAGTTTTTTTCTCCATATCAGGGCCAAACGTGTCCCAGGAGGAGTCTATCTCAGTAACAATAGGCAAAAATGATTGGAAATATAAATAGTTGCTTTAAAAAGCATTTTCTCAGGAATATAGTTAATACATTAAGCAATATAAACCAATGTTACCGCAGTAAAAAAAAAAAAATCAAAACAAAACCAAAATACATTAAGCGAAAGCAAGCTGTGTGAAATGTGCCTCAATTTTTGATCATCACAAGCTTACATGGCAAGGAAAATAGACACTCTGTTGATTTGGTCCTCTAGGAATCAAATGCCAAGACAAAGTTAGAAGGATGAGATGTATTCAGAATTATGCCTATGAAGGATAACAATGAGTGGAATCAAGAGAAGGCAGAAAAAGCTTCCAGACTGTGAGGCTCGGCTCACTTGTCAAAGAGGGAAAGCTAAGATGATTGTGTGAGAAAGTCAGCCAGCCCAATGGGGAGTTCCAGTGCAAAGACTGCCCAGAGAGGGGTCCTGCGCTGGCAAGAAATGCCCATAACCTAAAGAGCATCGCCATGGCAGAAAAGCTGAGGGGGATCCCAACAGTGCTGTGGCAGAAAGCTGTCAGCTGACCACACTCCTTGAAGCAGGCTGTCTCTTGAAAGCAGATACGAGAAGGCCGCCATAATAAACAATTACACAGAAAGGTCTCTAGATGGTTAAACTGACATTGGAATCAACATTTTATTGATCCACAACTAGAGTCAGATAACTACAGGCTTAGTATTGCTCTTAGTTTGTTTAATCTAGGATTAAAATATGTGCTATTGAAAAAGCGTAAGGTAATCCAAGCCTTGTTTAAATGATATAGAATGTATTTTTCAGATGATTAAAACAAATATTAATTCTCTACATTTTCGGAAAAACTACAAAGAAAATTAAATTATTTGATTTGAGAGATACTATGGTTTCTGTCATTAAGAAAAAAAGGAATTTTGATTCTCCTTGAATTTTTCTCATATTTGTCCAATATTTATTGTTATCATGCATTCATCATAGTTTCAGCACAAGTAGTTTCTTACTGGAAAACTATAAAATTCAACTTACACTGACCTACTTTTGCAGAATTTTTATTGAGTTATTTATAACCGATAACAAAAAAAGCCGCTTCTCTAAACAAGTACTTTACATTTGTATGGTGTTTGTAATTTACAAAGCATCAATTTAATCCTCCCAACAATCTGTGTAAGGGCTGTACAACTTGATCATCCGTATTTTACAGAGGAGGAGATTGAGGTTCAAAGAAGTTCAATGAATTGCTAAAGGGGCAGTGATGAGATGAGATCCCAATCTTCTGAGTACTTAGTTCAATGCTCTTACTATATCAACACTATATCAATACTATATCAATAGTATTCCTATTTTGTTGGGGGAGGAACATACTTAGCTTAAAAACAAAACAAAATAGCATCCTTCCTTGTCATTTGTGTCCCATGGGGTGGCCCTGTAGCATAGTGCTGGCTAATGAGATCTAATAACAGAAATTGTTGGGCGGACTTCTGAGAGTGGTGGCAGATTCAGCTAGCATGCCCACTTTTCCTTCACTCTCCTTCCTTCTTCATACCTGAAAAGTGGGTGTAATGGCTGGAGATGCAGCTGTCATCTTGCATCTGACTATGACAAAAAATCCAGGTGAATCACAGAGACTCACCCCTGACAACAGTCCTCTACTGCCTAACTCTGGAGAGATTAATGAGAGGGGAAAAACAACTGTCTTGTTTAAAACACCGTGAATAGTTTTTTTATTATGTGCAACTGAAAGCAAGTCTTACCTGATACACTGCCCTTCTCCTAATTAATTTATTTATAATTTCCCTTAGCAACAAGCATTTATTGCATCCCTACTATGTGCAAGCTGCACCTCATCATTGGGGATTTTGCCACTCCAAATAAGGGAGCTGATGCATCTCCAGGGCACAGTGCTCGTTATGAACCGTGCTGACTACAATAGCTATTGAATTCTCAAGGTGCCTTTTTTTGACAGCTTCTTGATTGCAAATAAGGAGGCTCTGCTAGGTGTGTATACTCTCCACCTGAGCTGCTGAGTTAAGTTAATCATCTCTAACAGGTCCCTGATGAATTCCTCTATTATTTTAATTTTTCCTTCTTTACATGACTATTCATATATTCCATCACCCATAAGCACTCAAAAACATGTTTAATATCTGTCTTAAATATACACATAATTCTTTTTGCTGTTAATTGGATACAGGCTTATTTCCACCTCTCAATAACAGATTCTTTGAGCATTGTTAAGATAGTTAAATTCTTTAATGTGTCTATTACCTATTTCTTGAAATTGCTTCTGAACATCTGTCCTCTTCTCTGAAAAGATAAGCCTGATAATATGCATGATTTCTTATTTTCAAATATGATCTTACCTGTTTTTTGTCAAGTGATAATTTTGAAAGATTTTCATGACTTCCCAAAATTCCAAATTTCTTTTCTTCATTTCTCTTTTAAAGAGAGAGTAAAATGAGTACCATTGCTAATTGTACATTTGGAATTGTAAAAACAATTTCACTCTTTCTTTATTCTACATTTTAAAGGCCATCTGGTCTAATTCTCCAGCAAGTTTCAATAAGAGAAACATACTCTTATTGGGTTCTTCCCATTGGTAGGCACTTAGACATTTCCTTTGCACACTGAATTGCCTCAGGTTGCACTTCTAATTAGACCTGTAAACTACGCTCTTAACATTAAGTAAAGTGAGGAAAATTTTTGCTACTCAACCCACTGAGTTCTATAAGTTATACATCTGGAAGAATGGTGTAGATGGTATATTTTTATAAAATTCCTACACAAAATAATCATAATAACTACATTTATAGAGGACTTTAGTATTCTCAAAGTACATTTACCTATTTATTTGATCTGATCTTCATGGTATAGATATACTTTTTATTCCCATATTACAGTTGAGGAAATTAGAGCTGAGAGAGTTTATTACTTATTCGAGAACCCCAAGTCGTAAGTGGCAAACACAGCGGGAACTAGAATATTTCCCTTGTATTCAATAATAGAATCTTATAACTGCAAGGAAGCTTTACAATCATTTGGTTCAACTGCCCACCCAGCGTAGGAAGATCTTCTATAAATTTCTAATGTTGGTCATCCAGCGTTTATTGATTACTTGCAGTGATGGGGAGCTCACTACTTCATAAGACAGCCCACCACTTTCTTGGGCAGATTTTGTTACAAATTTGTTTTTACATAGAACTAAAATTGAACTATTTGCAACTTTTACCCATTGCCTCTCTTCCTTTTTTTGAAGAGACAAAAAACAAGTGTGCTCCCTAGCCAAAAGTGGGAATTCTAAAGATATTCATCTTATTCCCCTTTGATCTTCCTCTTCAAATGAAACAGCTAGCTTCTCCAATTCCCTATCATACGACACTGTATCCACACTGTCCCCTTCCTGGCCCTCCCCTCTGAATGCATCTAGTCTCTCAATGACCCTCTTGGATGTAGAATTCTCCACCCAGCAGAGTACCTTGCATAGAGTAACCACCCCCCCCACACACACACAGTTATATACAACATTCCACATACACTCTAAACTTTTCTGAACATACTGCGATCATCCTACTACCTCATCTAAGCACTATACCTCTTTTATGGTTTCTTGAGATTGCATTGCCTCATGAGATTGTTGTTTCCAATCAGTACCCTTAGATCTTTCCTTCTTGAACTACTTAATGCCAAACCTAGTCTCCCATATTGCATGTGAGCAATTGATTTCTGAACTTTTTAATGTAAAAGTTACTTAAAAGTCTTTCAAATTCCCCCAAGTCATAATCAGCTACTGATGCTTTACCTAGCTGTGTAAATTGAAGGTGAGGGACGGGTAGCCACAACAGTGAAAATGGGGCCATTCAGAATAGCTCTTCCTTTCAGTACCCACTTCAGATAATGTAATACATTATTTTAGTTACACTTCATGAATTTTTCTTATATTCTTTTAAGTAGGAGACGTCCAATGTGCTCCTGCTAGACAGACACAAGCCAAAGGACTGTGTTCAGCTAAATGACTGCATTTGAGAATGGATGGACATGTTATCACAGACTGCTTCTTTTTAAAGGGATGTGGTACAGTGATTATAATGGTTGCAGCATCTAAAAATATAATTATAAATATTAAGTCAAATTACCTTGTTCATCTCTGCATCTTCCTGGAAACCTTTTTTATGACTCTGGAACAGCTCAGAAATCCACTTTTTAAGCCTCAGTAAGAGATAAAACAGGGACTTTGGACTTGGCACCAGGTTGAAGGGAACAGGAAGAGTTCTTCCCTCCTCAAAGTAGGAAAACCAAAGCTTGGCCCTTGCAAATTTCCATTCCACATCAGCATCATCCTATACAAACACACGTGACAGTTCAGCAAGCAAATGCATAAACAGAGTTACTGCGATGCTTCTAAGATGGTGTGGCTAGATGGATGTAATGATGTCTGCAAACACTCTCAGACCCCAAAGACCACTCCAAGATTTTTTCAAAATGTTAAGGTTCTATTCACACACCCTTTCCTAATCTGTCTAAAATTTTATAAGGCTTATAGAACTATAGATCTCAAAACTTCCGTATGTTTATAAATACACTGAAAGATACAAGTGTATTTTCCTACATTCTGAAAAACACTATGAAAAATTATTCACTCTTTTATTCTGCACTAGATCACTAATTTGATTAATTCGGGACACAGACCAAGATTTCTGGAATAAAAATTACACCATCACTCTAAATTTCAGAAAGTGTCACTTTTGAACACCACTCAGAAAAGATTTGGAGAATAGTGGTATTCCTAAGCAATAATTTTTTTGAATAAAATATAAATTCATGCTGATAATAGTATTTCTAAAGTGTTTTTTTTTTTAAAAATAACAATCACGAATCAGACATTTCTCTTCCTTACGCCTTACTATCCCACTACACCCACTGATGTTGCATTTGGAAGAAAAACATTAAAATTTTCTAGATTTCTAGTCAAACAAGTATACAAAACAGGGAAAGAACAGAGGGAAAGTAGTCTATATTTTCACCACCACTGCTGAGTTGATCCCTGGAATAGTTAAAACATGTAGGTACAGAGTATATAAACATATAGAGATTGTACCTCAATTTCCTGGAATGAACTGTTGATCATTGCAATTAACATATTTAGCAAAACAATGACCATTGTAACATTATAGACTCCATAAAGAACATAACCGATATTTTCAATGAATTTGTGATTATAGTTGATGACCACTGACTTCACTTCGGACAGTCCAAATATAGCCCAGAACAGTGTCTTAAAACTCTCCTCCACCCTGGGGAAAAATAAAGAGAGAAAGGAAATAATAAAGTGTATAAATAAATGACAATGGTACCATAATAAAAGTGAGTTGATTTAGTGTCCTTGCAAATTATTAGATATTCATGAGAAAATTCTTTACTTCCCTGAACCTCAGTTTTCTCTTCTGGAAATGGCTACAATAAATACTTCTTTCCAGGATTGTTTCAAGGATGAGGTAATATTGTACATATGAAGCAGAAAGCTCAATATCTGGGACATAATAAGCACTCAGTAAGTGCTATTAACATAACTACATAACCGCAGATGTTAACATTTAAATAACCCATAACTTTGGCAATGAAAGTTTTAAACGTATTACTTAGTAAAAATAATATGTTAGAGTCCTTTTGGGTCTCCTGCTCATTTATACTTCCACTCATATCCAATAAATAGATAATAATAGTATGTGTCTTAAGGAAAACATGACAATATAAACATAGCCAATGTTACCAAAATCACTGACATATCTTAGGTAGGAATTTCAATGCTTTAGGCATAATTATTGACCAAAGCTAAGCCCTTCTGCTTAACCCAGGTGGTTTCATTTCTCTGATAAACTGAACTTTACAGGAATATGGATAACAATAGGTTATGCTTCAGTCGATGCTTCTCATTGTAACACTGAAGACCTAATATTTGAGTAATCTATTCCAAACATACTTTATAAAAGAACACGTATCCATGACGAACATAAGTCAAAACTCCTGTCACTATTGATAACTCGGATATTCTCAATGATAAGATCCAATGACTTGAATTAGAAAAGCAGCTGTTCTCACGGCCCGTGCCCCAGAAGTCTCTAGGAAGCAGAAGGGCACAGATGCTGAAGTCAATGGACAAACGGTTACGTCCTGACTTTTCCACACACTAGCAGCTAGGCAGCATTCAGCAAGTTACTTAACTTTTCTGAACTTCAGCTTCCTCTTTTTGTGAAATAGAGATAATAAAATGATGCATGTGAGGTATTTACTGCAATATCTGTCTCTAAAAATGTTAGCTATTATTGCTTAATATTAGGAAGGTGCCTCCAATTTTGAGTTCTTCCTACTCATTTTAAAATCCTCTCATTTTGCTAAAGAGGAAGTGGAGATGAACTTTTTACCCAAACATGATTTATCCCATGGACATATATGAATATTGTTAAGCTAACATTTATTTAATCTGCAATCTCTGTGATCAAAACATCTGAGAGCACGTACGTGGTGAAGGCTTCATTTTGTTTTGCACCAATGTAGTAGGAGTAGAGGTTGAACATTCCGATCATAAAGGCCACAAACACCATGATGAATATGACCATGAACTTGAAGATGTCTTTCACTGTTCTTCCCAGTGATATCTGCAGAGGTCCAAAGCTTTCATTTGCTGGTAAAATATAAGCTATTCTAGAGAAACTTAAAACTACAGCAATTGCATAAAGACCTTCAGATATAATTTGAGGATCAGAGGGGTCCCACTTTATCCTGGCTAGGAAAAAGGAAAGACAAGAGTTATGGTGAGTTTAAGTTGTTTATTTAGGTAACTTCTTTTTTGGGAAAGAAATATAATTATATTAGCAATCTAGTTCCCGATGGAAGTCTCTGATCTTAAAGGGCTTCTTTAAGTGTCAGCTATATTTGAACGTCTGAATTTATTGAGAAAATGGCCCTCTTGGTTTGCTGGTAATTTTTCATAAGGGTATAAGGGTATAGTATAATGATTAGGAGCTCAAACTATAGAGTCAGTATATGCAAAAATTCCAGTATTTGTGTGTGTGTGTGTGTGTGTATTCAACTGGAAAAACTGGTACAGATTACTTAACTTCTCTTAGCTTTTTATTTTCCTGTCTTTAAAAATGAGATAATATCACTCCTACCTCTCTCATCTGTTGTGAGAATTCAATAAGCCAACATACATTCAGTTTAGAAAGTGCTTGGCACTAAATAAATGGTAGCATTTATTATTTAATCTTAAACTGTAATTACACTATAATGTAATTTTGGGCTTGTGGAATACTTATAGTTATTTAAACTTACTAAAGTAATTTTTATTGGTCACCTAAGTATATTTTTATCATAAAAATGTAGCAATTATTCACTTATGAATTTTCCTGGCATATTTATATCAGGTCATCAAAAACCCAATTAAGAAACCATTAATGAAGAAAAATGCAAAACAATGTGTAAGAAAGAGGAAAAATATGATTATAAATTTGTATTTGCTTATTTGCTGAAAAGTGGAATTAGGAAAGGATGCAAGAAACTAATGAAAGCAGTTTCCTTTTTTAGAGTGCTTTGAATACAAGTACAAAATATAAATAGATAGCTTTGACTTTTAAAAATTCTGTTTATTGAAAAATTTGTTGAACATTAAAATAAATATTAAAAATTAATAATAAAAAAGAAATGCCTATATGATATAGCCAATACACTCATAGAGATGCCAACTGAATGTTAACTGATTTCTTATTAGAGGGTTTGAAATAAGTATTCAAAGGGAATCTATTTTCTCCACTCCAAGATTCTACAAGGAGGGATTTTCCCTAAGCAAGTAACCGAACTATTTCCATTCCTTAGTCAGTTTCCTACTGAGGAGGTGGAATGACTTAGCTGATTGCTAAATTGGGAAGTATAACTGAGCATACTTGGTTAGGCTCTGCCCTCTTTTTCCTGAGAATTCTCCTCTGGTCCCCCATGGAGCAATCTCATATGATCAGGCACTTGCTGCCATACCCATCTGGGGAAAACTGCCCTGTCCACTGCTGTCTTAAAATTGGAGGATAAGTCTGCCTAATTCTGGTGTTCAATGTTACAGAGCCCATTGGCTAATAGATTCAGAACTGTCTCATCCACCCTGAACTTTATCAATATTAGAGATGATGATCTGGCCTCCATATTAGCTTTTTGTTTTATTTCTCATCTAGTTCAAAGCCTGGGTGAGAAAAAATGGTGTTATTTATCAAGGCCTTCCAGAAACTCCAACAACTTCCTTGCTTTCAAATAGTTTGTATGTCTTAGATGGAAACAATACTCAAATGTGTACTATTTTTAATAGACAAGAGAGAAAAAATAAATCCAAGATATAAGAGGCTTTCTCAATGGAGTTTTGTAGTTAGCTAATTGATCCAGGAGATCAAGTGCAATGATTTTTGTGATTAAGAGAGGTTTCCAGCCAGTAAAAAAACCAAAGGAAGAGGCAGAAAGCATGCCTCTTCAGATACAGATACTCTGAAGAAGCTGGAAACTAACCAACAATTATATGAGAACTGAGTAGTAACCAAACTACTACTGACATGTACTTTTACTAGAAATTTCTTCGTTTTTATTAACTTATTGACTGTGTGCTGTAAACTCACCCAAATTGTAGTATTTCACATTGTCTCCCAATGTGACTTTTGTCAAGTCCTTCAAAGTATCATTTGCATCAATGATGCTCTGGGCTTTGGAAGCATGCCAAAATGCCATGAATCTTGCAATGAAAGATGCTGCAAAGATCGCTAACATACCAAAATCAAGCATATTCCACAACTCAAACAAGTATTCTTTGGGGCCTTCAGTCCAAATTTCTTTACATTCAGCCCATATCATGCCTGCATTGGAAAAAGGTTAAAATATCAATGCAATTTCATTCCATCCTTAGCTCTTCAATAAAACAAAATATTCAAAAGGTCTCAGTGTGACACTCAAAACTCTTCAAAATTTGGCCCCATCCCACCCATCTAGCCATAATTCCCATGTCTCCACAAATCCCACAGTCCAGAAATATCAGTGCATTATCTGAAAGCAATTTGAAAAAGTTCATTAAGAGTCTTCAAAAAACAAACATTCTTTGATCCATTAATTCTATACATAAAAAATATATTTAAAAGACGTTCATTGTAGGATTCTTTATAATAACCAAAACACACACATGCACCCACACTCACACACTCAAAATAGAAGTAATCATGGGACTTCCACAGATGGAGTATTATGCAGCCATTTAATATAATATTTTAATTACCATGGGGTAGTGGCCAGGACAATGTACGTCACAGACTTCCAACTACAGGAATTTAATTAGCTGTGGGCCTTAGCTAGCACATTCTGAAACCTATTGCCACTTTTGCCCAAAGGCCATGCTTCCCATGGGCTGCTGCCAGCCAATGACTGAGGGCACCCCTTCTTGGGAGACATGGGACTCCTCTAATGGCCTACTGTGGCTCACGGATTTCCTGATGGCCTTGCAGAACTTTCCTTAGACTACATGGAGATCTAGGATGCTTCTACCTAACTCTCCTTCCCTCCATCCTTTCCTCAGGGTCAGACTTGCATCCCAGTGTGACAGCCCTTGCAACCTTCTTCAGCTCCCTACCCATTTTTTCTCACATGAAATTTCCCTTAATAAAATTGTTTTACATTTAATCCTGTCTTTAAACGTGCTTCTTGGAGGAGCTGGACTAACACACATTGGAAAATGTTTGTCATCAATATTTAAACATGTTAAGAGCCAGCCCTAATGGTCTAGTGGTTAAAGTTCGGTGCACTCCACTTCAGTAGCCTGGATTCAGTTCCTGGGCAAGGAACCCCTGACACCACTCATCTGTCAATAGCCATGCTGTGGTGGTGCCTCACACAGGAGAACTAGAAGGACTTACAACTAGGATACACAACTATGTACTGGGACTTTGGGGAGGAAAAAAAGAAAGAGAGGAAAATTGGCAACAGGTGTTAGTTCAGGGTGAATCTTTCCCAGCAAAAAAAAAACAAAAACACATTTAAAACAAACAAACAAAAAAAACCATGTTAAGTAAAACAGTTAAAACTGTTACGTATTCTACAACTTTATGTTTAAAACAAGACTAGTAAAAGACTAGAAGCAATTATAGGAACATATTAATAGTAATTGTCTCTTGATGGAATTATTAATAATATTGCATATTCTCTCTAAAATTTAGTGCAATATTTAGGAGCATAGGTTTTGGGATCAGACTGCCATGGATTTGAGACCTTGTTCTTCCACTTATCAGCTATGTAATCTTTAGCAAGTTACTTCAACTTTCTAAAACTCATTTTGTAAAATGGGGATGACACTAGTTTGTTCCTACTTCATAGGATTGTCATAAGATAGTAAAATAATATAGGTAAAATTCACAGCACAGTATCTGGCACTTGGGGAAAAAAACGACTAACATTTACTGAGCACTTACTATTTTAAGTTTTCTATGATTAGCACACACTTTTTTTTTTTTCTTCTTTGTAAGGAAGATTAGCCCTGAGATAACATCCATTGCCAATCCTCCTCTTTTTGCTGGAGAAGATTTGCCCTGGGCTAACATCTGTGCCCATCTTCCCCTACCTTACATGGGACGCCGCCACAGCATGGCTTGACAAGTGGTGCGTCAGTGCGCACCCAGGTTCTGAACCCCAGAACCCCAGGCCGCCGAAGCAGAGCACGTTAACTTAACTGCTAAGCCACCGGGCAGGCCCAACATATTTTCTTTCTTAATTTGAAGAATCATACTTTACTAAAGAGAAGTTACTTTACCCCTATTACCTTTAAGACACCCTACTCTCTGACATCCTGCCTTCTCCTAGAGCCATCTGGAGAAATACAATCCAAACTCCAACAATCAATCAAAACCTACCTCCAACCAAGAAGCTTTTCATAGTCCCCTAGTTGAAATTAATCTTTTCCCTTTCCCCCAGTGATCACCTGCCCCAAATTCTCACATTTGTCATGAACCTCTATCACGGAACCTGCCACATGATGGCTGTGGAGCTCTGCAGGGATTAAGAAAATGCCATAGTCTATGCTCTCCAGCAGCTTACCATGTGCTTTTCTCAAAACCGGCATTCAATGCAGCACAGAGGATGTGATCTTAAGAGAAGACAACCTCATTATTTATTTTCAATTACTCCAAGTTAAGAAGACACTAGGATGGAACTCATATATATTTTAGTGGATCAAATTTAAAACAGGAAATACTGCTTGTGTACACTCACACATGCACACACCCATACACACGCAAACCACGAGCAGGGGTGAAAAAGTCTGAAGGCAGCCTTCTTTTTGCGGTCCCTGGGTTCCTGCCAGCCTCCTCAACAGGAGACAAGGATAGCTTAGAGTAACTGAAGCATGGGCTGAAAGGGACATTTAAACTCATGTCGTATAGTCCAGTTGTTTCCAAAGCTGCCTTTCCTTCCTCCCGCTTCTCCTCCATCTTATTCTCTCCCTCGCTTTAAGAAGTAGAATTCTTGGTAAAAACGATATCTTAACAAAGCTTAAAAACAAAACAAGTACAGTGGACTATTCTGTCTGAAAGAAGAGCTCCTGCCTTATTTCCCTGAGGCTCCCCAGGAGCTGCCAAGCTTAGTTTGAAATCCCCCATCTAGTCCAACTTCTCTCGCAAGCAAGGGACTTCTCCACGGGGATCAAGCCTCTGCTTGAATGCGTCTGGAGATGAGGTGCTTACTGCTTCTGAAGGCTGCTCACCCCGTTGTTGAGTTTTCAGGAAGTACCCCTTTAGTGTGGATCCAATGGTGCTAATTCTGCCCTCTAGAGCAGTACAGCATGAGTCTGCTCCCTCTGCCTTTACATTTCTTAAAACAACATAAAACAAAACAAAAACACCTGTGTGCTCATTAAATCTACTCTTCTCCAGCAGAGGCAGGTTAACCACGGAGCTAATGAAACTTAAGCTTCAAGACGCCTTATTTGCCCAGGCTTCTTCAAGGGCCCTGTTTTGTCTTCTTTTTCTGTAAATGGGGTCCTACAAATAAACAAACTACAGGATCCACAATCCTTGGGTTCCACCCCCCACCCCATCCTCCAGAGTGAGCTTCCCTAGTCCCCTCAAGTGCTGTCCTGTGGAGGGCCACTCACTCTTCTGGCTGCTTTCCTTGGGTTGCTCCCTATTGGCCCATTGCCTGCATGCGGCACCTACAGCCATGCACAGTCCTGAGGACGTGGACTAGCCAGTGCATGGAACAGTGGGGTAATTACAGCCCTTGACTGCAGTCTCTCCTTTTGTGGAAGAGTCAACCAGGAATTGCATTTGCTTCCTCAGCAGCTCACACTGGACATTAAGTTAAGAGTTCTCCTTGGGACCTCTTCACGTGAAGTGTCATCAAGCCTGTCTCCCTTCTCTGTGTTCCCGCTACACCTTCTCTCGTTGGTCTGAGCTCACCATTCAGCCTTGTCAAGATCTCCTGGAACGTCAATTCCGTCATTCAGCCTTTCAACTTTTTGTCAACTAAAAATTAGATAATTTTCTTTCTGTGACGAATATTGTGAGTCTTTTCTCTCAAACCAACAAGCGTCTGACCTAAGTAGGCCACTTCTTATTAATATTTCCAGAAGTACAACAACTTACTTTCAAGAATAACTTCAAAAAGAAAAATAAATACCAGTGTCAGAAACTGAACCAGGCGTCTAACATATGCCGTAAAGTATTAGCTGTCTGTTCTGAGTCATTGTTTTTGCTTTAAACAAACACTGTGAGGTAATCTCTGAATCTCAAATACAAAGTTTAGTGGACCAATAGTTCCACGGAAAATGTTTTTATTCATAAAATTAAAAGTTAATGTAATATTTTTGGTTTAGGTTTCTAAGTGAAAAAGGAAAACTTCTAATGTTTATTAAGAACATAGTATGAGGAGAGTGAATTATGTTTGATAAAGAATAAAGTGAACATTCATCATATCTAATCTCCTTCACAAAATTTAATGTTTTCAAAGTTTCATCTTGAACTAAAGAGAGGTGACTTCATCATCATGGCAGCATGAAAGGATCCTTTTGTCTATCTCCTTCAATCTATAGTGAGTAAAGCATTGATAACCCAATAAAGGCTACATTGCCTAACACACCAGGATGCCAGAGACATCCACACATAGGTACATATGAAGGTGGGTAGATTGGAGCACATAGAGGAGGCAAACTGGGGCAACAGTGAAAGTGGTTCCTAGCATTCTGGCCCCCGAGCTGTGGCAGCTGAGCCAGCCACCCTCAGCCCCAGAACCTGGTGGGCAGCAGCAGAGGTGCCCATGTGACTCTGGCTTCGCAGCCACTCTGGCACCTGAGGCCATGGGGAATGGAGATGCAGCGGAGGCAGAATCCCACAATCCTAGGCTCTGGCTGCAGCTCAGAGCCTGGTAGCAGCAGTAGAAGGGCACGTACAACTTGGACCTCCCAAACACAGTGGCACCTGCAGCCACAAGGAAAGGGGCAACAGCAGAGGCAGTGCCCCATGAAACCACTCCCTCTTCTTTGTCCCCCTCCCCACTCCATGACAGCAAGGCTTCCAACCGAGGTGATCCTGGACGGTGCAGAGGTGTTAGCCATCCCTGTACCTCAGGCAGGGAAGCCAGCTACTGCAGCTATACCAGTAACAATAAGACATCAGTGACCCCCAGAGGCTCGGGCACAGGGGATGAGAGTACCCTGTGACACCCCTAATAGAGGTAGTGGAGGGTAGAACACACGGATCCTCAAATACAGCCAGAGGCAGCTCAGGTAAGAGAAACAAAAACTAGTGCTATAGACCACCTACTGAAAAACAAAGGAAAGCCTTCTAATCTCCAGTAGGTTGAATAGTCAGAATCAAAGCTATACCTAAATAAGAAAAGTATTTGCTATGACACGTGTACCAGCAGAAGAACAACTCACCAAGCACCACGAAAAACCATGGTAACATGGCATCACAAAAAGAAAATCAACAATTCTCCAGAAACCAAACATCAAGTCATGGAAGATTGCGATCTAACTGATAGATAATGCAAAATAGCTGTTATGAAGAAACTCAGTGAGCTACAAGAAAACTCAGAGAGGCAGTTCAAAGAACTCACGAATAAAATCATTAAACTAAGGAGTCATATCTTGCTTAATATGTTTCAGTAGGAAATACCACTTCTAAATAAAAGTAACATATGAACTCTCAGTGATGAGGTTAATAATAATCATAATTATATGAAATTTATTGGACACTTCCTATGTGCCAAGACCTGTATTATGTACTTTGGATACACTAATACACAAAACACTATGGCACATGAGCACTTAGTTTAACAAGATAAATGCAGTGTCCAAATGATTGTTTGTTCTTATTTTAAATCAAGTATTCAAAGTGAAATATAATTTATTTCTTATAGTTTTTCAGTGTTAGGTAAATATCAATTAAACTAGAAAGAGTGGAAAATTAAAGTCCTCTTCTTTATTTAAGGCTTATCATTACTTTAATGATGCTATCCACGTGTTAGCCACTGTCCATATTTCTCCTTGGTACATATCCAAGAAATGAAGTGATTCAGAAGTTTTAAGTAACTCTCAACACTGTTGAATTACCTCATAAGCATTTAAAATTATCATATGGTAATTTGTATAGGGCTTCATAATATTTCAATTGATCATCCTATGGGGCCCCAGTGTGAAGAAGCCAAGAAGACATCCCCTGCCCTAGAAGTGAAATAAAACTGACTGTAGATGCTTCTCCAGATCACTGGCAGAGAACCAAGCTTAGGGACTACTAAAGGTTTTGTGTAAAGATTCCTTGAGTCCTCTTCTCTTTACACTCTTCACATAACCACCCTAGGTGATCTCATGCATAGTCAGGGCCTTAAGTACCATCTGGGAAATGAAGATTGCTGAAACTTTATCCACATCTCAGGGTTCCTTCAGGGGTTCTATTGTCTGTTATTTAGCAGACATCTTCACTTGGAAATCCCGTGGGCACTTCAAAGTCAATCAGAACCCACACTTCATTAACAGCTTTCCATTCTCCAGACCCAAGCATGATCTTCCTTCTATATTCTCCCTCTTAGAGTTACCACCTAGTAATCCAAGACAGAATTCCCAGCTCTCCCTTTCCATGTACAATAAATCACCAAGTTCTCTGAAGAGTATCTTTTAAGAAGCTCTCAAGTCCTTTCCCCCATCCCCTGAGTTCTTGTCCTTATCCTCCTCACAGGGATCACTTCAATTGTCTCTCAGTCTCCAGACTCACTCCTCCGCTAAGCCTCCCTTTACCTCACAACCCTGTGAGCTTTCTAAAATGTGACCGGATCACATCACCAACAGCTGAAAACCATCCTCTAGCCATCTCACCACCCTTATCTCCCATTACACACATCCACAAATGCACCTGCGCTCCAGCTGGGTCTAACTCTTAATAACATTGCAAGTGTGCCAGCTGTTGTCCTAATTCCACACCATTGCATCTAATGTTTCCACACCTTGTAGTGTTCTTACTGCCCATAAACACTCGGTCTGGTTAACATTTCCTTATCTTCAAAGTCTCCGATTGAAGGTACACTCCAGGGAGGCCTTCTCTGCCCCTTCCACTCAGATTTAGATGCCCAATTGGTGTATGTTCATAACACTCTAACAGCTCCTCGATTATAGTATTTGTCATATAGCTTTAATTACTGATTTACTCACTGACCTACTCCCTAGACTTAACCTCCTTGACTGCAAGGCCTGTGTCTCATTCACCTCAGTATCCTCATTACCTAACAAAGGTACTTAATAGCTATTGTATTTATTCATTCATAAATATCCAATTGAAATATCGTTCTCACTTGCATTATATTTAATGACAAGCCACATGTATGATTGATTCCAAAGACAAATAGTGTAGCAGTTAAGACTGCATTCCCTCTGTTTCACTTCCCATCTGGAAAATCTAAAGCAAATTGCTTAATCCTCACATAATGCTGCAAGGTAGATGTCATTATTATGTTAAGTGTTATTATTATGTTAGATTAGAAAACAGGCACAGAGAGTGTGTGATTTGATGTACGTAAAGTGCTTTGAACAGGTCCTGGTACACAATAAATGTTCAGTAAACACGAGTGTCTATTAGCTTCAGTTCCTATTAAATTTCAGCATAACATCATGTGGTTGTTTTGAAGCTTGAAGTCACAGCTCTCCCACAAGATGAATGGCAGTTTTTCGTCACTGGCAGAGTATGATTAATACGATCATGTTCATTTTCTTCCTGGCTGTTTCTTGGAAATTCAAAAAGCACATAGCACGTGAGAAGACTATGGCACCGGTAATGAACCCAAGATAACTGTGCTTTAAAAACACACAAAAATATCACGGTGTGTAGTGCATTGTATCATGCTGTATACATTTGTATAATGATGTGCGAAGGAATCAGTGTCATTCAGTCCAACTGCTAAGGCTGCAAAAATAAATGATGACGGAAAATCAGTCTTTACCTATTACCCAGGATATAATGAGCATCTCCATCCACGAGAAGCAGGATGTTTTCATCCTGAACAGCTGTTTTGCATTATCTGTGCTGGTTTCATTAGGAAGGAGTTTGGTGCCTTCAAATCTGTCAGCTGCATTCATGACTAGTAGTCCCAGAAAAATGGTGAAGGAGGCTGCGTGTGCTACGAACTTCATGAATGGTCCACGCATTATCTTCCCCATCTGCCACAACACACACCAAAAGAAAATCTTAACTTTGTTTTGTACACTTTGCAAAACACACATGCATATACACAAGAATAAACATCTGTGTACTACAACGTGCTCCTAAGATAATTATGTATATTTATATAACTAATGACGGAGTAATAACTCTTTATGCTGTTAAAAAAATTTTGGTCACATTCCTCATCTACCTATGCTGATGTTCTTGATTGATAATTAAATAAATTACCTTTTCTATTAAATGATATTTAAGTTCCTAAATATTATATTACATTGACAAAATAACATCTTATTAATAATGACAAAAGGCAGAGCATAGTATCAACGTTATTCATAAAAAGCAAACTAATTTAGCAGGCATGAAGTATTGAGGAAGCAGCAATGATAATATCAAAGTGAGTTTACTTTGCAACGTATAAATCCTTGGTTGATATTTGCCCATACGTATATTTCATTGACATAGGTGCAAGTCAGGCCTCAAGTGATCTTGTTATGCTGCTGATGTTGTAAATGGAGTAACATCATGAGTACCAAGAAGAGAACTCCCAACTGAGGACAAGACAGCAGGCAGTTCCCATAACGTATTGGAACGATGTCCTGGAATGACACTGGATTTCAAGTCCAACATTTTTAGGTTTGAGTTCCAGTTTCATTCCCTCATTAGCTGAGTGGCAATGAGTGAATTTCCTAAATTATGGGAAAATCAGATTCTTCATAGGGAATATGGAGACAATAAAAGCTCTCATGTCTCTACAGTACAGGATTCATTTCTGCTCGAGATGCATGAATCCTAGCTGGGGCAGAGGGAGGGTATGTGTCCAGGATGTGTCTCAAGGGTTCTGTGCATCCCCTGAAATGGTAAGCAAAACTCAGTATGTGTGTGCAGGATTTCTTCTTAGGAAAGGGCCCATAGCTTTCAACAGCTTTTCAAATGAGTTGATTATTATAGAAAAATTTCTAAATTAATAATCATACCACTGACACTTAGCCTGTACTTAGATGTACCAAATACTGTTTTAAGTGTATTACTCTGTTAACTTATGTAATCATTACAACAATCCAAAGGAGTAGGTGCTACTAAAATGCCCATTTTACAGATGAAGAAACTAAGGAAGTGAGGTCCAGAAACTCACTTAAAGGTCACATAGCTCATAAGTAGTAGAGGTGGAATTTGAACCAGGCATTCTTATTTCAGAGTTAATGCTTCTATTTAGTTTACAAAACAATTTCATATTTTCTCATTAAAGTACCTATGCATGTAAATTCTTAGAGCAATCGAAGAAAGTTCTTCTAAGATTTAAAAAAGTTAAATGCTGTAATGGAAGAAATGCGATCAATGTTCTCTGTTCCCATAAACTTTGTCTATATGGTTTTCAAAATCATAAAAGTTAGAGCTGGAATGAATCATATAGTTTAGTTCCTTCTCTCTTGATCTTTAGAATCTTAGGCTGGGAGATTATCAGAACATGTGTGTGTGTGTATCTATCTATCTATCTATCTATCTATCTATCTATCTATCTATCTATCTATCTCAATCTATCATCTATCTATCTATCCATCTATCCATCTGTCTATCATCTATCCAGTTTTAAGCCAATGGATCCATATAGTTAGATATATTGCAAAGCCAATCCAAAGTTACTTTGTAAAAATCTGCTGTAAAAATGATGCCTAAAAACCATACTTCCATAAGAATGCTCATTAGATGCTCATTAGATTCAGAGTATTTTTTGTTTGTGTTTTTTTAGATCCTGTTTAAATAGAACTAAATCTGCTGTAAAAATCATGTCTAAAGACCATATTTTCATAAGAATGCTCATTAGATTGAATCAAAGAGTATTTTTTGTGGTTTTTTAGATCCTGTTTAAATAGAACCCTCAAATCAAATGAGGGAAAGGTAAAACATGTGGGAGACAAAGTAAGTTTAATTTTCTTTTGCCTGTTGTCCTTAGCTATGTTTTTTAAAAAATATGGACTGTTAGAAAATGAACATTAATGCATCTTTAATTTTTTTGCCGTGGTATGATGCATATACAATTTTAATTCTACAATGTTTTAAATATGATTTATTTTAACCATGTATTATAGCAAATGAAAATTTATTGCAAGATTCAATATCTTCCTTGTGGAAAAAGCTATTATTATAAATCTTAAATCACTTTTTAATAATTCTTAATTTATTTGACTGTTGTGGAAAACTGGGATTGGGGCAATGCCTGGTAGTAGTGAAATCCATGGAAAACTTTTTTATTTCCCACCTTGTTCCAGAAAGAATCAGAGGTGACCTTCAAAATACAAAATTACCAAAAACACAAGAGAGCACAAATTAAAATAGGAGAAGGAGAAGAAGAATAGAAAAAGTTGGGAATTTAGAATGGGGTTGAGAATAAAGCTACCCACATTGGAGTGGGCCACAGATCTGAGATCCCTGGACCTGGAGTTTAGCTGTGTTTAACTGTGTGCTGGACACATCTCAAGTCAATGCTTGTGACCCAGGGCAGGGTGTCTGATCTGTGTCTCACACCTGACCTGCTTGCCTTCCTTCTTCAGTGAGTTACTGGCCCTTATGTAATATTACAACTTCTTTATTTTATTCAGAAAGGAAAGAGGAGAATCAAACCAGGCATTTTTGTTGCTTATTAAACATTCTAGTGTAAAGAAAAAAAATCAGGCAAATAAACAAACAAACAAAAAAATAAAAAAATCTTGGTTGTCAGGAAACTAAAATGGTGTCTTTGGATATTCACAGCCTCTATTTCTTATTACAAATCATCGAGAGTTGTGTTTCTCTTTAAACTAGGGGAGATTTTGGCACCATTCAACAGCTTTTAGGAATTAAAGGGAGTTATACATTTTAGTAAAATGTGTCATCTATATATTCTGGAATGTAAACAAATTTCTAAAAAAATAACTATCAAGAAGAAGACTTATTAATTGAACAAGGTGAGCAATTGATGTAGCTGGCAAATTATTGAGGGAAAGCATTAAAAGAAATATTTACGTTTAAATATTATATGTCATACTCTTTTCAAGTATTTATTGATGATCAAATATCTAAGTAACAAATACCAATGGAAATAGAAAAAGTTGAAACTAGCTTAAACTAAAATAATTTAAAATCAGAGCATGACCTATTTTTATTGTAACGAACATAAAATATATTTGGATTACGGTGGAAAAAGAGCACAAGTAAGAACAAAAGAAGTTTCTGAAAGGAGAAGCGAGCAGATTTTAGGAGAGAAAACCAACTTTAAACACAAACAGGGACTCTGTCAAGGTGCATAGGCCTGCAATTTGATCTCACTTAATTTTCATGGATGTGTTAGAAAATTTTAAATATTTAAAACAGTATTTTAAATAAAGTGTCAATATAGCTTGAGCAATCTCCACCCATAAAAAAAAAAATTAATTCTGTAACCTGTAATGATGTTTATGTTCATTGCTAAAGAGAAAAATTGTAAAATAAGATTTTATCATCACGTTTCAAAGACTAAGTAACAGTAAAATAGATTTTATTTTATTTTATTTTTATTTTTATTTTTTTTGTGAGGAAGGTCAGCCCTGAGCTAACATCCGTGCCGATCTTCCTCTTTTTTGCTGAGGAAGACCGGCTCTGAGCTAACATCAAAATAGATTTTAGATATGAAAAAAAATACCTTGACAGTGTCCTTTTAATTTGATGATTTGCCTCAGTGTTCATAAATGAGGATGGAAAACAGATGCCAGAAAGAAACATGGCCAGGGAAGAAGAAATAGTGAAGGAAATCAGGTTAATTAGGATTCAATCAAAATTTAAGAAATGTGTAACTCATAGAACTGCCAAAAATAGTCTCTGTCAAAACCCCAAACATTCTGGAAGGCATTACGCTTTTGAACTCACTGGATATGGCAAAAGACAATTATTCAGTTTAGAAAAGATATTATAATTTAACTGATCACAGAGTGATAACGAGGATAACTCAGAAACTCCCTTCCCCTCCTTTAACTCAGCTTAAATCTCTGAAGAGTCAGGAAATGTGAGTAGAAGCAGAATACACACTACATACACAGATGTAGTCTATGTTCCAGTAAGGACAATTTAGAATTTGTTTTCAAAGTGAAATGTGTCATCTTTATGAAAAATGTAAAAAAAGAAAAATTATAACTTTCTAGAAGAAAATCTGTGCTATAAATGTCTAATTCTAGTAAATCTCACTATTTGCATTTTATTTTCCTTATTTATATTTTATTTGTAAGAGATCAATTTTAGGAGGAAAAAACAATCTAGAATGATAGATTTTACCCTCATGAGAAAATGCCCAGTATCTAGCAATTCCTATCATTATCACTAGAAGTAATTATGAAGTTTCCACTGTGTAAAAGGTTTTGCACCAGCTTTCTACCATAAGCGACTTAAAAACATCCCTATAAGGCTAAAGTACCACATATGTGACTAAGTAATAAGAAGACAGTATGTTGGTAATGGCGATATATATGTTTGCACCTATGTGTTTGAAAATGAGTCATGCCCATGTTTAAGAGCAGCAAGTGATTCAACTGACATTTCTACATAGCACATAAATAGATGGTCCAGCACACATTTTAGCCACATAGCTTTAGAATTATTTCAGTCTGACCGTCAGAGTTGAAACTTAAACAGTTCCAGAAACGTGTCTTCAAAAACATGAAGAATAAGATTGTTGGCAATGCAAGACAGACAAATATCTGGGCCTGTTAACAGAATGACAGGTCAACATTTTTCAAACTTGTTCTGTCACACTAATGAAAGGCTAGGTCCATTTAAACATATTTTTTCAAATATTATTTGGTGACAAAGCCTGGGCAGATGGATTCTGCTACGAAAACAGGTTTGCTATCCTGTTACAGTGCACTCTGGCCCTGACATAAATATTCTTCACTGAAACAAGCATTACATTAGTATTTACATGATTGTCCTTTGTTTAAATTAAGATTTATGTGGTCAAATTAGCAAAATAAATACAAAACAAAAACTTTCATCTCAAACTTTGCCAGAAGAGGAAGAAAGAGAGGAAAAAATGTTCATCTTTTAGGATGATATTTGAAATATCTGCTTAATGCATACTACAACCTCATTAAAATATATAAAAATATACGTGTGGACATGTCTAGAGAGAAGAAACGGAAATAAGCTAACATAGTGACTAGATTTCCTTTTACACATTAATAGTGGTGCTATTACAGGTGAATTTTCTCTTCTTTCCATTTTTTTTCTTTATTTCCTACAGCAAATATATGTTATTTTTGTAATATTAAAACAATAATATTATTTAAACTCAACTCTGACTTCCCTGAAATTGGAAATAGAATTTTTCCTGCTTCGCTGACTCTGATATACACAACTAGCCATACTTCTAGGAGATAATAGAAGTCCAGGCTTCACAGACATACCTTACTGCACGGAGCAAGCCAGTAAATGAGAGCCAGGAAGGGCAGTCCGATGGCAACAGCGAGGACCACGAGAAACTTGACTGCCATGGTCTGCTGCCGCAAACCGGAGAGGTTCTCGTACCAGATGGACAGAAGCTGCTGTTGACAGTTTGGATGAGCTACAAACTAGCAAGGAAGTGACAAAACATTTAACAGCTTGATTAAAGAAAGGTTCAGCATAAACTATTTTCTTGAGTTCTGATATTTTGTTCTGTGCTTTCCCATCAAAAATACTGTTAGAATTAAAGAACAAAAAACTTCTTGACAGGCATCAAGCAAGATGGTAGAGGTTCTAATACATATTATATAAATTCAAAGATTCCAATTTATCAAACTTTTCCTTTATGAGTAAGGGGCTTTCTTTCAAAGCAAAGAAACATCTTTGAAGTTTGATATTATAAAAATATTCATCAATGTTTTACACAAGGACTTTGATGATTATATGTTTTTTTTTCCTTCTAGCAAGAGTGATATAAAGATCCTGCTAGCCCAGATGTCTAAATACTTTTTCTAAAAAGTATACCACCTTTCCTGCACTGACCTAACATGCTAAACTTATTTTATACTAAATTCTCATTTATATATGGGTCTATTTCTGGACTGCCTATTCTAATCCATTGATATCTCTTTTTATTCCTATGTCATAAACTCTTTCAATTAAGAAAACTTTATAATTAAATTTTACTTTTTATTTTTCAGAATTTTTTTATTCTCATATATTAATTTTTTACAAATGAACCCTACATACGACAGAGAGCAGCGTTATTTAATATATAAAAAGCAACAACCTAAAATATAAATTGGTAAAGAATATTAAAAGGTTAGATAAAGAACAGTTTACATAAAGGAACTACAAATGAGTCTTAAGGTTGGTTAAACTCAACAAGGTACGATGTTTATCTTCTCAAAATGGTGATGTTTAATAATACCCATTGAGAGTGGAAGAAATAAGCCCTCTCATACACTGTTGGTGTATGTGTAAACTGGCGCACCTTTTCTGAAGGGGAAATTAGCAAATGTTTTGAAGTTAAAAAATAAAAATTTGCCATATTAATTCCACATCTAGGAATTTTGTCTACAGATAAAACTCATGCAAGTAAGCAAGCTATATAAACAAGTATGTTTACTGTAGCATCTTGTAATAACAAAAACCTAAAGAAAATAGTGAAACCCTTAAATAGTAAACAGATTAAATAAACATAATGATATAACAATGCAGACTTTGCAAAGATGAAGTGAATGTTTATTTACTGATATGTGAAGATATCCAAGATATAAATTTGTGGAGAGAAATATAATAGTGATTAACTACTCTCCAGAAGAATTGAGAACATAGAAAGGGGGTATGCCTATACTGTTTGAAAACTTACCATAAGCATATATTACTTTTATTATAAGACCCAGCTTTAAAAACTGTTTTTTTTTTAAGATATATAACCTAAGAAAGCAGTCATGGTTGGGGAGGTGGGTACCGCATGAAGACAGAGACTAAAATATTCCACAAATAAAGCTACAGTTGGAGGAGATTCAAATGCACTAGAGAAGGAATTGGCAGATATCAACAGATGGGCAAATGGAGTTGGGTCTTAAATAATGATGTTTCTGTCATATAACAAATGCCTTATAATCTGGGTGCACGTAGTCATTGTTATGTCATTAGTTAAGTAAAGGAAAGTGACAATCGATGCATAAACAAGTCTAGATTTTAAAGACTGGCATTCAGTGTAGGTTAAAGGCCTTACAACTAGGCTCTTATGAATCATTAGAAAATCTGCCTAGTGCGACTGTTAATTGGAAAAACCCAGCTTAATCTAACTATGCCAACCCTTCATCCTCATTTAGCACCAATAAAAACAGAAATAACGTAAACGGGGCTTCACATCTGACCTTACTTTTTTTACTTCATATTTAATGGCAAGTTTTAAACGGCTGAGATTTGGACGACCGTGATCTCCACCACTGTGGCGTGTGTCAACATCCCCATTCAGAATGGCCTCTACTTCTTCAGTGTTTCTGCACAGATCAAGAAGTCCAACGACAAAATCTTTGCACTGCATTGACAGTTTTTTGTAGTCATTCTAGGAAAGACAAAGCAAAACAAAAAAACCAATCATGTAGAAATAGCTCATTTTACTATGCTACTCAGTGGAATTTATCAGTGATTTGACAGTTTCTAGCAAAAACAAAGAGAAAAATTCTATTTTTAGGTTTACTGTTCTTGGGCATGTTTTAATTGCTGGGTGATTTCTGAAACATCTTAGCACCATAAAGATTTTCTTCATATCCTAGAAAAGCAAATTCGTCTATAGCATAATCAAAGCTATTAAAAAGTAGTGTACTGTGCCAAACTCACCTGTTAATTCAGGAGAAATATAAAATAAGCAACTTTTCCCACTACTTTGCGTTCAGCATATCTCTTATGTTCATAACTTCATCAGCTAGGCACATAATATACATTTTATAGATTCTTTGGAAGACTTTGTAAACTGTGTTGGTTAACTTGAGAAACAGGACATTTGGAGCAGTTCCAGAGAAAAGCAAACACATATCACTTATTTAATAAATTGTTATTGAGGAACTTTATGTGACAAGTACAGGATCAAAAGGCGAAATCTAATATAAAGTCTGCAAATTGAGTTTCTTCTCTTTGGAGAAGAGAATGCTTTCATTGTAATTTATCACTGATGACCTAGTATTATGCTGGGAAGATTTAGAGAGTGTAGATCATATTCAAACACCAAAAACTCATGTCCAACTTATAGACAGCATGTATTCACATCTTCATTCAGGTCTTTCTAATATTTCCCTCCTCTTTATTCTCTTACATTGAAATAAAACCATTTATAATGTTCATCAAGAAAACCTATTAGCTAGAGTTTGTTGCATTGCAAGTGGATTATATTATCCCATTTAATCCTCACAGTCATCTTGCTCTGTTAGGTTAAATGATGTGTCCAAGATCATGCAGCCACTAAGTCTCAAAATCAGGCTTTAAACCTAATTCTGTTTGGCCTGAAACTCTTTGCCTTTAAGAATTATGCCACTTACTCTTTTCTTTGTAGAATGCTTTTCTATTTTGATCTTGAAGAACTGGGAGGCAAGCAGGGCAAATACTATTCCCATTTTGCACATGAAAAAACTAAGGTTCCCTGAGGTCACACAGCTTCAGTGGTTGAGTTTATTCGTGTAGCCAGCTTTGTAGATTCAAAGTTAATTGTCTCCTCCATCCTGAAGCGACCGGTGTGTTATAGGATGAAAAGATCTCTTGGAAAGATCAAGAGAGGAAGGTATTGGAGAAATATGATTGGCTCTGGATGTCAGTCAATAAGGTCATATTTGGGGGAAGTTTATATGGAAAATAGCTTTGTCCTGGGTATGTATAAAGCACACCTGCATGGGCTCCTGTCTGGAAATCACGCCAAGTGACCTTTCAATACAGTTTAGTAACTTCTAAACAGGCTACACTTTGCTAACTGCAGATCCAAACAGATTCTATAAAAGCAAATTGATAAAACAAATTATATCTTAGCTGATAATGGCCCAAATTACTTCTAAACAGCTATCTGGTCAGACAGCATAAGCAGAGTCACAAGGAAACAGCTCTACCTCTTTCATGAAATAGTCAATTAGAGTGGGGACAAACTGAGACATGGAAGTGCATGTGTTGTGCATGTCCACTATACTAGAGTGCAGTGTTAGCAGCCTGGGCTCTTAGAGCTAGACATGCCTGTCATCAAATCCCAGCTCTTCCATTTTTCAGCCATGTGATCTTAAATAAGTTAAAACCACTCTATGAGGTCAGTGCTATTATTACTCTCACCTTGCAGATGAGAGAACTGAGGCTTAGTGAAATTAAATGTGTTCAACGATCACACGTGCAAAGTACAAAGCATGGTGCTAAGCATTTAGCAAGCATTCAATAAAACATAAGTATTTTATTTTATATCATCAAAGGCAAGATCTGAAAACAGTCCATTTCTTGACATTCATAAGAACCCATGGAGCTATGACAAAATTTAATGCACCTAGACTCTCTTGTATGTAGCCCTCCATTCTAAATGTATCCTTAGTACTTTTAAAGACAAAAATGTAATGGTCAAAATCAGTGCTCCCTAGAATTCTAAAAAGGCTCATAGTGAAAATAGATATTTAAAAAGAGAATATGATCCTTCAAGTGTGGGGTAGCACTTTTTAGTAGAAACTACACGGACTGAAAAAGTAAAGCGCAGGAGCTTTGTGCTGTTTAATACCTTGTTTTCAATCCACTGCTAATTCTCAGAACATATTCTCAAGCGAGAAAAAAAAAAATCCATTTTTTAAAAGAAGAAAGAATAAAACTCTGCTTTCAGAAATACATGCTTTTTTTTTCACCTTGGGAGTCCATTTACAAATGTTTTCATAGTTTAAGTTCTCTCAAATTAACAAGTAAATTCACTTAAAATGAAATGTCGGCAGTATAGTTCATTAGCCAGACGCAGCTCTGTGATTTTGGTTCCTTGAAAGGAAAAGTGAAGCTGGTGGGTTGATTTAATTCTGGGTCATGTCTTTGGGTCACACACCCACACTGTACATTATAAATTAGAAGTGGATGCTCGCCTATTAACCTTTGAGTTGAAAAGAGATGACTGATAGTGAGCTAATAGAACAGAGTTTAGAGACTACGAAACATAAAAACGTCACTGTTAAAATTATCCTTTCAGAGGGTTATCTTAGTTGGATTTTACATAGTAAAAGAGATGTTATGGTCTATAATTTTAATGTCCAGCTCTTCTTTCTATATAAAGAATGAGGTTTGCTTCATAGACATTAACAGGGTGGGGAAAAATACATGCCTTAATTCTCACTAAGTGACTGTGTGGGCTTTGGAGAGCAGTAGACCTGGGTTTGAAATAAGGTGCGACCAATTAAAGCTGCATGACTTTGGGCAAATAACTTAATCCCTTAAAGCCTCAAAATCCTCATCTGTAAAATGGGGATAATACGAAGACCTACTTTCTAGGTTTGTTGTGAAGATTATCGGTGCAAGATAACCAATGCCAACTTCCTGGCATAGGGTAGTGCTGAATCAACAGTATTTATTATTATCATTTTTTTCATTATTTCATAAACAATATCCAAGTGTTCTCAGTCCCTCATCACAAAGTTGGGCTAACAAATATAAAGACATGTTGGGATTCCTGGGTATCATCTGAACAGATATTGGAAATAAAACAATTATTTACTCATGCATTCTTTCAACAAATATTCTATGCACCAATTCTGTGACACACACCACAGTCTTTGATGGGAGTTATGTAAAATGAGATTACAGACTTGAAGATTAAGGTAAGTATAGAATATTATTATCTATATAGTGATGAATTAGCCAACCATGCTTCTTGGGGCCACATGTAACTCTAGGGCTTTCCTTTTCTTCAGAATAATTGTCACCAAATAATTGTCACATTCATCATTGAGCTCTGTCACAGCTGATGTGATGATTAGCAAGTGTTTATACAGCACCTACTATGTGGGGTCATGAGGGACATAAAAGTTAATCAGACACTACCCTAGAGACAAGATACAATGAGATGAGACACAATTTCAAACAAGAACTGAAGAAAAACTTTTTCCTAGATATGTCAGATGCTACTGACTTTTCTGTTGATTGTTGCCGTCAGCAGTGGCTACTTATTTAACTTAAAAAGCAATGTTTGATAACGAGCTTTTATTCTTCCCTTTGCACAGAAATTCTCAGGTCCCATTAAAGCTGGGAAGCTTGAAGAGCAGCAATGAAGGTAAACATGCAGGTGGTTCAGGGCCCTGCGGCCTCTTATGATGCAAGTTGCTGTACTGAACTTCCTTCCCTAACTGTTGACTTGCCTTCAATCTAAAATTCTGCCAAAATGCGATTTTCTCTGCCCATCTATTTCAGACTCCGATAGGAAATTCAAGGCACGAACACACTCATTCATGCATTTTACTGCATTTATTTATTTACGTATCTTTCTCTCTTGAACAGACTCAAATGTCCTTCAGAACAAGAACTGTAGCTTACTCATCTTTGAGTCCTCACATCTTAGCACGGTGTGTAGCACATAGTAGGTAATCAAAAGTTTTGTTGAATGATGTAAGAAAGGAACATGGTTGGTACAAAACATAACTGGATTTTAATTCTTGCTCTGCTACTTAACTATGTGATCTTGGAAAGGTTAATTTATTTTCTGGCCTTCTGCTAATTTCTCCTAATTACAGAGAACTTAAATGATGCTATATCATAAAGTTAGAGTGTAAATTACCTAGAATAATTCATAAAGCTCAACAAAGGTACATTTCCTCCTTCCTCTTTGATCTAGATCCCAGCCTTGTGCTTCTGATGCAGTGATTTGGTCTTGCAGACTATGTAGCTTGTACCCTTTGTCACCCTGATAACATCACACTGCCTTTCTGCCAACAAAAACTACCTTTCACCTAAGTCAGTCTCTTGGACGATATTTCCCTTTCAAACAATGCCAGACATTTTTGAACACCAGAACATAGCAACGGTTTAAAAACAGCACGGCGTAGTTTCTCTACATTCCCCTTTCTCAAAGTCAACAGCAGAGGCATCTGAGGGCCATGTGCATGTTTAGGCACAGACACCTAGGAAGACACAAAGGATCTGGAAAAGCTCCAGAAAAGCTACTTATCCAGAATGACAGGGAAGAGGACAATCTCTGATGTATAAAAGAGGTGATTTTAGGGTAATTAAAGGAAACATTGTTTGTTACCACAAACAACCTAAAGTATAAATAGGTTCATAAAAGGGTTTAGGGATGTAAGACATAGGTACTCATTGAAATACTAAAAGGAAATTAGAAATTTGGGAGAGTGCATTTGCTAACAAAACCATCCCTCGTATTGATCCTCCAGTCTTTAAGATCATTCATCCTTATCTGAGCTTAGTCTTGAGTCAGGAGAGAAGCCAGGAGTTACACTCTCCTTCACCAGTATCAAAAACAGTCAAACTCCAGGTTTTCTTTTTTTTTTTAATTTTGTGTTTGTTGCCAAAATTAGGCTTAGCTCAAGTTTAAGTATAAGATGGCTGAGGTCTCATGCCACCAAAGCAAATAAATTGTTGATAAAAATTCAATATAAAAATTGAATTTGAATGGGTGAAAAACTTTTGAATCTGATTTCTTCCCATTCTCTTTAAAGACCTGCAATTCCTCAGGCCTATTGGTTTTATGTTTGTTGCTGTGGCTCTATCTAATTGTCAGATTTCTCTGCTATGGTCTGGTTGTCATCCTGGCATGAAGCCAACTACAGACCTGGTGATATGGGTAATAAATGCAATTTATTTGATTTAGAAATATCAAGGCACAAGACTAAAATTGCCTGAGGAACTCAGTAGCAACTCCTCTGGCCTCTTTTGTTAATGGACTATGGGCTATTTTATGGGTGGGGAGAATTTGGGAGGAGCTTAGAGGAGCTACATACTGGAGCTTACAAAACCTTTGTGAAAGTTCTCATCCTCTGAGTCTCATAAAACAGCTGCCTTCAAACAAAATATGTGAAGACTTTCCAAGGGGCCATAGAACATTGATAGTTTTAAGGCAATCAATTTCCAGATCCTCAACTTTCCTAAAACTGATTTCCTTGAAAACATATCTCTTGCCCCTCTGCAAAATAATTCCCGACTCTCACCTACCTGTGTAGAAACAATAGGGAATCCTCCTTTAACGATTAATCCACGTACCATAGACCCCGGGACGTTCCTGAATTTCCCTGCCCTAATACATATTTCTGATGAAGATGAAGCTTAGTGATAGAAATACAACACGTTAGTTCAATGTTGGGATGTTCTGAATTTAGATGTATGGTGCAGTATGGTGATAGGACTAACGATAATTTTTGTTTAATGTACTTTGCCCCTTCCTTCTCCAACAATTGTCAAAGAATGCATCCTTCTTGAATGAGAGTCCAGTGAGAAGATGGCAAAGAAGGCATCAGTAGGGAATAGGGAGCAAAAGAATTTGAAGACCGTGAGCAGAGAGGATTCCTTGTGGCCACTACAATCTCTCAAGTCCCTGTGAGGCAGCCCAGGTCTGACCTGGTCCAGCCTCTGTGATCTCTGTTCCCTGAGACTCTAAGGGACTTGACTACTAAAAACAAGATTAGAAGGATATGTACTGGTGTATTTGCAGTGTATCAATGTTTATTTCTTGGTGGCAAAATTAGGAATGATTTTTTTTTTAATTTTCTTCATTTTTATTTTCTAACATGACCATAAATTCTTTTAAAACAAGAAAAAAGGAAGTTATTTTTGAAGAGTAGAAGCAGCAGACCTAGCAAGAAAGCTCACCAGAGTTCCCAGTTTCTCTAGTCCTGCCAAGTTCCGTCTTGTTGTAAACTGAGGCTGGGACTCTGGGAACTGGTTTAGTGTGACAGTACCCGTGGGTGGGGGGAGCGTGTGGTTTCCCTAAGAGTTTACACACAAGGGCAATGCGCTCACCCTCAAATGAGGCTGTTCTTACCTCTGTGGACCAAACTAGTCTTGGCGAATAGAATATCTGTTTCAGTGCTTGATATCTAGAGAGGAAAAAAAGTATAATGCTTTTCTGTTTTGTGTTTGCAAAAGGTTTAAAAAAAAGGCCAAGCACTGCCCTTTCTCCTTGTGCAATGCAAAGGCTTTCCAAGTCAGGTTTCTTATTAGAAAAAATGCTGACTTCCAAGTTCTAGGATATACTTTTTAAAATGTTTTTTTAATTTCTACTTTCTTTCAACAGTAAACTAATTTTTGAAAATGAGGTCTTTCCTCTACCATTAGATTATAAACTAACTGAGGGCAGGATTACTGATTAATTGTCTTTGTGTTTTGTACACCTCCACCCCCATTCTCAGCTCTCCCCAAATACAGTATTTGGTGCAAAACATGGGCTCAAAAGATGTACACAAGTGAATGAATGAATGAATAAAGAATGTAATATTCTTCAGTGGTTTACACAAAGTGCATAAACAAAGATTCAATAATGGAAACAGAAATGTTGAAACTTAAGCAGTGAAATTCCATAAAAATTAAATATAAATTTAAAAAATAATCAACATCAATGAGTTGTCAAAGAGACTGTTTTAATTTGCATATGGCAAAGTTCTCTGAATCACTGAGTCCTGGGAGTTAAGTGAAAAGTGGGAAAGTATGAGACAGGGTTGTAAAGATCATTTGCTTGTCCAGCACTCTCAACGACCAGGTGGCTAGAGGTAAAGCACCTTCCTCCATCCTGGGAGCAGTTGGAGGGTTCCAGTCACTATTTACCCTCTCCTCCGTGCCTGGATAGATAGGACCTGAGGATAGATGGACACATGATGTGCCATACTGGGCTGTAACAGTGTTTTTTCAGTGATAGCTGCACCAAGAAACTGCACAGGAGAGTGTAAAGACAAGCTTTCTCATGGCATATAGAATAGAGAAAACAAAACCAATATTTATCTTTGCAAAACACTGCACTTGATGAATCAGACCTGATTCCAAGCAGCATATAGCTGAGTGAGGGAGAAAAGCACATCATAAATAACAATAAGGCAGGGCAGAACGTGATGAGGGGTATAAGACAGGTCAGATAACCTGTGGAGGGAGTTTAGAGGTATGGGTGTGTATGACCTGGGGCTAGGAATCTGAGCTTTCATCCTTTCCAAATGCAGCACAAACCACGCAGGCAACGGCAGCATCTGCCATATCTCTCCACATACTTTTCATTAAAAGACTGCTCAAAGTTCCTTCTAAGTGACTACTTATTACATATCTACGAGTGTTTGCTTTTGCTGTTATCTTGGCCTAAAATACCTTTTCCTCATTTTCTGCCTCCCCAAATCCTACTCATTCTGCTACATATAGCTGAAATGCCTTCTTACACGTGACTTCTCCGAAACCTAAACTGAATTAAATACTGCTTTCTCTGAACTTCTACAGCACATGGCTTACAGCTCTAGCTAGTAATTTCATTCTTCTTTATATCATAGTTAGTTATGTATGCATCTGTCTATCAGGTCAAGCTGTGACTTCCTTCAGTTTATTCATCTTTCTGACCTCAAGAGCATCTGTCAACATGCTCTGAATATGGAACCAGTGTTTTATAGGAGAAAGAACCTGGGTTTTAAAGTGCAGCCTACCTGGATTCTGATCCCAGCTCTGTCATTTACCAGTTGTTGATCTTAGGCCTTACTTAACCTTGCTATACCTTCATTTCTCCATCTGAAAAGGAACTAACATCTTCTCAAGGTTGGGATAAGGATTAGACATAATAAATATAAAATGTCTAGTATATAGTAGAAGATATCTAAATTGCAGTGATCATAAATTTTACTACATACAATTACAACAAAGAGCTTGTTGAAAAAACATATAAAATTTCCTCCTGTCCACAGTAACTAGTACAGCACTGAACACATTGTGGAAGCTTGTGAATACCTTGACTTTGACTTGTGGAGGGTGAAGTTTCTATTGTTAAAGACCTACCTTGAACTCTTTCTCAATGTTGGCCAGCACTGCCAGCTCATTGCTAAGTTCTAAAGCTGTCATCACTGGATCTTCACTAGACAATGACAGGTAAGCTGGACTTGCCAGGCCTTTATACGCATTAATCCTAGATCTGGAGTGGCTAAAGGAGTCATGCTTCTGTTTCTGGTTACATTCACTACACTTGCAGAAATAATCATGGGGCCGTTCAATCCGAGCACCCTTCCGCAAGAGGGTGTGCACAATTTCATATTCCTGGCAGTGCGCAGCCAGAATGATTGGAGTCACATCATGGGAGAACCGTGTCCCATCTTCATCATAGGCATAAAAATCATCTTGCTGGAGTTCAGACTGGCTGGGGCTGGTTGCTAACCTCTTGCCTTCAGCAAAAGCTGGATGACTGAGAATGGCTTCCACAATCCGAACATAACCTTTACTAATAGCTAGGAGCAAGGCATCCCCAACACGAGAGAGGTTTTCTTTCTTGAGAAGAAGTTCTGTAATTTCTAGATGCTCGTTGGCCACTGCCAATTGCAGGGCATTCTGGCCCATGTAATCCACACAGTTAACGTTGAGTGAGAGACATTCTTCTAACATCTTCCTCACCACAGGGACATTGCCATATTCAGCTGCATCTAGAAAGCGTTCCTCCTCAGCAGATAAGCTTGTTGAGCGATCATTAAACATGTATGCTGGTCCTCGATTAGCTAACCTTCTCCCCTTCTCACGGAGAATTGTCTGCCGCCGGTGGGCCAGTCTGTTGTCAGCACTCCGGCTGTAATAAAACAGAGAGATTGTGAACAAATCATATTAAGAGGATTTTAGTGTGCCAAATGACCTGCCATTCATCTAATGCAATCCTCAACTGTATTAGATGTTGTCTCATTGTCTCTAGACCAACTATAATATAAAATGAAGATGTATTTACTTGTTAATGGATTCAAAGAACTTTTCCTTTAAGAAAGGCAGACATTTTGCAGATTTTAACATTCTAATTTGGAGTGGAGACACTGGCAATTCTCATAATCTCTCTTTTCCATTCACATAGAGATTAATATGTATGTTTCAATCACAGATGGTATAGACATAAGAAAGACCCATAATCAGTCACCAATATAATATAGAGTGTGAAAATATAAAAAAAAAAGTAGAGGAAATAGCAAATCTATTCAAGTCAACACATATTTATCAAGTCCCTCCTATGCCAGGGCCAGGCACTGTATAAGGTTCAGGAAAACCAATGATGAAAAAAAGTAGAAAATTTTCTGCCCTTGTAAATCTTATATACTAAAGGGAGAAATTGGGAATTAGCACAAGGCCTAGTTATCAACTGTCATAAAAAACCTGTAGCAGGGGTATCTAACCTAGTTTCTGGGAGAAAGTTACATGCTAAAAATGGAAGAATGAGGAATCAGGTGAGACTACATTTTGGGAGAATGAGACAGGGGTTGGGTGCAGGTAGAGAGCTTTCTCCAGCAGAGGGATCAACTAGATGCTATAGCATAGGTTTCATTAACAGGAACAATTAATGCTTGGACTCTGTTAGGTATTGTTCTAAAAATCATTGGAAACTTGAGAAAATTGTGATCAAGGTGGCAAGTGGGAAGGAATGCGTCTGTGATGGAGATGGTGGTCAAAGAGGTGGCCAACATTCAATGCTGGCCTTCGATCTGTGATAAGAAGAGAAAGTGATTCATCCTCTGATCAAAATATGTATAATGGGGAATTTTTCCTTATTGATTCATAACTTTATGTCTTAAGGTCTTTTTGATCTTGAAGGGCTCAAACCTTATCGCTATCACTAAATGTTCTTTATAAATGTTCTAAGAGCCAACTCTCTTTAAAGACTGTCACAAACTTCCCAGTATGAAGAGAATTTAAATAGATCCAAAGACCCCATAAGACATCCTGCCCTCCAATGTGGCCAGGCCTAGAGAACCTAAATCTCTTTCCCTACTAGCCCTTATCCGTCTTGTTACCAAATTTCCAGGCAATGTTGTCTACGGCAGTGTAATGCCCAAAGAAGTTAGCAAAATGTCAGCAACTCAGAAATAGATTATGGTTCTCCAAGAAGCTGGAAGAGTATGCTGCCATATTCACACATGTTTTTCATTGATTTTCATTCAACAGTGAATCCTTTAGCCATCCAAGCTCTCTTCAAAACCAAACAGGCAGATGTTTTATAAAAGAGATAACTTTGTAAACTTAAAAAATGATGTCAAGGGCCAATGGCCAAACATACATTATAATACTAATAATTTCTAAGGTGGATCTCTAGATAATGTCTATGTAACTTTTATTAGGTAATAAGGGAATGATTTCTACAAGCATTTTGTTTTCTATAGCTATTGTTTTGTTTTCAATTCCATTTTTAATTTTATCAAAGTTATGCATGTACATATTTTAAGGATTCTATAAGCTTGTTACAAGAAACAGTACTCCCTTGTTCTTCATTTTCCCCATTTCCTGATCCCCAGAGGCAATAAATTTCAACCATTGTAGCTGATTGTTTTATAATTTAAATCCTTATATTCATATAACTTGGTAATATTACTATTTCTTGATTTTCCAAGTTTGGCATTATCTGTGGACTTCTCATTACAAAAGTAGAGGATTTAGCTCACTTTCACAGTCTCTCACCACACTTTCACACCTTTCTTATACACATACACACCCACATGGACACACACAAACATGCTTCATAGTCCCTTATGGGTCCAGTATAGTTATATCATAACTTTTGTTAGATAACTATTTACATTATGACAATGCAAGTGCTAGTCATAGGAATGACAAGTAGTAACTCTGGTGTCTTTTCTGGTATGGCTTCTCTATATCCTGAAACTCAGTTGTTAAAAATTCTTTTTCTGGAGTAAAAAGGCACATGTGTACAGTGATGGATGGTAATTAGTCTTTGGGTGGTGAACATAGAAACTGAACTATAAGGATGTACACTTGAAATTTATATAATGTTATAAACCAATGTTATCTCAATAAAAAAATAATAATAAAATTTAAAAAATTCTCTTTCTTTATTCATATGCTTAATGCTCCATGTACTTATGACTAATCCAACAAAACTCTCTTGTTCAATGTAAACCTTCTTTTAATACACCCAACACACTATGGGCTTTTTCAATTTTGGCTTCTTGAAGAATCTCTTCTTAGCTAATCAGGACCAGTTGCTGTCTAGACTTGATGAAATATGTCGTCTTTGAATCTTCCTTTTAGCATCATCCCAAGGATTCTCTTTGCTTTGCTTTTGTGTTGGGTTCCTTATCATCTATATCCCAGATCCTCTTCTTTTTTGCTTTACCCTCATGTTCTAGTACAGCACATCCTACAGTAGCTGACTGAGACGGCATGCATAGGAGGTAAATTTCTTGAGATTTTGCAGGTCTAAAAATGACTTTGTACTGTCTCCAATCTTAATTGGTAGTTTGGCTGGGTAGAGAATTCTAGGTTGACAATAATTTTGAAAGCCTTGTTCTGTCAGATTTTGTTTTTTATAGTTGCTATTGAGAAATATAGTTCTGGATATTCTCTTTGTCTCTGGTGCCTTAAAATTACATTTTTTTTAAAGAAGGAATCTCTTTTCCTCCATAGTTCTGGGGACTCAATAAACCTTTTAATCTGGAAAAACGTGTCCTTTTCTGAGAAATATTTTTGACTTATTTCTTTGATAATCTTGTTTCCTGCTTTCTGTGTTGTTTCTGCAACTCCTTTTTGGATGTTGGACATTCTGGAATTAACCTTTAATTTTCTTATCTTGTCTCTTCTATTTTCCAATTATTTATAATTTTGCATTACACTCTGGGATATTTCTTTAGCTTTATGCTCTAATATATCTTTTGAATTTATTTTCTGCTATTATGCTTTTAATTTTCAAGAACATCTTTTTGTTTGTCAAATGTTTCTTTTTATAACACCTTTTCTGCTTTCAAAAACACATATCTTCCCTTATCTAATTCTGGAGATATTAGTGATAAAGACTCTATGCAGATCAGAACACTTCAGAGAATTTACTCTTAAGTTGCTTTATTATGTTTGTGTGCTTTGTTCTCTATATTTTATACGAGAGTTTTTCCTCAAATTGCTAGTGATCCTTAATGGATATTCTTTTCCATTTTTAAAATAAATATTAATTCTAATGTCTTTTCTAAGAGACTGTAACTTCCCCTCATAAGAATTAGCCAGAATATAATGTTTGTTTTGGCCAAAGGTGATTCTTAGAAGTGAGCTTTTAGAAGAGCAGCAGTATTTCTGAGTTAACAGGATGGATGAGGTAGAAGAGACGAGAGGTCATCAAGGTTTGTTACATGAGCAACCATCCATCATCTTCCTTCCAAAATTCTGAGCCCTCTTCCCTTCTCTCCGACACTTTTCTGGCTTCTAATAACCTCTTAGCCTTTCACTTCTTCTCTTGTCTTCTGTATATATTCCTTTCCATAGTTTCTGTTGTAGACAAGAGAAAGTTCAATGATTGGGGGATAGGAGGTGTCTGCTGAACGTGGATAATGTTTTGAAAAATAAAAACTGTAAGATTAAAGGAGAAAAGAGCTAGGATCAGGGGATTTATAAAAATGAGATGAAAGTACCAGGAGTGAGAACTTGCAAGAAAAGTTCTCATGTATCTAAAAAAAAAAAAAAAAGACAAAAAATAGTACCAAGTACCAAAAGACCATGAACCAAGCCTCTTTTTTGTTCTTTTTCTTCCATAAGAATGGGAGAAATAATTATTCTAATCTATGTCACAGGATTATTTCCAGGGTCAACTGAAATTATGAATGTGGAAAGCACTTAAATTTGGGTTTCATTGTTTTTTACAGCCACAGGAATATGCATTTATATGAACAAGAAATTTTCAGCTGTTATTCAATTAGAAGGCCTGTGAAAAGGCAAAGATTGCAATGGTAATTGATGTAAATGGTTTTTGTCTTTTTGCAGAAAGAAAAAATATAATCAGTAACTTTACTCATATCTCAACTTGTACTCTGGTTTCCAAAGTTTTATTTGTTTATATAACACCTCTAAATTTACATTGAGGTAGAATAAGCTTGAGTTGTGACATCTTTAACTCTAAAATTTTAAGATAATGATTTTAACGCCTATTTATTTGAATAATGGTAAGTTCCATTTTAGCAAGCCACTAGTCCTAAGGATATATCCTATTTCCTTCTAAACTATCATGGCTTTCAAACCTATAACTTCCATCCTTTGAAGGAACAGCAAAGACATTTCCATAACAGTCTTTTCTTTAGTTTTAAAGCATTTCCTGTCTCTGTCATTGCCACCACAAATATTAATCATATGCAGTGGCGTAAATTTCAGATATGTTTGTACAAAAAAAGCTGGATTATCTCATCTCTTTAGCACTCTGTCAACAGAAAAGCCAGATACAGAATGTTTATAGAGCCGTTTGAGATTGCTTTAGGAAGATAACTATTGCAAGCACAATGAAGGCAGTACTCCTTGCCCGGGTAATGAGATAAAGGGAAAGCTGCTTTGCATGCTGACAGAACAAAATGCATGCTTTGCTGCCTCCTTATCTTCCCTAACTGCAGTTTAAAGAACAAAAGGTTCTATGTATATTAATTTGTCACAAGTGGTGTTGCTTAATCACTGACTTTCAAATGCAAAAGCAAAATGTGTAAAACAACTTTTTAGGTAACAAACATTTGAAGCCTTTCAAGAAAGATACTAGATATTGCTAGATTATATTACCTCTCTGAGAATGGATTTTATAAGGCTATATGGTAGAAATGTGCATTAATTGCAAATGTAAACTAGAAAAATTATCTACTAGAAAGAGGAACAACAGCCCAAAGCACTATGGCAACAGAAGTGATATTTTCATTCCAGCTAAAGGGTTCACTTTTGCAAGGTCAGCTCTTCTATTTAAGAAAAATATTTATCAAGAATTTTGCTTCATCCATTTAGCCATATTTAGCATGGTTAAGCGTTTAGTAAACTATATTTTCATGTCTGTATTTTTAAAATTTGTTTTATCACACTATATAAACCAGTACTAGGAAGGAGTGTAACTAGCCACTGCCCCCTTGGTACTCAAATATTGATTAGGTCATGAAAAATAGGTCATGAGTTTTCACATACCTTATTTTCCCAATTCTTTTTGCTGGCAAAATAGTGTCTGTTGTCCCAGATAGTGAGAGATGGAATAATCCATCTCTATTGAAAGTGCCAGCAACGAAAATTAGCTTCTAAGTTGAATTGGACTGTCTGCTTGAGTCCAGAGCACGTGCAGTAATTTCCTCTACTTCCTGTTCAACTATGATGCACTTTCACCAAATGGAACTGTGGCTCCACAAACTAAGCTCCATATTAAGTATCTAGCATTTTATTTTTTGCTTCAAAATCCTTGAAAATACTTGAATTAAACCACAATTCTACTAAAGCAGAAGTGTTAAAAATGTAAATGGCGTGTAACTATTCCAGGAAGCACGGAAGAGCCACAGAGTAGATTTTTAGATTCCTCCTCAGAAGGTAAAAATAAAGGAAATTCCAGAATATATATTTTAAAATGTGCACAATTTTCCATGGGAAAAATTGGACTTGGGTATTTAGAGTTTAACAATCAACACAACTAGCAATTTTGCAGATTACTTTAGGAGGATGAATGATAAAAGCAGTTTTATTTTAATTTTATAACAATGAGATGGTTTTTACTTTGTCTACTTAATCTCTGGCCACACACCCCTGGTCGTTCCTCTGGGGTTGAGGGAGCAGTAAACAATCAGAGTGGTTTTCTTTCATCCCATGAGAGCAAGGACTATATTGCCTCATTCACCACCGGATTCCCAGTGCTTGGCAGAAAGGCACACAGTAAGCACTTTGTTCATAACTGTCGAATGCATGAATGTCTCTTGTCAAAGGAATAGAGTTCAAAGCCTATTTGTTCCCTGTTAAACCAACAGCGAATCACTAGGATATACAACCCTACAAGCAAAAAAGGAACAAAAAGTATAGGTTAAACCACAGTGTGTCCTGGTGTATATACAATATTTTATATTCACTTCAAATAAGCAGCAAACTTGATAGGGAATGAGGAGATTGAAAGGCATATATATTTTATGGCATCCTTGTGACTTGTCATTGATCCAGAACTGGAGATTTTCTTGTCCTTAAAGGCAGAACGAATATTCTCCCATCTTTCCTGCTCTCTGCCTACCCTTTACATCGCACACAGAGCATAACCACCTATCTTCAGAATGCATTACCAAATCCCTTTAACTTCCAGATAGTTTTCAAGATAGCAATTCTTTATTTTGATTCAGTTAGCTTCGGTTTGCCCCATGGACTCCTCTCATTTCATCAAATACTAGCTTTCTGTTTGATCAGTCACACTACATCACACCACTGCCTTATTACTCACCCAGCGAAATGACAGAAGCCCGAACTGTTTGTCACTTTTAGCTGGGAGCCAGCAAAAGAGTGACTGAAAAATGTCTTGTGCATGTTACATATTTTTTGTTTGTTTATTTTTATCACCAATTGATGTCTTGTTTGTAAAATTTAGAGAACTATGTGAGAGAATGAAAACATGAATAGATAATAGAACAGTTATAGAAATTTGGCTTTTTATAAAACAACTAATTCTGAAATGTCATTGTTTCTTTTCAGCCTCCAGTTTGTGGTTTAATTTATTTCATGTGTCATGTCTTCCTTCTTTACAACGCTCTTGGGTAGAGCTCTGGGCACATGCATTTATTTGATCTATTTTGATAGAGTACTTTTGGGAATATTAAAAAGTTTACGTGTAATACAATCAAAATATATCCCAATTATCTCATCAAAGAAAAAGTTTTAAACCCTTTGCTTCTATTATCAAAAGCTGTCACAGTCCTGTGTATTACACAAGCATATTTTCCCATTCCACAAATAACCTCTGTATAAGAGATTCCAGGCAGGAAAAAGACAGCATACTTAAATTGGGTAATCTGAGGAATTTAATGAAGAGATTCTAGGAATGTGTGGGCAGGAGTTAGGGAAACCCAACATGGCGCCATGCAGTACCCAGGTCTAGGACAGTGTAGGCTTAGGCCTGAAGGAGCATAAGGAGGGAGCAGTTACTACAAGTTAAACAGGGTAACTGTAAGACAAGGGCCACTTGACAGAGTTTCTGACCTTTGGTAGAGGGTAGCAGCCAATTCTCAAGAAGAGAGCCAGGGGAATTGACACCCCAACCTCATTCTCCTGCCATCTGATGTCCTATAGGTGCCTTCCATGGGCTGTACCCAACCCAAAGCCTGGGGACAAAAGAGCCCCATTGATGCCGTCCACACAGGTCTGCATTGAAGCCATCCCCCCCGGCAGAGAACAGCATATAAAGGGTTGAGAGTGGACCAGAAGAGCCAAGCCAACAACACCCAGCACACACTTTGTAAGTGAATTTGACTTTGCCATGATTAACTCCTTCAGAAATCACTGAAGAAAACATATGCACAGAGAAAATGGTAAGTGGATAATTTTTTATTATGAGTCACTGATGCATCATCAGTTCTCACCTTTCTGAGCTTATTTTTCCCTTCTATAAGCTATCTGTCAGGAAAGACACCCACATTCAATTTCAGGCAGTCCATTATCTTAAAAAATGAGCCTTTAACTAAGATTCACCCATCTGCATTTTAAGTTGTTGTTCATATGAGGCTTAGGACGAACAACTCTGATTCTGAGGGTGAGAAGGAGGGCAATGTGATGTCATACAAACTTTAGAATTATTGAAATCGTGTGTTCAGCACAAGCTGAAGCTGCTGACTGCCAGAGACAACAGTGCTAAAGAAATGGACTTCAGCAATAGGTCTGGAACATGCTCTCAATCTCTACCACAAAGGCTACATCCAACTGCTCCCAGTGCAGGTTGAAGCCTGGCATGTCTTAGAGAGTACAAATGTAGGGAAAGAGAAGGTTAGATGATGCAATGCATAGTTTAATTTATTTAGAAATAAAAATTGTGGAATGCCTTTCTTTGCTGTTGGGGTATGATTTTAGATACCACAATCAAACCTCACATCCACCATCAGGTTCTTAACAGTTCATTCATTCATTCATTCATCAGTTCAAATATTTATAGTTCCAGGCACTGTGCTAGGCACATGGAGATACAGCACAGAAAGACATTTAAGGTATGGCAGAAAAGAGAGAAGTGAACAAAAGATTACTGGGTGATGAATATTATAAAAGGGAAGGTGTGATGTACTATATAAACGAATAACAAGTAGTTTTCAATTCAGTCTATGGGTCAGAGAAAGAGATCTCTTCCGAAGAGATGTCACTTATTCTAAGAATGAGAGAGAAGTTAGCAGAGGGGAGGGAGAGGAGAAGCAGCCCTCCAGGCGTAGAGAACCACACTCGCGTAAGTCAGTAGTCCAGAGAAAACACAAATATGTCCGTTATAGCTGGAATGCACAGGAGTTCCCTCCCCCAAGGGACTTCTGATTCCTGCCTCAGTTTAACTGACAGTTGAGACCTCAGGGTTAGAAGCTGGGGTATGGGTTCCACTGCTGTCCTCAGTTCAGCACTTAGAACTTATACCTTAGGGTCGAAAGGTAAAAATTTAGGTAACTCCCTAAGAGCTATGGATTCTAATTTAGGAGATTCAAGCTTCAGAACTCCAGTATTGGGTCTCCAGCTCAAGGGGTTTTGTTCTGAGCCCTTTGGAGCTAATATAATTCAAAGTCCCAAGTACAGAAAAATTAAGGACAAATTTAGGGTTGCTGAAAACTGAGTCCTTAGGGATCTGGACTTGAGGCAACGCTGGGGAGCCATACAAAATATCAGGAAGAACATAGCTTTGAAGAAAGACAAGCATTATTGGAAATTCTGACTCTGCCAATTACTAGCTGTGTCATCTCTCTGAGCCTCAGATTCCTTAGCTATAAAATAGGCGAGTGAAGCAGAGGAAGGGATAGCAATTACTTTACAAGGTTACTAAGAAATTGGCGATTTGTGAAATTCAGCTTAAGGTAATTCGATGCTTTGCTTAATAAATAAGAAGGAAGCTAAATAGCCATTAAATAGCTTCTCTTTCCCCAATGCATCTCTTACTTTGTACCATGTGCCCAAAACAACAGATTCACCCTTCCTTGTTCTTTTTCTTGCTCTGTACATCAACATGGCTAAAAAGGCATTTTCATTGCCTTAGTATTTTTTTTAATCTGCAGCATATTCTGTGCTTCAGACTTGGTAGCACTGTTCTTAAACTGTATTCCACTCTTTTCTCTTTATCCTTTGATGGTGCATTTCCCCTTCCCTTCTTGTATGCATGTGCTCTTAAAACCTGAACTCATCTTCATATTCCAGTGTCAAGTACAAGGCCAGGCACAAAATGTCTTATGAACCTGCAAATGAATAAGTAACAGAAAGAAAAGAGTATGACAAGAAAAGTGAATGAGAGTGTCCTGTTTCTTCATATTTTTTAGGAGTTTCCAAAACTATTTTTATTCCATATCAAGAACATATTTTTTACTATTCAGTTATTTAGAATGTCACTTATCATCAATAACCAAATGTGCAACAACCATACTACACAAACTACCTCTGCCATCAGAGAGTTAAATTTTGAAAAGAAGTGTATCCTGTATTTATCAAGTAAGGGTGACTCTTCATAATGTTCCTGCACCGTTCAGGCAGCTGAGGAGAAGGCAGACAGACCACTCTGTAGATGTAACCACATTTTGTTCACTTCCCACAAAATGACAGTTTATTCATTTAGGATTTCTCCTACCAGAATGATGTAATCTAATTAATAACACACTGGTTTTTAGATCAGGATCTGTGGGAATAAAAGAATTTTATATCTGAATATGAAAACGGTCACAAGACTAAATCTACCAATTTTACATACTAGCTTGATACAACTAAAGATCTTCCAATAATACACAATGCCCTCTTTTAAATGGGCTGACACCTTTGAAATGTAGGGCAAAGGGTTAGAAAGCATCAGAAGTCATAAATGTTGCCCAATGACTTGCAAAATTCATCTCTATTCTATAACCTTGTGCTTTATACCATTCCTAGCATTATAATGTCAGACACTTTTAAGCTACACAATTTTTTTCCTCATCCTCTGCCCAAATTCTTAACTTTTTCTTAAACACCCCAGATTCATAGCAGTTAAGAGCACAGATGCTGGAGGAACCAGACATGGATTCAAGTTCTGGCCTGGCCGTTTGTTGATGTTCTAGCTTCCACCTAAACAAGGATTATAATATTCCTGTTTCACAGGGTTGGTGGGAGGGTTACAATATTGTGTGTATTTTATTTGGAAAATATTACTTATAGCTCTGGCATAATACTAAGTGCTCTACAGGTCTTAACTTAATTAATCTTCTTAACAACCTTATGCAGTAGGTACTCTTATCATTCTCATTAAGGTAAAGATAATGTAAAGCATTTACTGCTTGATAATAGTAAGTGATCTATAAACAGTCTTAATTGTTATTATTCCACAGTATTTTAAAGCATTTTTACTCCTCATAAACTCAGATATACTTATCCACCCTCAGTAAAAATGAAATACGGCCATTTGGTAGAGTTTGATTTTGAGCATAGTAATTGTGTCAAGTAAATTCTAAGTTCACCATATACTTACCCTTATTTTTCTAGCTTTAGAAATAAAACTATTGGATAAACCCTTACGAACAGATATATTATGTTAACTTAATATGGCTAGAACTGGGAGGATGGGGGCTGACAGTAACTAAAGGTTTACTACGTGCCAGTCACTTAATCGATGTCATTTTATTTAATTTCCACTGCAGTTGGTGAAGTTCGCTGTTATTTCCACTTCACACATGAAGACACGTTTTGGGGATTGATCCAAAACAGAGATGGTATACATAAAGAAAAGCGTTGTTGTTGTTATTATTTTTTAATAAAGCTGAAAAAAGCTAAGGTTGAATATCCGGAAAAACAAAATGAAACTCTCTACAACACCTAGGACCAGTTATGATATATAGAAAACTCTTAAGTTCGCACTTATAATAAATAGTAAAGCAAGATTGTAAACTTAGGTTTGCAGATGTTATATTTCGTTTTTAAATCTTATTTTCATTATTGTGAAACATACATGCTGAAGAGAGCTACGATTTTAAGTTTAATAATAAAATTAACACCATTTACATCCCCCATCTAAGACCTAGATCACTGATAACTTTGAAGACCTCTGTGTGCCCCTTTTGAATTACTATCTCCCCTGCCCTCCAACAAGTGACCACTACAACACTACCTGGCTTTTGTGTCAAACATTCCCTTAACTTCATTTTTATAGCTTTTCCATCTTTGTATGCCTTAAACAATATAAATTAGTTTGGAAAAAGTAAATATTGAGTACCAACCCTGCAGAATAAGGAAAGGGAACTACTGGCACTTTTACACTATTGGAGGAAAGCTCCCGTAATAAGATAGGCAGAGCGGAGTCTGTGGTTCATCGTCTGGCTCCGGCTTCCCTGAGAGTTTACAAGGGTCCTTGTGGGTTAGGCAGCGGCTGACCACGACTGAGTCCTGGGAAACCCAGGGCTCACCAGAACTGCAACATCTGGCCAGGCTTCTGCTGCTCTTGACTCTGCTACAAAGGAGTAGATCAAGGCAAATCACCTCAGAGGGGAGAGGGGACTCACCCCTCTTCTACTATTCCCTAATGCCTTTAGAAGTAATATTATCAGTCAAGGTCTTTTGCCCCATTTTCTCATTTCTCTATATTTTTAAAGACCAATTTCACAAAAACAAAACACTGAATTGCCCTGAAAGCTACATAGTGTGACTAGCCATAGTAGCCAGAAAGCCACCAAATGTAGAGCCAAGGATGGAATGCATCTACTTCCATCTGCAGCTATATTCAACTTTTGGGGGTGTGGTCAGTGAGCTTCTATTTAAAATGGGATTTTTAAGGCAGCTTGAGCTACGAAAGTTACATGACTTCCCTGAAGTAAGGTGAAAAGGAAAACACAAATCAGTGAAACCACAGCTTTGATACAACATGAAGCAAACTAGCTGACTAACCCCTGGAGGCTTTCATATCATATGAACAAAAAACAAGGTTCTATTTTTCCACAGAGAAGTTGTTCTTTTTTTAAATTTTTTTGTGAGGAAGATTAGCCCTGAGCTAACATCCGATGCCAATCCTCCTCTTTTTGCTGAGGAAGATTGACCCTGGGCTAACATCCATGCCTATCTTCCTCTATTTTATATGGGAGGCCGCTACAGCATGGCTTGATAAGAGGTGCATCAGTGCACGCCTGGGATCCGAACCTGCGAACCCAGGGCCGCCGAAGCAGAGCTCACGCACTTAACCGCTCCACCACCGGGCCGGCCCACAGAGAAGTTATTCTTATCGTACCCTTCTTCTTTCATGGTAAAAGTGAGCTCAGTCCCTTTAGATGTGTAACTCAAACTATTTTTTTTATTAACTGCATTATATTGCTGTGCTAGTAAGTTTAACATTGAGAACTCTGCCCAAGGTTCACATTTCCTCCATGCATCCTACTCTGTGATTCTTTATTACTGCCATTAGTCACTGAGTGAATATTAGTTACTTAAATGTCTGAATGCATGGGATACATTTCTGCATCACTTCCACTTTATCCACCAAGGCAATAATAATAGAACCACAGACTAGAAATGTCAGCAGGGCACTTAGAAATTGTCTCTTTCAACTTTCTCACTTTTCAGGTACCTGCCGTAAGTTCTTCTAGAAGAAGGAACGTGTAAAAATTATTTTTTAATTATATAGTTACTTTCTACATGAGGAAACTGAGACCCCAAGTAACTTATCCAATTTTAAATAGCTGCTTATAACCCTGAACTGTTGACTCATGTTCTTTCCAAGATACTATTACCTTAAAATAAATTAGTTATTTAAAAGTAAATTAGTTTCTGGTTCTGTCAAGAGGGATTTTTTTATGATGAAGATCAAATTTAACAAACAACATATTGTTCCCCAAATATTCTCTTAGCTGGTGTTAAATGTACTCCCCTTAGATTGTGGCCAGATAAAAGTAGAAGAATTGACCTAGGTCAAAAGATTGATTGGGTCTACCTTTCTCAGCTCTTAGCTGAAGCCCAGAATAGTACTACAAACCATGAGTAGATCCGGCCATGGATGTTACTATGGCACTTAGCCAATTGGATGAGCCAGATGTTTACCACCAGTTTAACTCACAGAAAAGCATCCTTTACCCTCTCTGGTCTTCAGTTTCCTTGTCTTGAAAGTAATCTCTAAGGGCCATTCTGGTTAATACAATATTTGATTCTGTTTCTTTATTTTAAGTAAGTGGAATATTTAACTTTATTTTCAACAGTTTTGAGGATGGAGACTAAGCTAAATAATTTAAAGTCAGGTGAGAGCTCAGAACAACATTCTACAATACGATGTTTTCTCCAAAATCTGCTTCTCTAATCTTGTTCCCCATCTCAGTTAAAGGCACTCCAATCTTCTAGTTATTCAGGAAAAAAAAAAATCCTGGTGGCATCCTTGACTTCTTTCTTCCTTTGATACTCCCAAAACTTTTACTTAGGAAATCCTCCTAACTGTACCTTAAAATGAACCCAGACTCTAAGCAGCTCTTGCTCCCACCCTAGTCCAGGCCATATCATCTAGATCATTGCTACAGTCTCCAACTTGCTTTAATTGCCTCCTTGCAAATTCCACCCCCCATGAAAGTCTATTCTTACCTTAGCAGTCAGACTAATACTTTTAAAACATTAGTCAGATCATGTCACCTCTCATCTCAAAACCCTACAATGGCTTCCTATCTCAAAACAAAGGCAGAGTCCTTATCATGACCTGCAAGGCCTGGCACAATCTGACCCTGTATTGGTTCTCTGTATTGGACCCAACCTCACTCATTCACCTCCTTGCTCTTCCTTTATATACCAAGCATGCTTGTGCTTTTGTACTTCCTCTACCCTTTACCTGGACACTCTGCCCCCGATATCTGAATACGCACCCCCAATTCCTTCAGGTCTTCATTTAAAAGTCACCTTCTCTTGAGACCTTTCCTGGTTACTAGTTAAAAGTAAAATCTCAACCTCTAATACTCCAAGTCTCCATTCCTGCTTGTTTTTTTTCATCTTACCGCACATCACTAACATTTATATGTTTTACTTATTTGTCTTGTTTATTGTCTGTCTTTCTCACAAGAACGTAGATTCTATGAAGGCACAGGATTTTCTTCCCAATGTATTCCCAAGGTACAGAGTAAGTTCTCAGTAAATGTCTGTCAAATGTGTGAAAGCATGCATAGATATAACCTGGATTGACTGCCTATAAGGAATTGTTAGGTGTAGCTTCAGTGCCAGCATTATATAACAGAGTATTTTGAGATCAATAAAATCCATAAAGATCTATCAGGTTGGAACTTAAAAAAAAAATAGAAAGCACAAATTACCAACGCCAAAAATTAAAGAGGTGACATCATGTTACCTCTTTAACATGTCCTTTTAGATGTTAAAAGGACAATAGGGGATAAGTCAGAGGGAGAAGGTCAAATACCTTATGATCTCACTCATTAAATATAATGACAACAACAAACGAACACATAGAGACAGAGATTGGATTGGTGGTCACCAGAGGGGAAGGGGGGAGGGAGGAGGGCAAAAGGGATAATTCGGCACACGTGTGTGGTGATGGATTGTAATTAGTATTTGGGTGGTGAACATGAGAACATGATGTAATCTATGCAGAAATAGAAGTATAATGATGTACACCTGAAATTTATACAATGTTATAAACCAATGTTACCACAATAAACAAAAAATAAAAATAAATAAATAAATAAATAAAAGGACAATAGGGGAATATAATGGACTACTTTACGCCCATAAATTTCACGACCTGGATTAGCAAAAGATTTTTAGATATGACCCAATAGCATGATCCATGAATTTAAAAAATTGGTAAATTGGGCTTCATCAAAATGAAAAACTTTTACTTTTTGAAAGACACTGTTAACAGAATTAAAAGATAAGCCACACACTGCGAGAAAATGTTTGCAAATCACCTACTTAATAAAAAGACTTATATCTAGAATATATAAAGAACTTTCAGAACTCAATAATAAGAATCCAATAAAAGAAGACAAAAAAAAAATAAAACAAAGAATCTAATTAAACATAAGCAAAGATTTTGTCAGATACTTCACCAAAAATAAATATAGATGACAAATAAGCATAGGAAAAGATGCTCAATACTATTAGCCATTAAAGAAATGCAAATGATAACTTCTATAAGATACCACTGCATACCTATTAGAATGGTTAAAATTAAAAAGAATGATTATACCATGTTTTGGTGAGGATGCAGGACAACTGGAACATTTTTCTGTTCCTTTTTTCATTGTACAAGATTCCTAGTTTCCATGGCATCCTCTCCTGTCAGTTTGCAAAGTTCAGACACTTTAGTGGATTGTTGGCTGTCCTGGTCGTAGGAGTTGGGGTTGTTTATCCTCCAATGTTTTGGTTTATCTATTGTCTTTTTCCTTTTTGCTTCTTTTTCTCTTTCACTGCCTACTAGCCAAAAGGCACTATTCACTTCTTTTTTGTCTTTCCCCCTAGAAGGTACACATTTTGAAGAATGCTCTTTCAAACCATGCATATATCCTTAAGTCCTTTCCCTGTCATTCATGCTCAGATCAACCAGGGCAGCTTTATTAGTATTCTTCAGGCTTAGAGTTGGCTTTGTCCTTCCGGCAGCAGTTTTAGATCAACCTGAGGCTATCCACTAGCTTTCTTCTCTCTCTTCCTCTAGTAGCTTTTCTTGGTCTGTCCTTGCTTGCTCCAAAGCAGGCCAGGGTGAAGAAGGTGGGGTAGGTAGCAGGATGAGAGATCTGGTGTTAGAATTTGGTAGGTTTTTCCTTTTTCTGCTTACATTTTGAAGTTGGGTCATTCTTTCACTTCAAGTTATACCATAGACGTGGTTTCTGTGAAGTTTTATTTACACTTTCTTTTTTTGTAGTGTTTGTAAGATGTATTAGAAGACTGCAAGCTATTGCCACTGTCTTCTATTATCTGGAATTTTCTGTTCTTTTGTCATGAAACATTTTAAATCAATAGCAGTAGAAATAAAACACAGATTACACTACTCTTTGGAGATTAACTCTGTGATGAAACCAATTTCAATCTTCAGTGGAGAGTAAAAAAGCAAAAATTCTATATTTTCCCTTAGGTTAAACACGAGTTCATTTTACAGATATTTATTCTTGGCTGAAATTGAAGAGAACAGATTGAAAAAGACTAAACCATTTCAGTGGTTCTATATTTGAGATAAAAATGTACCTAGTCACTACTCAAATACTCTGCTCTATTTGCAATGATCATTTAAGGCATGTACATGTGAGTAGAAAATAGAGTTGCTTAAAATTTTTCTAACGTTGTATAAAAAGATTAAGAATGGATATGCCATGTGAAATTTTCTGCACCTCCCTTGTCAACATTTGAGGAAAACATTCTTTCCTCTCTTAATTCTCTCATCCCTGTATTCCTTTGAGGTTTTAAAATTATAATGGCTGTTAATTTGGGAGGTATCCCTCTAAAATGGACAGGCTTTGTCTTTGCCAAAGTCAACACAGGATTATTCAATGATAGCCAGCTGCCTGCCTTTCATTGGTTCATTAGCATTCCTCCAATCTTCAAGTAGCCTCTCATCCATAGTAGTTTTTGTCTTCACTGTAGTCTTACTTTTACAGATTTGGGATTGTAGGCCCATCATGGCCACTCAAGGTAAATTTCCCAACATATGGAGAGACAGGGGCTTTAACATATGCCAGGCCTTTTTTATCCCTTACATCTGAATGTGTTTAAGTCAAAATGTAATTCTACCATCAAATGTAATTATACCATACTGCAAGAGTTTTCATTTCAAGACTGGGTCTTTCATTTCAATATTCCCCATTTCTCAAAATGGTAAGTATCAGATAGTATGATATGGTTGTACACAGTGTTATATATATAATCTTTATCTATAAAATCAAGCAAAATTTGATAACAATGATTATTTATGGGTGAGTGGTAGAACTTCCTACAGTGTGCCTGCAATATTTTTTATTTAATTTTTAAATTTTTTAATAAGAGATCCAGAATTTTAATGACATTTTTGCCTGAAAAGAATATCTTTATTTTATTTTAATTTTTAATAAAAATTGTATATATTTAGGGGCACAACATGATGATTTGATACACATAGTGAAATGATTACTAGAGTCAAGCTAATTAACATATCCATTTACCCACATAGGTACCTTTTTTGTGTGTGAGATAAGAGCACCTTACAAATCCACTCTCCTAGCAAATTTACGGTATTCAATGCAGTATTAGGAACTATAGTCATCATGCTGTACATTAGCTCTCTAGACTTATTCATCCTACGTAACTGCAACTTTGTACCCTTTGACCAACATCTCCCCATTTCTCCCACCTCCCTGTCCCTGGTAACCACCTCTCTACTGTCTGCCTCTATATATTCAACTTTGTTAGATTCCACTTATAAGTGAGATCAGCTTGTGATACTTTTCAAATTATTTATTTTTCTTTGATACAAAATGAAAACATCTGCTTCATTCACTTTACAATTATTTCTCACTTTCTATTCCTTAGAAATACATATGCAACTATTAAGTCTCATTACCTCACTTAAAGTAGCCACTGCTTTAAGTAGAAATCTTAAAGGAGTTCTTAAAGAGATGAAAAAGTGTAAAAGTCTAGTGCCCAATTATGTTAGCCACTGATTTTTGTATAACCATGGAAGAAACGATTGAACAAAATGAAGTTAAACATCTCAGGGTAATAATGTTTTTGGAACAAACACATAATGATCGCTAGTACATCCCTTGCCTTGGGAAGGCAGTGTGGTAGAACATTTTGGCTTTGGAGTTAGATGGAATTTGGTTTGAATCCCAGATTTGCAACTTACTAAATGAGTGATCCTGAGCAATAACTTAATCTCTCTTAGCTTTGGTTTCACCACCTGTGAAAGAGGAACAAGCATATCAACTTCGCAGGTTTGTTTTAATAAGTAGGAAAAAAATTTCAAATAGCACACACAGCAAGGATGCTCAATCTTAGAATATTCAGGATTTGGTGATTGCTTAAATGGGAAGGAGGAGGTAAAGGGAAGAGAGTAGGATGACACTTGTATTTCTGATGAAATGCTCTGATATCTGAGCTGAGACCTTAAGGATGAGTATGAATTAACTACATAAAGGTGCAGTAAGGGGGAAGAGAATGTTCTAGAAAGAGGGAGTGCGTGAACGAAGGGCAGAAGGTGTGCAAGAACACAACACGTTCTTGGAACGCAAGGTAGTTTAGTATGCCTCAAGGGTTAAGTGCAGCAGGGTAACTAGAGATTAGGATGGGAGGAAAATGGCAGCACAATCATGAAAGACCATTTAAATTATAGTGAAATGTTTGGACTTTATCCTGAGGGTGAGGTGGAGACACTGAAATCTTCTAAATCAGTTTTGAAGTGGAGAGGAGCAAGGGGCAAGAGGCAGGACAACCAGTTAGGATCATATGGTAAAAGCTGGATTCCCAACAAAGGCAGCCTAAAGTAAGGTAGCAAGAATGGGGACTAAGGAACACATCAGGAAAGCCTTCTCTGACTTCCGAAGTTGGGGCAGCTCCTTCTCTCCTGTGCTCCATAGCTCTTTGTGTTCACTATCCTCATTGCAGGGTATATTTTCATCACACGGTAGATTTAAGTCCCAAGAGGACAAGAATTGTGTCTTATGTCCAGTCCCTCACACAATTTCTGGCACATGGAAAGTGTTCAATATATATGCATTAATGAAAGAGTATAAATATGAATCTCTCTCTCCTGCTATGAGACTCTCCTTTCAACAATGACCACTTGGTGGTAATGTAGACACCTCTAAATAATGGAATTGTTTCCTCCAACTGAAAGAAGACCACCATTATCCCCATAAAAGTTTTGAGTGCTAATTGCTATGTGAAATTGTATTAAATACTGAACATTAAGTTAACTATGGTATATTTTCTGCACTTAGAAGCTTATATGTAAAATACATATTTTTAACTTAAAAAAAATAAGTTGCTTATATTTTACTTTCTCTTTCCCATTTTAAAATCAAGATCAATAGCTAGTTATTTTTTACTGAGTGGACTTTTCTAGGTGTGTTATTCCTAAATTGTCTCCTTGTTTGCATATGCAACTTTTTTAGAATTTTCTGAATATGAAAAGATGATTTAATTAAATAGGTTCAGCTTCCAAAATATAGGGAATATATTTTTAAAAGTATAACTGACTAGGTCATGTTTCTAATGAGTTATACTATTCATTGTACATATAAATGCTGAAGGGATGACCAAGGCTACATTTCAAAACATATTGTATAGGTACAGGTTGTGCAGTATTTTATAAAGCATAGTACTGACACTGGAGGAGGAAATATGGCTGGCAATATAAGAATAATTTTAATTATTTATAAATTTTTCAGGAATAAAAATAACTTCTTTTTTTTTTTCATTTGATGAAAAAAAATTTTTTTCCTCTGAAATTTGCACTTCCCCTGATAAGGCCAAATGGGGTTTCTGGGTTTTGCAAGACTCTGTTGAATTACTACCTCTAAGTCTTGGTTAAATAAGTTTTCACCAATTACTCTCAAGTTTGAAAAACAACACCTGAAACCACTATATTCAATTAAGATAGAAGTCCCTAGGACACCAAAAAAATTCAGAAAGCAAAGTCTTTTGGCTTTGTTTAATCATTTTATGCCCATAAATGTATAATCATTTGTATAATGATTTGTATAATGATACAAATCATTTGTAAAATGATTTGTATAATCATTTATGCAATGATCGGACTGAGCAAGCAAGTGTTCTTATATAACATTGAGGGAAAACATGGATTTCACAATTCACATTTTTGCATGACAGAGTCTCAATACTATGTATCAGGTTAACAGGAGACTACATGCATTTGTGAAGTGAGGTGTGTATATGTATAAGTAGATGTGTATTTGTGATACCTTATCTAATTATTTTCATAGACACTTTGCAGCTTTTATAAGAACAATGGTGCACAATTTGAAATTTATTAGTTAACCAACTTCATGAATTATTTATTTACAAAAGGATATGTTTTTGTGTTGGAGAGGATGTGGAGAGAAGGGAACTCGCATACACTGCTGGTGGGAGTGCAAACTGGTGCAGCCACTATAGAAAACAGTATGGAGATTCCTCAAAAAATCAAGGATAGAACTACCATATGATCCAGCTATTCCACTGTTGGGTATTTAGCCAAAAAACTTGAAAACACCAATTTGTAAAGGTACATGCACCCCCGTGTTCATTGCAGCATTATTCACAATAGTCAAGACTTGGAAGCAACCTAAGTGCCCATCAAGGGACGAATGGATAAAGAAGATGTGGTATATATGCACAACGGAATACTACTCAGCCATAAGAAATAATGAAATCCAGCCATTTGTGACAACATGGATGGACATTGAGGGTATAATGCAAAGTGAAATAAGTCAGAGGGAGAAGGTCAAATACCATATGATTTCCTTCATTAGGTAGTAGATAATAACAACAATAAACAAGCACATAGGGACAGAGATTGGATTGGCGGTTGCCAGAGGGGAAGGGGGGAGGGAGGAGGGTGAAAGGGATAATTCGGTACATGTGTGTGGTGATGGGTTGTAATTAGTATTTTGGTGGTGAACATCATGTAATCTGTGCAGAAATAGAAGTATAATGATGTACACCTGAAATTTTTACAATGTTATAAACCAATGTTACTGCAATAAACAAAAAATTATTAAAAAAAAAAAAAGGATATGTTTTAAAATGAAGTAACTACTGTTAAGTTGTTTTTAGTTCTTTGTTCAAATTACTGTCACCCTAAATTCTTTCTGGAATGCAACGGAGTACAAAATATTTTTATCTATATCTGTCTTTATATCCATATCTATAGCCAGATGTATACCTATCTATTTGAATAAATAAATTTATGTTACATTTATGTGTTTTTTATTATTTTAAGCATGTGTGACAGACAAGGTAATAGTCAGACTAAAGGAGTATTATCCAACTATTAGATCCTGAGATACCGACATGGAAAGATGTCTACCACATATGACCTGCAAACACAATGCAGATCATAAAGTAGTGTGTGCAATATGAGCTTATTTGCTAATATGAGCTTATTATGAAAGGCTTTGGTTAAAAATTGTCTTTAAAATGCAGATATTACCTTAGAGTGTTGTTCGCCTCTATATCACATGAGGAACACATTATAAAGAGCTGCTTAGCTTGGCACTAGGCACACATTAAACACTCAACAAATGCTATTATTATTATTTTATTATTGTTGTTATATTAACTTTCATATGTAGTTTGTTTTCTCTTATCATAGAAGTCTATAGGGATTTAGGACCTGCAATGGGGTGCTTTCTTAGCCTGTGCATATTAGAAAAATATACATAAAAAATAAACACACTTAGGAGTGTGAGGTCATAAGTACATGTGCCAATAAAAATTCTTTGAGCCAAACAGAATTTTGACAGACTGAGAAAGTTCTTAGATATTTTCTGGAAGGCTAAGTTGACCTAAGAGTGTATATGCAGCAATAATTTATAAAAATAACACCACAGGCCAATTGGTGTCTGTAATCACGAAAATATTAATGACTCTTTCCAAGCCACACATCCTGGAAAATTCCAACTAATGAATGAACAGCCCTATTAGCAAGCAGGAGGCATGAACCATGGACAGGCACTGTTTTCTCCCTTTTAATTACTAACGAACTGAATTTCAGTGGAAAGTAAGGAATAATAAGTACATTTTCTAAGGAATGGCCATGTACTATAAACACTTACACTTGTAGATCCACAAGACTTCATTTTGTGACACAAAGGTTTATAGATCAAAAGGTTAGAAAAAGCTTCAAACTTCCTGACAAGCCTAGAAAGATCAGGAAAGATTAAAGGAGTTCACATACTGCTGATGACGGGAGTAGGATAATGCACAAACAGTCTATTAACCAGAGAGGATGGAGCCACACAGAGGAAATGGAAATCTAGGCTAAATACCAGGGCGGCATCCTGGCCATGAGAGCCCTGCCTGTGGAGCACTCTCCTAAGGGAACCCGCAGATGCTGCTGCTTTATTAAAGAAATTACATGGCCTAGGTAAAAGCATGAGTGTGCGCTGAGCAGTCTTTTGTCTTTAACTAGGTCCTCTGACATACATGGTGTTTTAAAAATTGTTTGTCTTAATGCAGAATCATCTGAAGGCAAAGTAAAACAATGCTGAAGATTGGGCAGAATAGATTGTTCTATAGAACTGGATAATCTCAGAATTAGGAGGGATCTTAGAAAACACGTTTATTTATGAAATACTTAGATACCACTTACTCTATACATGCCAGGTACAATTCTAAATATTATTTTATAAATAATAACTCAATCCTCATAACAACCTTATGAGGTACATACTATTAGTATCTCCACTGTACAGATGGGAAAACTGAGGAACAAAAGCATAAGTAACTTGCTCTTGGTCACACAGTTCCTAAGTGGCAAAGCAGGGATTTGCCTCAGGAAGTCTGGCCCCAGAGTCTGCACCCTTCACCTCTTTAATGCATTGGCTTTTATCTAGGTAGGCACTCAGCGTTACTTTTTCTAGAAATGAAAGGCTGTGACCACTTATGGGCAACAGGCATAGTCTCTATTCTAAGAAATATTTCTATTCACGATTTTGATTCTAAGAATATCTGTTTGGTTCTATCGAAGGAAGATTATTTGCCAATAACTCTTCCTGAATCCCATGAGTATGATGAACGAAGAGGACGTAATTTGAGGCTTTTTGTATGCAACACAATTTTACCGTCTGCTATATTTCCAACTAATCTAAATATGCAGGCCCAAATCAGCAATTTTTCCACATCTGTTCCCACTCCCAGGCATTCGGTATTGACATTTTTATGGTTTTCCTTTTTTCCTCCCCTATAACCAATCAAGTTCATTCTCTCTTCTCCCCATTCTGCCTGCTCCACTGCAGTTCAAACTCTTATCACCCAGATTATTGCAGAAGTGTCCTAAGTGTTCTCTTCATCTCCCTTCTGTCTGTTTTAGCCATAGCAGAGATGCACCGGTCAGGGAGACTTTGGAGAGAGACGGTTCTGCAGGTTGGATGTGAGGCAAGCTGTATCCTAAGATAGAGGCAGAGTTGGATGTACAGGGACTAAAATCAGACCAATCACTCGTGGTGCTAAGTAAAAGCAAGGTCAGAGGTCAGAGCAAGCAACAACACTGTACAGTTGAACCCAGGGCACATTTGTCCTGAAGCTAAGAAGCTCAACCTCCAGAGCCTCTCCCTTGGGCAGGCCCCTTTCAAGGCCTTCCAAGGTCCGTTACAAGGGACTCTAGTAAGTTTGTATTCATAATTTTATATTCTGTTTTTTTTAAGAGGGCCCTTCAAATTATATAAGCATCAGGCCCAACCAAGCCTAGATCTTCTCCTGGTTGAAACTATGGTTTTAATCATATCTTCAAGGTAGAATTTGGTTAAGCTATATGGAAAGTTGGAAATCAGATGAAACGCATCTTTTGTATCCTACAGGCTGCCATCCACCACCTTTGAGGAATTCTTACTTTGTTTCATAAATTATTGAGGCTAACATGAGTTTGAGGTAGACCTTCTCTCTATAAAAGATCTTCTCCCCCACCTCTATGCCTGCTAGATTCCTTGATGCTAGGCTCCACATGCCTATCTGGAAGCTTCCACTCCATCTAACCCAGGAGGCTGCTCATTTGTACTAAGTCTCTGCAGTCAGGAAGTTCCCTCAGGTCCTGTCCCCTGCTGGTGTTTGGATTCTGCACTCAGCCCCAACTCCCTTTCACTTCTTATGTAATCTGTGCCATTGCCCATGCTCAAGTTATCATTACAAGATAAAACAGTAAGGATTTAGTGTCAAGTTATTTAAACCACCTTATCCAAAAAAAATTTTTTAAAAATTCACTTAGAGTTACACTTGGACAATGCCAAGGAAGTTAAAAAAAATAGGTAGCCAAATAATACTATAGGCAAAAGATCAATAACGCCATACATTCCTAATCTAGTTGAAGGGAAGATTAAATAACAACCGATATACATTTAGCAAGAGATGGCTCACATCTCTTTAACACATCCACTTCACAGCAAAGTGAAATTTTAATCCTGTGTGATTTTTCAGAAATTAAAACAATGAATAGTTTATTAGAAAATCCTGACTTGCGCACCAGAAACCATGTACAGATGTGCAGTTCACACATCGCTATAAGATTTACGTGAGAAAATAAACACATAAAAATCACGTGGGGTGCCAAAGCAATTAAGAAATGTATAGTAACATAAAAGAAGAGTTCAAAAGTCTCTAGAATGTTCAGAAGTAACACGTCCTGTTTAATTTATATTTGCAGTCAACTTAGTTACTAGCCAAATAATCCATTCACTTTATTTTGTTTTTTACTTTAACCTTTGTTATTGAAAGTCTTCATAAAAGAAATTTATGCACTCTCATACCAAGACAATTAAATACATTTTTTTTCATGACTTGGAACTTCAGAGGGTCGTTGTTTTGAACATTTGTGTTCACCCCAAATACAGAAAATGTAGAAAACTGGGCTGACTCCGGGATATGACTTGGCAGTTTTGTTTACATTTTATTAAAATCCTTGATTATAGAATTTTTCCCCACTGTGGTTTGACTAGCCTGTTAAAAGAAGAGCATAAAAGCATTATTAACTGGGGGTACTAATTATTCAGCTTTTATTATATTTAGAAGTTAGAATGGAAAGAATGAAATATTTTGCAGATAAATTAAATGAACTTCCTGGAAAAGTTTTAGTTAAAAAAGTTGATAGCCAGATTAATGACTGTGAAATGTGAGAATATCCTAGAAATAATATTCCTATAAATATAAAATAGATGACATCATACTTGGTTTTAATAAATGCAAAGATTAGAGAAAGGAAGATAGCAGACTTTTTTATGCCCCAATCTTATCTATTTAGACAGTCATTCCCTTATCCATTCAATAAATATTTAATTAGTATTTGCTATGTGCTAGGAAATGGGGATAATATGGGAAATAAGTTTCTCTCTTCACAGAACTTCCACATTAATGGGAAAAATTGGCATTGAAAATGTAATTACAAGTGCTCAGAGAGTTACGAAGAACTGCAGGGTGCTATGCACTTGGGGGGTATATTCTCTAGTCTAGGATAGGGATCAGGAAAATCTTCCTGGAGAAGGTGATATTTAAGCTGAAACCTGAATGAAGAATAAGATGTAATAGTCAGAGGAGAATGCATTATAGGAAGAGAAAACAATTAATGTGATGGCCCTTAAGACCCTGGCAAGAGCCAAAAGAAGCCCAGGAGGGCTGGAGAATCAGAGAGCTGGAAGCAGAATGGTGCCCCATAGGGGTCAAACCTTAGCCAGAGGCCATATCCTTCTTAAGACTCTGAGGGGCCACTGATGAGTTCAAAACATGGAGTGGTGCGATCACATTTGTTTTATAGAGATCACTTTCAATGTGAGGAATGGATTGGCGGGTGGCAAGGACAGATGCAAGGAGACCAGTTAGGAGACTATTGCAGTACTCTAGTGAGAGACAATGGCGCCACTAGGATGGAGAGGAGTGGATGGATTTGAGAAATACTTGAAAGGTAGAACTGAGAGGATTTGCAGACTAACTGACTGTTCAGAGTGAAGAGGAGGAAGGAGTTAAGAATTTTAAGGGATAAGTATGCTCATCAAGCCTCTGTACTGAACATCCGGAGTTATAGTGGTACCATCTACACTTGCAGAAGTAGGACTTTGGGATAAAATAGTGCAGTCATTGAGTGTCATTTCATTTAGAAAATCTTTTAAGATAATTTTATATTTTAAGGTAAAATTATACTGATACTTTCAATTCAAATCCAAATTCAGGACTAGAGAGTTTTTCACTTAACCTCTCATATTATATCTATATCTCTTTTCATCTACACCAACAATTCTATGTCTCAAGGATACAAGGGATGACAGAATGTCCCATATATATTTATTTACTTTTTATCCCACATTACATATGTAACAGCCTCAGAATAACAATACTAATACTATTATCACCTACATAATTACTGGGAATGAATTAATTTTTTTTCTCTCTTTTTTTTTGCTTATGTGCTTTACATTCTCGCTCTAGTTTTTGGTAGTTGGACTATATTCTTTCTGAGCATATAGCCCTTACATACTATACTCTCCCCCCTTCAATATCACTTAGTCTGTGTTCTATAAGTAACTATACATTTAATGTTACCACATAGCATTATGTTGATGTTTCTCTAGTCATTTCGGTAGTCAGGAGAACACTCTCTAGAATCTTCTTCAGGAAGGAATCTTGGGAACTATTTCCTGAGTTCTTGTATGTTGTTCATAGTTTGTCTATACCCTTTATATTTGAAGGTCAGTTTGCTGAAAATAAAATCCTTGGTTAACATTTCTTTCTTTGAGTATCTTAAATATGTTACTCCACTTTCTACAAGCATAAAATATCACTGTCAAAAAAAGTCTGATGATAATCTAACTTTCTTTCCCTTATAAATCACTTCCTGGTTTTGCCTAGATGCCAAATTAGTTTTTTCTTTAAAGGGCAGTAATTTTACTAGAATATATCTTGATTTGGGTAATTCTGGGTTGATTTTCTTAGGTACTCAGTGTGCCATCAATATATAATTTCAAATATATACATATTTTTGTCAAGAAACAAAGGTTTTCTTGAGTTACTGTTGTTAGTGTTTTTTGTCTGTTTCTTTGCTTTGTTTTTAATTTTTTCCAGAGATCTCTATCACCTTTATGTTGAATTTTCATTGCCTAGTCTCAATGTTTTTAACTTTCTCTCTAATCCTTCTTTAAATTTCTTAATTTTTAAATATTTACTATGTTGTCCTTTTCTGTCTTCTGTTTCTCTTAAAGCCTTTTCTGTTGTATTTATTCTTTCCTGTGTTGAATTTTTTCTTTTATTTCTAATATCCCAGTTCTGTTACCTCCTTTCTGAATTTTTCTTATTCTGATGAATATTGTTCTTTCATATCTTGTATCATATTTTTGTCTTTTCACTTATTTTTGGTATAAAAGGCTATGTGTATACTTTTCTGTTGCCTATTTTTATGTGAAATTAGTTCCTTTGAACTTTCAGAAGGAGCCACAGTTCAGAGTAACTTTTCTAACATCACAGAGCTCCCTCTTCTGTCGTTTTTTTAAGCAACTTGCTTCCTGAGATTTCCAGGCTCTGTGCCCCTCCCCCAGTGGGGTAGGCCAAATGGTTCCCCAAAGATGTCTGCGCCCTAATTTCTGGAACTTGTAAATGTGTATGTTACATAGTAAAAGAGACTCTGCAGATGTAATCAGGTTAAGCACCATAATATAAAACTCAGGGAGATACCCTGGATTATTCATGTAAGCCCAATCTAATCACATGAGCCCTTAAAAGCAGAGAATTTTCTCTAGCTGGAGGCAGGAGAGATGAGGCAGAGGTGGAGAACAGAGAGATTCGAGACATGAAAAGGTCTTGACCCACATGAGAAGGCCACTGCTGCTGGCCTTGAAGATGAAGAGGGCCATGAACCAGAGAATGCTAGCAGGCTCTAGCAGCTGAGAATGAGCCTCAAAACAGATGCATGGAAATGGAGACCTCAGTCCTACAACCACATGGCACTGAGCTCTGCCATCAACCTGAATGAACATGGAAGTGGATTCTTCCTAGAATCTTCCAATAAGAGCCCAGTCAGCTGATACCTTGGTTTCAGACTCTGAACAGAGAACTAGCTGAGACCATTCAGAATTCTGACTAGCAGAAATGCAAAATAATATATTTATGTTGTTTTAAGTTACTAAATTTTTAGCAATGTTTTACAGTAGTAATTGAAAAGAAACACACCCACTTTTTCTCAATGGACTATTTTTTAGAACAGTTTTAGGTTCACAGAAAAATTGAGCAAAAAGTACAGAGATGTCCCAAATACCCCCTGGCCCCAGTCATGCATAGCCTCCTCTATTATCAACATCCCCCACCAGAATGGTACATTTCTTACAATAAACGAACCTACATTGACACATTATTATCACCCAAAGACCGTAGTTTACATTACGGTTCACTCTTGGTATTGTACATTCTACAAGAATAGACAAATGAATAATGACATGTATCCATCATTATAATATCATACTGAGCAGTTTCACTACCTATTAATCCCTCTCTACTCCCTAGCCCCTGGCAACCACTGATCTTTTTTACTGTCTCCATAGTTTTACCTTTTCCAGAATGTCATATAGCTGGAATCATACAGTATGTAGCCTTTTCAGATTGGCTTCTTTCACCTGGTAATATGCATTAAGATTCCTCCATGTCTTTTCACGGCTCCATCACTTTTATTTGAACCTTCTTTTTCCTTTCTCTTTGTCATCCTTACCATGCCCAATTTTGACTCCACACTTCTCTGTGAGGTCTTGTCCCAGAAAAGAGCTCTAAAGGCTCAGTTTTGAGATTTCACAGGGGGTAGACTGCTCTTGTGTTTAGGATTTACCTTATGTCCCTTGCACTCTGCTACTTAAATGAGCAAAACCCTCTCAGTTTCCGCTGCTGTTCTCAAATTGGCCGGACTTCCAGTAAATACCTATTGGCTGTTGTGAGCTAACTTATTCTCAGCTTCTCAGATGCCACATTGAACGGTCCTCTGCTTTCTGCAGTATAGACGCTGATACCAACAGGTCTGTGCTGTTTCTGGTTTATTCCATCAGCCTGCATTTTTGATATTTTTGGAAATACTTTTGTCACCAATTTTGTTGTAAATGTTGTCCATATGTTTTTGGTTTTGATAAATAGTTGCCTTGGTTGTTTATATGTGGGAATTTTAAGACATTTAAAAACTATGCTGCAAATACCTAGGAATAAATTCAACCAAAGAGGTGAAAGACCTGTATACTTTAAAATGCTGTTGAAAGAAATTGAAAAAGACACAAAGAAATGGCAAGATATTCTGTGTTCATGGATTGGAAGAATTAACATAGTTAAAATGTCCATACTTCCTAAACCAATCTACAGAGTCAAGAAAATCCCTATCAAAGTCCCAATGACATTTTTCACAGAAACAGAACAAAGAATCCTAAAATTTATATGAAACAACAAAAGTCCCTGAATAGCCAAAGCAATCTGAGAAAAAAGAACAAAGCTGGAGGTATCACACTCCCGGATTTGAAAATATACTACAAAGATATAGTAATCAATACAGAAAGGTACTGGCACACAACAGACACACAGATCAATGGAACAGAATTGAAAGCCCAGAAATAAACCCACACATCTATGGACAGCTAATTGTTGACACAGGAGCCAAGAACATAACATGGAGAAAGGAAAGTCTCTTTAATACATGGTGTTGGGAAAACTGGACAGCCACATGCAAAAAAAAAAAAAAAATGAAAGTTAGACCATTATCTTACGCCATACACAACAATTAACTTGACATGGACTAAAGACTTGAATGTAAGACCTGAAACCATAACACTCCTAGAAGAAAACACAGGCAGTATGCTCTTCAACATCGGCCTTAGCAGTATCTTTTTGAATATCATGTCATCCCAGGCAAGGGAAACAATAGAAAAAATAAACGAATGGGACTGCATCAAACTAAACAGCTTCTGCACAGCAAAGGAGACCATCAACAAAACAAAAAGACAATCTAACAATTGGGAGAAGATATTTGCAAATCACATATTCAATGAGGGGTTAATATCCAAAATACACAAAGAACTCATACAACTCAACAACAACAAAAAAACAACCCAAGTAAAAAATGGACAGAGGATCTGAACAGACATTTTTCCAAATAAGATATACAGATGGCTAACAGGCAAATAAAAAGATGTTCAACATCACTAATTATTAAGGAAATGCAAATCAAAACCACTATGAGATATCACCTCATGCCCGTCAGAATGGCTAAAATTAACAAGACAAGAAATAACAAGTATTGGAGAGGATGTGGAGAAAAGGGAACTCTCATACACTGCTGGTGGGAGTGCAAACTGGTGCAGCCACTATGGAAAACAGTATGGAGATTCCTCAAAAAATTAAGAATAGAACTACCATATGATCTAGCTATTCCACTTCTGGGTATTTATCCAAAGCACATGAAAACACGAATGAGTAAAGATACATACACCCCTGTGTTCATTGCAGCGTTATTCACAATAGCCAAGGTTTGGAAATAACATAAGTGCCCATCCACGGATAAATGGATAAAGAAGATGTGATAGATATACACAATGGAATACAACTCAGCCATAAAAAAACTGAAATCTTGCCATTTGCGATAACATGGATGGACCTTGAGGGCATTATGCTAAGCAAAATAAGTCAAATGGAGAAAGCCAAATACCATATGATTTCACTCATATGCAGAAGGTAAAACAACAACAACAGCAAAAACAAACAAACACAAAGACACAGAGAATAGATTGGTGGTTACCAGAGGGGAAGGGGGGAGGAGGGAGTGAGAAAGAGGTAAAAGGGCACATGTGTATGGTGAGGGATGGAAATCAGACTTTGGGTGGTAAACAACATTCAGTCTTCACAGAAATCGAAATACAATGATGTACACCTGAAATTTACATAATTTTATAAACAGGTTACCTCAATAAAAAGAATTTTTTAAAAAACTATGGCTCTGCTGTCACTATCTTCCCAGAATCCTGAGCCTAATCTAGACATACTTTTGAAAAATGGCTTGTATATATTATTCTTAAAAATTAGGCCATATTTCAATCACCCAAGGGCAGCTCCTCTTACAAAGAAATTTAGTAAGAAGTTTCTCCGTAGAAAGAGTCACTTAAGAATATATTTAACTATGTCCTAAGCTACCCATTTTATGAATTTGGGGTGTTTGCGAAGTGAGGTCCACCTATATATTACAGACTAGGTGCATCAATGCTGAGAAATTGGCAGGTGGTGAAGGCAACAGCCATTCGGAGTCAATCATGGAAGTTTCAATGGGATCATTTATTTTTGTTCTGTGATTAATTATAAATTTGAAATGCTAAATCATTTTTTAAGCCTCCAGTTATGTCAAAATATAGCAAGGAATTGAGTGAGTTATACAAGAAGATCAAAAAGTTATTCAAAACTTCTTTAGTTTCTCTTAGCACTGAGCAATGCATATGCGTAAAACTTTCTATTTTCTAAGAAATGCTGAAACAATTATCAGCAGTGGAAATGAGGCAACACCATGGGGTAGGCACATATAAGACTGCCTAAGGCCTCTGCTCTCCAGCTGCTGTGTAAAGGGTATGAGCAGATCAAGAGCAGATGAGGAAACAAAAACAATGCAGAGTCTGAGGAATAGTTTGAGAACTAAGTAGATTTAGGTACTCAAAGCAGTTATCTTTTTAATTTTCATTATTCTTAAATACATGAAAGAAAGGAAAGATGTAGTATTCTTCACAGTACATATTTTTTTAAAAATTTTTTATCATATGCATTTTTCCCAGGCTTATATAGTGTTAAATGCCCGCATTTATCATATATGTTTGGAGTATATTGGAATTCAATCTTGTTTAACTGTGTTGCCATATGTAAAAGTAACTGTGTTTCTCATAATCTATACAAGACAGAAAGCTTAGGCCAGAGGCGGGCTGAATGGATGGAATATGATGAGGGAATTCTTCACGCGCAATTTCTGATTAGGGGCTCCACTTATGCCTGCTTTTGCCAAGGACTGTGAAACACCTTGGAGGATGTTGGGCTGGAGAATGCCTTTTCCAATTGCCATTCAGTGCTGGAGAAAACCAGCATTATCCTATCACTATTCTCAATAATTTAAGAACTAAAGTTCAGAGCGTGTTAACATACATGCATGTTTAGCATTGTTAACGACAATGTGTTCTCAAATGGCCTACAGGGAGGACCTTAAGCAGAACTCCTCCAACTAGGAACCACTCACGTAGTTTCTATTATCTTGAAAAATATACCAAGTGTGGAAGTCTGGACTATCTGGAAATATCAGGCAACTCTTGGACAATTCAGATTGAGATCAGCAATCGTCAAGTCTAAAATGTTACTGGTAGACTGGTCGATGGATGCTCTATTGGAAAAGAAGACAGATCCCTAAATAAACTCTTAAAAGAACTGAAATTCGAACCATTATTTTATCTAGTTTATTGATTGTCTCTAGTGTCTAGTGTCTTGGTCTCTAATGTCTTGACTATCGTAATTCAAGGACACAATCAGCTGGGATACAAAGTCAAATAGAAGTGCAGAATCTGTTGGGCGCCTGCCTGGGGCACTCATTTAATAGGTAATAAATTAATACTGGAATCAATCATAAATAGGGTGCCAATTAACTCCTTATGACTGAAAAAATGTAAATTGGTCACTGTATACAGTTCCATTGATGAAGATAGTGCCCTTAAATGAAAACCTAAAAACTCTTCTTACTGAGACAGATCTAGTCTGTTGGGTAGTTTTGCAAGTTTGTCTTGTGTAAATACTGATTTCAACCGGCTGATAATCACTACTAAAGTCGACAGTGAAACCCAGCTGATATTCACAAACCAAATGATGCCTGTAATCATGAGTTTTACCTTGAGTGAGTGCTTCATTATCTAAAATTTAAATCCTTTATTATGAGTCCTAAAAAGTCACACTACTCAGAAAAGCACAAAACAAAACTAAAGAGAGAATAGTGTCTACTAAAAAGTAAAAATATTTGGGGCCGGTCCAGTGGCGCAAGTGGTTAAGTGCGTGCGCTCCGCTGCAGCGGCCCGGGGTTCGCCGGTTCAGATCCCGGGCGCGCACTGATGCACCGCTTGGCAAGCCATGCTGTGGCAGCGTCCTATAGAAAGTGGAGGAAGATAGGCACGGATGTTAGCTCAGGGCCCGTCTTCCTCAGCAGAAAAAAAAGAGGAGGATTGGCAGATGTTAGCTCAGGGCTGATCTTCCACACACACACACACACACACAAAAAGTAAAAATATTTTGCTATTGAGGCCAGTAAATAAAGTGTTTAACAAATTTTGAACAAGTCTCTATAGCTAGATTTATATAAGCTACCATTACGCTTAGTGAATGTGATATATGTATAATTATAAATGATTAGAAAAAGGAAATGAAAGATGATCCTAAATAGAATAACATGCTATGGACGTTAGACCTCAACATAAGAGATAAACAGATGAGAAGAAAACATTTAGAAGAAAACATATGAGAAAATCTTCGTGACTTTAGATTAGACAAAGATTTCTTAGATAGCCTGAAACCATTAAAACATTGATAAACTATACTTCATCAAAATTAAAAACTTTTGCTCTTTGATAGACACACATAAAATGGAAAGACAAACGACAGACAGGCAGAAAATATTTCCAAAACACATACGTGATAAAGACCTTGTATACAGAATATATAAAGAACTCTTGCAACTCAATAAGACAAACAATCCAAAAAAATGGACAAAAGATTTAAAAGATACATCAACAAAGTAAATATACAAATGGCCAATAGGCACCTGAAAAGAAGCTCAACCTAATTAATCATCAAATGGATAATTAAAAGGATTGACAATACCAGGTTTGTCAAGAGTGTGGAGGATCTGGAATTCACACATTGCTGCTAGGAATGTAAAACGATACAGCCACTTTGAAAAGCACTTTGGCAGTTTCTTGTAAAGTTAAACCTCCATGTACCCTATGACCCAGCAAGCCTACTCCAAGATAAATGAAAGCATATATTTACACAAATATCTATATGCAAATGTCCATAGCAACTTCACTCATAATCAAAAAAACCTGGAGCAGTTCAAATGTCCATTAACTGGTGAATGAACAAACAAATTATGGCATATCCACCCAATGAAATACTGCTCATCAATAAAAATGAATGAGCTATTGAGACATGCAATAACATGGATATACCTCAAAAACATTCTGCTGAGCTAAAGAAGCCAGAAACAAAACATATGTGTGATTCCATTTGTGTGACATTCTAGAAAAGGCAAAATTATAGGGACTAAAAATAGGTCAGTGGTTACAGGGAGTGGGATCAAGAGAGGGAAGTTCCTGCCAAGACATAAGTGAGAAATTTGGGGGTGACAAAGTGTTCTATATATTGATTTTGGTGGTGGTTTCATGACTACATACATTTGCCAAAACTTGCTGAACTGTATGCTTAAGAAGGGTGAATTTTATTGTATGTAATTTATAACTCAATAAAAGTTTTTCAAAATTTAGATTTGATGCCAACTAAATCACTGAGATCCTATAAAATGCTGTGGGAATTCACTTTGTTCAAATCTTGCTGTAAATTAACTCATATCCAATGAACCATACACAGTTATTTTCAATAAATGACATATTTAGACTTAAGAGATATATTTGATGGAAAGTCAAATTATTAGCTTATCTAGACCCCACACATCAATGTCCAATGCCATAAAGTAATATGGAAAGCAGATATTTGCCTAGTGATCTTCAAATTACTTGATACTTTTTGAACTTCTCAAGGAATGGAGTGAGGGCACCAGTAATCTGCTGTCTATAGAAAGTCCGTCCTATCAAATAGCATCTTAGGAATTCATGGGGTTTGATTCAGGAAGATCAGCTAGACCTTTTAAGTATGTGATTCCTATAAGAGTTATGATTCTAAATGAGACATAGGTCCGTACTAGTCTTTATACACATACACATCATGTATAAGTACCCGCAATATTGCCACCATATTTGAAAAAAACAAAATTGATATGTTTAAAAGGCATAGTGGTCTCTGATTTATAATCTATAAAATATCTTTCTTGAGATGTAGTGTCTAATAGTACGCCTGAGTCTTTTGACTGCTAAACCAACACTCTGTTAATCATACCACAGAGTCTGATGATGAAAACCAAGCAGCTGGATAAAGGACTCATCCAGCTTATTCATTCAGCACTCATTCAGCCCCAGTACATTTCTTATAGTTTAGCTAACATGTTATAAATTTTTCACCATTACTTAAAATAATGTTTAAGTAGATAATGGAGGCTTTTATCATTTTTTTCTTCCCTTAACTACTACATCTCTCCATTTGCCTTATTCTACTGAGATGGACTTTATTTTTTACATCAGCTACTAAATATAGGCATCAATTTTATCTGATCCATTTTCCCTTGTAGCATGCCTAGTGCCACCCAGTTTTCACACAGATGGGCCCTCCGTTTATTTGTTTGCCTGTGACTATCAGCTTGTTGGATTCTATGAATAGGGCAATAAAAAAGAGGAGAAAGTGAAGATAAATTGAGTTCAACAGGAAATAGAAAAGTGATGGATTTAGCATCACATTTTAGAACTCTTTATACTCAGACTCAGGTGATAAGGAGATAAAGGTAGCAACCTCAAAGATTTCAAGGAAACATAGAGGTTCCTCAGTAACAACTTATTGAATTAATACATGCACAAATTAATGAATGAGTGAATGAAGTGGCCAGAGAAACCTGAATTTGAACCCTTGCTCTTTTGCTTAGTATCTAAAATTGTGGGCAAGCTACTTAGCCTTTCTGAGCTTTGGTTTTTTCATTTACAAGATGGGAAGAGTAATACTTTGCAAAACTCATGTGAGGATTAGACATGACGTATATAAAGCATCTAGCACATCATTTGGGATTTTCAAAAAAGTAAAGTGCAGCTGCAGGAAAAGTTTTTGATAAAATTCAACTTCTATTTATGACTGAAAAAAAAAAAAAGGCAAACTCTCTTAGCAAACCAGGAATAGAAGGGAACTTAGTCTGACAAAATATAGCTATAAAAAACTAGGAAATGCAAAGAGCCAATCGTAGCTGAGAAACTCTTGAAGAAAAAGAACAAGTTAGAAAGACTTACCCTTTCAGATAATACTTATTGCAAGGCTTTTGAAATAAAGTGTAATATGGATATAGTAGTATAAAAACAGACCAAAAGAACAAAATAAAGTAGTATAAACAGACCTGTGGACGTTTTTTATATAGCAGGGATAATAGCACAGATTTTTGGAGAAAGAACAGAATTTTCAATAAGTGATGCTGAGAAAATTGGTTTTCTTTATTGAAAAAAAAAATTTTACCCCTACCTAACATAAACAAAAAGCAATCTTTGGTAGAAAAATGACCTAAATGAGAGAAACAAAACTAAAAGGATTTTGGAAGGAAAAAAATGTTCATAACCTCAGGGTAAGGAAGGATTTCTTAACCAGACACAAAAACTACCAATCATAAATGAAATTTTTACTAAACAAGATAGGTTAAATTTAAGAACTTATTTATTTATTTTGATGAGGAAGATTTGCCCTGGGCTAACATCCGTTCCCAATCTTTACTCTTTTTTTGCTTGAGGAAGATTAGCCCTGAGCTAACATCTGTGCCAATCTTCCTCTATTTTGTATGTGGGATGCCTCCACAGCATGGCTGATGAGTGGAGCAGGTCCTCGCCCGGGACCCAAACCTGCAAATCCTGCACCGCCAAAGTGGAGCGCGCAGAACTTTAACCACTTAGCCACGGGGCTGGCCCCCTAAGAACTTATTTTTATTTAAAAAAATAAGTAAAAGCCAGCTACAGAGTAGGTGAACATAACTGGAACATCTATAATCAAAAAAGCACTAGTGCCCAGAATAGTAAAAGAACTCCCATTAAGCAATATGGAAAAAGTAGGCAGCCTAATAGAAAAAAAGGGTAAAAACCTTGACCAGGTACTTAAAAAAAAGAGGATTACCAAACAGGCAATAGATACATGAAAAAATGCGCTCAACCTCTGTAGTCATCAAGGGAGATAAAATTAAATTACAATTCAATACCATTTCACTTCTACCAGATTTGCAAATATTAAGACATCTAAAATATCTGTTATGGGCTGAATTGTGCCCCTCTCCTCCAAATTCAAATGTTGAAGTTCTAACCCCTCATACCTCAGAATGTGACTTTATTTGGAAACAGAGTCTTTACAAAGGTAATCAAGTTAAAATGAGGCATTACGGTGGGCTTTCATCTGATATGACTGATGTCCTTATAAAAATGGTAAATTTGGACCCAGAGACACATACTGGGAGAAGACGGTCATCCACAAGCCAAGGAGAGAAGCCTGGAACAGATCCTTCCCTCACAGCCTTGAAAGGAACCAAGCCTGCTGACAATTTGATCTGACTTCTAGCCTCCAGATCTGTAAGACAATAACTTTCTGTTGTTTAAGCCACCCAGTTTGAGGTACTTTGTTACAGCAGCCCTAGCAGACTAATGCAATACCTAAGCCGTGTGTTGCTGAGGACGTAGAAGAGTTAGCAGTGGGATTTTCATGTGCTGTTAAGTGGAATATAAACCAGTTTGAAAAACAGTTTGGCATTATCTGGTAAGGTTGAAGATATGTCTATCCCAGGTCCTAACAATTCCACTCCTAGGTATGGACCCTAGAGTGGGCCTGCCCAACAGAACTTTCTGGAGTGATGGAAATGTTTTATAATTGGTGCTGTCCAATACTATTGCTGGTAGTCACATGTAGCTATTAAACACTTGAAATATGGCTAACACTATTGAGGGACTGAATTTTTAATTTTATTTAATCTTAACTAATTTAAATTTAAGTCGTCACTATCTAGTGCTTTCCATAGTTGACAGTGCAGCCTTATAGCAACTCAAATAAACATGCACCAAGATATACATATAAGAATGTGTATAGGGGCCGGCCCGGTGGCGCAAGCGGTTAAGTGCGCGCGCTCCGCTGCGGCGGCCCGGGGTTCGCTGGTTCGGATCCCGGGCGCGCACCGACGCACTGCTTGGTAAGCCATGTTGTGGCGGCGTCCCATATAAAGTGGAGGAAGATGGGCACAGATGTTAGCCCAGGGCCGTCTTCCTCAGCGAAAAAAAAAAAAAAAAAAAAAAGAGGAGGATTGGCGGATGTTAGCTCAGGGCTGATCTCCTCACAAAAAAAAAAAAAAAAAAAAAAAAGAATGTGTATAGCAGCATTGTTTATAATAGTCTAAATAGTCTAATAGTCTAAACCTAGGCTATTATGTCTACAAATATATATTTGTAGATATATACAAATATATCTACAAATATATATTTGTAGATATCCCTAGACTATTTGCAGATAACCTAGACTATTAAATCTACAAATATCTATCAATAATAGAATGGACAAATAAATTATGGTATATTTATACAATGGGATACCATACAGTAATGAAAATGAATGAACTAGAGCTAGCAGCAAATTGATGAATCTCAAAATTATAATGTGAGCAAATTAAGAAAAAAAGAAAAGAATACAAATGGCATGATCCATTTACATAAAGTTCAAACACAGTACATTATTTGGAGGATAAATACACAGGTGGTAAACAGAGAAATGGTCATTACAAAAGTCAGGTTAGAAAGAGGTCCATGGGAGTCTCCTGGGTTTTGGCAACGTTGCGTTTCTTGACCTTGGCATTGGTTACATGAGTTCATTTTACAATTATTATTTAAACTGTATATGCATGTTTTATTTATTTTTCTATGTATGCAATACGACTCTCAATAAAGAATGAGAACAAAAATATAGTTATTATCATTCCTCAAACATTAATTGTTTTTAATGTTGCCATTCTTTCACAAACACATGAAATTTACATACATGAAACCACAAAGATTTTTAGTAGAAATCCAAATCCTTACATTCTTTAATATATCCAAATTCTTCAATTTAAAGGCACAATCCAACGACCATATACAAGATACTCTCTTAAATAAAATAAAATAAAATAAAATCTAACCCCTAGATTAACCAATGTTCTCCGCTTGCAAGACCAACTTGCTGATGCTCTTAGCACGCTGAGTGCTTGTGGCTAGTGTACCTGGTACATCTGCTCCAACAGCTCAATAAAAATAGGTTACATACGTTTATTAATAGAATAGGAATGTAAAATGAGACGTCAATTCTATGAAGAGTAATTTGGATACTTAGGGAAGACTTGATAAGGGAGAGTCTATTAAGAAAAAAAAGAATGTTGTAACAATTAGATTGAGTGAAACAACTTTAAGATGGAAAATCATAAAAATCTAGAAGAATTCTATACTCAGATTTCTTTGGAGGAGTTTTTAACTTCTTACTCTACATTAAAAAAATTGATACTACAAATAAAAAATTATGCATTTTAGTGTGATTGATAGGATAAAAACATGAAGCACCAATCAGTGACCCTGAGTCTTGAATATGCTCAAGGAAAAACCTTGGCACTACATCAAAATATTGGTGAATCAATCTTAATGTATGTTTTAACTTAAAGTATAAGCTATTCATAATTCCCTGCTTCAATTCACTCCTCCAATTAGACTATTAACTACTGGTCCCACAAGGGTCAGTAATCACGCATTTACTGTATTCTCAGTAGATTAATAGAGGCAAGAGGCGAGCACTGGAAGTTTGGTTCAAAAAAACTCCCCCTAGACAGCAAAAGTTTCCAAAAGTCTTGTATAGACCTCTTGTCTCCATCTTCTCAAACTTATACTCTCCTCAACTTATTCTAATCAGGATTTTGTACTTATTATTCCGCTGAACACTTTTTATCAAGGTTGCTATTGACTTCTGTCTTGAAAATTCAACAGTCAATCCATCTATTCCCGTTGCGCTTTTGTCGCAGCATCAATGACACAAACAAGTACTTCCTCCTTCTTGAAAGATTTATTTTATCTAGGCTCTTGAGATGCCAAATTCTCCTGTTCTCCTATCTTACTAGCTTTTCCTTTTCAGTTCCTCCTCCTCTGCCTGACCTCTAAATGTTAGATTAACCAGGGCTCTTGTCCTGGTTTCCTTCTCTTCTGTATTTCCACTCGCTTCTTAGAAGAGTTCACCCATTATCTGGCATTAAAATTCAAATCAATATCCCCAGATCTGGCCTCATCCCTGAGTTTCAGACTTATTGATCCTAGGTTCTGATGCCTAATAGGCATCTAAAATTAAATATGACCAAAATAGTACTCTTATATTCTATTTTTTCCTGTTTCTCAGTCTTCCTTAACTCAGCAAATGGCTCCTCCATCCACCTTAGGCCAGAAATCTTGGAGTAGTCCTTAATCTCTGTCTTTTCCCTACATCTAATATCTATATATCAATAAGTTTCTTATTGGTTCGACTTCCAAAATATATTTGGAATCCAATACTTATCAGTGAGTCTGCTTCTAAAATCCTGGTCTAAGCCTCCATCACCAGGTCTCCTACAATAACACCCCAGCTGGTCTCTGCATCCATTCTTGTCCCCTACACAGAGGTCAAAATATTTTCTCACAATATAAAATCAGACTGTATATTTATTTTGGTAAAAGACAAACAAACTCTAATAGTTTCCTATTGCAATCAAGTAGTGTTAAACTCTTTCCAAGGCAGACCAGGAAAGAAAATCAAATATGTAACGACCGGTCTGATTATACATGGCTCACACTTCTCCCATCTTCTACTCTGCTCTGAAGACACTGGCTTTGTCAGCGACAATTGCTGTTCCTGGAATATGCCAGCCCCATTGCCCTTTCTGGGTCTCTCTATTCTCCCCTGAATGATCGTCTCTCCAGATCTACATATAGTTGCCTCAATCCCATCATGAGCTCTCTGATCCTCAGACAGTACTTCCTTGCACAGCCTAGCTAAAGCACCTCTCCATTCTATCATATTATATCCCACTGCACAATTTTATTTTCCTGAAATAATACTTAACCATTCTCTAAAATTACTTTGGTTGCTTAGCTTTTGTATTTGTCCAATTTCCCCCATTAAAGTGTAGGCTTCAAGGGCAGGAACTTGGATCTAAACACTGGGTTGCAATTGTGAGCATAAAAGTGTTGCCAAATAAATAAATAAATGATTGAATGAATAAATAAGAGAAGAGAAATAAAATAGTGTCTCAAGGCTGTGGTCCCAGGTGGAGAGACACCAAAGAAAGAGACTCACAAAGGCCTTGTACATCCAGTGTTCTCAATATCCCCAAAGTATCTTTATACCTAGGAGCTAGGTGGGCCCTAAGATTCCCAAGTGCTCATAAACATTAACATAGTAAAATTTTCCTTTTTGATATGGGAACTAACAAAGCAGCTCAAGTTCTCCAAAGTGTGCATTAGATGGACGGCACGGAACAAAAGCTCTGCTGCCAAGAACATTATTCAGGATTCTAGTACCTGATTTATAAATCCCCAAAACTTCCTTGTTTCAAACTTAGGAGAACTTATGGTCCCTACAGGTTGTGCCAAGCATACGTCCAGGGGACCATCAATTTCTGTTATATCTCAGTCATGTGTCTCTTCCTGTCTGTAATTTAGAAAGCAGTGAATTATCAGAAACCTTGTACAGAACACAGACAATCCTAACAGACAACCAGGTGGTAATCTTTCTGTGAGTGTTTCAGACTTGTGTCATAAGAGACTGCTCAAAAGCCAGACATACACTAACAAAGGGACACAGAGAAGGGAACAAGTATACACATAGTTATATTTCCTTTGGTCTCAGTAGGCACCATATGCTTCTAGCCTGCTGCCTTTCTCCTCCTACTCATTAATTTCCAATATTCAGGATTATACAGAAAACTAAAAGACACTAAAATGAGACTACTAGCCAATTCCAACACCGAAATGGAACTATGTCAATAAACATGCCACATTCAAGTATATTCACATATACTTCTCACATACAAACTATCTCTAGGAGATGCCAATTAGAACTTTAAGATTCCTCTGTTGGAAAACTGTTAGAAACAATCAACAACTACAGCAAAGTTGCAGGGTACAAAATCAATCTACAAAAATCAGTTGCATTTCTATATGCTAATAATGAACTAACAGAAAGAGAGCTCAAAAAGATAATACCATTTACAATTGCATCAAAAAGAATAAAATACCTAGGAATAAATCTTACCAAGGAGGTGAAGGACCTATACAATGAGAACTACAAGACATTATTGAGGGAAATCCACGATGACATAAAGAAATGGAAAGATATCCCATGCATGTGGATTGGAAAAATAAACATAGTTAAAATGTCTATATTACCTAAAGCAATCTACAGATTCAATGAAATCCCAATCAGAATCCCAATGACATTCTTCACAGAAATAGAAAAAAGAATACTAAAATTTATATGGGGCAACAAAAGACCCCGAATAGCTAAAGAAATCCTAAAGAAAAAGAACAAAGCAGGAGGCATCACAATTCCTGGCTTCAAAACATACTACAAAGCAATAGTAATCAAAACAGCATGGTACTGGTACAAAAACAGACACACAGATCAATGGAACAGAATTGAAAGCCCAGAAATAAAACCACCCATATACGGACAGCTAATTTTCGACAAAGGTGCTAAGAACATGCAATGGAGAAAGGAAAGTCTCTTCAACAAATGGTGTTGGGAAAACTGGACAGCCACATGCAAAAGAATGAAAGTGGACCATGTGCTATCGCCATTCACAAAAATTAACTCAAAATGGATCAAAGACCTGAAGGTGAGACCTGAAACTATAAAACTCATAGAAGAAAATATAGGCAACACACTATTTGACATTGGGTTTAAAGGAATCTTTTCGGATGACATGCCTACCCAGACTAGGGAAACTAAAGAAAAAATAAACAAGTGGGACTTTATCAGATTAAAGAGCTTTCATAAGACAAATGAAACCAGAATCAAGATGAACAAACAACCAACCAGCTGGGAGAGAATATTTGCAAAACATACATCTGACAAGGGGTTGATCTCCATAATATATAAAGAACTCACACAATTGAACAACAAAAAAACAAACAACCCGATCAAAAAATGGGCAGAGGAAATGAACAGACACTTCTCCAAGGAAGATATACAGATGGCCAATAGGCACATGAAAAGATGCTCAACATCACTAATCATCAGGGAAATGCAAATCAAAACAACACTAAGATACCACCTCACGCCCGTTAGAATGTGGAGAAACAGGAACCCTCATACACAGCTGGTGGGAATGCAAACTGGTGCAGCCTCTATGGAAAACAGTATGGTGATTCCTCAAAGAATTAAAAATAGAGATGCCCTATGATCCAGCCATCCCACTACTGGGAATCTATCCAACGCACCTGAAATCAACAATCCAAAGAGGCTTATGCACCCCTATGTTCATTGCAGCATTATTCACCATAGCCAAGAAGTGGAAGCAACCTAAGTGTCCCTCGACTGACGATTGGATTAAGAAAATGTGGTATATATATACAATGGAATACTACTCAGCCATAAAAAAAGACAAAATCGTCCCATTTGCAACAACATGGATGGGCCTGGAGCGTATTATGTTAAGTGAAATAAGCCAGAAAGAGAAAGACAAACACTGTATGATCTCACTCATATGTGGAATATAAACCAACACATGGACAGAGAAAACTGGACTGTGGTTACCCGGGCAGTGGGGGTGGGGGGTGGGCACAAGGGGTCAAGGGAGTCATATATGGGGTGATGGACAAACAAAAATGTACAACCCAAAATTTCACAATGTTAGAAACCATTAAAACATCAATAAAAAAAAAAAAAAAAAAACTTTAAGATTCCTTAAGCCTGTTTGGAGCATGGAAGTCTTGCCATGTACACTGAAGCTATTATTTCAGTGGGGCAAAAATAGGACTTCTATAAAACCAACCATAATCCAAGTGAACTTCAACAAAGTAGGCTTTTTGAAATATAGTTCTTGCCTTCCTTCTCTTTCTGTACTATACACCAGGCATTTAAAATTTACCACCTCCTTTAATCTTCCAAACAGCCTAAAAAAACAGGTATTATACTTATATCACAGATGAGAAAAGTGAGATTTAAAGATGTTAACTAGTTTTTCCAAGGATTTAACCGATTTAATCAAGCCATTTAAACAAAGTTAGATTGTAATTCTGTGTGATGGCAAAGCCCATACCCTTTCCACTGCAGGAGATGCTGCATCCATAAAAAATCATGCTTACTTATAAAAAGAAGACTGAGATGAAATAACTACTAAAAACTTTTTAGACATTATTTCCATACAATGGAATACAATGCAGCTACTAGGAAGAATGGAATAAATCTATAGTTAATAAAATGCAAGATTCTATAAAATACACATACTATTGAGTGAAAAAAATCACAGTATAGAAAAGCATGAAGAAATAATCCAGTTTTGCTTTGTAAAAAGAATACATATACATAAGGTTGCACATGGATAGACATTTTCTGAAAGGACACACAAAGAAATATCAGTGGGTAACTCTGGGGAGTAATGCTGAGAGTAGGACTTATGCGGAGAGGTTGAAATTTTCCCTTATTACCTTTCTATATTTTCTGATTGGCTTCATGCTCAAATATTAATATGATTTTTTATTAAAGGACAACCTAGTTGTCTTTTTTTTGTGTGTGTGTGAAGAAGATCAGCCCTGAGCTAACATCTATGTCAATCCTCCTCTTTTTGCTGAGGAAGACTGGCCCTGGGTTAACATCCGTGCCCATCTTCCTCCACTTTATATGGGACGTTGCCACAGCATGTCTTGACAAGGGGTGCATCGGTGCGCACCTGGGATCCGAACCCCGGGCCACCAGCAGCAGAGCACGCGCACTTAACCGCTATGCCATGGGACCGGCCCCCCTAGTTCTCTTAAAAAAGGATGATGTGATGTTCAGATCAGGAGAAAGGTCTACCAGTAGGAGGAACATAATGCTACATATGTCTGCTTTAATCACCTGAAATGATTAAAGAGCAGGTAAGATATAAAATTAAACACCTATGTTAGATGAACAGAACTCAAAGCCCAGAAATACACCTGATTTATTCAACAGTTTGATAAAAAAGAAGGATATATCATAAAATAAAGGAATTATTTATTGATCTTATGTGAGGATATTTTACTTCTTCCTTTCCAATTTTGATGCTTTTTATTTCTTTTTCGTGCCTGATTGTTCTGACTAGAACTTCCAGAACTATGTCAAATAGAAGTGGCAAGAGTGGGCACCCTTATCTTGTTCCTGATCTTAAAGGAAAAGCTTTCAGCTTTATACCATTCAGTATGATGTTACTGTGGGCTTGTCATATATGGCCTTTATTTTGTTGAGGTACGTTCTTTCTATACCTAATTTGTTGAGAGTCTTTATCATGAACAGATGTTCAATTTTATCAAATGCTTTTTCTGCATCTATTGAGATGATTATGTTTTTTATCTTTCATTTTGTTAATGTGGTGTATCGTATTTATTGATTTGCATATATAGGACCATCCTTGCATCCCAGGAATAAATCCCACTTGATCATGGTGTATGATCTTTTTAATGTGCTACTGACTCAGTTTGCTAATATTTTGTGGAGGATTTTTGCATCATTGTTCATCAGGGATATTGGCCAGTAATTTTCTTATCCTTGTCTGGCTTTGGTATCAGGGTAATTCAGCCTCAAAATATGAGTTGGGCAGTGTTTCTTCATCTTCAATTTTTTGGAAGAGTTTGAGAAGGATTGGTATCAGTTTTTCTTTAAATGTTTGGTAGAACTCACCAGTGAAGCCATGTAGTCCTGGACTTTTCTTTCTTGGGAGATTTTTGATTACTGAATCAATCTCCCTACTTGGTATTGGTATGTTCAGATTTTCAGTTTATTCATGATTCAGACTTGGTAGCTTGTATGTTTCTAGGAATTTATCCATTTCTTTCATATTATCCAACTTGCTGGCATGTAATTGTTCATAGTAGTGTCTTATGATCCTTTGTATTTTTATGGTATCTGTTGTAATCAAGCTAAACATGATCTTATATATATAAAGCTCTAAAGACTCCACCAAAAAAATGTTAGAACTAATAAATGAATTCAGTAAAGTTGCAGGATACAAAACCAATATACAAAAATCGGTTGCATTTCTATACACTAACAACAAACTACCTGTAAGAAATTAAGAAAAGAGAGAGGAAGTCAAGATGGCAGCGTAGGCAGACTCTGAACTCACCTCCTCCTGCGGACACAGTCAATTTACAACTACTCGTGGAAAAATTACCCCGAGACAGAACTGAAAACTGGATAAGAGGAACTCCTGCAACAACAGACAATCCTAGCTGAGGTGGAAGAGGCAGAAACTCCCTTCTGGAGAGAAAAAACGCTGCCTTCACAAGCCACAGGACCTCACGGCCACCCAGGAGCCACCCACAGCTATGCAGCCCTCCCTGGAGGAGCGGGGCCCGAGCCGGGGAGCAGCCCCGCTGTGGGCATTTGTGGACCCAGCACAATCGAGATGAGTGGCATAATATCTGACTTTGCCTGCTACTAAAGCGTTGAGGAGTACCCCCAGAAAAGCTGGTTCACAAAGACATTAAAACCGGCTCTTAAAGGGCCCACGCGCAAACTCACCGGTTTCAGAAAGCAACCTAAAATCACCAGAAAGAAAGGTGCATAGTGCTTCGGTGAAAAGAGACTCACCTAATAGGCCCTGAGTGCATCTCGGTGAGAGGTGAGACCTCTCCAGGGACTGGGACATTGGCGGCGGCCATTGTTGTGGCCTGGTGTGGGAGTGCTGACACAGACGCCATTGGAGTTCTCCCTGAGGCCTGCTAGCCCAGGGTGTGCCCCACCCACTAGAGCACCGATTTAATCCAGCTCAGCCAGGGCAGGCAGCCCACCCTAGAGACTGGCCCCACCCAACAACAAGCCCTCAGGCAACTTGTGGGCCTGCATAGATTGGTGACTGGATTCTCTGCAGCCTGGCAAGTGAGCCGACATCAGTGGGGCAGGGTGTGCACAAGGAGCAGGTGGAGAGTGTGGGGCAGTGGTGGAGTGTGTGGGGCTCCCGCTGTGGAGAGACTGGATCCACTTCAGGAGGTCGGGGCATGCACACAGGGCAGGACTGTGTTGACTGTGTGTGTGGTCCTGTGGGAGGCAGGGTTTGTCAGCTGCAGAAGACTGGTGCTTCTCAAAGACCCACATAGGAGGTTTGCCCCACCTTCAAAAGCCTGAAACAATTGGGTGCTCCCATGCCTGAGGCCAGCCCCACCCAGCTGCAATCCTCAGAGAGCTGACAAGAGACCTAAAGGCTGGAGGCTTATAGCAATTGTAAGGCCCTGAGCCTAACAACCTGCCACGCTGGGGGCCTACTCACTTAAAAGAAATACTGCAACACAAATGTGCTAGCAGAACTTGCAGCCAACTGTGCTGGGGCTCCCCACAGCTGATAAAGAGACTGAAGGGCTCACAACAACTACAAGCAGCTGAGCATTGCAACAGCTGGCCAGGAGCATAACTCGGCCTCCCTGGGTGCCTACAGGGAGAGCAAACAGGCCACAACAGAAGGACACACGTAGCCCACATAGGGGTCACCCCTGGAACATTGAGAACTGAGGGAAGCACACGGCAGGCCTCCTAAGCCATCACTTACATAAGGTCACCTATCCAAGAGCAGGAAACATAGCTGACCTACCTAATACGTAGACACAAGCACAGGGAAAGAGACAAAATGAGGAGGCAAAGGAATACATTCCAAGTAAGGGAACAGGACAAAACCCCAGAAAAGGAACTAAGTGAAACAGAAATGCGCAACCTACCCGACAGAGAGTTCAAACTAAGACTGTTAAGGATGTTCACTGATCTGGGGAGAAGAATAGATGAACTCAGTGAGAACGTCAACAAAGAAATGGAAGATATAAAAAAGAACCAATCAGAACTGAAGAATACAATACTGGAAATGAAAAATTCACTAGAGGGACTCAAAAGCAGAGTAGAGGATACAGAAGAACGGATCTGTGAGCTAGACGAAAGACTAGAAGAAATTACCCAAGCTGAACAGGTAAAAGAGAAAAGAATTAAAAAGAGTGAGGACAGTCTAAGGGACCTCTGGGACAACATCAAGCACAGTAACATCCGTGTTATAGGTGTCCCAGAAGGAGAAGAGCGAGACAAAGGGGCAGAGAATCTATTTCAAGAAATAATAGATGAAAACTTCCCTAACCTAAGGAAGGAAACAGACATCCAGGTACAGGAAGCACAGAGAGCCCCAAACAAGATAAACCCAAAGAGTCCCACACCAAGGCACATGATAATCAAAATGTCCAGAATTAAAGATAAAGAGAGAATCCTAAAAGCCGCAAGAGAAAGTCAAGTTACATACAAAGGAAACCCCTTAAGGCTATCAGCTGACTTCTCAGCAGAAACCTTACAGGCTAGAAGAGAATGGCATGATATATTTAAAGTGCTAAAAGGAAAAAACTTACAGCCAAGAATACTCTACCCAGCAAGGTTATCATTCAAAATGGAAGGAGAGATCAAAAATTTCCCAGACAAGCAAAAATTAAAGGAGTTTGTCACCAAGAAACCAGTGCTACAAGAAATGTTAAAGGGACTGATTTAAGGGGAAAAGAGAAGACCACAAACAGGAAAAATTATCTATTTCCATGATAAGAGGGTAATGGATACAAATGCACAAAAAAGAGGTTACATATGATATCAAAAACATACAAGGAGGGAGGAGGGGAGTTAAAGAGTAGAGCTTGCAGACAGAGGTCAAACTAAAGAGACCATCAATTCTGTATAGAAGAAGAAAGGAACAGAGAAGGACTACTAAAACACTGAGGAAAAAAATGTTAAAAAATGGCAGTAAGTACATACTTACCAATAGCTACTTTAAACGTCAATGGACTAAATGCTCCAATAAAAAGCGATAGGGTGGCTGATTGGATAAAAAAACAAGACCCATATATATCCTGCATACAAGAGACACACTTCAGACCTAAAGACACTCACAAACTGAAAGTGAAGGGATGGAAAAAGATACTCCATGCAAATGGCAATGAAAAGAAAGCTGGGGTAGCAGTACTCATATCAGACAAAATAGACTTTAAAACAAAAACTGTAAAAAGAGACAAAGAAGGGCATTACATAATGATCAGGGGAACATCCAACAAGAGGATATAACACTTGTAAATATCTACACACCCGATGTAGGTGCACCTAAATATATAAAGCAATTATCAACAGACATAAAAACAGAAATAGACAGTAACACAATAATAGTAGGGGACTTTAACACTCCACTTACACCAACGGATAGATCATCCAAACAGAAGATCAATAAGGAAACGTTGGCCTTAAATGACACACTAGAACAGATGGACCTAGTAGATATATACAGAGCATTCCATCCAAAAACCGAAGAATACACGTTCTTTTCAAATGCACATGGAACATTCTCCAGGAATGATCACATATTAGGCCACAAAACAAGTCTCCATGAATTTAAGAAGACTGAAATAATACCAAGCATCTTTTCTGACCACAACGGTATGAAACTAGAAATCAACTATAGGAAGAAAATCAGAAAAGCCACAAATACGTGGAGATTAAACAAAATGCTACTGAACAATGACTGGGTCAATGAAGAAATCAAAAATGAAATCATAAAATACCTGGAAACAAATGAAAATGAAAATATGACATGCCAGAATTTATGGATACAGCAAAAGTGGTTCTAAGAGGGAAGTTTATAGCAATACAGGCCTATCTCAAAAAACAAGAAAAATCTCAAATAAACAATGTAACAATGCACCTAAAGGAACTGGAAAAAGAAGAATAAACAAAGCCCCAAATCAGTAGAAGAAGGGAAATAATAAAAATCAGAGCAGAAATAAATGCAATAGAGACCAAAAAAAAATAGAAAAAATTAATAAAACCAAGAGCTGGTTCTTTGAAAAGATAAACATAATTGACAAACCTTTGGCTAGACTCACCAAGAAAAAAAGAGAGAAGGCACAAATAAGTAAAATCAGAAATGAAAGAGGAGAATTTACAACAGACACCTCAGAAATACAAAAGATTATAAGAGAATACTATGAAAAGCTATATGCCAACCAATTCGACAATCTGGAAGAAATGGATAAATTCTTAGAATCATACAACCTTCCAAAACTGGATCAAGAAGAAGTAGAGAATTTGAATAGACCAATCACCAGTACGGAGATTGAAACAGTAATCACAAACCTCCCCCAAAATAAAAGTCCAGGACCAGATGGCTTCCCTGGTAAATTCTACCAAACATTCAAAGAAGACTTAATACCTATCCTTCTCAAACTCTTCCAAAAAATTGAGGAGGGGGGGAAGCTCCCTAACTCATTCTATGAAGCTGACATTACCCTGATACCAAAACCAGACAAGGACAACAGAAAAAAAGAAAATTACAGGCCAATATCACTGATGAAGATCGATGCCAAAATCCTCAACAAAATACTAGCAAATCACATACAACAATACGTTTAAAAGATTATACGCCATGATCAAGTGGGATTTATTCCAGGTATGCAGGGATGGTTTAACATTCTCAAATCAATCAAGGTGATACACCACATTAATAAAATGAAGAATAAAAATCACATGATCATCTCAATAGATGCAGAGAAAGCATTTGACAAGATACAGCATGCATTTATGATAAAAACTCTCAATAAAATGGGTATAGAAGGAAAGTACCTCAACATAATAAAGACCATATATGACAATCCCACAGCTAATATCATCCTCAATGGTGAAAAACTGAAAGCTATCCCTCTGAGAACAGGAACCAGACAAGGATGCCCACTGTCGCCACTCCTATTTAACATAGTACTGGAAGTCCTAGCCAGAGCAATCAGGCAAGAGAAAGAAATAAAAGGGATCCAAATTGGAAAGGAAGAAGTGAAACTGTCACTATTTGCAGATGACATGATTTTATATATAGAAAACCCTAAAGAATCCACCAGAAAACTTTTAGAAGTAATAAACGAATATGGTAAAGTTGCAGGACACAAAATCAACATACAAAAATCAGTTGCATTTCTATACACTAACAACGAAGTAGCAGAAAGAGAAATTAAGAATACCATCCCATTTACAATTGCAACAAAAAGAATAACATACCTAGGAATAAACTTAACCAAAGAGGTGAAAGAGCTGTACACGGAAAACTATAAAACATTGCTGAAAGAAATTGAAGAAGACACAAAGAAATGGAAAGATATTCCGTGCTCTTGGATTGGAAGAATTAACATAGTTAAGATGTCCATACTTTCTAAAGCCATCTATAGATTCAATGCAATCCCTATCAAAGTTCCAACAACACTTTTCACAGAAATAGAACAAAGAATCCTAAAATTTATATGGAACAACAAAAGACCCCGAATAGCTAAAGGAATCCTGAGAAAAAAGAACAAAGCTGGAGGTATCACACTCCCTGATTTCAAAATATACTACAAAGCTATAGTAAACAAAACAGCATGGTGCTGGCACAAAAACAGAGATACAGATCAATGGAATAGAATCGAAGGCCCAGAAATAAACCCACACATCTATGGACAGCTAATCTTTGACAAAGGAGCCAAGAACATACAATGGAGAAAAGAAAGTCTCTTCAACAAATGGTGTTGGGAAAACTGGATAGCCACACGCAAAAAAATGAAAGTAGACCCTTACCTTACACCATACACAAAAATTAACTCCAAATGGATTAAAGACTTGAATGTAAGACCTGAAACTATGAAACGTCTAGAAGAAAACATAGGCAGTACGCTCTTTGACATCAGTCTTAGCAACATATTTTCAAGCACCATGTCTGACCGGGCAAGAGAAACAATAGAAAACATAAACAAATGGGACTACATCAAACTAAAAAGCTTCTGCACAGCAAAGGAAACCATCAACAAAATGAAAAGACAACCTAACAATTGGGAGAAGATATTTGCAAACCATACATCTGATAAGGGCTTAATCTCCAAAATATATAAAGAACTCATGCATCTCAACCTCAAAAAAACTACCAACTCAATTAAAAAATGGGCAAAAGACCTGAACAGACATTTCTCCAAAGAAGATATACAGATGGCCAACAGGCACATGAAAAGATGTTCAAAATCATTAACTATCAGGGAAATGCAAATCAAAAGTACAATGAGATATTACCTCATGCCCATCAGAATGGCTATAATTAACAAGACAGGAAACAACATGTGTTGGAGAGGATGTGGAGAGAAGGGACCTCTCATACACTGCTGGTGGGAGTGCAAACTGGTGCAGCCACTATGGAAAACAGTATGGAGATTCCTCAAAAAATCAAGGATAGAACTACCATATGATCCAGCTGTTCCACTGCTGGGTATTTAGCCAAAGAATTTGAAAACACCAACGCGTAAAGATACATGCACCCCTGTGTTCATTGCAGCGTTATTCACAATAGCCAAGACTTGGAAGCAACCTAAGTGCCCATCAAGGGACGAATGGATAAAGAAGATGTGAAATATATACACAATAGAATACTACTCAGCCATAAGAAATGATGAAATCCAGCCATTTTTGACAACATGGAGGGACATTGAGAGTATTATGCAAAGTGAAATAAGTCAGAGGGAGAAGATCAAATACCGTATGATTTCCTTCATTAAGTAGTAGATAATAACAACGATAAACAAACACATAGAGACAGAGATTGGATTGGTGGTTACCAGAGGGGAAGGGGGGAGGGAGGAGGGTAAAAGGGATAATTTGGCACATGTGTGTGGTGATGGGTTGTAATTAGTATTTGGGTGGTGAACATGATGTAATCTATGCAGAAATAGAAGTATAATGATGTACACCTGAAATTTATACAATGTTATAAACCAATGTTACTGCAATAAACAATAAAATTTAAAAAAAAGAAAGAAATTAAGAAAAGAAGCCCATTTACAGTATCATCAAAAGGAATAAAATACTTAGGAATAAATTTAAGCAAGGAGATGAAAGAGCTGTATACTGAAAACTATAAAACATTGATGAAAGAAACTGAAGGTGACACAAACTAAAAGATAGTCTGTGTTCATAGATTAGAAGAATTAATATTATTAAAATGTCTGTACTACTCAAAGTTATCTACAGATTCAATGCAATCCCTATCAAAATTCCCATGGAATTTTCCACAGAAATAGAAAAAACAATCCTAAAATTCATATGGAACCACCAAAGACCCCAAATTGCCAAAGCAATTTTGAGCAAGGAGAGCAAAGCTGGAGGCATCATGCTTCCTGATTTCAAACTATATTACAAAACTATGGTAATCAAAACAGTATGGCACTGGAATAAAAACAGGCACATAGATCAAAGGAACAGAATAGAGCCCCCAGAAATAAACCCATGATATATGGTCATCTAATTTTCAACAAAACAAGAACACACAATGGGGAAAGAATGGTTTCTTCAACAAATAGTGCTGGGAAAATTGGATGTTCACATGCAAAAGAATGAAATTGGACCGTTATCTTACACCACACACAAAATTAAATTCAAAATGGATTAAACACTTAAACATAAGACCTTAAACCATAAAATTCCTAGATGAAAACACAGGAGAAAAGCTCCCTGACATTGATCTTGACAATACATTTTGAGATCTGACACCAAAAGTACAGGCAACAAAAGCAAAAATAAACAAGTGAGACTACATCATACTAAAAAGTTTCTGTATAGTAGAGGAAACAATCAACAAAATGAAAAGGCAACCTACAGAATGGAAGAAAATATTTGCAAACCATCTATCTGATAAATGGTTAGTGTCCAAAATACATAAGGAACTCTTACAACTCAACAGCAAAAAAACAAATAACCTGATTAGAAAATGGGCAAAGGACCTGAATAGACATTTTTCCAAAGAAAACATACAAATGGCCAACAGGTATATAAAAAGATGCTCAACATTATTAATCATCAAGGAAATGTAAATCAAAACCATAATAAGATATCACCTCACACCTGTCAGGATCGCTATTATCAAAAAGTCAAAAGTTAACAGAGTTCATCAGGATGTGAAGAAAAGAGAACTCTTGTACATTGTTGATGGGAGTGAAAATTGGTATAGTCATTATGGAAATCAGTACGGAGGTTCCTTAAAAAATTAAAACTAGAACTACCATATAATCCAGCTATCCCACTTCTGGGTAAATGTCCAAAGGAAATAAAATCAGTATCTTGAATAGATACCTGCACTTACATGTTCATTGCAGCATTATTCACAATAGCCAAAATATGGAAATAACCTGAATGTCCAGCAACGGATGAATAGATAAAGAAATATATATATAATATATATATAACAGAATATTATTCAGCCTTAAAAAAGAAAAAATCCTGCCATTTGCAACAACATGGATAAAGCTTGAGGGCATAATGCTAAGTGAAATAAGTGAGAAACAGAAAAACAAAATGCATGATCTCACTAATATGTAGAATATATTAAGAAAAAAAGCTGAACTCATAGTAACAGAGAGTAGAATGGTGGTTTACCAGAGGCTGGAACACGGGGGAAAAGGGGAGACTAAAAAAAAAAGTAGAAAGGTGGTTGCCAGGGACTGGGGATAAGGAGTCATGGGAGTTATTGTTTAAATGGTACAGAGATTCAGTTTTGCAAGATGAAAAGAGTTCTAGAAATGGATGGTGGTGATGGTTGCATAACAGTATGAACGTAGTTAATACCACTGAACTGTACACTTAAAAATGTTTAAGATAATAAGTTTTATGTTATATGTATTTTACCATAATAATTTTTTTTAATTTTAAAAGAAATTGTGTGAGGATAATTAGTCAGCTATATGGAAAAATAATTATTTAGATTATTTATATCATATACTACACCATATAGCTAACCAAATTTATATGTGAATGAAATATTTATATGTGTTTTATTTAGTTAACTAAATAAAAACAAACCCAAGAAAATAGTAAAAAAGGCAATAAAAAGACACTCAGTATTTATCAGATCTTGTATTAGTCATTATAAACTTTGATGAGATAGAAGATGCCATAATGAAAAGAAAGTTTTAAGTGTTTATAATAAAATAATTTCCATAAAAAGAAAGCAGCAGAGAGAAAAACACTATAGGGAATAAGATAGCAAAGGGTTAGTTACTATATTTTGAAAAGAACTTATATAAAATTTTGAGGAAAATATTATGGCCCTCATAGATAAATAGTCAAAGTTCATGGAAACATAATTCACACAATAAAAATTTAATTAGCAAAGCAACACTCAGAAAAATAGTCAATCAACCAATAATTAAATAAATGCAAATAAAAACCAATATGAAGTATCATTTTTCATATACTAAATTAGCAGTATAAAGAATGATATCAAAAAAAGTATACAAGACTGAAGTGAAATTTATACCGTCTCTTTTTACTGATGACACAGAAATTGGAACTGTCTTTTTGGAAAGTAATTGAATAACGTGGTCTAAGAATCATGAAAATATATTCAGTTTTTGTGCTTTAGAAATTCTCCTTGTTAGAATTTAGTCTAAAAAAGATACTAAAGGAAAAAAATATACATGTAAGATGTTTTGGGCAACACTGTATAAGAACAAAAATTTAGAATCAACTTACACATGTCCAACAATAAGGAAATTATTAATCACCTAATAATTAATTCCTCAATAAAAAAGTTCCTCAATAGAATTTTATGTGGCTTTTAACATAATTATTGTAAAGAATATGTGTCACGTGTGAAAAAACAGGTATGATATTACATTGCATTTAAAAAGTCCGGAGATATATGCTATGATGTAAAATCATGCATATATATGGACAGGTACAAGAAGGTAACTGAAAGAAATATAACACGATTTGTTAGACTTCAGATGTATTGACACTTTTTTCCCTTAATTTTAATTTGATTTCTGTTAATGCTGTTATGAAAATATTTGTGCAACTAATGATAATAATTTTCATAACCCTAAAACACAGTGTAGCATTTTTTTTTTTTTTTGTGAGGAGATAGGCCCTGTGCTAACATCTGCCGATCCTCCTCTTTTTTCTTCTGCTGAAGAAGACTAGCCCTGGACTAACATCCATGCCCATCTTCCTCCACTTCATATGGGACGCCGCCACAGCATGGCTTGCCAAGCAGTGCGTCGGTGCGTGCCTGGGATTCGAACTGGCGAACCCCAGGCCGCCGCAGCGGAGTGCGTGCACTTAACCGCTTGGGCCACCGGGCCGGCCCCCAGTGTAGCATTTTTAAGCAAAAAAAAGGGAAAAAAGAAAAATTAATTTCAATTGCAAAATTTATAATATTAGTCTTAAGCACTAATAAATAGGGACAAAGGGCAGTTGAATAACTATTATCGTTTATATACAAATGTTTCTTAGAGACTTTGTAAGGTGACACATTGTAAAACACAAGCAGATTAAATAAAAAAAAATATGCTACATGCAGAGCAGTTGGTATAACCTTTCTACATTTGTAAAAATGTGTTCATTTCAAATGTGGCAGTTTTTAATATCCCACATTGATGTATTTCATTTTTATTTAAAAATTAAGTGCGTGATTATATGTTCATTAGGTTCACTTAATATTGTTGTGGGATAAGAGATGATTCCTATACTTTATTGACTTGTAAGATTTAGAAGAAATTGAACCATGTGATTTATAAATGAAACATTTAATTTTGATGCTGCATTAACCAAAGTTAAAACAATCATCTCCATTAAGAGCAGTTATATGACTACAAGTACATAAGTATTTAGGACAAAGTAGTCAATATCTATAGTTTAGTTTGCTTGGAGAAAATGCTTCTGTACTTTAGTAATCAGAAAATAGTTTCTCCATATAAGAGCATATTTTCAAGTCAATATACGTCTGTAAAAAAAACAGTTCAATTTCAAACTTCCCGGAAATGAGTATTTAACATTTAATCAGTAAATACATTCATTGAAACTACTAAAGGAATTAAAAGGACTAAATGAATACCATGAGTTGGCATTCATTAAGCATGACATATTTTAAAGTATTAAAGAGTAAATTGTATTTATGGTCAATTTTGGGTGACAATCTTAATAAAAAATATTTTTATAAACAGTTTGTCAAAAAGAAAGTCAAAACTATATTAGATTTAACCATTTAAACTATTTTTCTTTTTTGGCATGACTTCTCATTTTTAAAAATAATGTTATTTAAATTACTCTTCCAAGAAATAACATCTAGAAAAATCTGATTTACCATTTTCAAACCTAAGTTAAATTGCTTTTCATTATTTCCTCAGTCGTAAGTCTGCAATTTTTTTCTGCAGTTATAAATAATTTTTAAATCAACTTTTCCCCTAATTGTCTCTACCAATTACTGACTCCAAAAGACTCCTAAAATCCAATTATTCACAGATGGGTCTGGAGTTTCTAGACATCTTGTATGCAAGGCAATGATCCTTTGTTCCAAACTATAATTTCAAGGATGTTGGTATAGCAAACAGCCTTGGAAGAGAGAGATAGTGTCTCCCTCCAGAGCATAAGAGCAGTTGTGGTTATTGTCCATTACAAAAGGTTTTGGTTCCCTAAGCTCAGAGTTCCTCTCCTGTAATACAACTCACTGCGAGTGCAGTGCCATCTCATCCTTTCATGTTTCCTTGTGGAAACTGGGGTTTGGGCGACTGATCCAAAAATGAGAATACTCTGGCTACTGCTATTGCTAAGATAATAAACTGTCCTTTATCTCTGACCCAGGAGGTCTCTCTCTTCCAGCAGTATCCATGAAACTGTGACAGGCTATCTTGTAAGTCTGCATGTGAAGTAAAATCTCAGACCCTTCACAGTCCTGGACATCAAAAAGATCATACAATTTACTTACAATTTATAAATTATTTGCAGGACCTAGAAGGTTATGATTTTCTTTAACTAAGTGAAGCCAGGGCCACTCAGTGCACATTTTCCATTGTGTAGCAGGTCACCCCTAGCTATGAAAGACAAGAGAAACAGATGATGAAGAGAAATCAACATAACCCACATTTGAAACCCACAGTGACCTGTATTTGAAAAAATAATGACAAAGCCACACAAGGCAGAATTTTCCAATTATCAAAAATTCCTTGGCTATAAATATTTTTATCACCTTCTGTCTCAGTGGTTTATATATGAAGAACCAAAATGGTCCAGGAAGCATTTGGACCAAATAATAAAACTTTAATCAATCTATTCTGGCACAAAACAGAAACTAAGGAGGTGAGCCAGAAAGTTCAAATTTTGCTTTTGAGACATCTCTTCTCTCCAAAAAGTGATGAGTGGTCAATACTCCAACAACAAATTCTAAAAGAAATTCAGTCTTAGCTATCAGATTACCTAATTTTTTAAAAAATTGTCTAATTAAAATTATAAATTCTCAAACTCTGCATATTTCCTCTACAATTCCTATATTATTATTTTTCTATTAGTATTACCCCAGTGAATGAGGATCAGGTCTAATTCTGAGTTCTTGGCAGTGCTTAGAACAACATATGTGTAAATGCTATGGCGTGAACATGAGTGATAGTTACAAATATTGTCAGACTTTATCCAACGTGGTTTTTCTGTTTTGAGAGGCAGAAATGAAATGAAAGTGTCAAGAGTAGGAAATTGTTCTTTTCTCTGAAAATGGAGAAGAAACTAAATTGTATCAGTTAATGTGAAAAGTGAAGCTTCCTTAAAGTCTGGGTTTGCAGAAATTCAGGAAGTAGGGTATTAATGGGAAGTAAGACAGGGGCCATAGGGTGAAGTGGAATCAAAAAGAGGCAGTCAGTCCCTTCTTTCCATGCCTGACTCAGCAGCTGTGCTCAAGACCATGAACCTGAACCAGTCTTGACCAGTGCAATTACTCTAGCCTGTGAAGTTGAGCAGTGAAACGCCTGGTGCAGAAGCCAAATCCACACTCTCCCACCTCCCGAGCTGTACTCTTCTGTTTTTTTGCTTTTGTTTCTCCCTGACTAGGCTTTGTAATCCTCTCCCTGAATCTTTATTATAGTTGGTATCCTCTTTCAAACTGGATCAATAAAAAATAGTTAAGATGACACCATACAATAAATCCAAATATCTCACTACCAGTTAACTCCCACTGCATTGCCCACTCATAATCAGATCCTTTCAGACGCTGATGTTAGCCTAAACCAGGTAATATTAGTCCTATGCCTTTGGATATTTTAATCTGAACTATTGATCAATCCTTTGGAATCCACCTAGATCGTGTTCCTAATAATTTCCAGCTTTCTTCCCTTTTCAACCAGTTCACTGCTGAGAGCTCAGCATACATTGTATCAGGTCCACTAAGGATTACCAAACATTCTACCACAGAGGTATGAAAAAGCTCCTTTATTGTAATCACGTCTCCTTTGGTTCCCATAGTTAGTTCTAGAAGAGTAAATGCACCCATATATCATTCTCTCCACAAAAATTTACTTAACATTTATTATGTTCCAGATGCCAAGCCCATAGCAATAGGATGTATACAAAGGAAAATGACACTTGCAACAAAGAAGCATTTTGTACATTCCTCCTCTGTGCTAGATGCTGACGTTAAGTGTTAATAGTTTGGCGGGAGAAATGCTCACAGGAACACTTTTCACATTTGGTTTAAATGCTATACTAGATGTATATATAATGCACATGAAAATACAGAAAGAGATACGCTGAACTCAGCCTGAGTTGGAGCCGAGATACAGGGAGGTGATTTTAAAGTACATTGATGGGATGCAGAGGTTCTATAAGTGAAGAGGAAGGAAGAACCTACATCCCAGGCAGACAGACCAGGACATGCAATGGAAAGGATGTATGAGACTGTATACTGTGTCATTTCAACAGGAAGAACTGAAAGTGGAAATTGTTCCTTTTTACTCTTGCTTTTTTATGAAGGGGCCAGTTTCAGAGAAGCTATGCAAAAAGTTTTGATTCATGTTTTTAAACTTTTACTTGTGTTTATGCTATGCGTGCTATATTAACTATGCACCTAAGCTTACGTGAAAGTTGAGCAACAATGAAAAATTAACCTATTAAGAGAATAAGCAATAGCTGAGCATGCTGGAATCCTTCCTGTTTCCCATGCCTGAGTGACTCTATGTATAAAATATATATGGATTGAGAATATGGGGGACTTCCTGGCTCCAAGGAGAGACACTGACTTCTACAGTACCCCTCAGTGCCCTGGCCAGTTTCAGCTGGTGGCTGCCCAGGGCCAGGCCACACAAAGGGCCAAGTTATCCAATTCACTGCATGCCTTGTTTGCTTCACCCAGACAGTGAGGAAAAAATTAAAAACAAAAATGAAATGTAACCAATCAACAACATCCTTTATTAACTAAAAATTAACAAACGTTATTCTTATCTCCAGGCTCAGAGGGATAGCAGCTGGTCCAGCTATCGGAGCTGGATGCTCCCTCAATAGACCCCAGCCCTATTCCCTTGCCTGGGTGTGGGCACCAGCCCCCTTGCTCTCTCCTCTCGCTGTCCTCCCTAAGCTTGTCTTGTTCTCTGTACTTCAGAGTCTAAAAACAGGCCACAAAGATTCTATTCCACAGGTTCAGTTTGCTCCAGGCTGTATTAGTGCTTACTTCCTCTTGTTTTCTACTGTTTATGATTTTCAGTGCTAGGATGGTGTGGCCTGACTTTCACTGAGCCCTTGCTTTGTGCCAACCCCTATGCCAGGCCATTGAGATACTGCAGAGAACAGAAGAGTTCAGGCTTTGGAGCTCATTCTCTGTGACATGTTATGGATGTGGAGTGTGCATTCACTAGGTGATACACTGACTCGTGGTGAAATCAGCCTTCTTCACCTATCCTTCAAAGGCGGGATGCTTTCGGCTTGGGGTCAAGTGGTCACGGAACATACGGGGGGCTCCATCTTACTTCTTCCGTTCCAAACCCAAACACCTCTCTTTTCAACACTGCCACGTGGCATCCTGCTCTTTCACCATGCTGAAATGGACCTCCCTTTTACTCCATTATTTTAGAAAGGCTTCCTCTTGGCTCCCCTAACTACCTTTTCCTGTCTAGGAAAGGTCCCATGTGCTCAGCGTATTTCCTCATGGTCTGAGTTTGGGGAATGGCTGAGTTGATATTTTCTGCTCATAGCCATTGATGTGAGTCACTGGCTTTTCCCCATCCTGGTATGAGTATCCCTGAGCATGTGGCAAGACCTAATGACATAGTTATGGATAAACATATTACATCTTTTTGGAAGAACGGGTGGTGGGAAACTATTTTCTTTTCAGATAAACATGGGAACATTATGGAATAGGAAACAAACTTTTAATGTAAAACAGATGTCAAAGAATACTTGTGCTTACAGTGGGCTGTACCAGATTTCTACGAGAACCAATCATATTTTTTCCTGTGGTTAGGGATATAAAATGTTGAAAATTTTATATAAATAAAAGTTTACTTATAAAACTTTGAGGAGCACTATCCCAGTTATTCCCTAGGGAGTGGTTTTCCATGAAGTTATCTCTATAGATTTTAGCAAAGTAAATACTTTAAACCTAAATATCATGACATATCATGGACATACATCTAAGTAAAGGTGACCTGTTCTTTAACAGGGAGTTAGAATTTCTTGATAATTTGAAAGGATTTTTATTCAGTGATTTTTCAAGATTTATTTCTCCATAAGCATGAAAGCATCTACTATCAATTCAATCTGTCTTTTTTTATCGTTCCTCTTTAAAGCAACAGCTGGCCATCTTGTAGAAAAGTAACATCTGTCAACTCAAGTTGAAAAATAAAATTAAAATCTGTATGACATCAAGATGAAAACATTCGTTTTTTTTTTTTTGAATCAATAGAGTGGTAGATTTCATTACAGTGGTATATTAGTGTACAAAATTTATTCAACCTCTAATTAGGTTTTCATAGAAACTGACTTTTACTCATTTTAAATCTTTAAAAATTGTCAGTCTTGGAGTTAGATCTGGTCTATAGTCCTTTTGGACCATTTGGTGTTTTAAAAATCAGAACATTTCACATATAAAATCTTACTTCTGGCTTCTCTTTAAAAATCAGAGGATTTAGGAACACAGGCCTCTGGTGCCTCGTGGTAACAATTGACCAGGGCTAAGTGGAGACCATCATTTTTATATAGGGCATCTTCTCAAGGTCACTACATCCCCAACATTCCCTGCCTTCACATCAAACTGGCTTTACTTGTTTTCTTTACTTGCCCAGGCATTTGAGTTGGCAAGATTGATTCATTCAACCATCTTTCCATGGATCAGACATTTTTAGATGTTGTGTATGACACACTTCTCTACAACTAACAAGTATATTACTAAGCCCTAGTCTCTGTCCTTGAATACCTGAAAGCCCCATACAGCAGACACCGAAATGAATTACTGAAACACAGTACTGTAAGAGCAATGAAAGAGATCGGCTTGGAACATGATGAGAGCTCTGAGCGAAACAACTCCAGCCTGCAGTGGAGGGAAGGGTTGAGGGAAGGATTCTTTGAAGGGGTATGCCTGATAAAAAAGGAGGCAAGGGTAATCTAGGCAGAGTGAATAGTCTAAAGAAAGGCACAGAAGCCAAAAGCATTGGTGTGTTTATTGTGAGAGCACAAAGATCAGGAAGAGGGTGAAGAGAGTTGATGTTGGAGAAGGAAGGAAGAAGTCAGTTTGTAGAAGCCGGTATACTGAGTTGTCCCATAGTAGGGCCTCAGATTATATGTGATTGTTGTCAACAAGCTAACCCACATAAAGGAACATTACAGTTTACTATCATGTCTTATAGCATGAACATTTTTGTTAACTATGTTGGATTTAAAATCTTTCTAATCAGCTTAAAAAAAAATCTTTCTAAAATGCATTGCATACATCTCTCCTTTCTTAAATTATGCTCAGAATGCTCAGTTTAAGTTTCCTTTGAAGACTCGAGGGTATCATTATAAATGTCAATCATTATACCATGCTGCCAATAAAATATCAATGCTATAAGTGGGTTTGAGGGTTATGGGACTTTTCCTCCTACACTAATAATATTCTATTTGAGTAACATCTTTTTCTGATATAAAGCAGTTAGGCAAATTGACAGCAATTGACAGAAAAGCAAGTCGTCTTAAGTACTGTCTCCCCCTCCTCATTTGTTGCTTCTAATACACTATAGGCTAAAAGTAAAGGATCGAACTCATTAGAAATATACACAGTAAATCTTTTATTTAGGTTGGGATAATCACTCATAAATTGTATGCATGAGCTTCATGCCAACTCTTTTATTTACCAGAAGCGCCCTCCAAGTTGTTTTTTTAACTTTCATGCAGACTCTTGAGTACATTTGAGAACACTGGCTCTCGTCCTTTTTATCCTTCTGCTCTACATTAGATCTGGTGGACATCAAAAGTGAGAGAAGCTCCCTCAGGCTGGATATAGACGGTATAGGCTGGGTTATACACAGCCCCACTCCTCTCTTCCACTCAGGAAAACATATGAAAAGGCATATCGATATCAGAGAATTCTAGGGATTACCTTAAATCCTCTAAAATTTAATTTTTAAAAAAGTAAATTCTTTTGAGATTTAAGTCATTTAACTCTTGCTATTAATGAATTGCCTGGGGCACGCCTCATAAGGCACACCATAGCATCAGAAAAACGTGGTCTCGGTTGCTGGGATGAGTGAAGCGAACGTGTGGTAAAATAAATATCTTGAGATACTGAAAACCCAAAACTGCTTTAACTACGAGTGGTTCCTAATTCTGATTTCGCTTCCTCCTCTAATCATCCTAAAAATGGATAAGACAGTCAGAGAAGGGAAGAGAAATAAAAATAAGAAATTTAAATATAAAGATCGTAACTGAAGAAAAAAAGAGGTGCAAAGAGGAAGATAAGAAACTAGGGGAAATCACCCAATTTCAATGGGACTTGAAAGGATTTGAATGAGCAGTTATATATTTAGTACCCGTCAATTTGGGGCAGTCCCTAAATTCAAGAAGCTTATGACTTCATCCTGAGTTCCAGAATGTGGCCAGGGTAAATCCCTTTGCAAATCACATGTTTTAAAATTCCTTCTCCATTCTCTTTCCTTTTTACTTCTTTCATTATAGGAAGATGTTTCTTTCTGTACAACCTGAAATTTGAGAATAAGTGACTTAAATTTTGTCCCAGACATTCCTACCAAAACTCCTAGTTTGCATAATAAAATAACACAATTCATACTCGTATAACGTTAGTCATCTACTGTTGTGAGTTGAAATATAATAGGGAAAGTGCCTTTGTCTTTGTTTCTGACCCTTTGGAATATGATACTGGAAGTGAGTAATAAAAGTACCTCATCTAGGAGGATGTAGCGTAACAATTTAGAATATAGACGCTGGAGTCAAAAGGCTTGGGTTTGAATCCCGGCTCTGCCAATTACCGATGTGACTTTGGGAAAGTTACTCTAGATGTCTGGGCTTACATTTCCTAATCTGTAAAATGGATGTAACAGTCCGTGTGGGTGGAGTGAGTAGTTTCCAAGGAAGGCAAACAGGGCATAGTGGGAGCCCTTGGGATGCACTAGGTGACTTTGGGTGTGTGGGGGGAGTAGGTGCGGGTCCTGATGGAGAGGCGGAGAGAGGATGGGCTGGGATGCACTGAGCCTCAGGGGTGGCTCAGGGGAAAGAAAATAATAAAAATAAAAATAGTCTGTGCACTCTGGCATTTATGATAAAAGACTTAGAATTATTCCACTTGAGTGGTTGTGAAAGGTCACATAGATAACTTCATAAAAATTCTATATAAACAAATGCCACTATTTTTGCATAAACTTTTCGTTTTATTATAACAAAGCAAACTGTACACTTGTAATGTTTAAAATTGAGCACCATCTTTCCTTTCCAGTGAAACAAAAAGAAAATTTAAAGATAAATAGGAACAAATTAAATAGAGAATGTAAATTCCAAATAAGATCCTACAGGTTCTGCTGATTCTCCCATCGAGTGTCAGGGCTCAAGTCATCATCATGAGATTACATCCATTGTGCCCATTAAACCCTCCCTCATGGAGTTATAGTGAGATTAAATGAGTTATATACATATAAAATGCTTAGAATAGTGCTTAGCACATAGTATGTTCTTTAGTAATGTTTCTTCTGCCAGGAATCTACTAATCTGTGTAAAAGTGGTAGAACAGCGCTGTCCAATACAGTAGCCTCTATCCACATGTAGCAATTTAAATTTTAATTCGAAGTAATTAAAATTAAATAAAACTAAGAATTCAGTTCCTCAGTTGAACTAATCACATATCAAACGCTCAATACTAGTGGCTATCATATGGGACAGGGTAGATATAGAACACTTACACCATTGCAGAAAGTTCTAGTGCATATCACTGTATTAGAATCTGATATAATGAAGATAATAACAACAAGAGAGACTTGAGGGAACAGAATAAGGACAAGAATGTGTTGAGTCAGGCAGTCAACTGAGGGTTTCTTTGGACCAGATGCTGCATAAAGTGACAAGGATACTGTGTACGTGCACGTGTCTGTGCACGTGTCTGTCCTCGTGTGCCTACAAGGGTGGAGATGGGGCTGATGTATCAGGAAAATGAATTTTAAGGAGACTCAAAGGGTGAGCAGATTTTAGGTAGGAAAACATTACAGGATAGGAGGGGACACTGAAGGTTCTGGCAAAACTGGGTAAGCAGAGCACAGAGTGAGGAGGAGGTGAGTGTAGAGAGGATATAGAGCAAAGGCGAGGGCAGATCGGACCTCTTCATCTTTTTGCCTAGGAATGGTCCAGCTAGTTCCATACTAAGTATTTTCCTTTATTGTCCCATTTTCTACTTTTACATTTAAAGTGAGGAAAAGATAGCCTGGGAGAAAACAGGGTTATATGTTTAACGCATAGAGCTATAGAAATGTAGAATGTCCATGCACACATTGCAAGATTCTAACAAATTTGTCCTCCCCCACACCCCATAAAGGATCTAATGTGAGGCTAATTTAGTGGTTCAGGCCATGCTAATATCCTCTGCCGTTAATTTGTTTTCTGACCTGGGCAGACTTATGGGTAGCCTAAAATTTCTTCTTAGGAATGTTTCATAAGTGTTCAGTATTAGAAACAATGCTGCTCTGAATTTTCCTGTATGTATATCCTGGGCGCATGGGTAAGAATTTCTCTTGGGCAGTGGCTCTCAAATTTTAGCATGTATTGTAATTGCCTGGAGAGCTTATTAAAACACAGGTTGCTGGACTCCACCCTGGGAGTTTCTGATTCAGCAGGTCTAGGGTGGGGCCTGATGATCTGGATTCCTAACAAGTTCTCAGGTGATGTAGGGCACACATTTTGAGAAGCCCTGCTCTAGGGCAACAGTTTTTAAACTGGAGAACCCATACTGTGGTGCACAAACAGTACAAGGACGGAAATAGCTTTACTGAAATCTGTTTTCAAGTCCTCCATATCCATAAGTATTCTCCCCTAAAACTTCTCTTAGATTTCCCTTAGAACACTCCTATAGTCAAGTAGTAACACCGGCTCTCCTTTCCCACCTCCCATTTCAGTCTCCCTTCTCTCACTTTACAAAGAAAAAGCATAACTTTCACCCATTCGTAGCATTGCCCTAATGTGGAGAGGCCTCTTGAACATGAAATACATGTCCCAAAGTTCAAACTAAGCCTCCTTTAATCAAGGCACCAAAAGTCTCCCATCCATCTTTTAAAGAGATGCATTTCTAATAATTAGTAAATAAACAATTACTGACCAAAATGTGTGAGGTTTTGATCCGAAAGAGTCTGAAATCTGGAGCCAAAATATCTAGGATCCAATCCTGAACCCACTGTTTACTAGCTGTGAAATCTTGAGAAAGGTACTTAATCTCCCTGTGCCTCAAATTCCTCATCTGTAAAATGCAGATAATGTTAAGTTCCTCTTAGGATTATTGTAAGCATTAAATGAGTTAATATACGTAAAGTGCTTAGAATTGTACCTGGCACATAGGAAATGCTCTATGTGTTAGCTATTATTGTTATTGTGCTGTTGTAATTATTAATTGTAATAATAACTCAGAAGAGTTTTGTTGTTGTTGTTTGTTTGTTTGTTTTGTGAGGAAGATCAGCCCTGAGCTAACATCCATGCCAATCCTCCTCTTTTTTTTTTGCTGAGGAAGACTGGTGCTGGGCTAACATCTGTGACCATCTTCCTCCACTTTATATGGGACGCCGCCACAGCATGGCTTGACAAGCGGTTCCTCGGTGCGTGCCCAGGATCCGAACCCTGGCCGCCAGCAGTGGAGAGAGTGCACTTAACTGCGACGCCACCAGGCCGGCCCCCAGCATAATTATTTTAATTTTTAAATTTTATATAGATTTTCTTTTGTTTTGGGAAACTTTTACAGAGTCATCAATAAAAAGCTTTCAAGAAAAAATATGTGTAACATGATGGTTAAGTTATGTGGAAATACGATTTCAAGTAAAACGAATTAAGTAAAATATGTTAATTAAAGAAGAGCTTGTGTTTTTTTAAATTAATAGTAATGAATATTACATTGCTAGCATTTAGATTTAATGAAATATAATTTAAAAAGTGATAGATCAGTTTTATTTACAAATGTTAATTTTCACAATATATTGGCAAGTACACTTTTTGAAACTATTTAAACTTATGCTGAAAAATTTCAGACATTAAAGATGTGTAGTGGTATACATTTTTTAATATTCTTTTAGGGTAACCTGAATGTCATCAAGACCACTGCTTTAGGTATATGCCAAGAAGTGAAACTGTTGAGTTATAAGATATTCTTATCTTTACCTTTACTAAGTTTTGCCAAGTTTTTTTCTAACAAGGTTGTACCCCTTGGGTATGTACTCCCACCAGCTGGGTATGGAGTTTTCCATTGATCTACATCATCATAGATACTTGATATTATCAAGCTTATTTATTTTTGCCAATTTCGTGGTTATCAAATGATATTTCTTTGTGATTGTTTTGGCATTTTCCAGATTATTAATATGACTGAGGAGGATTATTGGTCATTTGTGCTTCTGCTGTTGTAAGAAAGCTGTGTCTTTATCCATTTTTCAGGGAATTTATAAATTGTCAGTAGTTTGTATGTTGTCAGTATCTTCTTCCCGTCTCTAGTCGTCTCTTTCTTTTCCATTTATGACATCTTTTGATAACCAGTTTCTTAATTTTTATGTAATAAATTTATCAATTTTATAATTTATGTTTTGTGATTTTGTTGTGTCATAAGAATTTTTTCTACCCCAAAGTCATTAAAATTTTTAGGAGAAAATAAAAGCAGATGTTTCACGTCTTAAATTAAAATTCATCTATGATGGATTTTTGTGTCGAATATGAGGTAGAGATCCAATTTCTGCTTTTGTTCCCCCAAACGGATATCCAATTTCCATAGCAACATTTAATGAAAAATCAGTCCTTTCATTATTGATTTGCCCAGCCACCTTTTTCATATAAATTTGATTCAATCAATCTATTATCACAACAATGTCATACTGGCTTAATTATTATAACCTTATGATATATTCTGATATTATTTGATAAGACAGGTCCCTGCAGATGATTATTCTTCAGTAGTTCATTGGCTATAATTTGGTTCATTGCACTTCTACGTAAATATTAGAATCAACTTGCCAACCTTCCAGAAAGAAAAGTCTTGCAATTTTGATTTAAATTATGGTTGAATTTATAGATCAATTCGGAAAAAAACACCAAAACTGACATCTTTAAAATATCGAGTTTTAATATTTGTGAAGATGGTATATGTCTGCATTTATATGAACATTCTTTAATGCCTTTCAATACAATCTGAGATTTTATTCCATTAAAGTCATGCACATTTTTGCAAGATTTATTCTCAATGACCTTGTTTTCTTTTTTTCTGTGAATAGTATTTTTATTGTGATTTCTAACAATTCATTGCTGATATAAGTGAATTTTAAATAATTTTATATATTGATCTTCTATACAACAAGTTGCTAAATTCTCTTATTATTTCTAATAATTTGTCTACAGAATTTCGGGGCTTTACTATGTAGACAATCTTGTACTAATAACAGTTTTACTTCTTCCTTTACAAACTTATCATTTTTATTTCTTCCTCTTTTCCTCTGTGCTTTAAGGCTCTAGTACATGATTATAGAAGCAGTGATGTGGTCACTGTTTTGCTCTTGAATTTAAAAGGAATGTGTCCAGGGCCGGCCCTGTGGCTTAGCGGTTAAGTCCGCACGCTCCGCTACTGGTGGCCCGGGTTTGGATCCCGGGCGCGCACCGAGGCACTGCTTCTCCGGCCATGCTGAGGCCGCGTCCCACATACAACAACTAGAAGGATGTGCAGCTATGACATACAACTATCTACTGGGGCTTTGGGGGAAAAAATAAATGAATAAATAAAATTAGAAAAAAAAATAAAAGGAATGTGTCCAATATTTCACTATTAAGAATATTTCCTTCTAGATTTGGGGAGATTCCTATTGCATTGAGTTTTGTCGTGAATTAATATCGAAATTCATCAAATGCTTTTCTTTATCTTTCAAGATGATCATACATTTTTTTCTCCTTTATTGATGTGATGAATTACATAGCCTATTAGAGTTGGGTTTGGTTTACTAATATTTTGTTCAGAAATTTTTGCATGTATGTTAATGGATGACATTGTCTTATAAATTTCTCTCTTTATACTCCTATTTTGGACTGTGTATCATGGTTACAATGGTTTCCTTTTAAGTGTGTGTGAGATTAAAGTGATTTTTGTTTAGAAAATTTGCTAAAACTTATTTATAAAACTCTCTGAGCCTGTCTTTTCTTTATGAGAAGATTTTTATGTACTGATTAAATTTCTTTAATAGTTATAAGACTATTTAGACTTTATCTTTTTGAGTCAATTTTGGTAAGTTCTATTATTCTAAAAATTGACCACTGTGTCCTACATTTGCAAATTTTGGGCACACAGTTGGTCATATTATCATACCTTTTCAACCTCTGATACCTATTATTAAGTTGTCTGTATCATTCTTTATTATCATGTTTTTCTTCTTTAAGGTACCTGTAAATATATCTATCTTTCCTGCTTAATATTATTTATTTGTGAATTCTCTTTTCTGGATGTCTCACCAGTCTTTCCTACTTTTTCAGTTTCTGAAAAGAATAAACTTTGCTATTTGTCGATCTCCACTATTGTATTGTTATTTAATTTTATTCTTTAGCTAAGTGTTCAGCTTACGAAAAGAGAAAGCACAGAAAAGAATAAACACAAAGAAAGAAATGACATTACTAAAACAAAAAATTTACTAGCTAACTTTTTTCTTTTTTTTTGTGAGGAAGATCAGCCCTGAGCTAACATCCATTGCCAATCCTCCTCCTCTTTTTCCCCCAAAGCCCCAGTAGACAGTTGTATGTCAGAGTTGCACATCCTTCTAGTTGCTGTATGTGGGATGCAGCCTCAGCATTGTCAGAGAAGCAGTGTGTTGGTGCGCGCCCGGGATCCAAACCCAGGCCGCCAGTAGCGGAGTGTGTGCACTTAACCGCTAAGCCACAGGGCCGGCCCTACTAGCTAACTTTTGTTTTCTCTAATTTAAGCATTTAAGGCTAAGTGCCAATCTCATTGCCACTACTACATTTTGTTATGAAATATTTTCATTGTAATTTAATTTTAAATATTTTTAAATTTGCATTATGATTTCTTCTTTGATCCATGAAATGTATATGTATAATTTTTAAATTTATGAAAACTATTTATGTTTATTATTCATCTCTAATTCAACTGTATTGTGATCAGTCTTTCTATTAGATAAACATTCTTTCACTAAAATTATATGTGCTAGACCATAAAGCAAATCTCAACAAATTTTACTTTTCACATGTGCTTGAAAAAAAGTGGATGCTCTTTAAATAGACAGATTCTATATATGTCCAAGAAAGAGAGCTTTACTTTCAAGTTTTCCTTATTTAAATTTTTTTATTTGCTCAACCTATCAAAAATTGAGATTTACCACTCTAATGATAGATGTCAATATTCCTCTTACAGTTCCTTCAATCGTTGCTTTATATTTTTAAGGCTACTTTTTTACGAGTATGAAAGTTTTTAGCTTTTATACCTGCAAGATGAATTATACCTTTTATTATATTGTCGTAGCCCTCTATTTCCCTACGAATGATTTTTGTTTTAAAGCATTTTTTTGGTTTGATCTTATTATAACCACTCACATTTCTCTTTGTGTTTGCCAGATATATCTTTTTCCTTCTTGATGTTCAGTGTTTCCATGTCCTTATGTTTTAGGTATGTCTCATTTTTAAGTAAAAAATAGCTGGATTAAGAAAAATCTATTCTGTAAATGTCTGTTTTTTACCCTGGGAAATTTAGTCTGTTTATATTTATTATTTTAACTGATATTTATGGCCTGTTTCTATCATCTTATTTTTTGTGAAATTGTTCAATATTTTATTTCTGTCTTCTTTTTTAAAGTCACAAATTAGACATTATTATTATATTATTGGAGAATAGTTATTTAATGTTACCCGCACATTTATCAATCTCATTTTTCATTCCTTTCCTATCTCAGACCATCCTCCTAGGATAAGTTTGCATCAGTATATCCTTTACAAGTTCTTTTCCTGTAGGTATGTTGGTGATAAACTCTTTTGACTTTTTTCCCCTGAAAATGTCTTTATTTCAAACTTTTTCTTGAAAGAGAATGTTCCTGAGTACAAAATATTAATATAAATTTAAACATATTATTCTGTTATCTTCTGCCTTCCATTGGTGCTGTTGAGAAGTCTGCTGAAAGAAAATTCTCTTTCCTTGGTAGATGATCTATATTTTTCTCTCTGGCTGCTTATAAGGTCTTTTTAATGAATTTGATGTACTGTAGTTTTGATTCCTTATGTCTAGGCGTGAATTTCTCTTTATTTATTCTATTTATCCAAGTGTTTTGGCTCCTCTGTCTGTAGCTTCATGTTTTTTATCAATTCTGCAAAAGACTTAGCCATTATTTTTCCAATTATTTCCTCAACTACATTCTCTTTATTCTTTGCTCATGAGACTTTGAATACATGTAAGCTGGTTTTTCCAATTCTAGCCTCTATATCTCTTCACTTGTCTCATATTTTACATTTCTCATCTTTCCGTGCTGCATTTTGAGAGACTTCTTAGTATATATCTTCCAGGTTACTAATTTTATGTCTAGCTGTGCTTAAGCTTCCACAAATAACTCTGATCCATTGATCTTTTTATTTCAATAGTAATTTTTTTATTTCTGAAAATTGTATTGTTGTTTTGTTATTTGTTTCAATATGCTTGCTTATTTTTGCTTGTTCACTTTTGAGATTCTATCTTTATTTCTTTATATAATTCATACAAAGTCATTTTATGTTCTTATCTTTCATCCTTATATTGAAGTCTTTGGGGGTTTTATATCTTCCTTGATATTTTTGCTGACTCCCACTCATGATGGCTGTTTTCTTATACATTTAAGATAAATTAAATATACACTCACAATCAAAGATTACCAATTTGTAGAGAAATAAATCCAGGATTAACTGAGGAGTCTCAGGTTCAACGCCAAATCTCCTGACCACAATGCTGATATCAGCACTTGATTTAAGGAATTTTGCCTTTCAAAAAAGCTCACTGTTCACTGCTGCTTTGATAGCAGCCTACGACTTGTGCATGTTTGTGTTCCATGTGTACATACAGGGTTTGGGTTGGGGATTTCCCTTGCTTCCTACAAACACAGAAATATATATTATGTTTTATGCAGATCTAGTTATTTTGTAATAGGAGTACTGCCAAGGTTACCTATTCCACTATATTGTCGGAGGCCGAATTTCAAAAACATTTTTCAAAACCTCATAATATTCAGAAAAAGAAACCCAGTTAACTGATAATAAGCTTATTTAATAGCAAAATTTTCATGCTTTGGGGAAACTTCACCCCATAAAATCTTGGGTGATTTGAAAAAGGACAAATTCCCCCCATATTTTATAAAATTACAGATAATCCAAATCAGAAAGAAGGTCAACATTAAGATAAAAATAAAATTCAAACAAATTCCTTTGTCCTTTAGTTTCAATATAAAATTATTGCATCATGTTGTTATTTAAGAAACAAACCAGAAAGGTAGTTTTTCTCATATACTTTCTCATAAAACAGTACATTACTCTCCTGACATCTTAACAAGCATAACATATAGACCCACCATATTCTTGATAAACTATATCAAGAATAGCATCATGTATATAATAGGTATTTGATAAGAATTTGCTGAATTAACTACACTATTTCCCAATTTAACTGATAACATCTTATCATTGGCTCCTAGGTAGAAAAAGGAACTTTTTAATCTCATATTTTTCTTCTTGGATGAATACACAGTAATGGTGTTCTTGATTGAAATTAGGTTTAGTTCCTAACTCTGGTTTTCACAGTGAATCTAAAGCAGCTGAAACAGTAGGTTTCCCAAACTGGCTATATATTAGAATCATCTGGGAAATTTTTTTAAAAAATTTTATTCCTAGGCCATACTCCTAGAAATTCTGATTTATTTGGACTCTCGTGATTCTTCGGGAATCTATATTTTTTAGAATCATTCAGGTGATTCTGATATATAGCCAGCTTTGCAAACCATTGATTAAAACATTTTTTAGTCCCCATTATCTGTGTACATATTTAGACAAAGGGCTGTTAATATTTTCTCTATTTACATCACTTAATGTGCAACACTCTCCCTTTAGTAATATTTCTCACTATAATTTTCTAGTGAGGGGATATCAGACTCTTGCATGTAAGGAGAATGAAGATAATTTCTAAGTGCCTCTGGGCTTAAGGAGGATTGTAATACAATTTGAAAATAATTGATCTAATTTCTAGAAGACAGATTACAATGAAAATCAACTAAATATCTTTGGCTGTAAGTTTTGCCCAGGCACAACTTGGTCCAAATCAAAGTTACATGATCAATAATATGTAAATTTTAGACCATTTTCACTTACTCTTTCTTTTCTCACTTTCTTGATTTTAAGTTGGATTATTTCATTTAAGTATTTAAGACTTTCCTGGATGTAATGAGCTTCGGTCTAAGGAAGTTCAGTTTTCACACATTCTTTCAACTTAAATTAAATAAAAATTCAAGTACCTTTCCTCATGCCATTTTAGTAAAATCAAAAAAAGATAAATCCCCATGAATGTTCGATCAACATGACGTAAAGAAAGAAATAGTTTATATTCAAATTTTCATGTTTGTAGGATTATTTTAAAATATTTAACAAGCACCATTTTATGGATCAAGCATATACCACAAAGCTGTTAGAATTCATTAAGTGACCTAAGCTGCAAGAATATAAAACTCCAATATTGTAGTGTTTCTGAAAAGGCTAAGACGAAAACATGGTACCCTAAAGGCAAAGTTTAGCAATAACATATGAGGCCCAGAGAGAAAATAATTTTAAAGATAAGGCCAATCCACTGAATTCACTTTGTATAAGAGAGACATTGATTCATTCATGCAACAAACATTTATTGAGTCCCTACCAAATGCTAGTCACTGTTTACAGACTAGATCCCTGCCCTCAAGGAGCTTCCATTCCACTGGGGGGAAGAAGTACAGACAGTGAAGGTCAAAAACAAACAAACAAGAGCTCAAGTACACAGCCAAATATGAGCTCAAGTACTGGCTCAGGTGCTTGAGAGCCACAGTCTTAGGCAAGCTACTCTATCTTTCTGAATTTCTGTTTCTTCATTTACAAGTGGAAATAATACAACCTACCACACACAAGTTTGCTATAAGGATCAAATAAGCTAATATAAATAATGCAAAAGACAGTCATGGTTTTATCTGCTTTAAAGTCAGCTAGGAATAAAGTTCAAACCAACCTCAAATTCTCGACGGATCATAAAGGACGTCGTTTGCCTTGTAATCTTTCATGTCTCATCTTCTCTCTCATTTACCCTAACTGTAGCACACCAAGCACCATATTTCATTGATTCTAGGACACGTATTTCTCCCCTTTTAACCTCTCTGGAATAGAATATGTCTTATCATCTAAGCCTTCTTGCAATTGCTGCCAGTCAGGTGTCAGTCATTATCATGACATAGTTTTCATTGCCAGTGCATGTATAAGCATTAAAAGCAATGGCATCTAGGGACCAGCCTGGTGGCGCAGCGATTAAGTTTGTGTGCTCCGCTTCGGTGGCCCGGGGTTTGCAGGTTCAGATCCCGGATGTGGACCAATGCACCGCTTGTCAAGCCATGCTGTGGTGGCGTCCCATATAAAGTAGAGGAAGACGGGCACAGATGTTAGCCCAGGGCCAATCTTCCTCAGCAAAAAGAGGAGGATTGGCAATGGATGTTAGCTCAGGGCTAATCTTCCTCACACACAGACACAAAAAAGCAATGGCATCCAAAGTTTCAGAATGGAAGACAGTGGCACAAAAATAAATCCTGGAAACCACAGCAAAGCATTCTTTTCAAGCCTAAGAAACAAACGTGTGTGTGTGTGCGTGTGTTTTGGGGAGGAGAGGGCATACATGAGGAACAGTGGTAAATCAGGTTTGTTTAGCCACATTGAAAAACTGGTAGTCAAAATAGGCTAGCTCTATACAATTGCAAAGTCAGTTTAATTGCCTAGCACCAAAAGATTTTGGTCTATCATGGATTCTTTAAAGAAATGCTGCATCACCAATGTTCTTTTTTTCACGGAGGACAATATTGTGTGGAAAAACGTGGGGCATTGAAAATTCTGAGTTGAAAAGTGACTCAGAAAACTTCATCTCTGAGTGTGAAGGAACTTTAGGAATACACTTGTTGAATTTATTTTGTTTAGATCTTTTTTCATATGTGCATAACAGTTATATATGACCCAAATCTATGTCTAATTAAGTATAAAGAGCTGTTTCAATAGGTATACAATAAAAACTAAGGTATAGTGTAATTGACAGTAATTTTTTTTGCTTGTTTTTTGAAGGTATATAAAATATGGGTGCAAGTTACAATTGCTAGAACCTTAGATTCGATGAAATGTGGTGTTCATGGTTCCCAGATACGAAGCCTGGCACAGCAAAGGAGGTTAAACAAATATTTGTTGAAAGAAATCAATGCTGGGCCGGCCCCGTGGCTTAGCGGTTAAGAGCTTGAGCTCCGCTGCTGGCGGCCCAGGTTCGGATCCCCGGCGCGCACAGACGCACCGCTTCTCCGGCCATGCTGAGGCCGCGTCCCACGTACAGCAACTAGAAGGATGTGCAGCTATGACAGACAAGTACCTACTGGGGCTTTGGGGGAAAAATAAATAAATAAAATCTTTAAAAAAAAAAAAAAGAAAGAAATCAACGCATCCTTCAAGATGGAATACAGCGGGTGGCCCTGAATGCCCTTCCAAGAAAAGGGGTCTTACAGAAAACATTTTCCTGCATAGTAAGATTCTCACACTGCCCAGGGATCAGCTTTTCAGAGCCATCACTGTCACCCTTCAATCTATTCAATGCCAAATTCTGTTTCAAGGAGCTTAACATAGTAACAAAAAAAAATGAGTTTTATCTATATCAGTTTAACTGCCTAAAAAAATTTTTTAAAGAGTTTTAGAAGTCATGTCATTTCATCATTTCCAATTCTTATTATAACTCTCAAGATAATTTTGTTAGTAATTCCCACAGAGAGAACTCTTCCAAGTTTGTGCAAGGGTTTTGTGCTGGCTCACTACGTGCCAGGACAAAATGCTCTTTGTGCACTAAACCGGAGCTGCTGCAATTGAAACATGAAATCTCCCCTGAATAGGCAATCAATCTTATCATGACTATCCACACTGTAATTGATTTCTGGCAATATACACTTTTAGATGAACACCATGTAAAATGCTTTAAAAAATTATGCATATCCTACAATGAAATCTCCAGTTTCACACTACCATTTGAGTTAGGTCAGGTTTTCTGATACAACCAGCATTATAGTATGGAAGCAATTTCATCCACAGGATAGAGAGAAATGAAGAGTAAAAGAAAGCTCCATCTTTTGGAATCTTTAAAGGGTCATGATCAGTTTGTAGACCATTTGGTAAAATTAGTAAGTAATCTACTGATTACTTAGTTTGGTACATTCATAATCTTCCTTTGGTGACAAAGATTGGCAGTTTCCCAAACCTAATTTCATTGTTTATCGAGATAAGAGAGAAAAGAGAATCTTCTGCACCTGCCTTTCTTTCTTCCCATTTCTGTCAACTACTAGCTGTGTAATCTTTGGCAAGTCACTTAACCTCTCTTTGCTGTGGCATTTTTTTTCTTTCTTAACAGTAAAATGAGGATTATAAAAGTGCATACCCCATAGGTTTGTTTGAAGTAATAAATGAGTTAATACCTATAAAGCATATTTATAATACCTATAAATACCTATAGAGGAGGTCCTAGCACATAGAAGTCCCTAATAAATCTAGCTATTATTTTTATTACTACTGGACATACATCAGAGAAGAATGAATAAATAGATTAATGAATTAGTGAAAGAAGAAGAGGAATATAAAGCTTGACCTTCAAAGGTGAGATTAATGAATTAGTGAAAGAAGAAGAGGAATATAAAGCTTGACCTTCAAAGGTGGTTAAGATTTCAATGGAAAGAGAAGATGGAGGTTAAACACATTTATTACTGCTATTCATAAACCTTCTTCCTGTCTTCTCCCCTCACCCAGAGTATAACTTAGATATAATGAGCACAGCACAAGAATTTTGCTTCAGTAGATCAGAGCCAACCTGTGGCTTCTCAAGTAACAATGAAAAGAAAAGAGAAGGAATGATGAGTGTGCTCTTCAAGAGCACATCCCACCATGTATCCAGCTGTGCCAGGCACAAGCATGATTATATGGGATGCTGAAAGAGTAGGGGACTTTCTGCCAGCCCTTCTGTCCATGCATTCCAGCCTGCACTACCTAAGATGCATTGGTTTTTGTGCACTTGACAACTTACCAGCTGTGTAATTTTCTGAACATTGCTTACATTTGTACGACAGCTAGAAAAAGACCTGCTACAGCTACAGGGTAAGTATTCAAAAAATGTTAGTCCCCCCAAATACATGTAAATATTTTAGATTAGTCCTCTACAGAAACAGCAGCTTGCATTGAAGTGTAAATAACTCTAGTTAATATCATTTCTCCTCTCTGTCCTGGCTGAGTATCTGAATTAGGTAGAGAACAGTTATATCACAATCATATATGTCGTTTGGGTATCTGTGAGACTCATTTCTATATGCTGCTCCAAACAGACATTCTATAAGAAACGTGATGCAATCAATTCCAATGGCTTAAGAGTCTTGAACAGCATACCAAATTTTAAATGCCAAAGTTTAATTGAAATTTGGCATATAGATGAGAACTTCTGCATGTACTGAAAGCAAGCAGAAGATTCTTAAACAAAGAGCAATCACAGATGGTAATTTTATCCAACTGGATCCAATTATATTTAGCATTTTTTATGAAAGAGGGAGAAAAACAAGAACGGACTCAAGAAAATGTTTTTCTTTTATAATTTACTCTCTAAGAGGCAAAGATGAATTGGCTTATGAAGTTACTTCTTATAACTCTAGGAACATAACTGTCTAGAGGAAAAAAATATACAATGTCCTCCTAGAGGTAAACAAATGTAGGTATTTCAGCACATCTGGCAAAAACTCCACAACCTACAATGTTGACTCCCTAAAAAAAGATGTTTCATGATAATAATTTGTTATCAGCTGATGTTGATTACTTCAAGCCAGAGGAGGTTTGGAAACAAAATAGGTGATTTCTGTCATGCAGAACACAGACCCCCAAAGTGGTCAATTAAAAGAGAACTACCATTAGTCCAAGTGGCTGGAGGAGATGTTGATTCCTAACTGAAGAAGGGGAAGCAGATCAAAAGGTGATTTTTATACTTGCTTTTCTCCTGGGAGTAGCTTGTAACTGCAAACCCTTAACCAAGGGCCAAGTCTTTGCTTTATGGCTATAGACGCTAATTCAAAGAACATAATAGATACTAGGATTCTCTCTGAATTCTAAACCACTATGTATGTATAAGAAATCATGATATCACACCTGCTCACTTTGATTGATTTTATTTATCATTTGATAAGTATGTTCTTGTAAGGAAATGAGCCCCCTGATTTTATGTGGAAATCCCTTATACTGCTGCCAGATAGTCATGTTCTGATGTGATGCCCCTTTGGAGTCAGAGAGTGAACTTACTCTGTGGATAAGTGGTGGGGTCTTTGCTTTAAGGAGTGGAAATACCTAATGTCAATGATCTAGGGAAGAAGGAGATCCTAGAAAAAGAAACAGAGTTTGAAAGGCATATCTTACACTGGATAAAGTCGGAGTAGGGGGCTCCTTCATCTCTCTAGGCTAGGACTGACTATTAAGGGACAACACTGTTTGAGGCTGGTCTGAGAAGCGGAGGGAAGAATGCTCTCTGCCAGTTGGATGAACCTTGGGGCTAGGCAGGGGTCAGTTGTTAGGAGACTCCATGAAGGAGCTAGAAGAGCAGTTATAGCCAGCCAGGAGTTTCTCTCTGTATTCATTCTCTTCCGTTATCCCTGAGCATTTGACAGGTGCTGATAAAGGTGTAACTTCATCTCAGAGGGAACTTGAAGAAGAACCTGGGGCTAGAGAGCTAAAAGGAGAGCAGCCTGGTAGTGACAGTAGTGATTAGTGACAGGTTCCCAGAAGAAGGGGAATCTCCGTGGACAGGCAGCTGGAATATAAGATATGGGTGTCTGCTTCGATGTGGACATTCACTCTTCTAACTTAGAGGACTGAGGTGCTATTTTATGAAAGGGGCTGGAATCAGTTTACCCTTTGTTAGAATAAACATTGAGGAAATGATCTTGTCTTTGTTGAGGAATAAATTAATTAGTGCTTTCTCTTTGCTAGACACTATGCTAAGTGTAGAGGGATGAAGTATAGCTCCACCTCTAGAGGCTTATAGTCTGGTAAAGGGAAAGAGATACGTGAACAAATAAGTGTAAAAGACCATAACAGATGTTTAACTAGACCTATTTATCAGACATATGGAGGTAAAAATGAGGGAGAGATAACAAGCATATAAAAATTTAATATGACTTACAGGCCTTCAATCTTAAACTTCTTCAAGAGTGTAGGGTGCCCTATCAGCAATTAATGGCACAATTTCTAGCCTGCAGTCAGAATTTTTCATTCCCTTATTTATATATAAATGTGTTCCAGATACATTTTATTTTGCCTGGAGAAAAGAAGGCTGTGTTTGGGGGATTTTATTTATCTGTGGTCTCCGACATCAGGTTGCCTCTCTTAAATCAGGATTAAACATCTGGGTCCTAGGGTTCACAGATGGGTTTCATCCAAAACCATCCTGAACTCAGTAAAAATTTTAAAGGATCCATGACCCCAAAAAAAGTCATTTTTGTTCTGGGTCCTAGGGTTCACAGATGGGTTTCATCCAAAACCATCCTGAAGTCAGTAAAAATTTTAAAGGATCCATGACCCAAAAAATGTCATTTTTGTTTTTGTCACATGAAATAAAGGATAAAATTAAGAATCTCTCTGGGTTTCTCCAAGACGGTGATTTAATGATAAATCACCCTTTAAACAGGAATCCCTTTTTGTTCATATCCATGTCTAAAGAGTTCCTATCAGCAATGGAGCACCAACTTTGTATAAAACATTACATTAATAACTAGAGAGTGAACAATGCCTTTATGTAAAAGAAGAACCATAGTTTTTCAAAGCTATACATTATATCATCTAGGTATTGAGACATTTTGAGTGCATGTAGTTTGAAATTTAAATCTTACTCATTCAAATTTCTTATATTTTGGTTCATTTTTAATATCTCCTCTTATCCTTAGTGTTCTGCAATTTTAATATGATATGTTTAAATTGGTTTATTTTTCTGTATTACACTGATATTGTTGTACTTCATAAACACCAGACTTCACCATTTCTGGAAAATCATCACCCATTATCTCAAATGTTGCCTCTCCCCATTCTCTGTATTTTCTCCCTCTGGAACTCCTATCTTCTTGTTCCATGACTCAATAAGGTTTATATTTTCTATTTCTTTATGTCTCTGCATTCTGGGTGTTATCATCAATTATACTATGGCTAATCTGCATTTTAACCCTTCCCTTGAGTTTTTTATTACAAAATCATATTTTCATTTATAGATTTTCTATTTGTTTTTTTTAAATGTCATTCCTTTCTTAGGGTTTGATTTCTTCTGATATATTGTTAATATTTTATACATACTCATTTTATTTTCTCTTTCATGTTGTTATATTATCTCCAGTTCTTAAGGATCCAATACTGCTGTTATGACTTACGCTGATTCTCCCTCATGGATTGTATCATCTGCTGACTCTCATTCTTGGTTGATTGTTCCCTTGTGTGTTTTGTTATGCATTATAGTGAGCATTTCTTTGGCAGGGCTTGCTGTTTTCTTGAAAATCCTTGGCAGTCTAGGTGGTTGATACTATACTTTCAGAACAGATTTGAGTTTTACTCTTGTAGGAGCCCCAGGGGTATTTTTCAGCTTGATGATTTCTAGGTCAGCTAGGTAGTGTAAGAAACAAAAGCAAAAACAAAAACTCACATGACATGCAGGCTCAAAGAATGAAATTCTTAGGGGAAGATTTCTTTTCCTCTTACTAATAAAGTTTCTTGTTCTCTGTGCTGGTGGCATATTTTTCTAGCCTAATTTTTCATTAAAATAAGGGTCCTGGTTTTATGCAGGGGCAGGGATGTCAGTTCCAACTCTCTGCCTCATCTGGGGCCAAGGTCTTAGCTTCCCTCTGCCTCTTATGGACATTAGACTCCAACTTCCTTGGTCACTCAGATCCATAATACCTGGGGCAGCCACAGCATCAGTTCACAAGTCTATACTCTGGCTTTTAACTTCTCTACTTTTGGCACATTTTATCTGGTTTTGCTAGATGTTTGTCATCATAAATTTTTTAGATTATCTTAGTCTACTATATTGCCACAGCTTTAGTTTACAGTTTATTATTTCATTATTCATAATTATTTAATCAATTAGGCCTCCCAAGCAGAAAGTTTGGTTGGACTGTGTATCAGATCTTGAGAATCAGAAACCTTTGACATTATTTTTTTATGTCCTGACTTCTTCCCCATGTTCAGAAGTGATAAACTAGAGATGTATTTTTAAGTTCTAAATGAAGAAACTCTGATATACCTCCTGGCATCCTGGCAGAATATGGACCATTTCTTGCTAATCACCATTACAAATTGATCACAATTGAGCATATCAATTGATTTACAATTAAAACTTGGAAAAAGAGGGAATTTGAGTCTTTTTCTTCTAAATACTATTTCAAAATGTTACTGCTTACACTATTAAGGTCTGAGAATACGTACCTGTTCTCAAACAAGATATTTTGCCACAATTTTCAGTAGTAAAAGCCTCATAAATATATGTAAAAATCTTTCTACATAAATGAACTACAAAACTGAATTTTTTAGCAAGAGTCATAGAATTTATCCCACAGAAATGACAACTTGCAAAAATTTGTGATCTTATAAAAGGGAACAATCTCAGTGATTTGAGAAAATGGCAATACTCATATCTAAAGTGTACTAGTAATTTCCACTTTAACAAACAATTTCCCACTCTGGGAAAATATATGAAATTGTTTAAATCACAAGTCAAAAACATATGGAAGGGCTTATTTGTACTCTGTACCAGCGGGAAGTATTTTCTTCAGCTCTTTCTCAGACACCATAGGTGTGAAGTACTGTTGTTTATTGCTTAAAATTTTTCAGTTACTTGATTATTCATCTGGAAAAAATAAAAACCTTGCCAGAATAAATAGTGATGAAAAGTAACTATAGAATCTTTTGGAAATAGATTCAGACAAGACCAAACTCTTATTCTGGAACACGGCTCACTCTTAAATTTATTATAGTATCTCTGACATGACACAGGGGGTGCTCATTACGAATTGAAGCACATTAAAATATTTCTGTTCATCTCTCTGCTGCTCAGGTCTGTCCAGAAAGAGTGGTCTGAGATCCCTGAACTAAGAGAAAAAATACATATTCTCTAAATAATAGATAATGTAAAGAACTAGACAAATCAATAAGGCAGTAAATCATATTTGGAGAAAGCATTGTAGAAACTTTTCGGGACAACTTGGAATTATTTATTTAGTCTCTCTCACTACTAATATATAACCACAAGTTTAAAAAATCAAATTATTTGTCCCACAGACACAGTTACAAGTGGTTATAGAATGATCAGATGATAAAAATAAAAAAGAAGAGATTTTGTGTGTGGGAGGGTCTAATTTTTAAAAAGCAGCACAGCTTTTTCACGTTGCTAAATTTAGCGGCAGGTAGCATTAACAAACATATAACCCTCAGGCTTAGTAGATCTCAAGTATAAGCCAATAAAAAAGTCCTTCTATGTTTTAAACGTACACCCTCAAACCAAATTTGAAAATAGCCTTATTCAGAATATCCAGGATTGACTTATTTATTTATTTTTGAGGGAGATTAGCCCTGAGCTGACATCTGTCACCAATCCTCTTTTTTGCTGAGGAAGATTGGCCCTGGGCTAACATCCGTGCCCATCTTCCTCTACTTTACATGTGGGACACCTGCCATAGCATGGCTTCATAAGCAGCGCAGAGGTCAGCGCCTGGATCCGAACCTGCTGAACCCCAGGCTGCAGAAGCAGAGCCCGCAAACTTCTGCGCTGTGCCACCAGGTGAGTCCCTGACATTTTTCTTTCTATATTTTTTTCTTGGCATATATCTCTTTGCTACTCAGAGTGTGGTCCATGGACTAGCAGCCTCCACATCATCTCAGACATTGTTAGAAACCCAGAATCTTGGGCTGCACCTAGGCCCTACTGAAGCCGAATCTGCATTTTAACAAGATCGCCAGGTAATTCATATGCCCATTAAAGTTTGAGAAGCTTTGAACTATAAGACATAGAAATGTTTCCTAATTTAAGGTCAAGTACAAGATTTCTTTGGGGGGTGATTAAAATTTCATGGAATTAGATAGTGGTAATGGTTTTACAATTTTGTGGATATATTAAACACCACTGAACTGTGCAACTTAAATGGGTGAATTTTATGGTATGTGAAATATATCTTAATTTTTTAAAAAGGGAAAAAAGATAAGCAATAGTAAATGCTGTCAAATTGTACAGCACATAGATTAATGGAACGGGTTCCAACTTGTTTCTTTTCCTCTTGGGGGGAAATTAGACGCACCATATCTTGGGGCTCACCTCTTGCTGCGAAAGAGGACCACAGCAGGCCTTGATTCTGGGCAGCCCTGACCAACGATCAGAAGGCGCACCCCACCAACGTCTGCCAGGACCCCGTGGGGGCGGAAACCCCCCCCCCCCACCTCCAGAGCTGCTTACAGAACTGCTACTGAGAACTGCTTTCCTCGGGAAACCGCATGCAGATGGATGTGACGTGTCAGGAAACCAGACTACCTAATCAAGTAAAGGGGCAAAGAGGCAGAAATGCTATCTGCCAGCTGCACGTGTGGTCCCAGGCGTGTGGGGGAGGGGAGACTTCTCCCCCATTCCGCCCTCTGCCCGCCCCCACCCCCAAATTCGAGATTCTTAAATAAAATCTCTGTCGTTACTCCTAGTCGACTACAAATGACCTCGACCCCGTCGCTTCTACAGTTCACAGTCTCTCAGCCTGCGCCCTTAACAGGCTCGTCTCCGCTGGATGCCCTTGGTAAAAAGCTTCGCGCGGGTGGGGAAGCCTAGAAGTTCTATTTCCCTGACTTGACCCGGTGACCCAGAGGCGGGGGAGAGGATGTTCCGGAGGCAAATCCACTCCCTCCCACACACATCTTCGAACTTTCCCGCTGTCTGGCAGCCGGAGGACCTGTGCGCGCCACCTGAAGGGCTAAGGCAGGCAAAGCATATAGATGCCCGGGCGCGCGGGTCCCCGAGTTCCCTGGGCGCACCTAGGCAGCGCCAAGGACCCTTAGAGGTGTAGTCATCTCTCCCATGTAGGCTGAGTCATGGGGGCGCAAATTTGAATGAGTCCCCTATCCAGAGCATGCGTTTGGCGCAGCAACACTTGGTCTCTTTGAAGGCGCAAGTGACGTCCAGACTGAAGAAACTGACCAGACACCTGATCACCTGTAGTGATGTTGGTACCCCGCGGTCTCACTCTGGTGGACAAACATACCTGTATCTGCTCACCAGGAGCAAAGCTAGACCCGCGCGCGCCCCTCCGCTCACTCGGGTCCCAGCCCAGGCTCGCGCGGCCCTTGGAGGGACACACGCGTGTTCAGGCGCGCGCGCGCGGACCTGGCTCGTACCCTTCTGCAAGCGCACAGCCTCCCACCGCGCAGCCTGCGCCCAGCCCGGCCGCGGCGCCCGCACTTACAAGCAGGGGTAGTAGCCGTAGGGAGGCAGCGGGGGCTGCGGGCAGCCGTCGTCTCCCAGCTCCGAGTCCATGAGCAGATAGTCCTGGCTCTCGTTGCGTCGCGCGCCGCCTCCGGCCGCTACCCGGGGAGAGCCGCCCCTGCGGGGCCCGAACGCCGGGCTCTGGTTCATGGCGGGAACGCCCGACTGGCCAAGGTCCCGCTCCTGGGAGAGGCGCTTTGGCAGTTCCAGTGGGGACCCGGTGCGGAGGGGTCCGCGTCACCCGCTGGACTGGCCCGGGGCAGGCTGGTCCCCGAAGGACGAGGGTGAGACAGGGGGTGCGGACGCCCGCCTGTGTGAGCTCCGCGAGCGGCTCCCACGCTGGCCTGGGGAGAAGTCACCACTTGGTGGAGGGGTGGGGGGATCACAAAGGGGACCTTGACCTGAGCGTGTTGGGCCGAGGGGACCCCGCGAGGAGGCGGCCGAGGCTTCCTGGCCGAGCAAGCGCAGGCGGGGCGGCGGTGGCAGCGGAGCCTGAGAGCGGAGAGCAAGGGAGACCGAGCTGAAGAGTTACTATGTCAACCGACACTCTCTGGCCCTCGGCTCCCGCCTTCTCCCCCGCATCCTCGTCATGATCCCCACCTTTAAAGGGATCGGAACGACGTTCTAGAAAGCAGCAGTCAAAGGCTGTCCTGTAGCCACAACTTTCCGGGCCGGGATGAACCTAAACTAGGCGGAGTCACACACGCACTTTTTTTTTTTTTTTTTTTTTTTGCCCTAAGGGTCTGCTTATTTAGAAGTCATACAAATACACAAATTAAGAACTTTCTAGGAAGCTTCCCTTAAGTAATTGAAGAACCAAGGAAACCTGTTTTTTAAAAGAGAGACGAGTCTCTCCTTTCTCCAGACTGCCTTCATTTTCCTAGGGCATTTTCTCTCCCATTCCCAGCCCCCAAAGTTATTACAACGCTTCGCTTTAAAATGAACAGCGTTCTATGTTCCCAATGCCAGATGTTCCCAATTCCTGAGCAAACCAACAAAAATAGGCAAGCGTTTTCCGATGATACCGATAGAGGCCAACAACCTGCTTACTTCAGAGAAAAACTTTCGTTCCATCACTGCACGTACCAAAATTATTTCTCTGCCAGATGTTTCCCACATTTTGGAACTGTGTTTAATTTTGACTGTTTTAAATTCTGATTTAATCTTCATATACATGAGAAGTAAAAACTTCTCAAAAAGGATGAATCAGTATCTGTAGTAGTTCAAGCAGTAGTCAATTAGGAATCCATTCATTCATTCAACAAATATTTAATCAATGCCAACTGTGTGCCAAGCACCATTTTAGGATTCAGAGGCAAACCAGCCACATAAGGCTCCCATCTGCCTTCACAGAGCTTTCATGGAAGAGAGGGAGACAGAGATTAAACAAGCGAATGTGAAAGTATCAGAGAGAAAGGCTACAGTGAAAATAAGACAGATTGATGTGATAGTAACTGGCAGACTGACTACTTAAGATTAGGTGGTTTCGAGAGGCATTTCCAAGGAGGTGCTAGTTAAGTGGACATGTACAGGGCAAGGAGCCAGACATGAAAAGACAAGAAGCCCATTGCAGCTGGACTGAAGAAAGCCAGATTGTCTGAAATTCTATCAGTAAAGGTACCTTTGCTTCCCATGAACAGGTAGACAATGAAATGGATGTTGGAGGTGTGAGCAAAAGCAATCAACTTGATAGAGGGGAAAAGAGGTCACAAATTTAGAGCTTTCGACTTTGCCAGTATACCAAGAAATAAAGCTCAGAGAGAACACAAACCACTGTATCCTGAGGGCCTAGGTCTGTATTTCGTATAGGTATGTGGAATGAATGAATAGATGGATAGATGAAGTCCAGAAAAAAAGTAAGAAAACATTCTTGGCCACTAAAAGAAAATTTACCTTGAAAAACCAACCACGATCATTCTGAAGTATGTTATTCCTGATTTAAGAATCTCCTTTTTTGGTCTCTCAACATATGGAACCATGATTTAAAATGCATATTATTTCCTAGTAATTATACATAGCAATAAGATTCTCTGCTTGAAATTTGTTTGTTTGTGGCAATTGTTATCTGTAAGAACTCAACAGCTCTGATGCTTGAATGAATTAGTTAATAAATGCTTAATTTAAATAGTGTTAAGGTAATCTGTTTGAGAACGTCAAGTATAGGAAACACTTCAGTGGGGAAAGTAATATTCAAATGTTTTCAACCTGACTCAGATTCTGTAAGTTAAAGCAAAGTTGGAAAAGATTGGTGGTGTTAGTTGAAGTGTCAGTCTTTAACTTAAAAAACAAAAATTGAGACACAATTTATTTTGTTGTTGTTATAGTTAGTTGGGCTGTTTGTGCCTTTTCTCCTAACACTGTTTTTCATTCTCAGGTAGCAAATTTCACACTGAAAAAATTATTACTTATAATGTGACATCAATTTATCATTTTGCAAGATAAGACATGCTTTTCTCTATTATTTGAAATGTAGTTAGTACTGGACCAACAAATCCCAGGGACATTTCCCCAGGAGGGGGAAGGTGGTGTACAAAGGATTAGAAGACTGTGAAAGAGTTTATGATATGATGAAGTGGAAAGAGCATTAGGTTGGAAGTCTGAAAGCCTGGATTCTTGTTCTAACCATTCCTCTAACTGAAGCTGTGTGATTTCAGAGAGGACATTTAATCTCTCTGCCTCATTTATTAATCAGTAAGTGGATATATAATTACTGAGGACCCCTAAATCCCTAACTTTCTGCATTTTATGCTTACTATGCAGTTTTATCTCTTCAATTACATTAAAAAACGCAGTGAAATGAAGACAACTTCTCAACCAATTTTTTTTTTTTTGGTGAGGAAGATTGGCCCTGAACGAACATCTGTTGCCAATCTTCCTCTTTTTGCATGAGGAAGATTGTCCCTGAGCTAACATCCATGCCAGTCTTCCTCTATTTCGTATGTGGGATGCCTCCACAGCATGGCTTGATAAGCGGTGTATAGGTCCATGCCTGGAACCTGAACCTGCGAACCCCAGGCTGCCAAAGCGGAGTGCGCCAGCTCAACCACTATACCACTGGGCTGGCCCCTCAACCAATTATTTTTTAATCAAGTATGACAGTGTTGAGTAGATCTGGAGCAATAAAGAAAGGTGAGTTAAGAAAAAAAGCAAAAAATTGTTGGATGAGTAAGGAAATTATAGTTCTCACAGAGTCAAAAATTGCTAGGCAATTTTGTTCTGTATGTTTGTATAGTATGTTTATGGTATTAAAATAAAAAAGAACACTCGGTTGTAACTCTGAGATGTGGAGATGAAGGTAGGCTGTGTATCTCTATGGGGGTGGGGGAGGAGATGCCGTTAAGAGAGGACTTTCGTCTCGCTATACATATCTGCACTGTTTGATTGATTGGTTTTACAAAACTGGTATAATTATTATAACGCAGTGTTTTGAAAAGTCAATTGGTGCAAGGTGAGTAAAGAAAAAGGTTTGCCCTCTTGAAGGTCTCTGGCTAGGAGTCTAAAGGGAAAGAAAATGAAATTGCTACTGCTATCAGAGACAAAAGATTGAGAAAACATTATTAGATGCTTAATGACTCAAAAAGAAACTATGAAGGCGTTACATGTAAGGCTTAGGGCAGCTGCAGTTCATGAGATGCTGTTGTTGATGGGAAAACCACTGACACAAGAGATTTTCTGGGAAAAGCAGTTCCGAGTTAGTTGGCTGACAGCTACAAATAATAGTTTAGTCAGGAATTCATCTGGGTTAATTTAAAGCATGGAGACCCTGAGCCCTGACTCCTAACACATGTAGAATCCACAGGGAAAAAAACCAGAAACACCCTAGAAGCTTCAGAAGGCCTAATCTTCTATGAAAGAAGGTCCTCTGTAAATTCTGGTTTGAGTGAAATAGATGTGGATGCTACTACATCTTTGACCCTTAATTTCTCAATTTTTAACATAAAGGTGCTGTAATAATTATATTTAATATCTCTGTTGCAGCTAAAACTTTATTATATTAAACATTAGAAACAGAAAAATTAAAATAGCAACCTATTTTAATTTTTGCTTTAATTTGAGCTTAACATAGATGTCCAAAATTCTAATATTAGCATATGGGTATTTTGTAAGCACTTGAGATTACCATGGTTTCACTTAAAACAAGTCATTTTGGACTAAATTAATTTCTCTTTTGATAGAATTATTAGAATGCTTTCAGTAAACTCTTGGCCAAAGGCATTGTGTAGTATATTTGTCAGCAAGATTGAAAAATAATGGACTGAACAACAGAGGAGTGATTCATAATTAGTCAAAAGACTATTGAGAAGACTGCTGATTTATGGATCCGTGTCCACCCAGGTTCAGTAAACGGAGACATATCAAGAATGGGTGGAGCTGCTTTATAGGTACTTAGTTTCCTATCACTGGACATGTTCCAATGCAGCCTGGACCTCGATTTTCCACATATGCTGTAAAATGAATGAATGTATCTATGGTAAATTAAACGAATGCTAAGACCCTTTAAGAAAATGTCTGTAATTCAAAAATTAATTGTCATTTCCATGGATCCAAAATGCACAGTTGATAAAACTCAATATCTATTCCTGATTTATTTAAAAAGCTTAGTAAACTAAGAATAACAGACACATCTTGAACATGGCAAAGAAGACCTATTTCAGATAAAACCAACATGGAGAAATACCAGAGATGCTTCCATCAAGGTAAGGAATAAGATAAAGATGTTACTTTTATTACTTTTATTACTTTATTACTTTTATTACTATTATTCATTAGCTAAGAACTTTTACAGTAAGCCACATAAAATATGATAAATAAGAGGAAAAAATTTGAAAAAGAATATAAACCTATTAGTTTGTTGATGATATAATTGTCTACTGTAAAAAATTCAAGATATTTAACTGAAAATTATTAGATTGAGGAGTAAGAAATGTGTTTGGAATAGTGTTAGATTATAAAGATAAGCATAGAAAATTCAATAGTTTTCATATATACTAGCAATATCCAGTCAAAATATTATAAAAACTACAAAATATAAAATAAATAGAAATATATTTAACCAAGAATTATAAAACCTATGTAAAAAACTTATAAAGCTTGACTAAGACCTAATTTAAAAATGAACAAAGGCCTGTATCAAATTATATAATACATTTTATTGATAGTTCGATGAGACTGGTATTAAATTTATAGATTAATTTGGGTAGAATGTAGTATTTTCAATATTGTCTTCCCCTCTAGGGACAGGTTTTCTCTACTATTTATTTTTTCTAAGAATAAATGTGACAAAAGCAAGAAAATTCATTTTTAAAAAGCAATGAGGGGAACTTGCTCTGTAAAATATTAGATGATTTAGTAAAACCACAATAAATAGATTGGTATTCACAAAATAGAAACATTAAAAGAATATAATAGAAAATTCAGTCAAAGACCTCAGGATATAAAAGATTTTATAGTATGATAAAGAACACATCTTAATTCAATGGGGGGAAATGAAGGAATATTGAATAAATGGAATTGGGTACTACATTTCTGTCTCCACCTTTGCCAAAATAAATGGGATGCATTAAGAAGTCGAATGTAATTTTAAAAACCATAAAATCTACTAGAGAAAGATACAGGTGAACTTTAAAAAAGAAAATGTAATCTTCAGGTGGATAACACCATTCTAAGCATTCACCAAAAGCTGAAACAATGAAGGAAAAGATTTATAGAATTGACTAATAAAAGCAAAAACTTATATATGTCAATATATTGAGTTTAGAGTGTTGAACTAACCTTCCAAACCACTTTATCCCTGAGGGTATTCAAAGAGGAAGCAGCTGCAAGTTCAGCCTTTGCTGTGAGCTCATTGTTCCTTTGGCTGAACAGTCTTCTTGAAATTTAGAAAATTTCTTTTTATTTGATTCCAGTCAGCTTCATGTGCCAATGATTGCACACATTTTTTTCTAGTCACATTTCTTAGATTTGCCATATTTCATTACATGCTCACCCCCATGACTCTTACTCTCTCACTATCTCTTACAAGTGCGGACACCTGGCACATATCAGGCTGCTGTGGGAGCTCCACACCCTTAGCCATTTCCTTCACTTGAAAGGATTTGCTCCATGCCACCTAAATCCATCAGGATTTTAGCAGTAGCATCATGGCCACACCTGTGATTTGACCCTCGATGTAAGATTGAGATTTATAGGTCTTTGTGACTTAAATAATTTCACAATTTTATATTTTACTGCTTGGGGATGAAACACCGCAGCCTATTCAACCCTTACAGCTCTCTGAATTTGAGGACTCTATTCTCTTTCAATTTCACTTGTAAATTTTCTAATACTATTCAGAGTACATCTCTTTCTTGTATTAAATTGCCAATTATAGCCAACAACAACCCACATTGGCTATGGAAATTTATTTATTCAATCCTTCCTTACAATTAAAACCTCATTAGGTCACTGTCTGTCTTCCAAGTAATTGGAGATGACAGTTTTTGCCATTTTTTCTACCACATAACATGAACTGCCCTCTTTCCAGCATCTGATAACAGATTCCTTGTCAATCACCACCTGGCATCTGAGGAAATGCCACATATTTTAGTTTTGTTTGTTTGTCTTGTTTACAGAACCGTCCCGCTTCTAGTTACTAATTTCTGTGACAGAAATAAAGAGGATCATTTCTCTTGGAGGAGGTCATCGAGAGGATGTGACCATCAGCTGACCTGAGATCTGAATCCAGGCAAACAGAGGCTCCTCACCGCACCACCACCACTCCACCCCCACCCTCACCCCCTGCTGGTGCCCACCGTTCCCACAGTGAAAGTCATTTCAAGGATGCAGTCTTGAGAGAGCAATGTGTTGAAACCATCTGGACTGAATACATGACTAAACCCAGGAAAGGCCTCTATATAAACATTTAAGATTCTGGCTGGCAATGTGGAGATCTACTCATTTTGCAACCACCCACGACAAGCCTTATAAGCAAGTTCCCTTGCTTATTAAACCTGCCACCTGCCAATCTGGAGTGGTCTTCCTCCTTCTTTGGTCTCTCCTTGTCCTCCATGTAAGGGGGCCAGTTTCAGATTTTATCCGGGAAACTCCTGAGGTTTCAAACCAACAACTTCATAGTGACAAAGTGTTTAATTTGTTAGAAAATATAGCAATACCACACACAAAGCATCTCCTCCATTAATGATTTTCTAGTTTCCTTCAATACCCAAGCTTTATGAAGGTACCTAATTCTCATTATGACATTTTTTGGATACTCTTTTTAAGGGGTAAATTAATATTTACACACTGAAACTAAAAACATTTTTAACAAAATTATGTGCATTTGGTCCAGTTACATTTCAAATACAATTGATGGAACATCATCAAAAATCACAAGTAGGTTTTTTTTGTTGAGAATTAGGAAGGTTTATTGAGAATCTCTTGCTGTGATAGGATTATAGTTTGATGTGTTACCTCTTTCTTTTAAAATTTTTATTTGGAAACAATTTCAAATAAAAACTTATAGAAATGTTTCTAGAAAGTAGAAAGAACTCACATATACCCTTCATCCAAATTCACCAATTGTTGTATTTTTATTTATATTCCATTATTTGGCACATCATCATCTCTCTGCACAAATACTATTACATTTTTTTCTAAATCATTGGATATACTATGAGTTGAAGATCTCATACCCTTTTACCCCAAAATACCTCAATGTGACTTATCCTAAGAACAAGGATATATTCAGGTACAGCTGTCAAAACCAGAAAATTTAACGTTATTCAATTCTCTTATCTAATCTCCAGATCTTAATCTGATTTTGCAAATTGTTCCAAAAATGTGCTTTCTGACCATTTTGTTTGTTTGGTCCAGGACCCAATCCAGGTTCATGCATTGCATTTACATGCCATGTCTCTTTAGTTTCCTTAGATCTGGAACACTTTCTCAGCTTGTCTTTACCATGACATTGGCATTTTGAAAGTACAGGTCAGTTATGTTGTGGAATGTCCCTCAATTTGGGTTTGTCTGACATTTCTTCATCATTAGATTTAAGTTATACGTTTTGGGTAGGAATACCACAAAAATGATGCTATGCATTTGTCAATGCATCACATCAGGAAGCATATGATGTCATTTTATGCATTATTGGTGATCTTAACCTTGATCACTTGGTTAAGGTGGTAGATTCCTGGTTTCTACTGTGAAGTTATTATTTTTCATTTGTGATTAATAAGTAATTTATAGAGTGATACTTTGAGTCTATATAAATAAATACCTTGTTCTTTACCAAACTTACTCCCACTAGTTTTAGCATCCATTGATAATTCTTGCCTAAATCAATTATAACTATGATGGTTTCAAAATAGTGATATTTCTAACGTCTTCATTCCTTCTATATTCATTTGTTGGCATAGTAATGTAAGAAAGAGCCTTTCTTTCCCTACCATTCATTCATTCATTTTCCATGAACTCATGGATAAGTGTTTTATTCAAAGGGTTATTATTTGTTATTTTCATTGTTTATTTTGATGCTCACGTGATCCTAGATTTGGCCCTTTTGATTGGGCCTCTTTAAAATCACTCCACGTCAGTTTATGGAGATCCTCTTCAATCTTCTGTTTGTTTGTTGTAAATAGATGTATAGTACTCCATTATATAAATTAGGGATTGGCAAGCTCTGACCTACTGGCAATATCTGACCCACCATCTATCTTTCTAAATGAAGTTTTGTTAGTACACAGCCATGCACATTTATTTACCCACTGTTTGTGACTGCTACAACCACAGAGTTAGGTAGCTGCAACAGAGACAGTATGGGACAAAAATTACTATCTGGCCCTTTAATAAAAATTGATTATCTTTTGGTGAAAATTAATCATAACTTGTTCAAACAATAACCAATGTATTGATATTGAGATTGTATCTAATATTTTTATTATTAATAATGCTATAATGAATAACCTTACACATATGTATTGTTGGAGGTACATCTTCAGGGTAAATTCCTAGAAGATTAATAGATCAAAAGTAAACACAGAGTTTTTTGATTCTAAAAACCTGTGTCTCACTAAACTTGGGTAAAATTTAGGCGATCAGATGTTCAAATACTTATTTGTGACCCATCTTCTCCTCTTGTTCTGAGACTCCAAATGCGTGTAAGTTATTCTCAATATTGTCCAACAGATCTCTGAAGCTCTGTTTATTTTTTTCAATCTTTTTTCTTAATTTTCTTTAGATTAGATATTTTCTATTGATCTACTTTTAAGTTCTCTGTTCTTTTTCTTTGTCATCTCAATTCTGCTATTAAAATTATCCAATAGGGGCCAGCATGGTGGCACAGCGGTTAAGTGCGCACGCTCCACTTCGGCTGCCTGGGGTTCGCTGGTTCGGATCGTGGGCATGCACAGACGCACCGCTTGTCAAGCTATGCTGTGGCAGCATCCCACATAAAGTAGAGGAAGATGGGCTCGGACGTTAGCCCAGGACCAATCTTTCTCAGCAAAAAGAGGAGGACTGACATCAGATGTTAGCTCAGGGCTGATCTTCCTCACACACACACACAAAAAATTATCCAATGATTTTAAAATTTCAGATATTGTATTATTCTATTGTATTTCTATCAATATTTTCCTCTACTTCGCTGAGCATGGTTACAGTAGCTCCTTTTGAACCCTTGTCTCACAATTCCAACATCTGGGTCATCTCTGTTCATTATCTTTTCCCTTAAAAATGGGTGACATTTTCCTGGTTCTTTTTTTGTTAATTAATTTTGGATTGTATTCTGGGAAGTGTGAATACAAGCATACCTTGTTTTATTGCGCTTTGCTGTATTGCACTTTGCAGATATTGCATTTTTTACAAATTGAAGGTTTGTGGCAACCCTGCATCAAGCAAGTCTGTTGGTGCCATTTTTCTAACAGCATTTGCTCATTTCATGTCTCTGTGACACATTTTGGTAACTCTCACAATATTTCAAACATTTTCATTATTATTATGTTTGTTATGGTGATCTGTGATCAGTGATCTTTGACGTTACTATTGTAATTGTTTTGGGGCACCACAAACCACACCCATATGAAACAGAGAACTTAATTGATAAATGTGTTTTCTGACTGCTCCACCAACTGACCATTCTGCCATCTCTCTCTCTCTCCTTGGGCCTCCCTATCCCCTGAGACACAACAATATTGAATTAGGCCAATTAACCTTGCAATGGCCTTTAAGTATTCAAGTGAAAGATAGAGTTGCATTGTACATCTCACTTTAAATCAAAAGCTAGAAATGATTAAGCTTAGTGAGGAAGGCATGTCAAAAGCTGCGATAGGCCAAAAGCTAGGCGTCTTGCACCAGTTAGCCAAGTTGTGAATGCAAAGAAAAAGTACTTGAAGGAAATTAAAAGTACTACTCCAGAAAACACACGAATGATAAGAAAGCAAAATAGCCTTATTGCCGATATGGAGAACTTTTTAGTGGTCTGGATGGATCAAACCAGCCACAAAGTTCCCTTAACCCAAAGTCTATTCCAGAGCAAAGCCCTAACTCTCTTCAATTCTATGAAGGCCGAGAGAGATGAGGAAGCTATACAAGAAAAGTTTGACGCTAGCAGAGGTTGGTTTTTGAGGTTTAAGGAAAGAAGCCATGTCCTTAACATAAAAGTGCAAGGTGAAGCACCAAGTGCTGATGTAGAAGATGCAGCAAGTTATCCAGAAGATCTGGCTAAGATGATTAATGAAGGTGGCTACACTAAACAACAGCTTTTCAGTGTAGATGAAACAGTCTTGTAGTGGAAGAAGATGTCATCTAAGACTTTCATAGCTAGAGAGAAGTCAATGCCTGGCTTCAAAGTTTCAAAGGACAGGTGACTGTCTTATTAGGAGCTAATACAGCTGATGACTTTAAGTTGAAGCCAATGCTCATTTACCATTCTGAAAAATCCTAAGGCTCTTAAGAATTATGCTAAATCTACCCTTCCTGTGCTCTGTAAATGGAAAACAAAGCCTAGATGACAGCACATCAGTTTACAACATTGTTTACTAAATATTTTAAGCCCACTGTTGAGACCTACTGCTCAGAAAAAAAGATTCCTTTCAAAATATTACTGTTCATTGACAATGCACCTAGTTACACAAAGAGCTCAGATGGAGATGTACAATGAGGTAAATGTTGTTTTCATGCCAACTAACACAACACTCATTCTGCAGGTCAAGGAGTAATTTTCACTTTCAAAGCTTGTTATTTAAGATATACATTTCATAAGGCTATAGCTGCCATAGATAGTGATTCCTCTGACGGATCTGGGCAAAGTAAATTGAAAACCTTCTAGTAACGGTGCGCTATTCTAGATGCCATTAAGAACATTTGTGATTCGTGGCAAGAGGTCAAAATATCAACATTAACAGAAGTTTGGAAGAAGTTGATTCCAACACTCATGGATGACTTTGAGGGGCTCAAGACTTCAATGGAGGAAGTAACTGCTGATGTGGTGGAAATAGGAAGAGAACTAGAATTAGAAGTGGAGCCTGAAGATGTGACTGAATTGCTGCAATCTCATAATAAAATTTTAACGGATGAGTTGTTTCTTATGGATGAGCAAGGAAAGTCGTTTCTTGAGATAGAGTCTACTCCTGGTGAAGATGCTGTGAAGATTGTTGAAATGACAACTAAAGATTTAGAGTATTACATAAATTTAGTTGATAAAGCAGTGACAGGGTTTGAGAGAATTGACTCTGATTTTGAAAGAAGTTCTCCTGTGGGTAAAATGCTGTTAAATTGCATCAAGAGAAATCATCTGTGATAGGAAGAGTCAATCTATGTGGCAAACTTCATTATTGTCTTATTTTAAGAAATTGTCACAGCCACCTCAGCCTTCAGCAACCACCACCCTGATCAGTCAGCAGCCATCAATATCAAGGCAAGACTCTCCACCATCAAAAACATGACTCGCTGAAGGCTCAGATGATGGTTAGCATTTTTTAGCAATAAAGTATTTTTGTACATTTTTTTAGACATAATGCTATTGCACACTTAATAGACTACCATATAGTGTAAACATAATTTTTATATGCACTGGGAGACCAAAAAATTCATGTGACTTGCTTTGTTGCAATATTGATTTGTTGTGGTAGCCTGGAACCAAACCTGGAATATCTCCGAGGTATGCTTGTATTATGTTTTGGAGACTCTGGAAAAAGTCTGATATTTATGTTTTAAAAGCAATTCATTTGATTGAAATTAAATTGAAAACTATTTCTTCTGGGTGGCAGCTCAAATTTCAATTCAGTTCTTTTATATTTAGTTGTTACTCTGAGTATTTTCCACATGTGCATAGTTCAAGGGCCAACCAAAGACTTGGCCTGAGTTTACTCAGATAATTGGAGAATTACTCCACTCTGGCTCTCTTACTTTAGGAATCTCCCCTGACTTCCCAGCAGCTGAGATTTCCCTGAATTCTGTCCTACAAGCCATAAACACTATGGATATTTTACTGGAGTTTTACCCACCCTACTTGGTGGTTGTTTTGGCCTGTGCTGAAATAAAAGCTATAAAAGGGAAAAACTTACTCCATGTGGACCTCTTCTTCCAACTTTTCACTCTCCTCAAGAAATCCTGAGTGAATTATTCTTTCACCGTGGAGTGCCTTTTATTTCTTTTGTATTGTGTCCAGAGTTAATAGATGTTACATATGGCAGGTTTGAGTCATATGGGAATTTAATTTGTGATATGAAAGTAGGCAAATCATAGTTTGCTGAAAACCAAAGACAAGGAGACAATCGTGAAAGAAGCCAGCGGAAAATGACACATTATATACAGGGAATCAACAGTTTGATTAACCAATGATTTCTCCCTAGAGGCTCAGAAGACACTGGTACAACTTCTTTAAGTCTTATCAAATGCATTTGGAGTCATAATTAGATTGTATGGGTGTAGAGAAAGTTACCCTTCCTGGGACTTGCATGACTTTATTTTTATATCTATATATCTGGTCCATTGTGGAGTTTATTCTTGTGTATGGTGTGAGATATGGATTCACTTTTATCTTCTTTCACATGGCTACCACTTACCCCAGCACCATTTATTGAAAACATCACTTTTGTCCCAGTGTTTTTAGATACCACCTTTATTATAAAATAAATTTCCATGTGTACTTAGGTCTATTCCCAGACTTGCTATTCTATTGCATTAATGTTTGTTTATTCTTATGTGAGTTCCAAACTATTTTAATTATAGAGGATTTAGAATATATTTTAATATTTTGTGAGACTAGTCTGTTCTTTTAGCTTTCCTCTTCTGTATTTTCCTAGCTATTCTTGTATGCTTATTTTTCCATATGAACTTTGGTATCAATTTTTCTAACTCAAAAAAAAATGCTTGTTGGTATTTTTTACTGGGATCGTATTAAATTTATAAATTAATTTAAGAAAAACTGACATCTTTATGACTCTGAGTTATCATATCCAAATACAAGGGATGCCATTTTAATTTGCTCGTATCTATTTTTATATCTTGCAGAATTGTTTTACAGTTTTCTTCATATAGTTTTTACACATTTTTTGCTAAGCACATTCATAAGTTTTAAAATTTTATCGTCCTATTTTAAATATAGTTTATCTTCCATTATATTATCTAAATATTTATTTTGACTTACATGAATCCCATTAATATTTATGTTGATTTTATATCCTGATACCTTACTGAATTATTTTATTATTTCATTTTATCATTGATTATTTAGAGTTTTCTAAGAATACTATCATTTCATTTGAACTAGAAATAGCTTTTCTGGTCACCAGCCCGGTGGCATAGTGGTTAAGTGTGCAGCTGCACTGTGGAAGCCGGGGTGCGGATCAGGGGCGCGCACGACGCACTGCTCATCAAGCCATGCGGGTGGTGGCATCCCATATAAAGTGGAGGAAGATGGGCACGGATGTTAGCCCAGGGCCAATCTTCCTTGGCAAAAAGAGGAGGATTGGCAGATGTTAGCTCAGGGCTGATCTTCCTCACACAAAAATAAATAAATAAATAAATAAATAAACAAACATACGTATGTATATAATATATAAATATATACAAGTGTGTGTGTGTGCATGCTAAGGGAATATATTTGTGTGTGTGTGTGAGGAAGATTATCCCTGAGCTAACATCGTTGCCATACCTCCTCTTTTTGCTGAGGAAGATTGGCCCTGGGCTAACATCTGTGACCATCTTCCTCTACTTTGTAGGGGACGCTGCCACAGCATGGCTTGACGAGCGGTCTGTCCACGCCTGGGATCTGAACCTGTGAACCTGGGGCCGCCAAAGCTAAGGAGCATGCAAACTTAACTGCTACACTACCAGGCCAGCCCCGTCATCAATTTTTATTTTCTTGAGGTTTTTAATTTTTTTTGAAAAAAGAGGCTTTGTAAGCAACTATGGAAATAATCACATGATTTTTCTCCTTAGATTTATTAATATGGTCCATTATACTAATGGAGATCTTAATATTGAACCATTCTTGCAGTACCAAAATAAATCCCACTTTATCATTATACATTATTTTCTAAATATGGTGTGGGATTTTTCTCACTAATATTTTATTTAGGATTTTTGCACCAATATTCACAAGAGATATTGATCTGTGACATTGTTTTGGGGGCTATAAAAGTAGATGTTTTGAAAAGTATTCAGGGCCGGCCCGTGGCTTAGCGGTTAAGTGCGCTAGCTCCGCTACTGGCTGCCCGGGGTTCGGATCCGGGCGCACGCCAACGCACCACTTCTCCGGCCATGCTGAGGCCGTGTCCCACATACAACAACTATGTGCAACTAAGAAGGATGTGCAACTATGACATACAACTATCTACTGGGGCTTTAGGAAGAAAAAAAGGAGGAGGATTGGCAATAGATGTTAGCGCAGAGCCGGTCTTCCTCAGCAAAAAGAGGAAGATTATCACGATGTTAGCTCAGGGCTGATCTTCCTCACAAAAAAAAATTTTTAAAAATAAAATAATATACATAAATAAATAAATAAATGAAAAGTATTCAGAGTGTCAACAAAGGGGATGTTTATCTGAGGTATTCCTGGTGCTAAAAAACATTATGTTACTTCAAACAAAGAAGATATTGGTTAATAAATAAATTAGTTGTTTGGTGATAAGAAAGTGATGTTTCGAACATTTTGTTTCCTAACATGTTAGTTTGTAACCATATTAGATAGTTACAAATAAGTTCCTTACTGTGTTTTAGTGACACTTTAGGAAGTTGGTTGAGTGTTTGACATTGACATGAATGTATTATAGTTTTTTCCATTTAAAATAATAATAAATAGGCTTCTCATTAGTTCTTTTGCATACAATGTCATTTTTCCATGGACATATTGCTGACAATAAGCAGAAATTGCTTGTATAACAATTCTCAATGATAAAACCTCAAAATGTATGAATACTAATAAATCTACAAATAGAAATAAATTCATAATATCCGAGATTTTAACATTCCTCTTTTTATATTTGATATGGTAAATCTTTCTTTATTGAAAGATATAAAAAATTTGGCAATTGGCAAACTTGACCTAATAGTCATATGTAGAACAATGCATTGGAGCAGCGACCAGCAAACTGGGCCAAATTCTGCCTGTGGCCTGTTTTTGAATGAAACCTGAGCTAAGAACGGTTTTTACATTTTTAAGAGCTGTGAAAAAATAAAAATAAAGACAAGTGTGCTACAAAAACCATATGTGGCCCACAAAACCTAAAATATTTACTGTTTGGCTCTTCATAGAAAAAGTTTGCTGACTCCTGCACTAGACAAACTGCAGAATATGCTCTTTATAAGCACTTCTAGAATATTAAAATATCAGTCAAAGAGGAACTCATATTGGAAATTAGAATAGGTTTTTAAATAAATGATCAATTTTCTGCTTCATCTACTTGTGATGTGTTCACCAAACTCTGTTTCACTTTCCTTTTCCCTGAGCATGTAAGAAAATAACATTTGTCGGGTTCTTCTGCAGTTAGGTTGGGGCCATGTAATTGGCTATGAGGGGTTCTAAACATTTCCGCACATTAATTGACACTCTTCTAATTGATATATGGGGTCTGTGTCCCCTCCCCTTGAATTGGGATCAACTTTAATGACTCAGGACCATCAGAATGCAGCTGAAGCAATGATGTGTAATTTCCAAGGCAAGGTAAGAAAAAACCTTATTGTTTCCACTTAGCTCTCTTGGGTCACTTGTCTTTGGAATGATCCTGTAAGTCCAAATACCTTGAGGCCTTCATGCTGTGAAGAACCCAGACCACCTGGAAAGCCTACATGTGAGTATTCTGGCTGAAAGTCCCAGCTGAAATCCCACTGACGACCAGCACCAACAGCCAGACATATGCATGAAGAAACTCATGATTTCAGCCCTTATCTTGACGTGACTCCCAGACATTAAGTCTTACCAACTGAGGCCCCAGACATTGTGGAACAGAGAAAAACTATCCCTAATGTACCCTGTGTGGATATCTGACCCACAGAATCTGTAAATGTAATAAAATGGTGATTTCATGCTACTGAGTTTTGAGGTAGTTTGTTATGCAGCAGTAGTAACTAGAACACTAACCAACGGAATAGAGGCGAGAATTATATATGCTAATTTTAGACCTTGCCATAAATCCCTCTTACTCTTAAATTCTCTTCCATAGTGACTCTCTCAGAGCAGGAGGTTTGGTTGGCATCATTGTAAGATAGAAGGAGCCTGGATCCTTGAGTAACCCCCTGGAGGAGACCGGCCAATGAGAACTACCTAACCCACGTTAGATTCATACATGAGTGAAAAATAAATCTTTACTGTGCTGAGCCACTGATATTCAGATTAATATGGCCCATCCTATCTTACTAACACAAATACATTTCATAATTTGAGGGATGAAGCTAAAGCAGAATTTAGAGGAGAATTTAGCTTTAAATTCATATATTACCAAAGGAGAATGATGAAAAATTAATGATCTAAGCATCCATCTCAAGATGTAATAAAAACAAAAGCAAAATAAACCCAAAGAAAGTAAAAGGAAAGAAATAGTAAGAGCAGAAAGTAAAGGAATAAAATTCAATATAAAAAATGTACAATTAAATATCCTTTTTTTTTAATTAATGAAATTGATAAAGCTAATGCAAGACCCATCAAGAAAAGAAGAGAAAAGGTGAAAGGAAGCAATTCCAGAATTTTAAAAGGGGTTATCAATGTACATCTTACAGACATTAAGAAATAACGGAAAAAATATTATAAACAAACTTATACCTGAATGAAAACTGAAAAAATTCTAGAAAAATATATCTTATCAAAACTATCAAGGAAGAAACAGGAACTCTTACTAGTTCTATATTATTAAAGAATTAAATCAACATTTACAACTGCCCCATAAATAAAACAGTGCCAAATGACTTCATTGGAAAATTCTGTCAAACATTTCAAGAAGCAATGAGTCTAATCTTACACCAGCTTATTCACAGAATAGTAAGAGAGGGTATATTTTCCAATTACTTTCATAAGACCAACAAAGTGTTAATATCAAAACAAACTAGACAATGTAAGAAAAGAAAATTACAGGTTAATCTCCCTTATTATTCTATACAATCATGTATCTCCAGAAGTCCATCCAGAAGCCCCAATGCGTATAAGGAAGCCAAATACATAAATACTTAAAAATCATGTACATCATGAACAAATTAATTTTATCCTAGGAATATAATGGAGATTTATTATAAAAAAACCAAACAAGTTATTTGCTGCATTAATAGTTTAAAGGACAAAACTCAAAAGCTCATTTTGATACCAGCTCAACACAAGGTTGACACAAGGGAAGCCATATTGCAGGAAAAAAACCATATTGTAACTTTGAATGACCTCTGATTAACTAACCCAGCTGGTTTTACCCCACCAGGAGATATACATGCTCTGTAGATTTTATGGCCCCTCCCAGCTGCAATAAGTTGATAACTTTGTTCTTTTGAGTTCTTTAAGAATGTGATGACCCAGGGCAGAGTCTATGCTGATAACCATCATCAATGACAACCAAAAGATCTGGGTATAGGGCATTGCTCCAGTCTCTGATGCATATCCAGTAAAACAAAATATTATCAGGACCTAAGACCAGATGACCCTCCCCACCCAGAGACCAGCCCCCTATATAACTGTCCTGTAGTCTTTATTCTGTATGATGGTTCTTTCAGACATTAGTCAGCCATCTTCCCCCTTACTAGCAAGATGCAATAAAACCCTATCTCTCCTACCACCTTGCCTCTCAACTATTGGCATCTCTTGCGGTGGGCAGATGACACCCTTGAGTGGTAACAAATTGTCTCTTAATTCCTGTTTTTGGTTTTTATTCTAAGTGAATAATTAGGGATGTAGGTAAATATTTTCTAAGATATTCTCAATTTTTCACCCATTTCTGTGTCTATGCCCTGTGCCATATGACTTTGCAGTTCTTCCCACTAAAGAGGTGGAGTCAGTTTTCACCTTTTGATTCTGAGGTTGGCTGTGTGACTTGCTTTGGGTATTAGAATATGTAATCCTTTCAGAGACTTGCAAATGTGGTTCTGCAGTTCCACTTCCTCTCTTACTGTTCCTCAAACATACCAAAAGTGGTTCTGCCTTCAGGCCTTTCTCCTTCCTGCTCCCTCCATCTGGAATGATCCTCCCTATAGATATCTGCACAGCCAACTCCTTGCCTTCATTCTTGTCTCTGCTTAATTGCTACCTCATCAGAGAAGCCTTCCCTGAATATCCAAGTTTAAATAGTGTATCCATGGAAAAGAAATTCAGGACATCACTCTCTATCCTGTTTTCGCAGTTTTCTTTGTGGCACCTAATGCTAATTTGTTCATTGACTGTCTCCCCTGACTGGATTATGAGATTCAATATGCAGAAAGTTTTTCTGCATCTTACCACTGAATTCTTAGTGCCTAGTATAGTGCTTGGCATATAGTTAGTATTCTAGCATTATTTGCTACTTCAAAAATATGCCTTGGGTCTTACTGATTCAACCTTTGAACTTTTACTAATTTAGCAAAATATAATGCACCAGAACCTGACACTTGTTGGGGGTGGGAGTGAGGAAGTGAGGTAGAAGTTAGAAGTTGCTAAAAGATGGGATAGTTACTTAAAATGTGGTTAAGAGAGTATTTAACCAGAAAGTACTTAACCATGGAAAGTACGTACTTGCTATAATTCATTCTAGCTATCTCACACACTGAAAGAATCACAAACTGAATGTTCATAAAAAGTCATATGAAGAAATAGAGAGGACAGATATATTTTGGAGAACTTGAAGGAAATTTGAAGGAAGGGCTTGAAAGATGTAATGAGTAAGAAACCTAAGCATGGATGAAGCACTAATGAATGATGATCACAGTGTAAATTTGTTACTGCCCAAGCAGCGGGGTCATCTGCCCAGAACAAGACATGCCAAGAGTTAAAAGGTAAGGAGATAGGAGAGAAAGGACTTTTTATTACAGCTTGCTAGCATGGGAGAAGATGGCCAACTATGTCCAAAAGAACCATCTTACAGAACAAAGACTACAGATCTGTTATATAGGGGGCTGGTATCTGAGTGGGGGAAGCATCTGGTCTCAGGGTGGGACATCTATCTGATCTCTGGGTGGAGGCAGACATCTACTCTCAGGGTGGGGCATCCATCTGATCTCTGGGTGGGGGCAGACATCTGTTCTTAGTTACTGATGGTCTTGTTTTACTGGATATGCATCAGAGACCAAAGAAATGTCCTATACCCTGATCTCTCAGTTGTCATTGATGACGGCTATCAGTACAGACTTTCTGCCCAGGGGTCATCACAGTCCTAAGGAACTCAAGGGAACAAATTTATTAATTTATAGCAGCTGAGAGGGGCCATAAAATCCACAGAGCATGTCTGGGTTAGTTAATCAGAGGTCACTCAAAGTTACAATAGGGTTTCTTTTCTACAATATGGCTTCCCTCATGTAAACTTTATGTTGAGCCAGTATCATAAGGAAGAAAATGAAGAAAGTATCTTCACTCAAATAAAATGTATATATGTGGGGGGAAAAAAAAAACAGAAACATCTGGACTCAAATACTCAATATAGAGTAACCTATGAAACCCAGAAATTAAAGAAAGGAAAATGTATAAAACTATCTAATTGTTTTCAGTCACATCTAAAATATTTAGATGTTGAGAATGTGCATGTTTGCATAGCTGAATATGTTGTTCATAATTAGGCAGATGATAAAGGATTTGTGGTTATAATACAGTAACAGTGTGTAATAAAATGTGATCAAAGAGACAAACAATAGATGCTCAACAAAAGCTGAATTCAGAGAATTACTTTCAAGGAAGTGACTCAATATGTACGGCAGTCTTGTTCACACATAACATATACAAGCACAGAGATGCTTTTGTAGCATTAATGGAATGACTAGATGTTTAAAAAGGCAAAGAAACAAAACAACTATGTATAACAGGATAAATAGCTTGCCTAACTGAGCCTAAATTAGTCTAAGCTATTTTTAGTCTGTGATTTGGCCCTAGAAGTCCCCTGGGAATTGGAGGGAAATATGGAGAGAGAAAATTTGTTTTTTTCCCAGATGAATGATACCAAGATATTCCTGAAATACATTTTAAAAGGCTTTATGTTCCAAAGATAACTCAGTTTCTGTCAGTCGCAGAGAAAATAAAAAGGTGGAAAGCTTATTTTTATAACACAACATTTCCTCTAGTAGGTCCTCTCCAGGGTGACTACTGCCCCTTGCTATAGCCAGTGGAAATAGACAGGGATGTCAATTCTGTAAATAAGTTAAACATCTGTAAGTTAGACAAAGAATCTGGTTTTGCTCAGTTCGGAAAAATTTCTTTTTAATTTTGTTTGTATATCTCTGATCACCCTCTCAAATCCAAGTCCAGATGGTTCTCAGTCCAACATTACTTACCCAATACATATTTTTTAATGTATTGAGACTTCCGGTTTCTGGTCTAGCATATAAGGAGTTTGGAAGTTACCACTTCATCCTAACAAGTAAAAAGCGAGCCAACTGAAAAATCAACAACTCTTCTTAGATCCATAAGAGAAGGAGGTCACAGGGCAAACCACCAGAGAATCACGACTCACTAGAGCAGAAACCTCCTTGGGAACCAGCGCTGGGGTAGGAAATTCTCAACTGTAATTAACGAATTGCTGGAGGCAGTGTCAGCAAGTCTGAGAGAGAAAGACTCTAAAAAACCCAGTCACCAGAGGGCCCCCACACTTTTGCAAATTTTACCTCCTGAAACTCTATCAGGTTCTTACAGTGAATATTGAAGAAAAATTCCCCCAGCGCTTCCCACAGGAGAGGGGAAAAGAAACCATTTTGAAATATGCCAGAGCATTCTGTTCTTCTTAACAAGGTCTGCCCTCAGGAGAAACTAGTTAACTATAGCCCTGCTGGTGTTTTACCAGAACATAACTGACCTGGGGGGAGTGAAATACCCAACTCCAGCCATCTCTAGTCTTCCATGTGGAGGAAAGGAAATACTCAACTCCAGCCCCCTCTAGCCTTCCACGTGGGAGAAGGGAAATACCCAACTCCAGTCCACTCTAGCCATCCTGTCTCACCTAAGGGAGAGGAAAAAGACTGAGAAGACTTAGTGAAGTTCACAGTCCAGAGGTAAAGACTCACTATGAGACAGACATAATCATAGGACTATAGAACACTCCCCCCAACACACACATCTTACCACCCCATTACTGAAGGCCTATTAACAACAGTTCCATTTATCCAGTATATCATGTCCAGCTAGTGAGAAAAAATTACAAGATGTACTAAAAGCCAAAAAGCAGTTTGAAGAGACAGAGCAAGCATCAGAACCAAACTCAGATATAGCAGGGATATTAGAATTATCAGACCAGGACTTTAAAAAAACTATGATTAATATGCTAAGGCCTCTAATGGATAAAGTAGACAGCATATAAGAACATATGGCAATATGAGCAGAGAGTTGGAAATTCTAAGAACCAAAATGAAATGCTAGAGATCAAAAACACTGTAACAGAAATGAAGAATGCCTTTGGTGGTTTTATTAGTAAACTGGAAACAGCTGAGGAAAAAGTCTCTGTGCTTGAAGATATCCCAATGGAAACCTCCAAAGCTGAAAAGCAAACAGAAAAAACACTAAACAAAACAGAACAGAATATCCAAGAACTGTGGGACAAATACAAAAGGTGTAACATATGTGTAATGGGAATACTAGAAGGAAAAGAAAGAGAGTAAGAAAAAGAAGAAATATTTAAAACAATAACAAATGAGAATTTCCCCCACATTAATGTAGACACCAAACCACAGATCCAGGAATCTCAGAGAACACCAAGAAGGAAAAATGTCCCCAAAACTACACCTAGGTATATCATTTTCAAATTACAGAAAATCAAAGACAAAGAAAATATACTGAAAGAAGGCAGAGGAAAAAACACCCTACCTGTAGAGGAGGATAGATAAGAATTATATCCAACTTCTCAGACATCATGCGAGCAAGAAAAGACTGGAGTGAAATATTTAAAGTCTTGAGAGAAGAAAAGTACCAACCTAAAATTCTGTACCATGTGAATTTATCCTTCCAAAAATGAGGGGAATAAAGAATTTCTCAAACAAAAATTGAGGATTAAGGGAATTTGTTGCCAGTAGACTTGCCTTGCAAGAAATGTTAAAAGTTGTTTTTTAGGGAGAAAGAAAATGATATAGGTCAGAAATTTGGAGCTACATAAAGAAAAGAAGATCATTGGAGAAGAAATAAGTGAAAGTAAAATAAAAACTTTTATTTTTCTTATTCTTAATTGATCTGACAGACAACAGTTTGTTCAAAATAATAATAATCAGTGTAGTTGATTATGTATGCTTATCTGTATATATATGCTATGTGTGTGCAAAATGAGTGACAGCAATGATATAAGGGACAAGAGGGAAAAATTAGTATTATTTTGTTATTATAAGGTACTCACACTACCCATGAAGTGGTATAGTGTAATTTGAAAGTAGACTTGTATTAGTCCTAAATGCATATTGTAAGCTGTAGGCAACCATTAAAAAAAGGAAGTATAACTCAGAAATAAGATACTGTACAATTGAAAATTTGTTAAGAGGGTGGATCCCATGTTAAATGTTCTTTCCAAAATAAAATTAAATTAAAATAATATAATTAATATGCTAAAAGAGACGAGAAAGTAGAATTATATGTTAAATGTTCTTTCCAAAATAAAATAAAATAAAAATGATATAATTTATATGCTAAAAGAGATGAGAAAGTAGAATTAGATATGTTAAATGGTCTTTCCAAAATAAATAAAATAAAAATGATATAACTAATATGCTAAAAGAGACTAGAAAGTAGAATTATTATGTTAAATATTCTGTCCAAAATAAAATAAAAATAGTATAATTAATATGCTAAAAAAGGAGACAAAATAGAATCATATAAAGTACTCAATTAAAACCACAAAAAACATAAAAATAGTGGAAGACAAAAATAGGAAAAAAGAACAAAGAAAATAAATATAAAACAATAACAAATATGGTAGATATTAATTCAATTATATCAATACTCACTTTGAATGTTAGTGGTCTAAATGCATGAATTGAAAGAGATTGTCAGAGTGGGTCAAAAAACAGTACTGAATTAAATGCTATCTACAAGAAACCTATTTTAAACATAAAGACACATATAGATTAAAAGTAAATGGATGGAGAAAGATATATCGTGCTAAGAAAAGAAAGCAGGGCATATTAAATTCTGACAGAGCAGACTTCAAAGTAAGGAAAGTTATCAGCAATAAAGAGGGGCATTATATAATGATGAAGGGGTCAATTCTCCAAGAAGACATAACAATCCTTACAATCCTTGTGTCTAACAACAGAGCATCAAAATACTTGAGGTAAAAACTGATAGAAGTGCAAGGGGAAATAGGTGAATCCCCTAGAATATCTTTAATATACTTCTATCAGAAATGGACAGATCCAGCAGGCAGATAATCAGTAAGGACGTGGTTGAAATTAACAACACCATCAATCAACTAGATATAATGAACATCTACAGACTACTTTATCTAACGACAGCAGAATACACATTCTTGTCAGGCTCAGATGGAACATGCACCAAGACAGACCACGTACTGTTATGAAACACTCTCAACAAATCTAAAATGACTTAAATCATATGTCTGCTCTCAGACCCGCAACATAATTAAACTACAAATCAATAACAGAAAGGTAGCTAGAAAATCCCCCAATACTGGGGACAAAAAAATACACTCTTTTTTTTAATGCCACAGTTTTTTTATTGTGGTAAAATATACATACATAAAATTTACCTTTTTACTCATTTTTAGGTGCACAGTTCAGTGGCTTTAACTACATTCACATTGTTGGGTAACCATCACCACCATCCATCTCCAGAACTCTTTTCATCTTGCAAAACTGGAACTCCATGCCCATTAACCAGTACTCCCCATCCCTCCACCCCCAGAACCTAGCAACCAGCATTCTACTTCCTGTCTTTATGAGTTTGACTAGTCTAGGTACCTCATATAAGTAGAATCATACAATGTTTGTCCATTTGTGTCTGGCTCATTTCACTCAGCATAATGTCTATGAGGTTCATCCATTTTGTAATGTGTGTCAGCATTTCTTTCCTTTTAAAAGCTGAATATTATTCCATTGTGTGTATGCTAGTATTTTGTTGAGAATTTTTGTATTTATATCCATCAGGGATATTGGCCTGTAGTTTTCTTGTCTTGTAGTGTCCTTATCTAACTTTGGTGTCAGGGTAATACTGGCCTGATAAAGTGAATTTAGGAGTTTTCTCTCCTTTTCAACTTTTTGGAATAGTTTGAGAAAGATTGGCATTCAGTCTTTTTTAAATATTTGGTAGAATTCTCCAGTGAGGTCATTTGGTCCTTGGCTTTTCTTGCGTGGGGGTATTTTTATTACTGTTACTGATTCGATCTTCTTATTATTGATCTATTCAGATTTTCTATTTCTTCATGACTCACATGGTGCATTGTATGTTTTTAGGAATTTATCGCTTGCTTCTAGATTGTCCCATTTGTTGATGTATAATTGTTCATAGTAGTCTCTTATGATCCTTTGTATTTCTGTAGTGTCAATTGTAATGTCTCCTTTTTCGTTTATAATTTTATTTATATGAGTCCTTTTTCTTTTTTTCTTGGTTAGTCTAGCTAAAGATTTGTCAATTTTGTTTATCTTTTCAAAAAACCAATTCCAGTTTCATTCATCTTTTATATTATTTTTCTATTCTCCATTTCATTTATTTCTGCCCTCGTCTTTACTATTTACTTCCTTTTTCTAACTTTGGGCTTAGTCTGTTCTTTTTCTAGTTCTTTGAGGTGTAAAGTTAGGTTGTTATTTGAAATTTTTTTTCTTAATGTAGGCATTTATAGATATAAATTTTCCTCTTAGAACTGCTTTTGCTGCATCCCATAAGTTTTGGTACGTTGTGTTTCCATTTTCATTTGTCTCAAGATATTTTTTTATTTCTCTTTTGATTTCTTCTTTGACTTTTTGGTTGTTCAGGAGCATGTTGGTTAATTTCCACATATTTGTAAATTTTCTAGTTTTCCTCTCGTTATTGATTTCTAGTTTAATAACACTGTGGTCAGAAAAGACACAATCGATAATATTTGATAAGATTTCAATCTACTTAATTTTGTTAAGACTGGTTTTTTGGCCTAATATATGATCTATCCTCAAATGGTCTGTGTGTACTTGAGAAGAACGTGTATTCCAGTGCTGTTGGGTAGAATGTTCTGTATATGTTTGTTAGGTCCATTTTGTCTATAGTATTATTCAGATTTGTTATTTCCGTGTTGATTTTCTTTCTGGATGATCTATCCAATGTTGAAAATAGAGTATTGAAGTCCCTCACTATTATTGTACTGCTGTCTTTTCTCCATTCAATTCTGTTAATATTTGCTTTAAATATTTAGCTCCTCCAATGTTGGGTGCATATATTTACAATTATTATATCTTTTAAAGAACTGATCCCTTTATCATTACATAATGGCCTTCTTTGTCCCTTGTGATCCTTTTTTACTTAAAAACTATCTTGTATACTATAAGTATAGACAATGCTGCTCTTATTTTGTTACCATTTGCTTTGAATATCTTTTTCTATCTCTTTGCTTTTAGCCTATGTGTATCCTTAAAGCTAAAATAAATATCTTGTAGACAGCATATCGTTGGATCTTTTTTTATTATTCATTCAACCACTCTATGTCTTTTAATTGGGGAATTTAATCTATTTATATTTAAAGTAATTATTGCTAGATAAGGACTTACTATTGTTATTTTGTTAATTATCTTCTGGATTTTTGTAGATCCTTTTTTCCATTCTTTCTCTTGCTGTCTTCCTTTGTGATTTGATGACTTTTTGTGGTGAAGTGCTTTGGGTCATTTCTCTTAATTTTTGTGTATATTTTACAGGTTTTTCCTTTGTGATTACCATAAGGCTTACATTAAATATCTTATAGTTATAAAATCCTATTTTAAGCTGATAACAACTTGATTTCAATAGCAGACAAAAACACTATACTTTTACTTTTCCCTTCCCACATTTTAGGACATTGATGTTACAATTTACATCTTTTTTAAATTGTGTATCCAACAGCAAATTATTAGAGTTATAATTATTTTAACATATTTGTTTTTTAACTTTTAAACTAGAGTTAAAAGTGATTTATGCACCACCATTACGATATTAGAGAATCTGACTTTGACTATATATTTACCTTTACCAGTGAGCTTTATGTGCTTATATGTTTGTACATTGTTAATTAGTGTCCTTTTATTTCAGCTTGAAGAACTCTCCTTAGCATTTCTTGTAAGGCATTTTTAGTGGTGATGAACTCCCTCAGCTTTTGTGTGTTTGGGAAAGGCTTTATCTCTCCTTCATTTCTGAAGAATAACTGCTGGGTATAGTATTCCTGATTAACAATTTTTTCCTTTGAATCTTTTCAATATATCATCCCACTGTCTTCTGGCCTTCAAGATTTCTGCTGAGAAATCCACTGATAGTCTTACAGGGACTCTCTTGTATATGATGAGTCGTTGACAATACGCTTCTAAATAAAACATAGGTCAAAGAAGAAATCACAAGAGAAATTTAAAAATATTTTGAACTAAATGAAAATGGAAACACAACTTATCAAAAGTTGTGGGATGCAGTGAAAACACTGCTTAGAAGGAAATTCATAGCATTGAATGACTATATTCATTCAATCAAAAGAAGAAAGATCTAAAATCAATCATCTAAGCTTATAACTTAGGAAACAAAAAAAGAGAAGCGCGTATTAAATCTAAAGTAAGCAGAAGAAAGGAAATAATATAAATTAGAGCAGGATCAATGAAATTGAAAACAAGAAATCACTGGAGAAAATCAATGAAACCAAAAGCTGGGTCTTTGAAAAGATCAATAAAATTAGGCAGGCTAACTAAGAAGAATTAGCCAGGTTAACTAAGAAAAAAAGAAAGGACACAATTTCTAATATCAGGAATGTAAGAGGAGACATCACTACCAATACCAAGGACATTAAAAGGATAATCAAGAAATACTATGAACAACTTTATACCCACAAACTTGGGCAACTTAGATGAAATGGACCAATTTCTTGAAAGACACAATTTGCTAAAACTCACACAAGAAGAAATAGACAATCTGAATAGGCCTATATCTATTAAAGAAATTCCATAAATAATTAAAAATCTTCCAAAACAGAATGTACCAGGCCCAGATGGGTTCATTGGTGAATTCTATCAAAAATTTAAGGAAGAAATTATACCAGTTCTCTATAATCTCTTCCAGAAGACTGTAGACAAAGCCAGAAAAAGACATTATAAGAAAACTACAGACCAATATCTCTTGTGAACAGAGATGCAAAAATTCTCAGTAAAATATTAGCAAATCAAATCCAACAATGTATGAAAAAAATGATATGCCAGGATCAAGTGGTATTTATCCCAGGTATACAAAGCTGGTTCAACATTCAAAAATCATTAATGTAATCCATCACATCAACTGGCGAAAGAGGAAAAATTACATGATCATATCAATAGATGCATAAAAAGCATTTAACAAAATCCAACACCAATTCATGATAAAAACTGCCAGTAAACTAGGAATAGAGGGGCATTTCCTCAAATTAACAAAGAATATCTGCAAAAACCCTACAGCTAACTTCATACTTAATGGTGAGAAACTTGACACTTTCCCACTAAGATCAGGAACAAGGCAAGAATATCCCCTCTCACCACTCCTTTTCAACATTGTATTGAAATTCTAGTTAATGCAACAGGACAAGAAAAGGAAATAAAAGGTATAAAGTTTGGAAAGGAAGACATAAAACTGTATTTTTTTCCAGATGACCTGATTATTTGGGTAGAAAATTCAAAAGAGTTGACAAAAATAACTCCTGGAACTAATAAACGATTATAGCAAGGCTACAGAATACAAGCTTAATGTACAAAAATCAATTGCTTTCTTATATTCTAGCAATGAACAAGTAAAATTTGAAATTAAAAACACAATATCTTTTATAATAGCACCCCCTCAAAATTGAAACACTTAGGAAAAATCTAACAAAATATGTACAAGATCTCTATGAGGAAAACTACAAAAGTCTGATGAAAATATCAAAGCATTAAATAAATGGAGAGACATTCCATACTCATGGATAGGAAGACTCAGTACTGTCAAGATGCCAGTTCTTCTCAACTTGATCTACAGAGTCAACGCAATTGCAATCAAAATCTCAGCAACCTATTTTATGGATATCAGCAAATCAATTCTACCTGGAGAAGCAAAAGACCCAGAATACCCAACACAATATTGAAAGAGAAGCACAAAGTTGGAGGACTGATATTACCCAACTTCAAAGCTTACTATAAAGCTATAGTAATCAAGCTAGTGTGATATTTGTAAAAGAATAGACAAATAGATCAATGAAACAGAATAGAGAGCCTAGAAATAGACCCATACAAGTATAGTCAACTGATCTTTGAAAAGGGGGCAAAGGAAATACAATAGAGAAAAGAAAGTCTTCCCAACAAATGGTGATAGAACAAGTGGACATTCGTATGCAAAAAAAAAAAAAAGAAAATGAATCTAGACACAGACCTTTCACTCTTCATGAAAATTAACTAAAATGGATCACAAACCTAAGTATTAAATGCAAAACTATAAAACTCATAGATGATAATATAGGAGAAAATCTAGATGACCTTGGAGTTGGCGGTGACTTTTTAGATAGAACACCAAAATCACAATCCTTGAAAGAAAGAATTGATAAGCTGGACTTCATGAAAATTAAAATGTTCAGCTCTGCAAAAGACACTGTCAAGAGAATGAGAAGACAAGCCACAGACTGGGAGGAAATATTTGTAAAAGATATCCCTGATAAAGTACTGTTATCCAAAATACACAAAGAACTCTTAAAACTTAACAGCAAAAAAACAAACAGCCTAATTAAAAAATGAGCCAGTGACCTTAACAGACACCTTATCCAAGAAGATATGGAGATGGAAAATAAGCATATGAAACGCTGCTTCTACATGTCATCAAGGAAATGCAAATAAAAAAAAAAAAGACAAAGAAATACCACTACACACCTATTAGAATGGCTGAAATCCAGGACGCTGACAACACCAAATGCTGATGAGGATGTGGAGCAACAGGAAATTTCATTCATTGTTTCTAGGAATCCAGAAAGGTAGTTGCTTTGGAAGACAGTTTGGCAATTTTTTACAAAACTAAACATACTCTTACTATATGATCCAGCAATCATGCTCCTTGGTATTTACTCAAAGAAGTTGAAAACTTATGTCTACACAAAAACATGCACACACATATTTATAGTAGCCTTATTCGTAATTACCAAAACTTAGAAACAGCTAAGATGTCCTTTAGTAGGTGAATGGATAAAAAAACTATGGCACATCAAGACAATAGAGTATTACTCAGTGCTAAAAAGAAATGAGCTGTCAAGCCATGAAAAGACATGGAAGAAACTTAAATGCATATTACTAAATGAAAGAAGCCAATCTGAAAAGGCTACATACTGTATGATTCCAACTATATGATAATCTGTAAAAGGAAAAACTATGGAGACAGTAAAAATATCCGTGGTTGCCAGGAATTGGGAATAGAGAGGGATGAATAGGCAGAGCACAGAGGATTTTTAGGGCATTGAAGCTACTCTGTATGATACTATAATGATGGATACATGTCAGTATACATTTGTCCAAACCCATATAATGTACAACACCAAGAATGAACCTTAATGTAAACTATGAATTCTGAGTGATAATGATGTGTCAATGTAGGTTCATTGATTGTAACAAATGTATCACTCTAATTGGGGATGTTGACAACACGGGAGGCTATGCGTATGAGGGGGCAGGGGGTATATGAGAAATCTTTGTAACTTCCTCAGGCTGCCTGACTCCCAGGGAAATCTAACTTTCCTTTTAAAAGCATTTCCCTTCTCTTCTTGAAAATTCTTCTCTCTTTTTGAATATTGCCTAAACTTAAATTCTTTCTTGCTAACTTTCTTTCTCATACCCTGCTACATGAAGTTTGATTCCATTTACTGTCTTTATCCTAAAAGCTTAGCAGTCTTTCAGAAACTAAGAAAATCAGTTTTCCACAAAATGTTGACAAACAATCCCAAAATACATTGTTGAGATTTTTCTGGCCCAGAAGCAAAGGAGGAAACATTTCTATGTGTTTTTGTCCGTATGACAAGGAGACTTCTAAGGTGATCAAATTTGACATAAAACTACCCTGGACTCTTAAACTCTTCTGTTGATATTCCCATATAACGTTTTCTTAATCTTTAGGATAAATCCCCTAAAGAGGGTTGTGAGTGTGGGGTGCGGATTCACACTCTGGAGATCTGAAGGAGGATTTACTCTGTGGGAGAAATACAGAGCAAAGAACACATTAGCGCAGCTAAGTTCCAAAAAATACCCACAAGGGTATCCTTGTATAGCCTTAACTTCTGATGTGTTTTTCTCATAGTCTATAGAGATTATCTCATGAAGTATGCAAGTTAAAAACTACCATGGCCTCTTTCCACCAAACACACACCATCTTATAATTTCCTTGTTACGTTGGACCTTCCATCCCTGTGTGAGGATACTATGAAGAGCAAAAGGGAGAGTGTCCTGATGCACATTCACTTCCACACTGATTCATAAGTCAAGGGATCAGCAATGCATGAGTACCTCTCTAGAACATCCCTTATGAGGGAATTCTCAGGGAGTTCCTACAATATTTTTTCTTTTATATTACAGACCAAATATTTATGTTAGAAAACATAAATAAGTAAAACACTAAAAGTAAAAATTATAATCCTACCACCCCAAAACAACCATTGTTAACATTTAATGTATATTCTTCCAAAATTTTACCTTTCCATTTATGCTTATCTTTTTTTTTTTACAAAATTGGCATATTCTATAGATACTTTCTGTATCCTACTTCTTTCACCTAACCACAAGTGGTAAATATCTCCACATGTGACTTAAATATTCTTTTATAATAACATCTTTAATGGCTGGATAGTATTCAAATCATCACATAGCTGTATCATAATTGGTTAAGAATGATATCTTATGGTTCCATTAATTTTGTATTGTTTGTTTACTTGTAAGCTCAAACTTTTTCAAATATTTGAATAGTAGCTCTTTCTGAAGGTTTGAATATTTGATTTTGTTTATATTTCTCTCTCTTCATTCAATAAGCATTTAGAAAATTCCATTTGGGTACTATGTTAGGCCTAATGAGGACAAAGATCAATACATTTAATAAATGTTCTGATTAGAAGTTATGCAACTACTAAGAAATCTTAACTCTCTTTAATCCTAACTCTACTGGTGGAAGAAAGGTTCAGAGATGAACCTTGATGAGGAGTTCAGGTTTAAACAGTCATTTGGAGTTAGCCAGGTGAAGGGTGAAAGGAAGGAGTGTTTCAGGCAGAGAAAGCCTATGTCCCACACACTTATGATAAGAGAAAATGTCATTATCAGGGAACTAGTTCAGTATCCCAAAAGTGTAAAAGAGAGGGCAGGACAAGAAAGATAAGTCTACAGAAATACTCAGGGTCAAACAATACCCAGAGGTTGAGTCGTTGTCCTGAAGTACATGGTGAATCTTTGAAAAGTTTTAAGCATGCAAGTGACAGACTTAGGTTTTAGAAATAGTACTCTGTTGTGAATGCTGGAATGGAGTAGAAGGAAATAAACCTTGATAGGAATACTGACTCCAACGATCTGATAGAAAACAATTGAAATAATGCTGATTGATAGAAAACAATTGAAATAATGCTGATTCTTTAAAAAATTATTTTATTGAGTTCATAGTGGTTTATAACATGGTATAATTTCAGGTGTACATTATTATATATGAATTTCTGTATAGACTGCATTGTGCTCACCACCAATAGCCTGGTTTTTGTCCATTTCCATACACATGTGCCCCTTTACCCCTTTCGCCTACCCCCCAATCCCCTTCCCCTCTGGTAACCGCTAATATGTTCTCCTTATCCATGTGTTTGTTTATCTTCCATGTATAAGTGAAATCATACGCTATTTTTATTTCTCTGTCTTGCTTATTTCACTTCACATAATACCCTCAAGGTCCATCCATGTTGTTGTAACTGGGACGATTTCATCTTTTTTATGGCTGAGTAGTATTCCTTTGCATGTATATACTATATCTTCTTTATCCATTCATTAGTTGATGGGCACTTGAGTTGCTGCCACGTCTTGGCTATTGTGGATGGTGCTGCAATGAATGTAGTGGTGTGTAAATCTCTTTGAATTGTTGACTTCATGTTCTTTGGATAAATACCCAGTAGTGGGATTGCTGGATCTTATGGTATTTCTATTAATGCTGATTTTTGATATATCACTGGATACCACCTTCCAAGCTGGCATCGATTCATTCATAGGTACTCTTTGGTTATGATTTCTCAGTCAGTTTTGAAACCTTCTCAGTACACTAACTCCCACCTACATTTCCCCACTCATTCACAGTGCTATCATAATCCCTACTGAAATCTAAAGGATTGCTGATCTACCAGTGATCCTATCAAAAAGAAGGAATATACAGTACCTAGACATATTAGATGAAATCTACTAAGGAAAAATAAATTTCCTTTCTCCCAATTTCTCCTTCCATGTTACTTAATGTTACCAGAAAACTCTATCTGGAGGGTCAGGTCAGCCTGACGTTTCAAGTAGAATTTGCATAAAACCCAAATATCGTGAGAAATTTAGGTGTCTAAAGACCTACCTGTTTTCTCACCATTCTAGTAAGGCAGGAAATCTCAAAAGTTATTAACTGTATGCATTTTCCATCAGAGGAAATTTAAGTGAAGACTGAGAGGATAATCATCCAAGTTTCTAATATAAGAGGTGGTGTGAATTTCTTTATTCTCTGCCTTCTTTGATGCCCCTTGCTAAGTGCAGCTCCTCTGATTGCTATAGACAGAAGATATGTGTTATAAATTAAAGCTTATTTGATAATATTTGAACTTAAGCCATAATCTTACTGCTTTTCCTCTGAATTTTTTTTCTAAATTCTCAATGCTACACTTATGAAGCTTTGTCTACATTATTATGAAAATCTGAAGCTGGATCCCAGGGGACTTTGTTGGGTTGCAGGAGGCCACAAGACCTGCCAAAATGTCTCTCTCTACCTCTCTGGTCACATGAAATACATTTTTGCTTTTTCATCTTAATTTTACATTTAATGAAATTCCATGTTCTCCACATGCAATCAATAACAATTGCTTAATATGTTATAGAAATTCAATGCTAAATTTTAAGTCGTATATTGCATTAGGTTTTATTGAGAGATCTTTTAAAGCCGTAAATTGATCTTGTTATTCTTTGGCAAAATAAAATCTAACTCCTTACTGTGGCTCAAAAACCTTACATGTTACCTCTTCTGGCTTCTTTTTACTCCTTCAACCTCATGTTGTACACCTTCCCTTCAGTTTGTAGCCCTTCTCATTGAATATATCTATGCAATTCCTTCATATCCCTCATTCCCTGGTGCAATGCATTGTTTTTTTCACCCCTGGATTTATGGCAGAGACAACAGGTATACAGCTTGCTCAAGGAATTGCCTCATCAGCCATACAGCCAATCTGGGCTTAGTGCTCTCTAAACTGGGCAACGAAGCTTGAGCGACCTGCCTACTTCCTCCCAGTATCTATTTTTGCCAAAGAGCAACTTCGGTAGTGTCAGGGCATTTCATATTGAGTTACGGCAACCTGGTGTCGATTTCCTTTGACTTGGTCCATTAGCCAGAGATGCAGATTTCAACTACTTGATTCTTTATGCATAAAAGAATTACTTGGCACTATTTTTCTCTGAAGGAGGTGGTGTAACCAGAAGGATATGGCGGTTTCATGGTCTACCTAGCATCTATGCTTTAGTAGTAAGGCCACTGGGTTAGGGCAAAGAATACCTGGGTTCTCATCCTGGCTTTGTCACTATCTGGTACACTTGCCTGGCACATTGCAGACCGTAAAAACACTTAGGAATAAATGAATGGGTTATATAACTCTAACTAAGCCTCTTTCACCTTTTGGGGGCTTTCATTCTCTCCACTGCAAAGTGAAAATATTGGACTATTTTATGTCTAAGGTTCCTGTAACTCTAAAATGGTATGACCCAACCTAAGGATGCTTTCCAGAGCTCATTCCTACCCTTACACTAAACCCTTTTGAGCAAAATAAAATTGATAATTAAACCAACTGCCAAATAAATACATTTTTAAAACCTTGTTTTTCATTACATGGATACTATAAGAGGGGGATTCAGTGGTCTAACCTATCCTGATAACAGCCTCAAGTCCCCATTTTGGTAATACAAAACTCAGAAACTTTCTAGCAAATTTTCATTTTGTAGTCCTCTAGATTAGGTTTTTCTTATCCATTCACTTCATAACTAAATCTCTGCGTGATAATATACACTATGATTCAAGATGGGATAGATTTAACTATGGCCCTCACTGGATCATAGGCAAGGATGGCTGTCTGGTGCGGTCACTCCTGTATCAGTGACAGACCAAAGGTAATGGAGAAAAAGATGTGGTACTTTTCAGACACCGGGGGGAACCATCCACGGCAGCTCTAAGCACATCACAAATGTTGTCTAATCCCATTTTGCCTTTCTGCTTCACCCACCGCTTCCTTGGGGTCTTAAAACTCACTTTCTTCCAGTGCAATGTTCTAAGCTGCCTACAGTTCCGTGTTCCCTGCTGGTTGTGGTCCCTCAATTTCATTCTTCCTTGGTTTGACCTAGGACCCTATTGTTCCTCCAAAGGACCTAACGTTCCATGATAGTGAAGGGCATAGATGTGAGCTATCTCAGGTCAGTTCATGATCTGATCTAAGTGATTGTCACTCTTGGCCTGCACTCCAGCTCCTTCTCCTCAAACTTGTTTTTTTACCCTTGGCAGCTTTCCTGCTGGTGAAGGAATGAGCCACCAACATCTCTCTCGCCATCCTGTCTTCGTCGTCAGGCACTTTGATAGTGTACAGGACACACACACACACATTTAAAGAAATATACTATTATGGAAATATCTCAAATTAGATATTGGACAAATCAGAATTTGATCAGTTATAATAGATCAAGCATCTTCACTCTAAAAACAGATTTAAAATAGAAATTTTGTGCTATGTTGCATTGTATCAAAATTTGCTTTCTTAGATTTTGTATCAGAAGTTTACACACTCACAGATTTTTCAGGAAGAGAGTTACACTAACTTTCATCAGATGCTAGGCTCAGGATCAACCTTGTTTTATGACATTTACAGGAGATATTTACATATGCCAGGTCATAAATCCTACACATCAGCTCTCTTCAATTTGGTTTGTTTTCCACAGAGTCTTTGTGATTCTGTGTCCTCTGAATGTTTTCTCACTGTGGATTTTGAACAGGTCACACAGATGGACTCTGTTTAGAATCCAGTGGAACTGAAAAAGTCCAGCAGTCAGATAACCCAGACAGTCTCAACTTCATTCTGTTTTAAGCCCTTAAGCATATTTAAGTCTGCCTCTTCTCTCCTTGAAGCAGCAAAAATAAGCAAGGGTGACCTTTATCATTCCACTCAAGCAGAACTTGTTTCCTTTGAGCTTCCCTTTGAGGATTTATTGGACGTTCCTCCACTAGTCCTATGGTCCTTATTTCCTGAATTTAGCTGCTCCCATCCTCCTTGGTTTGCCTTTTCATGCACACGGAATTAATACTTCTGGGCGAATTTTACATTAATTTTTGTTTCTCTGAAATCATGTGACATAATCCATTAACAAGTCAGTGATCTGGTGACAACTAACGTAGATGTTAGAAAAAAATCAGGAATTCATTCTCTATATATTGGGAAGAGGACAAATAGTTTCTGCTCTGTACAAAGTGAGTAGCAACAAAATGGTACACGGGAAAGGAAGTCAAGAAGGTGACTCAGAATCTTTAATTCTATTTTGTTCGTGACTAAGCACCTACAAACGGCTTTGAAACAACATTTTAACCTTTTCCATTCCTGTTCTTACGTCCTAAAATAAAGTTATAATATAACAGCTACCGATTATTGAGCCACGGTGATGTATCAGGAATTGTATGTGCTGGACACTCTTACATTTATATTTTAGGAAGCTTGCCTGTTAGATAGTTAAGTGGTAGACCTGAGGTTTCTAACACAAAGCTGCGTGAGTCCAAAGCCCATGATCTGGGATACCCAGCCTTTCCATATTTTTTTACACCAATCCAAGTGTTGGGCTAGGCAGGATGTGTGTGCTCAGGGATACTGAGGGATGGAAATCTACCCAGTAGCAGTAGCGCAATGCAATATTTCATTATGTTAGAGAGGTGGGGAGGGAGGAGGAGGGCAAAGGGATTAGTTTAGTAGAGTTTATGAGAGAAATTATTTCTATTCCTTATCCTGCCACCCCACCCCAACCCCCAACTTCCTCCACTACTCACTGGGGCTTGGTTTTAGAGATTGCCTTTCATGCTAAACACCTGTTAAAAGAAATATATATTTTAGTGTTTCTGAAAACTGGTCTATGGTAAAAATTTTAATGATCCCAGTTAGGAGAGAAAAATAAGGACACTATCTAATGAATTTTACGTTAAACTAAAAGTATCAAATTAATGTAATATTCTTCCCCCCCCCCCAAAGCCCCAGTAGATAGCCGCATGCCATAGTTGCACATCCTGCCAGTCGCTGCACGTGGGACTCGGCCCCAGCATGGCGGGCGAAGCCGCGCGCCGGTGCACACCCTGGATCCGAACCCTGGCCGCCAGCAGCGGAGCGCGCCCACTCAACCGCCAAGCCACGGGGCCGGCCCTAATGTAATATTCTATATCCTGAAAGATGTCCATCCTGCTATTTTCAAAATCATTGCATAAAAATGTTAAATAAAAAAGTAAACATAGTTTTTAGGCTTTATTTTGTTTTGTTTCTGAGGCTGGGTGGAAACACTCTTTGAAATCCTAAAGTTTTGTAACCATAATTCTAACCAAAGTAAAGTTGAGAGTAGGTAATTCAGGAAGATGAATCTAGCAGGCATATATGGAAAAGGAAGGAGAGAAATATAGGCGTTGAAGGGACAATGATGAAATTATTGCAGTAATCCAGCATAGGGTTAAGAGCCTATAGTTATATGATAGCAAAGGGAATAGAAAGAAGGGATGGGATGTAAGGCACATTTCAGAGGAAGAACTGGTAGGACTTTGTGCCATGAAGAATAAATGGAAAAAAAGAATTGTTAAAGGCATGTAGTGATGGTATAATTAGCTAAGCAGCTGTAGTACACCTAGCCAACTTCCTTGAAGTTAACCATGCAGCTTCAAATTCAGTGAGACTTCCATATCACCATGAAGAAAGCAGTCCAAAGTGTAGCCCACTGGGAATAAGTAGTGTTCTAGCAGATTAATGGCTGAGTAACAGTGCCAGGCTCATAGGAGGGCTGAATAATTATTACTCACTTCCAGCTATTGATTTTCTCTCACCATCACAACTCTCTGTGTGTAATCATGGGTAGCTCACTTTACAAGCGTGAAAGCTGAGGTTCAGAGAAGCTAATTTCACATAGCTAGGGACTAACTTCACATGGTGCAGTGGAAATCTGAATACACGTCAGAAACCATGAGAGGAGCACAAGAGTCTGCCCTTTGTCTGAAGCACTACTTCGAGTCCCATTCGGATAATTCATCAGGGAAACAAGAGAGACAGAAACAGCGTCCTCCTGTGGCCTCGTTGGTAAGAATATTCTGCAGTTAATTTAATGATAGCAAATCGGCAAACATGCACTTGGGTCCTACTATGTGCCAGACATTGTGTTAGGCCCTGGGCATCAGAAGATAAATTGGACACATCTTGCCCCAGAGGAACTCAGCGCCTAGTTGGCGAGCAAGACAGTGGTGAGGAAACAGCATGGTAGAGTAGTACAGAAACTCTTCAGTCTGAACCTCCCCACTGCCAATTTGCTGTCTGGGAGGAACCATGTAGATTTTCCTGCTTAATAATCTGCCGTTTGAGATAACCGGACTTATATTACACAGAGAAATCTAAGAAAATTCATTAGAAACAGAGTTGAACTTTATGATACTATAAATTTTCAAGCCAGTCGTGTAAAAAGTTCTGTAAATAATCTTTTAATTAAAATGATAATTAATCCTGTCCTATATTTATTGAGTAAAGTCAGGTATAATTTTAATTATGACTAAGTCATGAAAATCCTTGAGAGAGTCTCCTTTACATTCATATATTATTCCCATGAAAAGTATAGGTTTTTGAACCTAAAACTTCTCTAAAAAAATTGTCTTTAAAAAAAGTATGGATTCCAGTTTCTTACTACCCAAAGAGACAAGCAGGTAAATGATTAAGAACAGCCATCCTTTAAATGTTAAGTACTTAATCTATTTAGCTCTAAACGCAATCAGTGTAAGGTCCTGGCTTAGACCCTATACTTATCCTGCCATTGCTCTTGCTCAGTAATCAACAATGACTCCCTATTGCCTATCCCTTCAGTCTGGCTTTCTTAAATATGATCACTGGCTACTGGCCTAGACCTACTCTCCTTAGGACCCCCACATGACCTTCAGTCTCCAGCACACATGCTACACACCCCTAACCCTACCCCCACCCCACCCAACACACACATACCCATGGCAAGTACTTGTGCCAATTCCCGGCATGCTTGCCCTTAAATCTTTTTCTCGCTCTGTTCTCATATGCCTGTATTGCAGGGGGGAACAGGGGAGTAGGAGATGAACCTTCCCAGCTACACTTCCCAGTTCCCTGTAAGCTGGCTTCTAGCTAGATTCAGCTAACGGGAGGAATTCCCTAAAGATTTGGGGCCAGAAGAAAGGAGAAATCAGAGTATTTCTTTCCCTTTCTCTGTGCCAAGGCCTCCTTCTCCAGCAGCAAGGGCAACTTCTCTGTGGCTTTTTCTCCTGCTCCATGTGCCCACTGTGGTTCCATGTTTCAATGGGTGACCCTGATTTTAACAAGGACTCTTCCCTTCTCCGTCCAGCCTAAGGATGGTAGTGTCTTCCTGCGACTGCTCATCTCTGTGCTGCCTCCCCTCCCCCTGTGGTCTTTGCAGGTTTTCTATCACCTGGGTAGCTGATTGTGAGTATTACATTTACTGTTCCAAAAACTCAAAGTGGTTTCTGCTTACGTGGTTGGACCCTTACTGAAGCTGTGCTCAAAACAAAGGGAGTTTTTCACTGTGTCTGTTAGCCACCACACTTTTTATATTCAGATTTTTATTTAATCCTTACAATAATCCAAAGAGGTGGGTTTTATATTCATATCCTGTAGGAAAAGGAAGTGCTTCATTTCATTAAGCCTTAAAATCACAGTTAGTGGCAGAGTCCACATTAGAAATAAGGTCTAATTACTTTTCACTCCTTTTCACTTGTTTATTCATCTATTCAATTAGATCATAAACTGTGTAGAGTCTGGGTCTATATCTCCTGCTTATGTCTTCTCCATGGTATTTCCCAACAGTTGGGAACAGTATGGATAGAGGCTCAATAATACTGATTAATTAATTGAGTTATTGTATAAGAAGCATTCAGCCACAGGGAACCCGTCTTCTAAGAGCATTGCTTTAACTATTTCAGTTGCTTGTTCCTATCTATGTTCTCTCATCCCATAAAACACAGGAAGACTTATGAGAGAAGAGAGAATTAGCAGGAGTGAGAAGAAACCACCAGAAGTAGAAATGTTTGATCCTAGGAAAGGGTGTCCCCCAGAGTCATATCAAGTAGCAAAGGCTCAAGTTCAAGAAACAAAACATAGGTTTGACTTCAGCAGGGCAGAGCAGAGACAGACATGGCAAACAGACAGCAGAGACATGCCCTGGATAATCTCCTTCTGAGATGAACCACGGAATACTCAAAACAGGGCTGAGTTCAAGGAAACAGAGCTGGGCAGGAATGAGAAAGGAATGCAAAGCCCAGCCAGCTGGCTTGGGTACAGTACAAGATGCTCAACAGAGTCCAAAGACCTAGCAGAGAGAGAGAGAAATTCTGGAACCCAAAAGACTGGGCAGACTGACCTCTATGGGAGTGGCCAATTGTTAGTGTTGCTGGAACTCATACTAAAGAAAGTATTTCCTTCCAATGTTTTAGCCCTTTGGTATGGAGCTATATAAGACCCTTTTCAACCTCTGGCAGAGGTGACATCATGCCCAGCTCAGCTCCATTGCATTATGAGGACAGCGTGCATATGGTAGCTGGCTTGCAGCTAGGACTGAAGGTGGGGGCTGACAGCCGCTCTGCTGGGAACTACATGGTCTTTTATTAGATTTCCTTTCCTTTTCAAGAGAAATGTGGCACTTTCCCCAGGAATCTCACATTTACTAGCATCCATTTAGTTGGAACAAAATAAGAGGTTTGGCCTGGGAGACCACTGGGGATGTTGGGACCTACCTTCCAAACTCCTTCTTTCTGAAAAAGATTGTCCACTATTACCCCCACCTGGCCTTGCCTCCCTTTTCTTATCTCCTTCCCATCAAGAAAATCAATTTATCACTTCCCTATTTAAGAAGAAAGAGAAAAACTTTGAGGAACTGGTCTCACAGAGACAAGTAAAGAATGAATATGAAGGAAGGAGAGGTCAATAGACTCAAATTCAGCAACAAAATTATTATTTTTTCCTAGCCTTATTGATATAATTGATGTGTAACATTTTGTAAGTGTAAGTTGTACAATATGATTATTGGATGCACCACAGATGTGGCAGAATGTTAACCACAGTAAGGTTTGTTAACACATCCTTTACCTCACGTAATTACCATTTTGTTGCTTTCGTTATGATGAGAATATTTAACCGTTACTCTCATAGCGACTTTCAAGTATACGATACAGTATTGTTAAGTACAGTCACAGCCTGTACTTTTGATCCCAGGAATTTATTCATTTTATAACTGAAAGTTTGTACAGTTTGACCAACATGTCCCATTTCAACCACCCCTCAGTCCCTGGTAACCACCATTCTACTCTCTGTTTCTCTGTGCTTGGCTCTTTTAGATTCCACACAAAACTGATATCATACAGTATTTGTCTTTCTCTGTCTGAATTATTTCACTTAGCATAATGCCCTCAAGCTCCCTCTATGTTGTTGCAAATGGCAGGATTTCTTTCTTTCTCATAGCTGAATAATATTCCATTCCATTCCAATCCATATCTTCTTTATCCCTTTATCCATCAACAGATGCTTAGGTTGTTTCCACGTCTTGACTATTATGAATAATGCTGCAGTGAACATAGAGGTGCAGATATCTCTTTGAATTAGTGATTTTGTTTCCTTCAGATATATACACAAGCGTGAAATTGCTGGGTCATATGGTAGTTCTATTTTTAGTTTTCTGAGGAAACTCCATACTGTTTTCCATAATGGCTGTACCAATTTATATTCCCATCAACAGTGCAAATGCATTCTCTTTTCTCCATATACTCATCAATATTTATCTCTTGTCTTTTTGATAATATCCATTCTAATAGGTATGAGGTGATATCTCTTTGTGGTTTTGATTTGCATTTCCTTGATGATTACTGATGTTGAGCATATTTTTATGTACCTGTTGGCAATTTGTATGTCTCCTTTGAAAAAAAAGTCTATTCAGGTCCTTTGCCCATTTTTAATTGAATTATTATTATTATTATTATTGCTATTGAGTTGTATGGGTTCCTAACATATTTTGGATATTAACCCCTTATCAGATATGTGGTTTGCAAATATTTTCTTCCATTTTATAGATTGCCTATCATTTTGTTTCTTTTGCTATATAAAAGCTTTTTAGTTTGATGTAGTCTGCCTTGTTTTTTTTTTGCTTTTGTTGCTCAGACATCCAAAAAGTCACTGCCAAGACCAGCATCAAGGAATTTCTTATCTTTGCTTCTAGGAATTTTATGGTTTCAGGTCTTACATTTAAGTCTTTAATTCATTTTGAGTTAATTTTTGTGAGTGATGTAACATAGGGGTCCAATTTCAGTCTTTTGCATGTGGCTATCCAGTTTTCCCAACATCATTTATTAAAGAGACTATCATTTCTGCCTTGAATATTCTTGACTCCCTTGTCAAACATTAGTTGACTGCATATGCGTGAGTTTATTTCTGGGCTCCCGACTCTCTTCCATTGGTCTAAGTGTCTGTTTTCATGCTAGTACCATACTATTTTGATTACTATAGCTTTGTAATATAATTTGAGATCAGAATGTATGATGTTCCCAGCTTTGTTCTTCTTTCTCAGGATTGCTATGGCTATTAGGAATCTTTTATGGTTCCATATAAATTTTAGGATTGCTTTTTCTATTTCTGTGAAAAGTGTCATTGGCATTTTGATATGAATTACATTGACTCTCTAGATTGCTTTGGGTGGTATGGTCATTTTAACAATATCAATTCTTCCAATCCATGAGCATGGCATGACTTTCCATTTATTTGTGTCTTCAATTTTTTCATCAATGTCTTATAGTTTTCATTGTACAGATCTTTTGCTTCTTTGGCTAAATTTATTTCTAAGTATTTTACTCTTTTTGATGCTATTGTAAATGGAATTGTTTTCTTTATTTCTTCTTCAGATAGTTCATTGTTAGTGTTTAGAAATGCAACTAACTTTTGTATGTTCATTTTGTATTCTGCAAGTTCATTGAATTCATTTATTAGTTGGAACATTTTTTGGTAGAGTATTTAGGGTTTTCTCTGTACAAGATCAGGTCATTTACAAAGACAATTTTACTTCTTCCTTTCCTATTTTCTTTCCTATTTTCTATTTTTCTTATTATTTCCTTTTATTTCTTTTTCTTGCCTAATTGCTCTAGCTAGGACTTCCAGTACTATGTTGAATAGAAGTGGTGAGTGTGGGCACCCTTGCTTTGTTCTTGATCATTGAGAAAAATCCTTCAGTCTTTCACTGCTCAGTATGACATTAGCTGTGGGTTTGATGACCTTTATTATGTTGAGGCGTGTTCCTTCTATATTCAATTTGTTGAGAGCTTTTATCATGAAAAGATGTTGAATTTTGTCAAATGTTTTTGTTATGTCTATTGAGTGGATCATATGATATTTATCCTTTATTCTATTAATGTGGTGTATCACATTTATTGATTTGTGTGTATTGAACAATCCTTGCATCCCAGGGGTAAACTGCACTTGATCATGGTATGATCCTTTTAATGTGCTGTTGAATTCACTTTGTTGGTATTTTGTTGAGAATTTTTGCATCTATAGTCATCAGAGATATTAGCCTGTAGTTTTCTTTTCTTGTAATGTCCTTATCTGCCTTTGGTATCAGAGTAATCTGGCCTCATAAAATGAGTTTGGGAATGTTCCCTCCTCTTTAATTTTTTGGAAGAATTTGAGAAGTATTGGAATTAATTCTTCCTTAAAAGTTTGGTAGAATTCACCAGTGAAATAATCTGATCCTGGGTTTTTCTTTTTGGGGAGGTTTTGATTACTGATTCAATCTCCTTACTCGTTATTGGTCTGTTCAGATTTTCTATTTCTTTATGATATAGACTTGGTGCATTGTATGTTTCTAGAATTTACCAACATCTTCTAGATTGTCCAATTTGTTGACATACAATTTTCATAGTGGCCTCTTATAATCCTTCGTGTTTTTGTGGTGTCAATTGTAATGTCTCCTCTTTCATTTATAATTTTATATATTTGAGTCCTCTTTCATTTTTTCTGTGTTAGTATAGCTAAGGTTTTGTCAATTTGTTTATCTTTTCAACAAATCAACTCTTAGTTTTGTTGATCTTTTCTATTCTTTTACTACTCTCTATTTCATTGATTTCTGCTCTAGTCTTTATTATTTCCTTCCTTCTGCTAACTGTGGGCTTATTTTGTTCTTCTTTTTCTAGTTCCTTGAGTTGTAAATTTAAGTTGTTTGTTTGAGATCTTCCTTTTTTCTTAATCCAGGCATTTATTGCTATGAATTTTCCTCTTAGAACTGCTTTTGCTGTGTCCCATAAGTTTTGGTATGTTGTGGAGTTTTTTCATCAGTTTTAAGATACTTTCTGATTTCCCTTTTGGTTTCTTTTTTGACCCATGGGTTGTTCAAGAGCATGTTGTTTAATTTCCACATGTTTGTGAATTTTCCAGTTTTCCTCCTGTTGTTGATTTCTAGTTTCACACTATTATGGTCAGAAAAGATGCCTGATACGATTTCAGTCTTCTTAAGTTTGTTAAGGCTTGTTTTGTGGCCCAACACATGATCTATCCTGGAGAGTGTGTGCCCTTAAGAAGAAGGTATACTCTGGTGCTGTTGGATGGAATGTTCTGTATATGTTTGTTAGGCAATTTTGTCTATAGTATTATTCAAGTCCATAGTTTTCTTATTGATTTTCTGTGTGGATGATCTATCCAATGTTGAAAATGGAGTATTAAGTCCCCTACTATTATTTATTGCTGTTTATTTCTCCTTTCAGTTCTATTAGTATTTGCTTTATGTATTTAGGTGCTCTGATGCTGGGTACATAAATATTTACAATCTTGGATAAAAAAGAGAATGAAAAGTAGGGTTAGTTAGAGAAGCATACATGGATTAATAGATAGAATATAATTATGGCAGGATGACATCTGAGCACAGGTAGATTTATGAGGGTAGGTGTGATGAAAAAGAATTTGGTAGAGTAGGGAAGCGCAATGGGAAAAGTTCATGGCAGGCCCCTTCTAAATGCTTTTCACTAAATGTATGTTTTATTAGCCTCTTGTTAGCTTAAATACAGATTATTAAAATAGCACTTATGCAGGTCGACGTTCTGTTTACTCTCAGATCCGTTTCCTACCCTTTCCTTCCTATGCCCTGTATTGTAGGGAGCTACATTTCCTAGGATCTCTTTCTTCTGGCCTCATGGTAGCTTTGAGTAATTGGTGTCACTGGTAGAAGATGGAGGGCAAGAGGAAGGGGTAAACTAGGGATTTCTTTCCCTCCCTCTTTCTCTCTGCCTCTTATGGTGTCTGGCAGCAGTTACGTCTTCACCATGGCTCAAGATCTTAAAAAGCTGTGTTCTCAGCTCTCAACTATCAACTCCCATCTTCTTCTGGAACTTTCCAGACAACCCTGCCTTCTAGACTCTGACATCATTTCTTCTGTTATCTTCCTGCTATTGTTAATCTCTGGGTTGCTTCACCACTTCCTATTGGCTTTTTATCATTTACACACCTGTATAACCAATTTATTGAGTTAAATTTACTCTATTTGAAAGAGGTAAAGTGATTTCTCTTTTCCCAGTTGGATCCTGACAAATAAAGCATCCATCCCATCTAAATTATTTATATGACTACACGTAAGGTGCGATTCCAGTGCCCAAGTAGATTAACCTTAGTCAAATGTCTTCTCTCTAAGAAACATACTCAACTACAGCCAAACTTTTCCAAAATATAGGCCATCAACTATTATAATTTTTCCCTTTTTCAGAATCACTCTTGACGATAAATGGTTATGACATTGTGTACTAGATTTTTAAATTATTTTTCAATTGTTGAATATAATTACCCTCCATTCCACAGAAGAATACACAGTACTATTTCTAGATAGATCTCTAATCTATAAATAGTGGAAGTCTGTGGTTCATATTCATTTCGAATTGTACTGTGTTTAAAAAAAACTTTCTCATTCTGTAGCATAATTATTATAGCATGATAAGAGCACGCTCACACGACAATAAGAATATTCTCCATGTTGTTATATAATAAATAACAAGGCTGTTCATCTTGTATGACCTAGTATGAGAATTCCTCACACAGCAAAGTCAGCCTCTGTTGGCAACTGCTTATAAGTTTCTTGAGATAGAAAATAAATCCTTCAAAAGGTCTGGGATATTTTAAATTCTCTAAGGAAAATCTGGGAGGAAGGGAACAAGCAACAATGAGGTGCCAATGATGCTTCTTGAAGGAAAGAGAGAAAACACCCCTTTCCCTCTAGCCCCAGGGTCCTTGGCTAAGAAAGAACTTGAAAAAAGTCAATCGTCTTTTCTTCTAAATTATTGGCTGTGGAATGTGTGAGGTAAATCTCTTCTGTCTGGTCTATGAAGTCTTCAGAAAATGGTATGGATTTTACCTTACATTTTTTTTTTTTATAATTTTATTTATTTATTTTCCCCAAAGCCCCAGTAGAGAGTTGTATGTCATAGACGCACATCCTTCTAGTTGCGATACGTGGGACACGGCCTCAGCATGGCCGGAGAAGCGGTGCGTCCGTGCGCGCCAGGGATCCGAACCCGGGCTGCCAGCAGCGGAGCACGCCCACTTAACCGCTAAGCCATGTCACCGGCCCACCTTACGTTTTTTTTTTAATTTTTTGTTTATTTCAGTAACATTGGTTTATAACATTCTACAAATTTCAGGTGTGCATCATTATATTTCTATTTCTGCATGGATTACATCATGTTCTCATGTTCACCACCCAAATACTAATTACAATCCATCACCACACACATGTGCCTAATTATCCCTTTCACCCTCCTCCCTCGCTCCTTGTAAGTGAATTCGAAGAATTCAAAGTGAATTGCATGTAAGTGAATTTAAGCTGACAGAAGAAAGCTGATAAATGAGGGGACAGCTTTTAAGAGAAAAATGTGTCTAACTGAACTTCCATGAGTATATTGTCCACTTTGTGCTCTTCTGAATTTGAAGATATGGAATGCTGCATAAATAGAAGACTTCGCTCATTCATCCAGATGGTCATCTCCTGTTCTGAGATGCGGTTTGGACACATGTGTAGCGAGCATGTTTGGTGTTCACCCATGTCTGGAGTTGGAAAATGATGGTCAGACTAAAATATTCAGGTGAATTTTGAATTTTATGTTATGAAGTTTTATGGCAACACTGGGATTCAGTCTGGTTCACACAGATCTGAGGAATCAGGAAGTGGGAACAAGATCACAGAAGGGACGATGCGAAGTACTAGTAGAGGTCAGTTTTTCTGTGGCCTGCCTAGGGCAATAAAATGAATCCTTTTAAGAGCACATTCTTTTGTAATTTTCTGGGCATTCACATGCTGACCTTAGTGTGCAAGATTCCTTTCCATTGCACCTAAGCAGTTCTCCAAGTACATTTATTTCTCTTGTCCAAAATGTGCATGTTCTGTGTGTGGGAGTAAGCTGATGTGTGTGAGGAAGCAACGCCTTCTGAGAAAATACCACTGGACACAGCCATCTGCTTTGAAGGCTCAGAGACAAGATTGGGTCAGTGCCTCGAGGTGGTCAGACCCTGAGAACCTGACTCCTGCTCACTAAAATACACAAGAGACTAGTGTTACTCAGTGGAAAACAACTGCTACAGTGACAGAAGCTGTAGAGTCAGCACATTCTCTTCCTGTGGTATGCAACACGGGAAGCTGTTGAAAAACCATGAAAAATCTTTGCCTCAGAGATGGAAAATATCTTAAGATCTTATTATCAATACACTTTTCCCCTGTAGGCAGACCTATGGGTGAATCAAGATGTTCCTTTGTGAACCTTGACTCAGAACAAGGGGAGTGAGCCTGATTCTAGTATTGTCTGAAGGCTTCTCAAAAGGCTCTCTCTCCTCTACCACACTCTGTGAGGTAGTAGTAAGATCAGGCAAAACTGATTTGGGTTAATATGTAGTAAGTATTAATGAAGCAAAATAATCATGAGTGCGCACACACACACACACGGAACAAGGAAATTTATCATATAATGCCTCATCCCAATAGATTGGACACATCTCAAGTACACTACACTTTGTGGGGCTATTAAGTAACCAGTATTGCTTGATGTTGCTCAAATTCCTCAGATTACAATGTGTATGCGATTGCATTTTCCCCTTCATGTTGGCTTTTCTGCCTTTCCTGAAACAAGTTTCAGTTCAATTTGGATATTTGGATCATAAAATGGCCCACACTGATGAGTGATTATTTTAATGACATCTTCCTGGTGGGGGCTTGCAGGCAGGCCATGGCTTTCTAGTTATTTTCTTGGAAATCTTCTGGCTTATGAGTCACTATTTGTACTATCAGGTTAATGAAGTCATTAACGTACAGTCAGTCCTATTTTATAGATAAAGAAAAAATGAGATACAGAATGCTAATTTGCTAAAGCCATAAGATGTCAAAGCTAGTTTCTAGTCGATTTGTGTGTGAAACAAAGTAGATGCTCTTTCCAAATGCCTAACACTGCCTCCCTCAATGCCTGAGCCCTCATTGCTCTGGGCATGTGTGACAGTTTCCCTCCTACTGCCTTAGCAGTGGAACTTTTATCCATCTAGGGTGGGTGATGATGAGATGCTCATAACTGCCCACACATCCCGTTAATTCAGAAGGAAGTAGCTTCAGTATGAATTCTTGAGAAAATTTCCAAATGCCTGCTTAAGAGTATTAAACATTCTGTTACACGATGCAATTAACTCCTGCCATCGTGTCATGTCTCTGCTGTCAAACTACTTTGCATAGTGCCTTTCTGTATCAAGTCACTCTACCACTTAACAGCTGTGTTACCTTGAGAAAGTGATTTCAACTCCCTAAGCTTTAATTTCTTCATCTGTAAATATTGGATAATAATGGTCATTATATTAAGGGTTTTGTGAGGTTTAAATGAGATAGTGTACAGAAAGCTCTTGGCATGGGTATAGAAGTACAAGTGCTAGATATAAAAGCAGTGATAAAAGTTATGGTAATCTTGGTGGAAAACACTGAAATATTATTATTACAAATACATTTACATAAGTCTTCTCATTGTATCTTTATAATAGTTGCATTATCTCCATCTTACAGATGGGGAAACAAACTTGCAAAGCTTAAATCACCTACTCAAGACCAGATTGATGAGTGCCAGAGATGAGACTCACATGTCTTCACATTCTAAACTCTCTCTGCTTTCCACTACAGCAAGCAGCCATACCAGTCACAGCCATTAATGGAAAATGTGTTCTGCATTAGTCATGGCGTATTTGGTGAGGTTAGTGAAGTTGAGGAGGGGCAGGGGCATGGGCCTCAGAGACTGGCATTAGCTTGGCTCTTGACTGGAATATTAGAGTCTAAATAATTTTGTGTAATAATATGTATCTTTTTAGTACTAACTATGTTCCTGGCACTGTGCTAGGTGCTTTATATGTTACCTTTAACTCTCACAACCACGCTCTAAGAGAGCTATTTATTATCACCATTTACATATTTAAAAATGGGGATTAGAGAGGTTTAGTAGTTTGCCTAAGGTAATAGCTTGGCATATGATTAAGGCCAATGCTTGAATCCAAAGCCTGTGCTCCTTTCAATGAGTCCCACTACTTCTAATTAATGTAACTAGCTCCCAGTTTCCTTGTCTATAAATTTTAGGGAATACCTACATTGCAGTACTGTGTGAAGATAAGATGAGATCACATAAAACAAAGTGCTTAGAATAAGGCCTAGCACACAACAGACAATAGAATGCTACTTCTCTTCCTCTTTCTATATCTGAGGAAATAGCCGCCCAGGCAGAAAGACAGGTACAGAGCCACTGGCCTTATCTCTGAGTGACATCTGCAGGTAGTTCAGTGACATTAGAATTGGATTGTTCTTGGGTCAAAAGGACCATCATTCTAAGAGCTCTGTGCATAGATCAGCTGTCACAGAGGGAGATAGTGACATATCAGGCGGCTTCATCATAAACTCTCAGATTTAAATGGTGCAATTATAAACTTTTTAAAATTTTATACTAGATTGTTACTTCTATTCTGTTGCTTTTGTCTTAGAAACGCTATATAACTCTTCAACCAGTGAAAGTTTAACTTTTAAAGACCAACTGTTTACCACCATTTTTCTTTTTTAATTTTTTTTAATCTTTTTAGGGGAGGACGATTAGCCCTAAGCTAACATCTTTTGCCAATCTTCCTCCTTTTTTTTTCTTCTTTCCCCCTCCCCCAAAGCCCCAGTGCGTAGTTCTGTATAGTTGAAAGTTCTTCTGGTTCTTCTATGTGAGCCACTGCCACAGCATGGCTACTGACAGACAAGTGGTGTGGTTCTGTGCCCAGAAACCAAACCCAGGACACTGAAGCACAGCACCCAGATCTTTAACCGCTAGGGCATCAGGGCTGGCTCTATCACCAGTTTTTTTTTTTTTTGTGAGGAAGATCAGCCCTGAGCTAACATCCATGCTAATCCTCCTCTTTTTGCTGAGGAAGACCGGCTCTGAGCTAATATCTATTGCCAATCTTCCTCCTTTTTTTCCCCCAAAGCCCCAGCAGATAGTTGTATGTCATAGTTGCACATCCTTCTAGTTGCTGTATGTGGGACGTGGCCTCACCATGGCCAGAGAAGCGGTGCGTTGGTGCTCGCCCGGGATCCGAACCTGGGCCGCCAGTAGCGGAGCCCACGCACTTAACCGCTAAGCCATGGGGCCAGCCCCTCTATCACCATTTTTAAATAGCAAAATGTTCTATCAATAGCAAAAACAATGTTCTATCTCCATTGAGGACAGATTTGAGCAACACCAAGACAAAAGAATGCAGAGAATGAAGCTGGGCCCTGTCAGATCTCATAGTTAATTTCTCTATGGTTGTAAAACTTAGCACAACACTTTGGAATCTAAAGGTAATTACCTTTTAAAAAATACTTTCCTTGAAGTAAGTAGTACTTAGTAACTTTGTCAGTCCTCTGCTACTATGACTTATGTTAATATTGAGATATTTTCTCAGGAATGGCATGTGATGCCTCACTGTCTAAGAAATCATAAATAAGAGGATAAATACAGCATCAAGACTGCTGAATGCTTGTGTAGGTTACTAAAAATTAGTGTATTTTTCTAGTCTCATTAAGTCCTTACATAATGAATGTGTATCTACATTCAAAATTTTATTTTCAAGTTTAGGAAATATTGAGTAGAGGAAATTTGTACAGTCTCAAATGTTAAAAAGAAATTGATTATGTCTTTCAAGTGTTTATTAAGCAATTGCTCTATTTAAGTCACTATGCAAGGTTATATGCATACAGACATTAAACAAAAACACGATTATTAGTCTTCAAGAGCCTCATGATTTAGCTGCATGCAAGACCAGAAAATGAACTAATAACCATTTTGCAGGATGTGAGGAGTCATGCAGAGAGCTATGGGAGGGAGCCTAAGGGAGACACATAACAAAAAAAGCTTAGGAATGAGGGGACTCAGAGAGCTTCCTGGAGGAGCTGACATCAAGCTAAAAGCAGTCCCATTTGAAATATGGGTAAAAAAGGTAAAAAAGTAAAAACTAGGGAAAAAAGTAGAAAAGTAAATACTAGACATTGGGAGGAGCATGTGCAAGGACATAGGGACGCAGTAGTTTGGACAGCATCAACGAAGGATGAAAGTGATTAAGCTTGGGATCAGAGCTGGATAGGAGGAATCTTACAGCTTGGGGAAAGTTGGAGGATCGAAGTTACTGAAGTCGTAATGAGGTCCCAGAACATATATGGTGTGCGTAAATTTCCTAATAAGGTTCATGAACTATCTATAGAGTGAGTGATTGAAATGGAGTGGCAAAGAAGGAAATTGGAATAGAGAGGATCAAGGAACTTTGATGATGGAATATTCTACGGGCTGTCATGTGAATGCTGATTGTTCCCCAGGATGCTGGAAGTTCTTAGAGGTGCAGACGTGATTCTAGTGTCAATGCCAAGCATTCACTTCCTCTGCTTCTAGGCAGCAAGTGCTGCGCAGCTAAGTTGATTAGTGCAAATCCTTGATCTTGAACCTCAGCTGGTTCCTCAGAGCTGCTCAGGAAGCCTTCTGAGATATCTAGTTAGAGCTCACTCTCAAACCCTTCACAATGATTTCCAACCTTCAAAATCCACCTCCAGTCCTTTCTGTATCAGCTCCCTCCTCATTCTTGGCAGATCTCCTCACCTACTGCTATATAGGGCCAAAGTGAGGTCCACAAGTAGCAAATGCCTCGATTTCCTTCCCCACCCTGTCTGCATCTCCACTACTCCTCTTTTTGTCTCACTTTCCTCAGCTATAAAAATGGAATAATAGTTAACTATCTACTGGGGCTTTGGGGAGAGGGGGAAATAAATAAATAAAATCTTTAAAAAAAGGAATAATAATTACACACATCTAATAATGCTTTGGGGGTAAACATTAAATAACATATGCAACACTTACACAGGTGTGGCATGTAGCGATTAATACTTATTAGTTATCATTATTGCTGTTGTTATGGTTGTTGTCCACACCTGATCCCAACACGTGTCCTCAAAGTCCCATCCCAGGCTGCCTCCTGTGGGACTGCATTTCACCCTTTATCTCGTCTCTCTCCTGTGTTTTCTGCATTTTCTTTCCCAGTTTCCAGAACTATTTCTGCATAGTTCTTTCCTCTCAGCATATAAGATCAGTTGTCTCACATCTGAAAAAAACCTTCTTCCTCTGCTTTGCTTCCTCTCCCCAAGTCACCACCCCCACCCCACCCCCTGCGTTTTCCTTTGCTTACATCAAGATTCCTGAAAGCTACTCAGAACCTGCTGTGTCCACTTCCTTCCTTAGTGTGAAACCACCACGTTCTGGCCTCTACCCTGTAGAAACTGCTTTTTGAAAGTTACTTAGAATGTGCAAGATACTAAATCTAATGGATGCTTTTGGTTCTTATGGTATTTGAACCCTCGGGAACATTGACACTGTCAAGAATTCCTTCCTTTTAGACACTCCTTCTTTTTTTCCTCCCTCCCCACCTACCTCCTCCTCCCCTTCTCCTTGGCTGATTTTATTCTTTAATAACCTCAAATCTCACTGCTGAGCATGGTATTTGGTACATGTTTAGTATTCAATAAATATTTGTGCCATTAATAAAAATGGCCTTGATAAGATTAAAAAATTAAGCAAAAATAAATTTTCTTAGAGAATTAAGTATATTTTAATATCTCAGGACTATTACATCTGAGGTGTGGACATACTCAGGGCAGAAAGTTGCCTGGATCAGTGTAGAAGGTAGGCCATCCCCTGAACTACCTTTTCTTACAGGAAAAAAAGCCAATTAGTCAGTACTCGACTAACAATATTTAAAATTATCTAGGTTTTATTTATTCTCTATCTGTAGTAGAAAGAGACAAATTGTAACAGAACAAGCTCGTTGATTGTAAATTCTGCTCATCGTCTTGTTTTATTTTTACTAGCTTATAAAATAAAAGTGTTGATTAAAAAAAATTCCTGGCTCCTTCACAGTTACAAACATTTGGGTTTGGTTAGGCGAAGTTTCAATGTACCCTTTTATAAAGCTGGTGCCTTAAATAGGAAACAAAGAGCCATTTCAGGTTTCCCAGCTGGCAGTGGACTGTGGTAAGATGCACCTATTTACAGTATCTCAAATCCCTGATTAGCATTCACGGGACTTGCAATTGTAGCACAATAAATATCTCATTGAAAATGTTCTGCAGTGCTTTCTCATCATAGTTCTTGTATATACCAGTACAGCAGAATCAGATGAGACAACGAAAACAGCCAGTCGGCGTCTCTGTGGCTTATTACCACAGCCATACCAACAGCAGAATCTGTATTTCTGAACCCACTCTATTCACAGAACCATAAACGGACTCACCACATCTGTTTCACTTGTTGATTTATTCATTGACTTATTCACTCATTCATGTTTTCACATATGCTTTGGATGGACTAGGCTGTATCATTTTTGCAGTCATATAGACTTGGTCCTAGTGAATCCTAATTACAGAATCTTCAATGGCGTCTACATGACAGCAAAACCATCCCATGAATGAGCTGACTCCTTCTTTACGTCTGACCTTTCTATTCCAAATGACACTACTCTAATTTAGGTCCTTATTGACCATCACCTAGACTAGTGTAATCATGTTCTGACTAATGTCACAGATTGGGGTCCCGGGAAAACAGACTCTGAATGGAATTTAGGATGCAGGATATTTATTAATAAATGTCCTCAATGGGGCTGGCCAGTGGCGTAGTACTTAAGTTCACACTCTCAGCTTCTGCAGCACAGCGTTCAGAGGTTCATATCCCGGGCGTGGACCTATGCACCACTCATCAAGCCATGCTGTGGCAGCATCCGTATCCAAAATAGAGGAAGATGGGCACCAGTGTTAGCTCAGGGCTAATCTTCTTCAGCAAAAAGAGGAAGATTGGCAATGGATGTTAGCTCAGGGCCAATCTTCCCTACCAAAAAAAAAATAAGAAGAAGTGCTGTTGGGATCAATACCTGTGCAAGGGAGGGATATAAAGCAGGAGTGGCCAGAGAGAGAAGTCAGGCTACAGTCAGGTCCAAGGACGGCCTAAGTCCACCCTCCCACCCCATAGGAAGCTCAGAAGCCAGAATGACCCTTCAGAGCTGTCCCAAGTTGGGACAAGTCGTCATGGCCTTTATAGTCCTGCATAGAACAGTCTTTAGACTTGAGTTCCTCCTTTGAGGGGCCTGACCTTGGCTGAGGTAGCTCTTTCTAAGTGTGCCAATCCAATGAAGGCTGTCTACGAACAACACTCCTAGCAGCACCACCCCCTACTTGGGGAGCACATCCCGTTGTTCACCACAGCTAGCTTCCCTCCCTTCACCTTCTTCCCATTATACTCCACCAAATACATTATTCCCATATTAATCTTCCAGCAGCCCATGCTTAACCATGACACTCCACTGCTCAAAAGCCTTCGCAGGCTTCCGTCTGGCTAACAAATTCAATAAAAATTAAATTTGGCTAGTTCCCTATTATTTCTTCTCAAACCACTTCTCTAAGTTTTATCCACAGTGCTCACTAATGCATCCTCAGTTTAGTCAAACCACTATCCCTAAGCCAATTCAGCCCCTGTTGTGGCCAGATGAACACTGTGCATATGAGAACAGTGGTGGACAATCTGGAAAGGCATTTTTGTGAAAGATCTTTCTTCATACTCATCCTCTGTTCTTACCTTTGCTTCTGTTTCCTCTCTGAATGCCCTTCCCCCCAATTTCTAACTGTCAAAATCCTATTGTTCCTCAAGGCCCAGTTCATTATGCTATTTCTTCCACATAATTCCTCGTGTAGGGAATGTCCAAGTGACTTTTATGAACCAGGATGTTTAATATTAAATTATATGTGATTTGGTATGCTGTAGTATATCTCTCTCTTACCCTCAAAACTTCTGACTCCCGTGTGAGGGTGATGATTCTGAAACATCACAGATGGGGGACTGTGCTCCATGTCCAGAACGTCTCAGAGACAGAGGGAAAAATGGTTGCAGGAGGGAAGACTTGAATAGGACCAAGTGTTCCTAAAAACATGAAACTGTGGAACAGGACCATAAAAATGTAAATCTCTGACAAATTGCATACATTGGGAAAGACCCACTACTCCCCTAGTAAGAGGGATGAAGACTCTGAGCCATTTAAATTTTAAACATTAAACTAAAGGGCCCATGAATTCAGAAGACCTGGGAACTGCATATGCCATTTATAGTTGGGTTTAATGTTTAAAACGTGCAGGATGAATTTGGTGGTTTCCTAGGTTCCTTTGTGACCTACAATCGTGGAACATGGGTAACACTTTATATTTGCATGGTCACTTTGTTGATGTTCATGTTTGTGAGCTCTTGGAGGACACAGGCTTTACCTTGCCCATTTTTCTATCACTGAAAGAACAGTGTCTTACAGAAAGCAGATATTCACTGAATGCTCAGTAAATGTTAATTGAAAGCAATCCCTCATCACAAGTCAGTTCACCATGAAGAAAATTCATATAGGTATACTCTTTCAGGTGGAAGATTTAATTAAAGAAATAAATATTTTAAGTGAATAAGCTTTAAAGATATCTAGGTATGTGCCGTTTTCATTTTCTCATCCTTTTGACAACTGTCAACTGAAGGGGTGAAACATTACAGCATAGAGTTATGGACTGAAATGCAGTCAAATCCCTAGAATCTAGGGTGAGCTTTCATTACTCTTTTTTGGGGGGGAGGGGTCATAATTAAATGACATAATGAATGTAAAGCAGTCATCCCAATGTACAGTAAGCATTTGATAAATGCCAGCTATTGTTTACTATTTCTATAATATTTGTGTCCAGAGGTTTGACTTTAAATGACACAGTTCATTGCATGTACCATTGCTTCGAGGAGGCGGTCTAGTGAGTCTCCATACTGATGATAATCCCAAGGATCTCCACGTAACTGCAGGATTAATTCCCCATCCTTAATTAGTGTAATTACTGAAGTAATCTCATGAATTTGAGCATGTGAATCTCGTGAATTTAATCTTGACTGCTAGCTGGAAAAGTAAGCACACATTCTTTTCATGGCTATATATTCTTTCTATATTGTTGGTTTTTTGGCAGTAGATTGCTCTTTGTTTAAGAAGAAGTTGAAGTATGAGAGGAGCTTAGACCTGAAGATTTTAATCTTCTACTTTACCATTCCAAAATCCATGAGAGTGTTCTTATAAGTGCTTTGTATTTTTTCAGAGTAGAATTATGTCTTTCACAGTACGTGTAGGTCAATTTTCAGGCAAGTGTACAGGTCACTTATGTAGGGAACACAGTGTCATTTTTTTTTTTAATTTTCTATGTTCCATGTTTTTATTCCTAATTTCAACCACTCCAAACAATCATCCATTCTTGGCTATTCTCACTTTTCTTTTGTTCTGCCTCTAAGCCTAGTTGTCACAATTTGAATGGATTGAAATGTCTCTAATCTGGGATGATTTGAGAGGGCCACTGTAGTGCGGAAGTGCTGAGACTTTGATCTGTTGTCTCCAAGAGAATGGAGACAGTCCCTGCCCTTTCTGTTGTTGCCTGACACCGAGACCTAGCATCACAAAACAGTCTTGCAAGACACCACGTGGAAGTTAGTAATGTGGAGTCTGGAGACAGACTGGGTTTGAATCCAGGCTCTAACATTTACTAGCTGTGCAGCCTTGGGAAACTGAGGTATAGACTGGTTGAAGGACCTGCTAATCTGTAAAACAGGGAAGATAATTGTGAGGATAACATGAATTAATATATGTAAAATGCAGAATAGTGTCTGAAACATCATAAGCACTGCACAAATATTTGTTTTATCACCTTCTTTTCCTGATGAGAAAACTGGTGCTCAGAGAGGTGGTTGTCTTGCCCAAGCATACATACTTCTTAAGTGGCTGAGCTAGGACTCAGACTCAGCTATTCTGGCTCCAAATCTAGTGTTTCTTCATTATTGCTTTAGCTGAAAAGCCATGGCTCCTTCACTGCCTCCTGCCATAGAAAGGTACTATAAGCCACGTGGGTCCAGGTAAGAGTGGTGTGAAGTAGCGAGAACATAGGAAATAGTGTGACAAGACCTAGGTTAGTCCAATCCTCTCTGAGCCCGCCTCCTTTACCGTAAAATGGAGATACAAATGTCTTGGTCAGCTTGGGCTGCCATAACAAAGTACCATAGACCAGGTGGCTTAAACAACAGAAATTTATTTCCTCAATGTTCTGGAGGTTGGAAATCCAAGATCAAGTGTTTTTTGATTTCCTCTGAGGCCTCTTTCCTTGGCTTATTGATGACTGCCTTCCTGCTGTGTCCTCACATGGTCTTCTCTCTGTGTGTCTGTGTCCTAATTTCCTCTTTTTATAAGGACATCAGTCATATTTGATTAAAGCCCACCCTAACAATCTCATTTGACCTTAAATATCTCTTTAAAGGCCCTATCTCCAAATACTGTCATATCCTGAGGTCCTAGGGATTAGGACTTCAATATATGAATTTTAGGGGCACAATTCAGCCCATAATAACAAATAATCCCAATCACACAGAGATTATTAGGTGCTAATGAGATCATGCAAACTCCTGAAAACAAAACTCAAAAGTGAAGAAAGCACTCATCCATGTTTGGTTTTCATGGCCAGTCTTAAATTTTATCTTTGGTTTCCTCATTTGTAAAATAAAAGGAATGGATAATTTCAGTAGTTTGCAAGTTTTTTTAAAGCATAGTTCTACCTTTAAACCCAAATATTTGTAAAAGCTCAAGCTATAAAACAGACAACAGTGGAGCTGCTCATGTGGAGGAGATTGTGAGGGATACTGGAGTCTTGTCTGCTCAGCTTCTCCATCAGTCCCACAGCCTAGGGCCCCACCTGGTTCCAACGAACATAGCCGAAAATCAGTACTATACTAGATGATCACTAACGTCCCCTCTGCTTCTGATTCTGAGGTTCTGTGATTCAAATCTCCAATAGCTCTGGACCCCAATGCCACAGGCTAGGTAAACCCAGTTTAATAAAATGCCAGACAGAGTTCCATGAGGCTGCCAGGCTCTGCTGCTGCACGCTGTACACACATCATCTAGAAATGCAACAAAGGCAAATTATTTTAAAATTGAGGAAAACAATCCATGTCCTCTGAGATGGTCATATAATCAAGCATCTTTTTTATTGTTTTACGTTAAACAGGTGTATCAATCAGGGTCTTGGGAGATAGCACAACCAAAGAGGAAAGCAAAGAGAATTTCATAAAGAGATGATTTGAGGGGCAGTGGGCAAGTGCCAGGAACCCTCTAGGAGCGGTGAGGAGTCCTGGGACTAGAAATGGCAGGAAGCTTCTACCCTCATTTGGCTTAAAGGGGTAAGGGCAAGTAGCTTTTAAGAGAACTCAGCAAAATTTATAGTTGTGGGAGAGGGGTCACCTGATAGTAACAATGGCCTTAGATAGAGGAATGCAGCCACTGCAATCCTCCCAAATAAATACCCTCATCTCTCTTTCCTCCCACTCACCAATATCTGGCCAATAAGAGTCACCTGCAAAATCCAACCAGAAGCTAGAGAGTGAAGGAGTGTGAGTGATACAGTTAAAGGAGTCAGCTGCCTAAGGCACAGAGCCCAGTGGCAAATGTGGAGCGTGAACTTGGAGAAGCAAACAGAAATATCCAGAACACTAGGTGATTCTGAACATATACTATCTAGCAAGTTGAGGTATGCATTAAAAACAGAATACTTGACATCTCCAGGAAGGCTGAGTGAAAGGGCACCAGTAGAAAATGCAACAGGAAGTCATTACCTTGAATTGCAGAGTGTGGTTTAGGGAATTCTAAGAAAAACGATAGAAAAAAAGTTGGGACAATAATATCATAAGAGCTTAAAGGAAGAAGTGAAGAAGATGGGGAATAAAATGGGGATGGGGTTTCATATCATGGGTCATAATATATACTTAATTCTGTCAGTCGAAAGGCCCTTCAATCTGTGGATGCCATTATTGAAAGTAGAATCAAATGATAATTTGGGGGAAGTGTCTCCATGCTTCCTTATTATAGCATCTTCACTTTCCATGAGAAATGTTCGAGGTCTTGAATTATGGTGTGACCCTGGGAACTGAGAAGAAGGGGGTAAATATGAGAGATACAGTGAGAAGAAAAATGACAGAATTTGAAAACCATAAAGAGAATGTGAAACACATGAAGCATGGTTTATAAATGTGTTCCATTTTTGCTGCTATCTGACATAAGCATTTGTGTAACTTATTTAGGATGTTAAGCTGTTTATCTCAGGGAACCAGAAGGGAAGGTCATCTTGCTGTTATTATAGGTTCATAAACGCTGTCCACAGTATGATATAGTCTGTTTGCAATAGTCTGACATTAGGGCAATTTCTGTTGTTTTTACAGCAGAAATCATGGCTTTCTTCTTTCTTCAGTTAAAAAGAGTTTAAGCTTTTGGCTTGAAATTCTGAATAGAAATTTATGTTACATTAGCATACGTAATTACCATTTTAAAACAATATACAGCATTAATAAGTGTTTGAGATCAATGTGATTCTAAAGGAAAAATGTATTACAGCCTTTGTTGAACATTTTTTTGTGTGTAGTAAATAACTTCCTTATTCTTTCATTCAATACATATTTTCTCTTTTTTATTTAGTCTAACTGTTAATGAATTATAATTTACGTGCCATAAAAGGCTCAACGAATTTTTCTTACATCGATGTAAGCACTACCTCAATTAAAAAAATTAAATAGAACATTTTCCTCACTCTCTATGCACCTTCCCAATCGATAACCCTAACAGATCAATTTGTTTGTTCTTGACCTTCATATAAAAGGAGTCACATACTGTGGCCTCTTTTGGCTTCTTTCACTCATAACACTGTTTTGAGATTCTTTCATGCTGTTGAACACAATTATCCATTCTCCTGTTGATAAATATTTAGGATTGTTTCCATTTTGGGGCTTTTATTATTAAAAAAAAAAAGCAAGTTTTCTTTTTGCTCCAAATTCTTGGAAACACATTTGGTATTGTCAGCCATTTAAATTTTAGTCATTTGGGTGTGTGTGTGCTGCTATATTATTATAGTTTCAATTTGCATTTCCCTGATGACTAACGATGTTGAGCGCCTTTTTATATGTTTATCAGCTTTGTGGATATTTTATTTTGTGAAGTATTTTAAAGTCTTTTTCTTGGGTTTAAAAAATAGGATTATCTTTATTTTTGTTTATATGTTCTGGATACAAGACCCTTGTGATATTTATGAATGATAACTATCTTCTCCCAGGCTATGGCTTGCCTTTTCATTTTCTTAATGATTTTTTCTTGATGAGCAGATTTTTAATTTTGATGGTGTCTAATTTATTACTTTTTCTTTTATGGCTAGTGTTTTGTTTACTATTTAAGAAATCTTTGTAAACTCCAAGTCTTAAAGCTATTGTGTTTTCTTCTAGAAGCTTCACAGTTTTAGCTTCCACCTTTAGCTCTATGACCCATCTCAAATAAATTTTTATGTATGGTATAAATTAGGGGTTCAAGGGTCACTTCTTTTCCCTACGAATTTCCCATTTCTCTAATACCGCTAATTGGTAAAATATTCATTATGCTTTTAATTACATTGAGATCTTTTCAAAATCAATTGTCTGCATTTCTGTGCTCTATTTCTGGTATCTCTGTCTATGCCATTGACCTGTTTATCTATCTTTGCATGAATACCATATCATCTTAATTACTGTATCTTTATAGTAATTTTATTCAATATAAATATTTATTAATCACTGGGCATCTACGAGAGCCACTGGACCCCTATAGAAACACAGCAAACCAGACCTGGGGGACATGACCTATGATCTGCATGGAGACACTCCTACCACCCACATTCACTGCACAAATATCTATGAAGTGCCAAACTATGCTCCAGGTTCTGCTCTAAACTCTGTGAATATAGAACAATAAGACAAGATCCTTGCCTTCTTGGGATAAAAGTGGCAGCATGCAAGTACACATTCTATAAAGTAAATGAATAAATAACACAATTTCAGATAATTATAAAGTTCTGTGCTCAAGAAGGGTGGGGAGCAATTTTAGACAGGGTAACCTAGGACAGATTCCTAAAGCTGCACCAGGCCGTGCACTGCCCAACACCAGTGCCATTTACATATACCATAATGTGAATAATGTCTCCTCAAGCTGTGCTATACAGTAACTCTGGATGGTCAGGGAAGGGCCTTTTTGAAGAGATGACATGTGAGTAGAGTCCTGGATAACAAGAAGTAATCATCCGTATACCCTCTGGGGTAGAAGTGTTCCAGGTAAAAGGAACAAAAGATTCCAAGGCAGGTAGAAGTTTGAGAATAGAAAGACAGCCATCATGACAGGAGCACAGAAAAAGATGAAGATAGTGTTAGATGAGATTGGATGGTAAGCAGGGTCAGATCATGTGAGGCCTTGTTGATTATGGTAAGGAGTTTGGGTTTTATCCTAAGTGCCCTGAAAAGCTGTCAAAAGGTCTTAATTACAATCTGATCTGATCCATGACTTGAAAAGATTATTTTGGCTGCTCTGGAGAAGGCTGATAGGGAATTCTGCTTTCATCTATGAAGGATCAGCTTATATTAGACTAACCTTAAAGATAAGAACAACTAACAAAGATAAATAAAATATTTTAAAATGTATGTTCGAGGGCAAAAGAACACTAAGAAAGCAACCAACGCAATGTGGCCAAGATACCAAAGACTAACATAGCAAGGAGAAGTAAACCAAACATTGTGTGCTAACTGTCTCCTCTAGCATTTTGCCAGTTCTCAAGTGGCAGCCTAGAGATGAACAAGCCTTGCAGAGCTCTCAGTAGTCTGACTGTGCTGAGGAAACAAAACATCGGAGTTCAGGGCTTGTCAAGGTAGAGAACTGACCAACCTAGAAAGAAATTGAATTTGTGATGACTTGTTTGGGCTTGATTTCTCATTGTTGCTGCCCTCTCTTCTTCCCTCTATTTACTCCAAATTTTTTTCAGCTTACTGTGAACTACCAGCATGTCTCATTACTTGTACAATCTAACTCCTTGCTAAAAGTGTTCCCAGACACTGAATACGAAATTAATAGGGCATGACTATTTACTTAAGTGGTATTATTTGGGGCCTAAGGTGCTGACACTGATAAAGTACCTATTAAGCTGATACTAGCTTAGAAGGTTGATTTCTTTAAGGAAAAAAATTAGCATTCTCTTTATTAATATTTAATATTAGGATAAGGTATGTGAGCTATGTATGTATTAAAAATATTCTACTTTTAAGTTGTTTATATTCTAAGAAATATTTTTATAGACCCTGTTTATAAACATATAGTCATGGTAATTTTAAAAAATAACCTCTGGGGGCTGGCCCGGTGGTGTAGCAGTTAAGTGCACGCGCTCCGCTTCAGTGGCCTGGGGTTCGCAGGCCCGGATCCTGGGCGTGCACCAACGCACCACTCGTCAAGCCATGCTTTGGCGGTGTCCCATATAAAGTAGAGGGAGATGGGCATGGAAGTTCGTCCAGGGCCAATCTTCCTCAGCAAAAAGAGAAGGATTGGCATCGGATGTTAGCTCAGGGCTAATCTTCCTCACAAGAAAAATAATAATAATAATAATATCTGGGGGCCAACCTGGTAGCATAGTGGTTAAGTTCATGTGCTCTGTTTCAGCAGCCTGGGGTTTTCCAGTTCAGATCCCAGGTGCAGACCTACACACCACTCATCAAGCAATGCCGTGGCATCCCACATACAAAATAAAGGAAGATTGGCACGTATGTTAACTCAGCAACAAGCTTCCTCAAGCAAAAAGAGGAAGGTCGGCAACAGATGTTAGCTCAGGGCCAATCTTCCTCACCAAAAAAAGAAAAAAAAATGTCTGTATACATGCTGAAACCTTTGAAGATCTATTTTGGTATAAGAATTTAGATTGTACAAGTTAGTTTTTGGCTCAAATTTGATTATGTCCATGATTTCAACGTGTTCCCAGATTTATAATACCATTTGAACTGTAATGACTCTATAGTGGTGCATATTATAGCATTCATTTCAGAGGTCACTTAGCATTACTGACATCGTTAACTACAACACAAATGTGTGTCCGTTATTCACCTCACCACCTGCCATCTGAAGATTAATGCCTATTACTGAGTAAAATGATGGTGGGCAGCCTCTAAAATGGCCTCCAATGATCCCCACCTCTTGGTATTCACATCCTTGTGTGATCTGCTCCCCTTGAGTTTGGGCAGGACTTAGTCACTTTCTTCTAATAGAACGTAACGGAAGTAATAGTATGCCAGAGATTCAGTTAAAAAAGCCTGAGCCTTCCGTCTTGGAAATTCTGTCATGCACACTCTCTTTCTCTCACTTGGATCACTCACTCTAGGGGAAGCTATCTGCCATGTATGAAGACACTCAAGCAGCCTAAGGAGAGGTTCATGTGCCAAGGAACTGGCCAACAGCCAGTGAGGAACTGAGGCCTGCCAACAACCACATAAGTGATCTTGGAAGTAGATCCTTCAGCTTCAGTCAAATCTGAGATAACTGAAACCCTGGCCAGCAGCTGGGCTATAACTTCGTGAGAGAACTCAAGCCAGAGACACTCAGTTACGTCACACCAAGATTCCTGACCAACAGAAACTATGAGATAATAAAGGGTCATAGTTTAGTTTACATGCATTTAGCTCTCGGACTCACTGATCAACAGCCTCTCCAGAGATTCCATGGGTTATCCCATTGTGAACAGGATGTGTATTCTTCAGTTGTTCTATAACTGTCAATTGGTCTATAAATGTCCGTTGGTCATTGATATCAAGGTGGTTGATAATGTTGTTAAAGACATTCTACATTCTAACTGTTTTATTATTGAGTTCTCCTATTATTAAAGAGAGAGGGATGGTAAAATCCCCCTACTAGGATTTTGGATTTGTCTATATCTCCTTTTAGTTCTGTCAGTTTTGGTTTATGTATTTTGAAGCTTTGTTTTTATGTTTATATATATGAATAAGTCTCCCTGATAATTTTCCCTTTTTATCATTATGAAATGCATTGTTAATATTCTTCATCTTGCAGTCTGCTTTGTTGATATTAATATAGCCACAGCAGCTTTCACATACTTACTTTTTGAATATATTTTTCCCATTCTTTTACCTTCTACATACCTGTGTCTTTATATTGATAGTGTATCTCTTGTAAACTCCACGGAATCAGATATTACTTTTTTTTTTTACCCAGTTTGATAACTTCTGCCTTTTAATTAGAGTGCTTAGTTCATTTACATATAATGTAATTCTTTACATGTCTGTGCTTAAGTCTACCATTTTACTGTTTGTTTTCTATTTGTCCCTCTGTTTCCTTCTCCTCTGTTCCACTTTATTTAGGATTAATTGAATAGTTGTATTATTGCATTTTAATTCCTTCTATTTGGATATACTTCTCTCTTATTTTTAAATTGTGGCTCTAGAGATTATACCATGTACTTTTAATTTGTCACATTCTACTTAGAATTAAAATTGTACTCCTTTTTATAAAATGTAGAATCTTACAACATTATCATTCCATTTACTCCCTCCTCTGTGTTATTATTTTCATGTATTTTATATCTGCATATATTATAAATTTTATTTTGTTTTACTTTACTTGATTTTATCTATGTTACAAAAATTAAGAGAAAAATCAGTTTATATTATATTTACCTGCATATTTAAAATTTCTACTGCTCTTCATTCCCAATTGTAGATAGACATGATTTTCCATGCAGTGCAACTTTCTTCTGCCTGAAGAAATCCCTTTAGTGTTTTTTATAGTGCAGGTCTGCTGGTAAAGAATTTTCTTAGTTTTTAGTTATCTGAGAAAATTCTTATCTGTTTTTACTTATCTTTATTTGTTTTTGGAGGATACCTTTACTGGATATGGAATTCAGAATTGACTTTTCTTTTTCTCCTTTCAGTACTTTAAAGGTGTTGTTCGCTCTCTTCGGGTCTCCATTAGTTCTGATGAGACGTCAACAGCCATTTATATTATTGTTTACCCTTTATACAAGTATCATTTTTCTTTGTCTGCTTTCAAGATTTTCTATCATTGATTTTCAGCAATTTGACCTTAATGTGCCCAAGGATGATATTTTCTGTATTTATCTTCTTTAGAGTTTGGTGAACTTCTTGAATATATAGATTTATATGTTTTCCCAAGTAGGGAATTTTTCAGCCATTATTTTTATTTTTTGTATTTTTCTGTCCCATTTTCTCTTTCTCCTTTCTTTCTGAGACTACAATTATATGTATGTTATATTTTTGTGACAATATTTCACAGGTCCCTAAAGTTCTATTCACTTATTTTCTCATTCTCTCTCCTTTCAGTTCTTTAGAGAAATACATAGACATTATCCAATCTTTAATTTCAGACTTGTTCCTTTGTCATGTTCAATCTCCTATTAAATCCATGCCATGAATTTTTATTTTAAATATTTTATATATTCTTTTTATTACATTTATTTTATATTTTAGCTAGTTTATTTTTCTAAGTTTAGAATCTCTACTGAGACTTCCTATTCATTTTAACATATTTTTTGACAATTTTGTGTTCATCTTGAACATATTTTGTAGTTCAGGTTTCAGTCAGGAGGTAGAAAACACACCAAAAATTTGAATAGGAAAAATATGATATAAACAGTTATTAACTAGTTCCAGGCAATTAACTACTAAGAGATAAAGAGAACTCTAAAGAACATATAAATAGCAGATAAAGGGAGCAGCCACTGCCTCTAGGGCTGAGGTATAAATAAACATAGTACAAGTCACTTCCACCTCCAAGAGGGAGATTCATACATCATGGCAGAGAATGTAGTTTTGGCCCAGTGGATGACAGGAAAGTTCATGATGTGTTTTAGGCTAGGGATGGCACATAGGAAATCACCTGCTGGGATGCCCAGACCAGTGGTGAGACTAGTGGAAGCTACTTGCTGAGGTGCTGCTGAAACTCATTGGAAAGCCACTCTCTGGGTGTCACACATTCTACTGGCTGCCTCACGCTGTAGGAGCCAGAATTTAAAAAAATTAAAAACACACCAGAATCATGAAGAGAAGCGCCTTTGTCCTGCCATGCCCCTTCAGTACCTTCTATTAACAAAGCTTAGCATTGTGCCAGCTGGCAAAAGAGAAATGACTTTTTAGACTCTAGCTCCAATATCACAAAGCAGGGCCAAGAAGGGTAGACTTGGAGCTGAGAAACAATAAGTTGATAACTGCCAGTTTAAGCATAGCTACAATGGCTGCATTAAAATTCTTGTCTGCTACTTCCAACATCTATGTTATCTTAGGGTTGGTTTCTTTTGACTCATTTTTCTCTTGACTATGAGTCACATTTTCCTGTTTCTTTGCATCCCTACTAATTTTTAATATGTACTAGACGTTGTGGATGATATATTGCAGACATTCTGGATTCTGCTATCCTCTGGATGGTGTTGATTTTTGTTCTAACAGGCAGTTAAATTGCTGGCTGATCACATTGAACTTGCAGAGGCTTGGTGTTATACTTTTTGGAGTGGGTCTCATAGTTCATGTTTAGATCTAGAGTGAACTCTTTAGATCTGGGACCCAGTCTTTACTCCTGCAGCATGAAACTTGTGGGAATTCCATGAATAGCTTGAGTTTACCATGCCCTCCAACAGGCCAGACTCAAACTCCAAATTCTGTCTTTCTTATGGAGAGCGGCAATTGAAATCTCTTTCAACCTTTCAGCTGTTGCTTTCTGTTGGGCTTGTTAGAGTCTCCTCCATGTATGTGCATATCGGGGGTTAGTCAAGGATTTGAGGGGAATTTATACACAGAATTTGAAGCTCCTCGTTCTGTGGCTTCCTCCTTGCCAGGATTTCTTAACTCAATTTCCAGCCCTTCTGGAAGCTCTCAACTGTGTCCTCTGACACCTCAAGTCAAAAACAAAACAGCCTTCTGCTTATTTCCAGCTGCTCTGTGCCTTTCAGACCAGAGAATTCCCTTGGAGAAAAAGCCAGATTAGAGTGTATTCCATCCAGTGAGGTTTTCCTCCTTTAGGGGTCATATCCTTTACAGTTCTGCCCTGCTTTTTGCGACTCTCAACTTCCTGAGATAAGCTACTCTGCCACTACTGCAAACAGCACTAGATAAGATGATTTCTAAGGGACATTCTTACTCTAGGGCTTTGGATCCAACTTTGAGCAGTAAGTAGGTTGTAATGCACATAGAAACGAATCTCTGTGTTTATTGAAAGAGTTATAAATTGTCATTTTAGTACAAGGTGTATTGTACTTCAGTACATACTGACTGCAGTTCTAGGCAGAATATTAATTATCCAGGAGTATAATAAAATGGAAAAATAGGATAAATGTACCCATATAATAATTTGTCTGATTCCCTCTTTCAAAATCAGCATGGAGTATTATGTCTTCATAATAAATAACTGTTTAGTCAATTGAGCATACTTACAATACGTGTATGTACATGAAAAAGAAATCAGCATGGTATAAGAATTCATATTGTTCTTGAGTTTGCATAAGCCTCCTCCTTGGAAACATACAAATGCGTCTGCATGGGTGAATTGTTGCTTCACCACAATCCATTGAACATGGAAGGTCTCTTGGGCAAAGCACCATGTCACAGAGCACAGCTGGCAGAAGAGAAGTAATTGGGGAAGAATTTATAGCTCAGTGACAAGCAGACATCTTCAGTGGCCTGTTTTTTTCTTCTCTCATTAGTTTGCCTGAAGTTCCATTTCCTTGCAACTATAAGCTGCACATGGCTCCATCCTTCTTCAGACAGACCTCTAATGAATCTAGTCTTAGGTGATGCTTAATCCGGTTGCCAAAAAAAGAGTTAGTAAGAAGAGCAGCTCCTCCATGCGACAATGAAGGTCATCAACTTCTGTCTGCAGAAGGGAAATGGTAGAGGCAGCCTGTCTGTATTCCTTTTTCTCTATTTTATTAAGTACTTCTATTGTTTTTATTTTTTTACTGTAAGAGAAAATCTTACACACTGCAAAAAAAAATCCAGAAAACACATGAAGAGCAAATTTTTAAAGATGACTCTTAATCTCAACACCCAGAGACAATTATTACAAACATTTTGCTGTATCAACTTATAGTCACACTCAAACACATATACAGTTTCTTCTTTACTCAAATATACATCATCATTAGTTTTAGTGGCAGCATATTGTATGGCTGTATTAAACGTCATGTTATCAGTCTTCTAGTGACAGGTACTTTTTAAGATCCCAGAAGATATTTTTTTAATTTTTATTTTATTTATTTTGATGGTTTTTTTATTGAGGTATAGTTGACAAAATTGTAATATATTTAAAGTCTACAACATAACGATCTTATATACGTGAAATGATTCCCACAATGAAGTTAATTAACACATCTGTCACCTCACATAGGTACCTTTTTTTTTTTTTTGGTGAGAATGCTTAAGATTTACTCTCTGAGCAAATTTCAAGTACACAGCACAGTATTATTAACTATGGTCACCATGCTATACATTAGATCCTCAGAACTTATTCATCTTACACCTGAAAGTTTGTACCCTTTGTCTAACCTCTCCCTATTTCCACCACTCCCCAGCCCCTGGAAACCACCATTCAACTCTCTGTTTCCATAAGTTAGAATTTTTTCTTTTTTTTTTTAAGATTCCATATATAAATAAGACCATACGGTATTTGTTTTTCTCTGCCTGGCTTATTTCACTTAGCATAATGCCCTCCAGGTTCATCCATGTTGTCACAATTGGCAGGATTATCGTTTTTTTTAAGCCTGAATAATATTCCATTGTATATATACCACATTTTCTTTCTCTATTAATTTGTCAACATTTAGGTTGTTTCCATATTTTGGCTATTGTGAATAATTTCCAGCATATTTTTTAATTCTTCAAAGGCCTTTCTTAATTACTTAAACCTAAGTCACTCACTAACACAATAGTTTATTTTAACTCCCTACAATGCATTTATTATTACTTGATGTTTTACCATTTTTTTCATTCATTTACTTGTTCATTGTCTGTGTCTTTCTCTAAATTACAAATGACATGAGATTAAGGACACATTTTTGTTCAGCTCTGTATCCCAAGCACCAAGAACAGTGTCTTACACAAAGCAAGTTTTCATGAATATTTTTAGTCTGAATGACAACTGAAACTGTGATGTTGAACTGTTTTGAGTGGAGAGGGTGAGAATATTGGCCAGTATACTTGCAACTTCTTACTGGGAACTAACGGGGCAATGTAGGTGAGACATTAGGGCAGAGAGATGAGCTTGGAGAGTGGGACAGGCTAAGGCAGTCATCTAACAAACAAGTGTAATCCAAGGGAAGCAAAAAATTTGTAGGATCTCCAGCAACAGTGGTGGAAGTGTAAGAAGGAAGGAGATTTCAGGCAACAACAGCAAATAAAAAGGTGGCAGCAGAAACCCCAGGCAGCTCAGCAGAATTCTGATCTCCCTTCTCTTCCTCCTGATGATCTCAACCTCGGCAGCCGTGTCCCTGGGGGCTCAAAGCCCTAAAATCCCCCCCAAAAATTGCCACCTAAATTATTTTTGGCATTGACAAAGTTCGGTCCCAAGACCATTGCCTGAAACCTAAATGGTCTTAGACTTATTCTGGAATAGTCTCTGAGAAGAAAAGAGGATAAACTAAGTATGTGAAGGAGGTTGGCTCCGGTAAGATCAAAGAATCTTCTCCTAAAATACAGTATTCATTAAACCCAGTTCAAATATTTACCAAGTACCTATTATGCACCTAAACTAGTATTGCCAGCTGTTTGACCTCTGACATGGCCTGCATAATTGCTATAAGAGTGGCAGATTGAGGCTGAGGGTAGATCAAGTATGAACTAGGCCCAGACAATGACACATGGCAGGCACTGGGCTCAGTCTGAGCTGTAGGTGACAAAACAGCATGGTAACCAGGAGCACGGGGACAGAAAACAGGACCTGCCCAAACAAGGACCTGGCATCAAAGACTCACAAGGAGGGATCTGTATCCTGAAACGGAGCCAGTGCACAGTGATAGGGATTCCAGAGCAGGCAACAAATCACCAAGCAGAAGGCAGGCAGCACTGGACCAGGTCTTCAACCCAAGAGTTTTGGGATCTAAGGGGTGGAGATGAAGGGTAGAATTAGTCAAAACAAGGCACAGCCCAAGTACTGTTGAGTGATTCACTGGACATGTTACCAATGCAGGAACTATGGCAAGGATGGGAAAACCAGCATATGAAACTTTTCACCGTTAAGACACCTGGACCAGCACTGGCAGGGATCAACGTATTTTCTCTGCTTAGAAGTGGCTGGAGGCAGGCCCAGGTGCATGGTCTCCATAGGAGGTCAGTATTGGACAGTGAGGTTCAACATTTACTTAGGGCAGGCTTGTGAGGAGCTCTCAACTCCAGGATGGCAGAAACAGCAAGTTACAACCTGATAACTATTCTTCTTTCTTTCCTTAGTAAAATAACCTTGATTTTTTGGAGGGCGACAACAGCTCCAGTTAGAAACTACGCTTCTCAGCCTCCCTCTCAGCTACATGTAACTAAGCTATATATAACCCTCAGCTGTATGTAAGATTTGTCCGAACTGATGGACTGCTCTGTGGGATATCTGGGAAGGCTACGGGAGCTTCTTCAGCTGGGTTGAACTTTTTTTCTCTCTAGTTTTCCTCCTTTCTGTTGGTGACAGCTATAAGTATTAACAGCCATATTGGACCATGAGGGGACCTTAAGACTAGAAGCTGTGAATGGAAGACATACTAAGAATTACATAGAACAAAGAGAGAGAATATAGGCCCCAGACAAACATGTGGAGCTGCCATACCAATCATGACATGCCTTCCTCTAGATTTATCTTCTTTTTTTGCATGAGAGAGAAATAAAGTTATGTTTTGTCTTAGTCACTGTTGACTTGGTTTTTCCATTATGTGCAGCTTTCCCTAATCTCAATCAATACAGACAGGTTAAGGAGTAGGGCAAGTAGACTCTATGGTGGTACTTATAATTTCCACCTCCTAGTGCTCATAGCCTTATACAATTGCCTTCCTTTGAGTGTCAGCAAAACCTGTCACTTGCTCTATCTAGTAGAAAATGGGAAAGGTGAAGGAGTATCACCCCTGTGTTTATATTACGTTTATAAGACTGTGTTTTGTTAGCAGATTCACTCTAGAGACAGTCTCCCTAGCTAACTTTGAAGAAGTGGCCGTGTTGGAAGGCCCACCTGGCAAGGAACTGAGGCTGCTCTCTAGGATCTGAGAGTGGTCTCCATCCATCAGCCAGCAACAAGCCAGGGCCCTCAGTCCTATAACCGACAGGAAATGAATTCTGCTGACAACGTGAGTGAGCTTGGAAGTGAATTCTTCCCCAGTCAGCCTCCATATGTGAACACAGCCCAGCTAACACTTTGATTGCTGGTTTCTGGGATCCTGAGCAGAGAACTCAGTTAAACTGTGCCCAGACTTCGGACCTACAGAAACTGTGAGATAATAATTGTTTGTTGTTTTAAGCCCCTGAGTTTGTGGTAATTTGTTATGCAGCAGTAAATTGCTAACACAAGGAATCTAGTCTTAATCTGTGGTTCTCAAAATTTTCCGTGGCTGTAGTTGCCTTAGCCTACAAACTTAGTATTCCTTTATCCTGCAGAATGTGTCTATCTGGAGTTCACAGTTACTTGGTCTCACCTACAGTGTGAAAAATATTAAATAAACATAAAAAAGTAAAGATGTGATCTTCACCCCCAAGAAGTCTGTGAAATGTTTCTGCACGCTTACTTATGCTTTCATTTGTACCTTCACCAAATGCAGGCAGGAAAGTAGTCAGGGCCCATTCAGTTTCTTTGAGAACAGCAGCTAAATGAGACCCTCCTTTTATTTGTGCACTGTACCACACAAATGCAGTTCTGGACAAGCAGTGGGTGTTTTGAATTAATGCACTTTTTATATTTAAAAAGGAAGAAGCAGAAAAGAAAACATCACAGATTCACAGCTCCCTGAAGAGATGATGAAGATTAGGTAAACATTGAGATTCTCAGACAAAACGGTGCCATGAAACTGCAAAACATTGTTATTAATTAGCATCGCTGCAAAATTTCACCTTCCAGGGAGAGAAAAATCTTTGAAGCAAATATGAACATCACTGTATAACATTTAGATTAAATAAACACTTCTCTTAAGGAAAACAAACATTAATACATCCTTTGATTTTCCTAATATGAGTAATACAATTCTCTAGTCCTCACCCAACACTTAGTGATATTGAAAAAGTTTCAGATGACCTGATAAACATAGATAGCTTCTAACAATGCCAGTCCAATCAAATGCATTATATTATATCAAACATAATTGCTCTCTATGTCATAATAACTGGATAACATAAATGTCATACAAAGAGTCAGAGGCAAAGGAGATGCATTCACTTCCTTTTGAGTTAAACAGTGAATAAATTCTAGATAATAAAGTAGCTTGTGAGCCAATGTTTTCCCATAAGTTATATTGGGGGGGGCATGGATGAGAATGATAAGCATATGTATTTAACTTATTTGTTAAAAAATTTAAGAAATAGAAGTTCTAAGTATGTCAATTACCCCTACGATGTCCCTATTAGAGACAAAATATGTGAAGAACCGGTTGTCAGTCCAATACTTACAACTAAAATAAACCTTTTGACATGCAGCTTAATTATCTGGGTTTAAAATATTTTCCAACTGGGAATTTTATCAACTACAAGCTTGCCTCGAACATATGACATATGACAGTCTTTGCTTCTTCCTCCATCCCCACCCCACCAAAAGCAACAAATAACTAGAACAATTGCTATGTTGATCCTTAAATATTCCATATAATTCTTTGGAAATAAAATACTTGAATGGATAAATGCTTTGGCCAACAGTTGTAAATCTTAAATCTGTTCCATAAGCCCTGTGGTTAGTGGGAAATTCCTCCATATTCTGGCAATAGGTTAACCATCATTCTTAGTTGTCAGTGATGGTATGAGTTGTTAATATTTTGTGTCTTTGAAGGAAATTATGTAGTGGGAAATGGAGGGGAAATAACTTGGCAGACTGAATCAGGTGTTGTTTGCCTCATACGAACATACTAATGGGATATAAGATTAATATTACAAAAATTAAATTTCCACATGCTTCTGAATTTCTAACAAATTAGAGCATACAATTCCCATGTATTTTGTGGGGTTTACTCCTATTTCCTGAGCTTGTGTATGTGATCACTTTTTGGTATGACTGTTTAAGTAATTACCTATATTTATGATAATAGTTATTTGTTAAGCCTTAATTGACAAAGAGTTTTTTAAAAAGATCGTGCTGACTCTTCCAGGAGAAGTAGAATGGCTCAGGAGTCCTAAAGTGGAAACAAAAACAAAAACAAAAAACAAAAAACAAACACCTCGAAAAAGGATTCAGGAATGTAGGTCAAGGTGCGTGTCCTTAAGAGAGAGAAACGCAGTTTAGCCAAGTGGAAGCTGGGGGCCAAAAGAGATATTTGGTTGCATGCTTATTACCCAGATTATTCTGAAAGTTATACACTCTCCGTGAAAACTTTTTCTGAAAATACAGATAGCTTCGATCTGTATATTATTTGGTAATTTATAAAGGAGTTTCACGTCCATTATCTTGAATTTGAACCTCATTATGATCCTGTGAAACTGAAAGGAATCATTCTCATCGGAGAGGAGTTCACGGTCATACACTCATAAGTGGCTCCAAAGAATCTTAAATCCAAATGTCCCTTTCAAAAAAAAAGTGGGTGCATTTTACTGTATGTAAATGATATCTCAATAGCACTGATTTTAAAATGCAAGATCATGGAGTATTTTTAATGTCATCTTGTTTATTTTTCTGCAGGTATCCTCTAATATTACATTTATTTATTTATTCATACTTCTGATAGATCTTTTCTCCACAATTATTCTGTAGAGATCCCTGAGGGAAGAGACGTGTTATTCATCTTTGCATCTCCCAGAAGATCCAACACAAAGCATGGCACATTGGAGGTACTCTATACTATTGCTTCTAGCAGTTGGCCCAAGGACCGAGAAAAAAAAATATATGTGTGTGTGCACATGTGCGCATAAACATAAATAAAGTCAATGTGAAGGCAAAATATAGTCTAAACAAAATTCAGCAAAGGCACCCCTGCATTACTACCAACCTCTTTAGTATGTCAATGCTGATGATCATCCTAGTTAATATAAGACATGGAGGAAGGGCTTGGAGAATTCAGAGCTTCACAGTTTGGGAGACATCTCATAGACTAAACATGTAAGTAATAAAAAAATTAGCATATCTTAATCCAAGCGTTCTTGAGCAGTGCATCTCAAAGATTAATCAAAGATTTGTTAATATGCAGATTCTAACTTCGTAGGTATAGGGTGGGTCCTGAGAGCCTGCATTTCCAACAAGCTCCCAGGTAGTGCTGACATTGCTGCTCTATGTGGATCACACTTTCATTATCAAAATTTTAGACTAGATACAGTGCTCTTTCCATTGCGTTACACTCTTCTCACTCCTACTGACATTTGTACCAAATATTTTATTACTTAAATATGTCATATTTTGTGCGCATTAATTTTTCTATTTTCTCATATATAAATATATCACTTTGATAAAGCACCTGGTGATGTTTTGTTGCATAAATAAACAAACTATATTGTAAGAATCCGAAGAGCATAGTCTGTGTCATACGAGCCTTTGATTTCCCAAACAGCTGGGGACATAGAGTATACTGAATCTGAAAATTGAAATAAACAAATTTTTAAATAAAAATTGAGCTGATCAAGTCTTGGCTATTGTGAATAACGCTGCAACGAACACCGGGGTGCATGTATCTTTATGCATTGGTGTTTTCACGTTCTTTGAATAGATACCCAGCAGTGGAATAGCTGGATTGTATGGTAGTTCTATCCTTAATTTTTTGAGGAATCTCCATACTGTTTTCCATAGTGGCTGCACCTGGAAGCAACCTAAGTGCCCATCAAGGGACGAATTGATAAAGAAGATGTGGTATATATACACAATAGAATACTCCTCAGGGCTGGCCCCATAGCTTAGCGGTGAAGTGCTCCGCTCCGCTGCTGGCAGCCCGAGTTCGGATCCCGGGTGCCCACGACACACCACTTCTCCGGCCACGCTGAGGCTGCGTCCCACATACAGCAACTAGAAGAATGTGCAACTATGACATACAACTATCTACTGGGGCTTTGGGGGAAAAAAGTTATTAAAAAAAAAAAAAAGAATACTCCTCAGCCATAAGAAAGGATGAAATCCAGCCATTTGTGACAACATGGATGGACATTGAGGGTATTATGCAAAGTGAAATAAGTCAGAGGGAGAAGGTCAAATACCATATGATCTCACTCATTAAGTAGTAGATAATAACAACAACAAACAAACACACAGAGACAGAGATTGGATTGGTGGTTACCGGAGGGGAAGGGGGGAGGGAGGAGGGTGAAAGGGATAATTAGGCACATGTGTGTGGTGATGGATTGTAATTAGTATTTGGGTGGTGAACATGAGAACATGATGTAATCCATGCAGAGACAGAAGTATAATGATGTACACCTGAAATTTATACAATGTTATAAACCAATGTTACGACAATAAACAAACAAACAAAAAAAATTGAGCTGATCATTTTGGCTATCCAGAGAATACAACTGGTAATTATCTTGCACCATAGTGGAGAAGTAGGAAAGAATTCAGGGAAATAGGAAGTGAGTCCTGGATTGAGAAGAGGCTGGGGTTTGAGGCAGAGTTAAAAAGAACAGAGGGCACCTCTACATCAAACTCAAGATTCACAAGAATCATGAAGCTGAAACTCTCTACCTCTTGTTTACCCACTTGCTACAGTTCGTCACCTTTATCAATCCTGACAGCTGTTGTAAAGCAGTGAAACAGGATGTTAACATCAAAGTTTCCACCAAGACACCATGATACAATAGAAGCTGCATGCCCAAGTGAGGTGCCAGAGCACCTCCTGACCCATGGACTCTTTGCCCAGGGTTCCTGACAGCACCTCAAGGTTCCAGAACAGTATTGGGCCTACCTGAGACAAAGATTTCATCCAGGCACAAGGACAAAATTTACCCTGCTGTTTATTTGGCAGATTAATTAGTGAGAGACACAAATAAGATTATGTTTTTGTTATAACCTACAAATCATTTTTGTTTAAGATACCCTTTATGTAGTCTGATAGTTTGGGTTGAATTTAAGAGGGTTGTCATGAAAGCATGTTGGACTACTCACAGTGAGGACAAACAGGAGATGAAGGGTGGAATTGTGATGTCATGGACAGGTACAGGAAAGGGCTCCATGTCTTAGTGAAATCAAGGGACCAGGTCGCGCTGCCATCTTGTCACACTACAGGCTATGGAGAACTGGGATGGAAGCCCATAGTTCTTGCCTCTTGGTCCACTGAGCTAACGCTAATCAGAAGTGTGATTTAAAAAAATGTTCTAGTAGTTAATAATTTTTAAATTTGTGACCCAGTTTTTCTACTTTGAGTGGAAATCCTACTGGTTTAAAATGAACATACCCTTCAACTCACAAGATAAATTAGCCTTAGAAAGATATGTTGCCTAAATGGAGGAATGTTAAAAATGTTTACAGTTTATGCTTGTGTAATCTATTAGGTGCATCGTACAGAATGGTATTTTTCTTTCTCTTAGGACAGAAAAACAAAAATCTTGAAGGCAAAGCAACAACAAATAGTTATTTGACAAGAAAATATTGAAAAAATAAATAAGTCAATTATTTCAGATGGTTTTTTGGACAAACACAACTGTTCCTTTCAGTGGTTCCAAGTTACTACTTGAAGTATTTATGCATTTACTAACTTGGATTTGACTCTAAATCCAAGTTGATAAATTTCCTTTTAAGGTTCTATTTTCATACAGACATATGAAAAATGTAAATGTTCAAACAAGGAAGCGTTACTTTCCTAAAGTAGACTTTTCCTATACATTTAAGGTGTCAGCAAGATGATTAAATACAACTGATCAGATTTTCCCATTTTAAGAGGAAACACAACCATTCAAGTCCTTTGTTTCTTTATAACTATAAAATACAATAACTATTCCACATCTTATAACTTATTTTGAATATGCCATTTTGGGGGAAAAGATCATTTTGCTTATGTTTCTTGGCTTGACAGCAATGCTGGCCATCCCCCAAACGTATTTCAACAAAATATACTGATGGAAATTCAAGAAAATGGAAAGTGAGACAAATTTAGACTTCAGTAGATTCAAATTATCAATGTTTTTATTAAAGAACAAAAGGGAAGATTAACTAAGAATATCATCTTTTCTAGTTTTTAATTATTTGGAATTACAATATTAGTTTAAAGAGGTTTCACAGTATGCAACATTTTATGAATAAGATCAGATGGTTGAAGACAACTCTTGTGGATAGCTTTATTTGAAAGTGTCTCCTTGCATAAGAAAGAGAACAAAATATGAGATTTGATTTGATTTTTTTCCTTGAAGGCAGTTGTCATTTTGATAAAATTTTCAATCCACTTTAATTAAAATAGGCACTTGTGAATTTCTTTATGTGATACTCTGACAGATATTATCAGGCATTCATGGAATGCACTTGACGTATCATTGATATCAAGATAAATATCTAGAAGAGAAATAAGATTAACACAAGAAACTACAAGCAGAATGCTAAAATTCATAATATATATTCAATAATTAATATGGAAAACAAGAAAGGAGAGATACTGGTGTGGGCTGGTTTGATCAAAAATAGCTTCCTTATAGATTAGTACCCAAATCACTGAATTTTTCTACCTCTGATCTGTTCTTTTTATAGATATGAATAATATATTAAACCTACTTTAAGTTAATTTTATCTTTCAGAGCTAAAGCTATTCTCTTTTGATCGAAAATCATCAAAGAGCATGAAGTGAATCTTTTGTATAGGCACCACCTAGTTAATCATCTGATAAATATGCCATACTGCTTTAGAGATCTTAGACTTAATGAAACTACAGATGCCTCTCCAGCTGTTGCTTTTCTAATTTATTAATTCAAGCTTCATTGTGATGAAGGAAATTCTGTACTTAATCATCCATTTTAATTTACTGGATTCTGTTACTTTTGACTTGCTCCTGGGAAAAGCAATAAAGGAAGAGTCTTTGGAAGAAACTTAAAGCTCCTCTTGGGTACCACATTTAGCATAGAGCGTCTTCAGTCTCCTGACTCAACTTCCACCTGCGCCTTACTTGCTATTCTTACATTATATTACCTTTCTTCCTTCCCTTCTTCTTTCCTTCCTTTCTCTCTTTCCTGCCTTCCTTCCTTCCTTTCTCCCAAATCAAACACATGGATGAGCACTTTCAGAAACTTGCCTTTTGGAATTAGAAAGGCAGCAAAAATGTCTTGTAAAAAGCACCGGGTTTGAAAATTATAAGTGGATACTGACTGAGATTCTTTCACTTACTAGCTGTGTGACTCTGACCTGGTCCTCTGGACCCTCATCTATAAAATGAAAAGAACAAGTTTTTTGTAGGCTTGATGTGAATATTAAATGATAAAATGTACCTGAAAACACTCCTGAAACTTTGAAATCTTGTATAAATTAAGGAATTATTACAAACTGTATATGCCTCCAAAGCAGATATTAATTGGCCCTAAATGACTATTATTATTATTTTTGTGTGTGTGTGTGTGAGGAAGATCAGCCCTGAGCTAACATCTGTTGCCAATCCTCTTCTTCTTGCTGAGGAAGGTTGGCCCTGGGCTAACATCTGCACCCATCCTCCTCTACTATATGTGGGACGCCGCCACAGCATGGCCTAACAAGCGGTGCAATGGTCAGTGTCCGGGATCCGAACCTGCAAACCCCAGGCTGCCGAAGCAGAGCGCGCGGACTGAACCACTACGCCGCCACGGGGCCAGCCCCTGACTATTATTTTTTTTAAGGTGCCACATTTGCCTAACAAAATGCCTAGAGTTGTCACTCTTAAATTTATTTGTAAGTGAAAGCTGGAGGGGAAAATGTCTTTTAAGATGCATAACAAAACAAAATTTTTTAACAATGTTGTCTAGGAAGGGCAACCTATTCACTTACTAACACAATAGGAATGGTCTTTTTATCAACTCAGAATAAAGAGCAAGACTCTGAAGGAATGAAATGGAAACGGGTGAGTGTTGATGGAAGAGTGGAAAGGATGGGAAAGAGAAGCAAGAAAAGTCAAACCAAGGAGAGAAGTCTGAGTGCCAAGAGAAGACTCTAGATTAAGGAAACTTGGGAAGGAAAGGGAGCGTCCCAAAGACTCGGACTTTGATTACATGCTACCTCCTACAATATGTTGTAATTTCCTGTCACTTGTCCGTCTCCCTAATTAAAATGTAAGCAACTTGCTTGCAAGAATTATATTTTCTAGCCCTGTGTTACTGTATATAATTGGACAAAGAACAACTGAGTAAATCAATGAAAAGTCTGTTTCAATTTTCTTGAGACCTATCCTTCCATCCATCTGTCCATTGTTTCATTTTTTCTGTTTGTCGCCTTCAGGCACTTATTGAGTAAATACTGAGAGAAGGCGCTGCAGTGAGTGCTGTCAATTAAGGGAAAAGGAAAGGAAGTCCTGTGTAAATTTGAAATTTCCAAATATCAGATAATACCATTTTATCTAAATTTTATTGATACTGCTAACATGAGTACTTTGAGGAACTGTTATCTCTTGTGCAAAATTGAAGCTGTGACACAAAAGAATAATTTGTTCCAACAAGTCGAACGATTGTAGATAAGTATTAAAGATCATTTGAGAGACTGGCAGTTTTTCTTTTCCAGTTAATATTTTCAATAGTATTCATCTCAGGGATTTCTGAAAGTTTCTAACCTGTAATGGTCTAGGTTAGATTATTTCATGAGGTCATGGGGGCGGGGGGGTGTTACGTTTTGCTTGCTTGGGAAAAGGGACAGTTGACATGTTTGGCTGCTTAGTACAGCTCTTTGGATGGTTATTTGTTAATTGTGGTTAGCAACCCTTCTCAGTGAAGTTCATTTCCAGTGACTGTGATAGATGGGAGAAGTGACTGCAGCTTGGACAAATGCCAAGAGTGTGTCTTTCCTGGGGACAGCAATGAATGACTCTGGCCCTGAGTCAGCTTAACTGGTATGCCTGGGAAAATGTTAGGATAGATCATGATAAAATCAACTTGCAAATGCTTCTGAAAGAACATGGCTCTGTGAAGAACAAAGCCTGGAAAATTAATCTCTTATGCCAGAGTCCAGAGTGACATGAGCTTGGTAGATTAAGAAGATATATTGGAGTTTAACTTTAGAAGAATTTTGATCCTTCCTGCCTGAAACTACCAGCCCACTGGAAAAATAACAAGTGAGCCAGGGAAACAGAGGTGTGTCCTCCTACACAGAGGGTTCCAGTGAAATCATGCTGTGACCTCAGCTAAAACCACGTGTGGGACATCTGGCAAAAGGGAGAATCGGTCCCAGTCAACACTGACTGTGTTACATAGGAAGCACCAGGCTAGAAAGCAACCATCTTAAATTTAAAAACCCTCCCTTGACTCAACTTCCTCCCTTGACTCCACTTTTCTGATCTCATTTACATAAAATTCCTTGGAAGAGTTGTCCATAATCCCTGTCTCCAATTCCTCTTCTTTCATTGCAGGACCAGTTACTTCTTTACCCTTCTCTCCTACCACTCTCTGACTCACCCACTCTGCTGCTTCCTAGAACACTCTCAAGGCCTTTGCAATTGTTTTTCTATCTTCCTAAAATGGAATTGCAGATGTCTACATTACTCACTCTCTTACTTCTTTCAGTCCTCTGTTCAACTGTCACTTTATCAGTATGATTGTCCCTGAACACTTTCCCCCTACTCAACTCCCTGTCTTTCTTATCCTGCTATGTTTATCTCCATAGCTTTATGACCATGAAACACACTATACATGTACTTATTGATTTGGTTATTGTTTAATTCCTGGTGCCAGAATGTGAGCTCTATTAAGGCAAGAGCGTTAATTTGTTCTCCAGTATGTTCCCAATGCCAAAACACTAACTAGCTGATAGCACTTGATAAACTTGTTGAATTAAATGAAAGAATAATGGCACAAAACCAGGAGTGCTGGTGTGCCATTTGCCAATTTCTAACTAACATATCAATGAACATCCATGAATAAACCACAGCCAAGCCCACATTTTGAAGCAAAAGTGAGAAGACTATCACTAAATTCTGGAATGCCCACTAATTTCCTCAAGACAGTGTGTGACCACTGTGAATCAGCAGCTGCCTTGATCGTTCCCATAATTAGGATACACTATATGGCAAAGATGAAGAGATTTTGCTAAATTGAGATCCCTAATCCAAAGGGTACAAACTTGCAATTAGAAGATGAATAAGTTGTGGAGATCTAATGCACAACATAGAGATTATAGTCAACAATACTGTATTATAAACTTCAAAGTTGCTAAGAAACTAAATCTTAAATGTTCTCATCACAAAAAGCAAATGGTAATTACATGATGTGATAGAGATGTTAACTAATGCTATGGTGGTAATCATACTGCAATATATAAATTTGATATATATAAATATATCAAATCAACAAGTTTTACACCTTAAACTTACACAGTGATATATGTTGATTATATCTCAATAAAAAATAAATGAATTTAAAAAGTTTTTAAGTCTGCTTCTATTTGACTTTGAATTAATCACAAAAGATATTATCCCTTTGGGCCTGACCTAATCAGGTCAGCATTTTAAAAGAGGGTCCAGGCCTTCCCTGAAGAGGGAGATTCTCCTGTTGGCCCTCATGATGTAAGTTCCCACGATGTGAAAGGGCCTGTGAAGACAACACAGCAAGGACTTGAGGGCAGCCCTAAGAGTTGAGAGTGGTCCCTGATCGACAGCTAGCAAAAAAAAAAAAAAGAACATTAAGGACCTCAGTCATACAACTACAATGAAATGAATTTTGCCAACAATGTGAATGAGCTTGGAGATATATCTTTCCTAGTCAAACCTCCAGATGAGAATGAAGCCTGGCCAACCCCTTGATTTCAGCCATATGAGATCCTGAGTAAAGGACCAAGCTAAGCTGTGCCCGAATTCCTGACACATAGAAACTGTGAGATGATAAATATATGTTGTTTAAGCTGCTAAACTTGCTGTTACATAGAAATAGAAAACTAATATACTACATTTCAGTTTCTTTATTGGCTTATTAGTTATACCTCTTTTTTTTTAGTGTTTGCTTTAGGGATAATAGTATAATCTATGGCTTTATAGTTTACATTGATTTTGAAAGTTTTCAGCCATTATATCTTCCATTTTTTTTTCTGCCACTCCCCATATTCTCCTTTCCTGGAGCTCTCTAGTTACACAAACCTTAGGTAGCTTTAAGTTGTCCCTTCCTGATGTTCTGTTCATTTATTTTTAGTCCTTTTTCTTTTTGTGCTTGAGACCATTTCTATCACTATGTCTTGAAGTTCACTAATCGTTTTTTCTGAATGGTCTGATCAGGTATTAATACCATCCAATGTATTTTTCTTCTAAGATATTATGTGTATTAGCTATAGAAATTTGATTTTGCTCTCTTTTTTTGATATCTTCTATGTGTTTCATTAACATGCTTATGATTTCCTCTACTTTTTTGATATAGTATTTTTATAATAACTTTTAATGTCTTTGTCTAATAATTCTACCATCTGCGTCCTTTCTGCATCTATTTTTATTGATTTCATCTTCTCATCATGGACTGCATTTTCCTGTTTCTCTGTATAACTGGTAATTTTTACTGAATGACAGACGTTGTGAATTTTACATTATCCGTGTGAAATTTTTTTATAGGCACACCTCAGAGATACCATGGGTTCAGTTCCAGACAACCATAATAAAGCGAGTATTGCAATAAAGCAAGTCACATTAATTTCTTGGTTTCTCAATACATATAAAAGTTTTGTTTACACTTTACTGTAGCCTATTAAGTGTTCAACAGCATTATGTCTAAAAAAACAACATACATACCTTAATTAAAAAATACTTTATTCTAAAAGATGCTAACCTGAATCATCTGAGCCTTCAGCAAGTTGTAATCGTTTTGCTGGTGGAGGGTCTTGCCTCAATGTTGGTGACTACTGACTGATCGTGCTGGTTGCTGAAGGTTGGGGTGGCAATTTCTTAAAATAAGACAACAATGAAGTTTGCCACATAAATTGACTGCCTCACGAACGATTTCTCTGTAGCGTGTGATGCTGTTTGATAGCACTTTACCCACAGTAGAACTTCTTTCAAAATTAGAGTCAATTCTCTCAAACCCTGCTGCTGCTTTGTCAACTAAGTTTATGTAATATTCTAAATCCTTAGTTGTCATTTCAACTATCTTCACAGCATCGTCACCAGGAGTAGATTCCATCTCAAGAAATCACTTTCTTTGCTCACCCATAAAAAGCAGCTCATCTTCTGTTCAAGTTTTATCATGAGATTGCAGCAATTCAGTCACATCTTCGGGCTCCATTTCTAATTCTAGTTCTCTTGCTATTTCTACCACATCTGCAGTTGCTTCCTCCACTGAAGTCTTGAACTCCTCAAAGTCAGCCATGACTTCCAAATTCCTGCTAATGTTGATATTTTGACCTCTTCCCATGAATCATAAATGTCCTTAATGGCATCTAGAATGCTGAATCCTATCCAGAAGACTTTCAACTTACTTTGCCCAGATCCATCAGAGGAATTACTATTTATACAGCTATAGCCTTACAAAATGTATTTCTTAAATAATAAGACTTGAAAGTCAAAATTACTCCTCGATCTGTGGACTGCAGCATGGATGTTGTGTTAGCAGGCATGAAAACAGCATTCATCTCATTGTACACTTCCATCAGAGCCCTTGTGTACCCAGACGCAGCGTCAATGAATGGTAATATTTTGAAAGGAATCTTTTTTCCTGAGCAGTAGGTCTCAACAGTGAGCTTAAAATATTCAGTTGTAAACAGATGTGCTGTTATCCAGGCTTTGTTGTTTCTATTATAGAACACAGGCAGAGTGGATTTAGCATAATTCTTAAGGGCCCTAGAATTTTTGAATGGTAAATGAGCATTGGCTTCAATTTAAACAGTTACATTAGCCCCTAACAAGAGTCAACCTGTTTTTTGAAGCTTTGAAGCCAGGCATTGACTTCTCCTCTCTAGCCATTAAAGTCCTAGATGGCATCTTCTTTCAACATAAGGCTGTTCCATCTACACTGAAAATCTGTTGTTTCGTGTAGCCACCTTCATTAATTATCTCAGCCAGATCTTCTGGATAACTTGCTGCAGCTTCTACATCAGCACTTGCTGCTTCACCTTGTACTTTTACGTTATGGAGATGGCTTCTTTCCTTAAACCTCATGAACCAACCTCTGCTAGCTTCAAACTTTTCTTTAATATCTTCCTCACTTCTCTCAGCCTTCCTAGAATTGAAGAGAGTTAGGGCCTTGTTCTGGATTAGGCTTTGGTTTAAGGGTCCAGTTGGTTTGATCTTCTGTCCAGACCACTAAAACTTTCTCCATATCAGCAATAAGACTATTTTACTTTTCTTATCATCTGTGTGTTTACTGAAGCAGCACTTTTAATTTCCTTCAAGAACTTTTTCTTTGTATTCACAACTTGACTAACTGTTTGGGCCAAAAGGCCCAGCTTTTGGCCTGTCTCAGCTTTCAACATGCCTTCCTCACTAAGCTTAATCATTTCTAGCTTTTGATTTAAAGTGAGACATGTGCAACTCTTCCTTTCGCCTGAACACTTAGAGGCCATTGTAGGGTTAATTCGTCTAATTTCAATATTGTTGTGTCTCAGGGAATAGGGAGGCCTGAGGAGAGGGAGAGAGATGTGGGGGAATGGCTGGTCAGTGGAGCAGTCAGAACACACACAACATTTATTGATTAAATTCTCTGTCTTACATGAGTGCAGTTGGTTGCACCCCAAAACAATTACAATAGAACATCAAAGATACTTATCACAGATCACCATAAAATATACAATAATAATGAAGAAATTTGAAATATTGTGAGAATTACCAATATGTGACACAGAGACACAAAGGAAACAAATGCTGTTGGAAAAATGGCACCAATAGACTTTCTTGATGTAGGGTTGCCACAAACCTTCAATTTGTAAAAAAATGCAATATCTGTGAGGCACAATAAAGCAAAATGCAATAAAATGAGATATGCCTGTATTTCTTGAAATAATTTTTAGTTTTCTTCTGGGATCCAGTAAAATTATTTGGAAACAAATAATTTTTTGCAAACCAATAATTATTTGGAAACAAATAAGTCTGCTATTAAGCTTTGTTAAGTGGGACCAGAGCACGCTTAAGTCTGGGGCTATTTGGATGTTACTGAGGTAAAACATTCTTTGAGTATTTAACCCAATGCACATGTGTTGTGAGGTTTCTCCACTCTGGCTGCTGGGAATGTGAATTATCCCGACCCTGTGTGAACGCTGGGAATTTTTCACCTGCTCCTTTACTGTGGTTCTTATCCCAGCCTCAGATAGTTTTCTCAGATGCATGCACTGATCAGCATTTAGCTGACGATTGAGAGAAACCCGTGACAGACCTCCAGTGTTCTCTGTCTTCCCAGTGCTCTCCTCTCTGGTATTCTATCCTGAGAATTCCAGCCACCTTGGTCTCCCTGAATTCTCAACTGTGTCTACAACTTGAGGAGACCATACACTCTGTTTGGGTTCCTCTTTCTTGCACTGTAGCTTTGGAAACTCCCTTCAGACAGTAAACTGAGGCAATCATAGAATTCATTTCATTTGTTTCCCTTCTCTCAGGGATCACTGTTCCGTGCTACCTGTTGTCCAATGTCTAAAAACCATTGTTTTATATATTCTAATTGTTTAAGGCAGAAGGGCAAAGCCAATCTCTTTACTCCATCATGACCAGAAACAGAAGTCTGTATCTAAGTCAATTTTGAAAAAGAACAGGACGGGCAACTGGCTTTACCACATATCTAGCTTTCTTATAAAGTTATAGTAATTTAAAGAATGGACTGTTAGCAAAAAGCTAGGTAAATTATAAGAGCAAACAGAATAGTACCCAATGTTTAATATATAATTTATTTATGTATTTATATGTGTATTTACATACACTAATTTAGTCCTCATAGCTATGTCATAAAGTAGGTACTATTATTATTTCTCTCATATTGATAATAAGGAAACTGAGGCACAGAGGAACTGGTTATTTTCTCTATTTCACACAGGTCCTGGTGACAGAGCCAGGATTGAAACCCAGGCAGCCTAGCTACAGAGACCACACTCTTAACCATTAAGCTACACTATGTGTTCCTAATAAATACTAATAGATTTATGAAACTTCATAGAAAGCCCAGAAATATACCTAAGCATTATATAGCATTATATAATATAGAATTGGCTTTTGAATTACTGGGTCATAAAGTTGTCATCTTTTGTCCAATGAAAAGATAAGCCCCTCTCTTCCTCAAAAAATTAAGAATAGAAGTATCATATGATCCATCAATCCCACTTCTGAGTATTTATCCAGAAGAATTGAAATCAGGATCTTGAAGAGATATTTGCTCTCTCCTGTTCATTGCAGCATTATTCACAATAATGGAAACAACATAAACATCCATCGATGGATGAATGCACAAAGAAAATGTGGTAGACAATGTCAAACTATAATGTTGTACACCTGAAACTTATATAATGTTATAAACTAATGTTACTTCAATAAAATAAAGAAAATATGGTATATACACACAATGCAATATTATTCAGCCTTAAAAAAGGAGATAAAACCTGCAATATGCTACATGGATGAACCTTGAGGACTTTATGCTAAGTCAAATAAGTCAGTCACAGAAGGACAGATACTGTGTGATTCCACTTATATGAGGAACCTAGAGCAGTCAAACAGAAGCAGAGAGTAGAATGGTGGTTACCAGGGGCTGGGGAGAGGGGGAAATGGGGAATTGCTATTCCACAAGTATAAAGTTTCAGTTATGCAAGATGATTAAGTCCTAGAGATCTGCTGTATACATTGTGTCTATAGTTAATACTGTATTGTACACTTAAAAATTTGTTAAGAGGGTAGATCTCATGTTAAGTGTTCTTACCACACGTTTAAAAAAAAAAAAGATAAGCCCATCTCCTATACAACTTTGGCTTTATCTCCAGTATGAACTGATTGCTCCCCTCATCTCAGACTTTTTTGACATGTCTTTTGAAAGCCTGAGTCTAAAACAACTCCCAGCTCATTATTCCTCATACCTGTGTGAATACAGCCTTTAGGCTACTTTTGAGCCTTCTATCCTCTGTATCATTGTCACCTGCCAAAAATCTAGTTGCTGTGTGCATCCTCCTGTTTTAGAACATGCTACTCTAACTTTCTGGCTGAAGCCCAGACCCTTGAAAGCAGGAGCCATGTCTTTGTACTCTCAATGCCAGAAATACTGTAGATGTTCACAAATGTGTATCGAGTGATTGGATCAGTGGCTTAAAAAAAATTCATTCTACCAGGTGTCAGAAATACTATGTATACACAGCACATCTGCTACTAACTTAGAACAGCATTGCCTTTATCACCTGAGCTTCTCATGGACAACACAAAGGAGTCTTTTATGACACAAACAGATGGAAGGCTTTAGATAACTTTAGGTATCTTGGCTCAAGATCATGAATTGCTGATTCATTAACAAACTATAATGCACATTTGAATGATTTTTTTCCTTCTACACCCTGTACATTCGTGCAGAGGAAGAACTGCATATAGTCAATGTTCCCACAGATAAAATCATAGCTGTTTTAAGCAGTAAGGATACTTGTACTCAGAATAGAGTAGTTTTAATATTCAGCTTTTCAAGTATTCATTCCTACACAATAAAACAATAACAGGGAATTGGTGAAAGTGTTTAGCTATTCCTTTGTCAAGAGTCAAGTAATATAATACATTCTAACTTCATATCACTTTTGAGGATTAAATGAGAAAATATTTCCAAACCTCTATAAAGACTGTGAGGTCAATCAGTTCATTAGTGTTTTACAGATGAGGAAGTCTATGCTTATAGAAGAGTTGTGACCTGTCCAAGATCAAACATAAAATAGCAGAATTGGGACTAGAACCGAGATCTAACGCTATATCAAGAGATTATTGCATTTTAGATATGCCTAGTCCTCCCATCAAGACAACAGGAACAGTGGAGCTGGGTCTGGGATGTAGGGCTGTCCTCTGGAGAACTTGGTGGAGTATGATGATAGGACATGCATAGCTCTGCACTCCAGACCAAAGTTAAGGCAGCACCTGAGAGCTGAGATTGAATTAAAAGATCATTATTAAGAGAATCTGAGACGGAAAGCCAGGCAGAATATCCAACCAAGTTGTTAGTCTGAAAGGGCTCAGCAGAGAGAGAGAACAGGGCAAAAGCTGGAGAAGTGAGATGAGTGGAAGTTCCAAGTGTGGCATATGAGGCCAAGTCTGGAGGACATCTTAGACCTGGAAAACACAGCTCTTTGTTACAGGCATTGAGGAGGTAGTTGTCAAGGACCGCCTAGAGCTCAGATGAGCTGCTCCCCATTCTGCTGTGGCTACCGCACAGGGGAGCCCCTAGGGAAAAACATTCTTCTTCACAGTCTTGAGGCTCTCACACTCCCAAAAGCAGGAAAAGTGGAAATCAGATTTTTTTTTTTCCGTGTTTGGCTGCCCTAGAGTGCAAAGGTAAAAATTATAGGCTGAGAAAGGACGGGAACTAAATATACTCAGAGATACATTTATCAGAAAATTCTTAGTGAACAGTTAGTGAACTCACCAACACAAGTAATACCGTTCTTAATCTTGGATAGATTTCCTGCCCTAAATCTACCGTCATAACTCATCATATATTGTATCCTGCCATCTAATAAACTTGACCTCATCAAGAATGAATTCAAATATTTTAAAGAGAACCATCAAATTCATTTGCAATGGTAAATTGGCATGGGATTTTATTGCATGACTACCACTCAATTCCAATTTGGGTATTATTGGCCTGAGACCAGCTGTAATTCAAAACATTGTTTGAAACTAGGTCACATGATATTTCGTGATGGTGGAGTTGGTTTCTGCCTATCTGTTTCAGGTTTTGTGACAAGTTGACGCACATTTTATATCTAGCGTATCTGACTTGCACCCTTTTGCATAATTTACAGTTTCCTCAGTCAGAACAACGTGGCACTGTCTTTGTGCTAGGCAGTTTATATAACCATTCATATTTTATTTTATAAATAAAAATTTTGCTAACACTCCAACCTAATAAACACTTCCACACTCAGTAAAAAGAAAACAAAATGGGACGCTACACAGTAGGATTGGAAGAGCTTTGATACTGTGTTTCTCAAGCAAAATCTTTGCCAGCAAAGCAATGAATAAAATTTGTAGAATTTAAATGATTTTATCAGGAATGGGGAGTTAACAGGTTTAAGGAAGTGGAAAGGTAAAAACTAAATTAAGAACTTAATAAGGCCAGAATTCCATAAATCTTCTTTGTTCTACGGTTGTTATTGCTATTCTTTTTTAATAATTTCAGTAACCCTAAAAGTTAGTTATATTTTTATCTGCTTTAAGGATGAAAAAACCCGAGCCTCATAAAAGTTAAGTAATTAGATCAAGGTCAGCTGGAAAGACCAAAGTTTATTCAGAGCTTGAATCCAGATCTGTCAGATGCCACCGCCCAGGCTTCGTCTATGCCTGACAAAGTGCTGGCATGGCAGGCATCGTCTCTTCTTCCTTCTTAATAAAATCCAAATGTTGTTAAGATGTCTATCCTCCCCTACGTCACCATGTAGTTCAGAGGCAGACCTCATCCCCCACTCAAAGGGTGTCTTATGAGTGGCTGGTCACCATTCCCCTTGCAATGTCTAGTGTAAGGTGGGAATGCAACTCAATTCTGGCCAATGACATATTAGGGGAAATCTGCAGATGGAAGGGCAGGGAGTGGGAAATGCTTTGGGGAAAAAAGTTTCCTCTTTCTTTAGAGCAAACCAAACAAGAAACAATTTTCTTCCTGTTTGGGATATGGTTATGTCTGAAAATGATGCCTGGAGTTGCTGCCAACAACTTGGTACCAGCCTGAGGAAAAAGCCTCTGCCAAAGAGGGCAGAGCAGAGGAGCAAAAGAACCTTGGAACTGGAGCCGGCCCGGTGGCGCAAGCGGTTAAGTGCATGCGCTCCGCTGCGGCGGCCCCGGGGTTCGCTGGTTCGGATCCCGGGCGCGCACCGACACACTGCTTGGTAAGCCATGCTGTGGCGGCGTCCCATATAAAGTGGAGGAAGATAGGCACAGATGTTAGCCCAGGGCCGTCTTCCTCAGCGGAAAAAAAAAAGAGGAGGATTGGCGGATGTTAGCTCAGGGCTGATCTCCTCACAAAAAAAAAAAAAAAGAACCTTGGAACTGACAAATTAAGCAACCCTCAAGGCCGATCTACCTCTGGATTGCCTCTCATGAGATAACAACTGTTTGTATTTATCCCCTTTTAAATTCTGGCTTCTGTTAATTGGAGCCTAAAGCATCCTAATGATATAACTGGATGCCAGGGCTACAAGCAGCAAGACTTGACTGATTTACTCCTTGTAGATTTCAAGGCAGTGTAACAGAAGATCCCAAACTGAAGTAAATCTTCCAAGTAGGGCAAATGAAGGAGTCAAAATGGCTAGGACTTGTCACTAGGACTTCTAAGGCAGAAGGTGCAGGAAATCAGGGGCCAGCTTGTATAGAGGCAGGAACATTTGCAGGAATGAAACCTAGGCCTCATAGCAAAGCAGTCTGGCTGGTTTACTAAGCTGAAGTTGGGCCCTGTAACAGACACACAGAACAGGTGTCCAGTGCTATCAGCTGCGGTCATTTACAAGGGAAGTAGAAAGGAATTCCCTGGCAAGAGCCAAATTAATTAAATTCATCTCCTAAGAATTTCTTCTGGGCAGTTACTTTTTCATCTAAAAGAAAATTTTGAAAACTACTCCCACAACCACTTTCAATTCATTGGCTTAGGGATTTAATTTTAATGTATTAAAAATTTTGTTTAATATTTAAAACTCAATCAATTCGCAGCAGTTTTAGTACATCTAATATCTCAATGAAGATTCAAAGTGTATAAGCTATTTAAGATCTTAACACAATATTTGTATTTATCAGAGAGGGCTGGGGAGAGAAAGATATTGAGAGAAGAAAGAGACAAAAATGCTAGGAAATTTCATACTTCTGTCATAGTTCTTGTCATTAGTCACATTCCTTGTTTTCTCCTAGTATGCAGAACTAAGGAACACACTTGCAGCATCTTATGATTCACTGGATTTTATTTGTTAGAAATAATGAAAATGCCCCCCAAAGAAACTTATTTACGAAAGCACTAAAATAGCTTCCCTGGAGAAATTGAAGGTAGTCACTATTTAAGTGTAGAATTACACCAAGTAATGAACACCAAATTACCACTTATATTCTTCCACATTCCTGGTTTTTTTCTCCAGCGGGGTTGACCATGTAACCAGGCCAGATTCACAGTAGACATAAGAAAAATGGAGAAGATGTTGAATCTCAACTTAAGAAAGTCATCTGAGGGCCGGCCCCATGGCTTAGCTGTTAAATGCGCGTGCTCCGCTACTGGCGGCCTGGGTTCGGATCCCGAGCGCACACCGACGCACCGCTTCTCCGGCCATGCTGAGGCCGCGTCCCACATACAGCAACTAGAAGGATGTGCAACTATGACATACAACTATCTACTGGGGCTTTGGGGGAAAAAAATAAAGTAAAACAGTAGCACCCACATGAGACTTTCTCCTTGACTTAAGCAGAAAGACTACAAGAGAAAGAGCATAGGAAATGGCTGTTTCATGGCAGAGGGAGGGCTCAATGTTTAAAAAAAAAAAAAAAGGAAAGAAAGTCATCTGACCAAGTGTGGTTTCTTATATTTTTTAAAGACATAAAATGGCATACAAATAAGCATATTTTACTTAAACATTATATTTCATGGGGTAACGGAAACTGCAGAGATACCAGGGTTCCATCTGATAACGAAGATTAAGGAAGTTTTTACCTTTACTCTTCTTATAATCTCTGATGAAATCAAGAATAAAATTCCTAGTTAAAAGGAAAGAAGGGAAAAGAGAAAATTTTTTAAATAAATCAAAGGGTGATGGGGGAAACGGGAGCTCTAAGGATGAAACACCAACTCAATTATGCTAACCATTGCGCTGGATATAGTTGTTTTTTGGGTTGTTTTTTTGTTTTATTCAGAGAAAGAGTCACCCTGAGCTAACAGCTGTTGCTAATCTTCCTCTTTTTTTTTTCCTCCCCCAAGTCCCTGTGCATGGTTTTATATCCTAGTTGTAAGTCCCTCTAGTTCTACATGAGCTGCCACCATAGCATGGCAACTGACAGATGGGTGGTGTCGTTCTGCAACTGGGAAACGAACCTAGGCCACCGAAGCAGTGAAAGCGCCAAACTGTAATCACTAGGCCATCAGGACTGGCTCTGGATATTGTTTTTAACCTACATGTAACTGAAAATTAGAATTCCTTGTGTGTGTGTGTGTGTGTGTGTGTGTGTGTGTGTGTGAGGAAGATCAGCCCTGAGCTAACATCCATTGCAAATCTTCCTCTTTTTTCTGAGGAAGATTGGCCCTGGGCTAACATCCATGCCCATCTTCCTCTAATTTACATCATATGCCGCCACACCATGGCTTGACAAGCGATGCATCAGTCCGCGCCCAGGATCTGACCCTGCGAACCCCGGGCCGCCGAAGCAGAGTGCACAAACTTAACCACTACGCCACCAGGCCAGCCTCTAGAATTCCTTTTAATAAGATAACTTGACTCAGAGGCAATGGCAGCTGCTGTGACTTTGCACTGTGTCAAGTTAGCTAAGTTGGAACCATGTTTCCCCAAACTTTTTCCCTTGTATGGTTCCAGGTCAGGAGTGGCTGTGAGAGAAATTTGCATGAGATTTGAAGGCAGCAATGAAACAGAAGTTATTCTATCCTCTGAAAGTTAGTGTAGGGCCTGGCGTGTTGCAGCTCGGACATGTGCTGCTCATCTGCTGACTCACCTTGTTGGCATGGGGCAACAAAAGGGAGCACAGCTCCTCCAGATCCCACCAGAGTTTCTTTTTCAGCCCAGAGGATACACAGCCTACCAAAGCAATAAGGAACACATTAGCGACAAGGGTGCCAGCATCACTAAGCAGTTCAGTGGTGGCTCTTCTCTATAGGCCAGGGCTGATCGTAGAAGAGGTTATTAGAAAGCTAAATTCACTGATAGCAATGAGGATGATAGAAACCAAAACAACAATGGTTAGGTGATGGCAACTAACAACCATAAGACTGGTGGATGCGATTCTTCCAATGAGTGGCAAAGCTGGTAGCGGCATCATGGGGTGCTCGAGCTACAGAAAGTTATAGATGTGGTTAATAAAAGACAGCATTCTTATGGGCAACATAAGCAGCCAGGGATGGAAATACTCAATCTGTAGAATCAAAATAAATTATCAGAATGTTGAGGGAAGTTATCACAATAAAAAGTCACGTTGCCTTATATAGTTTCTAGACTTGAGCCACTTTTCAGACCCAGAAGCTATTGACTGGAAAAAGAGGCTGCATCTCCAGCAGGAAGGACCCATTAATACCATGGTAAGTGTACGGTCATGTTCCTCACAGTTCTTCCCCACGGTATTTATAGCCATTTATTTGGGTAACAGTACTTTGATAAGATTTTTGGACATAGATCTTAAGTTGTCATTGATACCTGGAAACCCAAAGCATCACTATAGTCCCACTGGTAGAGTGGTAGCATATGGAGACCAGATAATAAAACAGAGTCCTGGCCCAGGCCAGGCTTGAAGTGGGTCCTCTGAGTCTATGGACCCATATAATAGTCATTTTTCTGGTCACCAAATATATAATTAAAATAGTCACACATGGTAATTGGCACAAACTCTACATTAGTTCCTTGACCTACGGGGGTGAGGAGTATCATACAGGGAAAAACCAATTGAAGATTCTAAAAGTACCGCTCCCTCTTAGCCAAGATTATAAACCACACTGGAAGGTAAGTGATGACGTCTTTAGTGCTATATTTAAAGAATTAAAAGATGCAGGGAGCTGGTCTCCATTATATCTCTGCTTGGCACACCAGCAAGCTTGGAAGTGCCAGGGAGTTTATGCTTCCAATAATGAGTGGGAGCTTAGATCATTAATGTTAGCATTCTCTTCTTTTCTAATAGATACACTTAAGCTATAAATATCCTTCTAAGGTGGATCAAAGATTCAAACTCAGGACAGCTCCAACACCATAAGATGAAACATCATAAGGAACATTGTTTTAAGTCACCTTCCTGCTAAGACGACAATAATTGCATGGCATTCCATCTTCAGGTTCCATTTCTATAAGTGTTTATTGATTGCCCACCATGTACTAGTGTTATAGTAAGTACCAGGTATACAATGAAAACTACATTAACCTGATTAAACTTTCAATCTAGGGAAAAGCACAGAAAAGTAGTAAGGAATACAGACAAGGGAGCAACAGTTATAATCCAGCAGAATGTGCTAGATTAGAGGTTCCAGGGAACATCTGACCCAAAGTTAGATAGAGTAAGGAGTTGATAGTGAGAGATCAGAGGAAAGTTAATTGGTAGATGTTCCAGGAAAGAAGGCAGAAAAACAGTTTCAGGCAAAAATAACAACATGGGTAAAAATACAGAGGTAAGAAACAGTGTAGTGGATGCCAGGAACAGTTAGAGGCAACTATCCTCCTGTCCTCAAGCTACCAAAAGTAGCTTTCTACTAGATAGGTACTTCTGTGATTTGTATATGTTTCACTTAACGGAAGAAGAGAGGCTTACATGATGAGTAACTTGGAGAGAAGAGAGTGAACATGCAAAGCTCAGTTCTCAGCACCTTGCCCTCTCTCTCTCTTTCTCCCTCTCTCTCTCTTTCTCTTCCATATCACCCTCCTTCAGGAAGGAGTAGTCTGCCTTACCTCTGCAGGGTAAACAGATTAGAGCCCAGGCCAGCTTCTTAGAGACAAGTTCAAAGTCCTGTCTCTCTCTGGAAAGTGTTTCTGCTGTGCTGGCCCAACTCCCCAGCAGGCTGGCTGTCCCAGGATCAAGACGTGTGGGAAGAAGGATTTAGGAAGGCTAACTAGGGCTTTGAAGACACAGTAGCTCATCCAGTTTTTTCAAAAATTAAAGCAAGTTCTTTAATCTCACACTTTTGTGTATTTTCTCAACTGAGCCTTCACAAGGGCAAAAGAGAGTTAAAACTTGATTAACTGCTACTTCTCCAAACCCCTTCAGGTATTAATATGAGTAGAGTGTAAACTCCGAGGGAGACAGTTTTGAGAAATGACACTGCCAAGGTCAGAGAGAAAATTGCTTTCACACGTACTAAGAGTACTATTGTCATACACTGAGAGGAATATCTTTAATCAACAAGTCCTGGCCTCTTGTGTTATCCTACCTCAGTTTCACTGACATTTAAGTTATCAAACCCTCAGATCCCAATTGATGCTAACTACTTGGTGGAGTTTTTCAAGATTCCCACTCCCATCCCTTGCACAACTCTCTTGTCAGCATTCTCAAATCCTCCATATTTTGAGCAGTGGATGGTGTATTTAAACCAATCAGTAGCAAAAAAGGATGCAAATGGTGAAGTAGGAGATCCCAGCCTCATTCCTCTATAAATATGAACAATTAGAAAGCTATCCATGAAAAAAAAACAGCTCTGGGGGAGCTCTGAAGTCCGCTTAAGAAACTTCAGCAAGATGGTAGAACAGAAAACCTGAGAATAACCACACAAGAATCATTTTGCCTTGATCATCCCATCCCCCAAGCTGGCATTGCTCAGCACCAAGAGGGAACTCCCTAAGTAGAAAGAGTTCCCCTTACCGGGAAAGAAAGAATGGGGTGAGCTACCAGCTTCCCCAGCCTTTTGGGGCCACCGCAGAAATGTCTTGCTTCAGTTTCAGCTTACCCAAGCAAAGGTGAAACATATAGAGAAAGCTAGGAGCAAGGAAGAAAAGCAGGAGCGACCAATTATCAGCCACCCAGTGGGAGCAATCATGGTTCACAGTGACCTGCACTGCAGGCAAACCCAGCTGTTTCACCACTGAGTAAACCAACAAACAGAACAAGCACTGCAGACCAATAGTGATAGAAGTCCTGACTAGATCAATCAGGCAAGAAAAAGAAATAACAGGCATTCAAATCAGAAAGGAAGAAGTAAAATTGTCTTTGTTTGCGGATGATATGATCTTATGTATATAAAATCCTAAGACTCCACCAAAAAACTGTTGGAGCTAATCAACAAATTCAGTAAAGTTGCAGCATACAAAATCAACATGCGGAAATCAGTTGCATTTCTATACACTAACAATGAAACATTTGAAAAAGAAATAAAGAAACTATCCCATTCACAATAGCATCAAAAACAATAAAATATGTAGGAATAAGGAATTGAAAGATATCTATAATTAAAACTATAAGACTTTGATGAAAGAAATTGAAGAAGACACAAAAAATAGAAAGATATCCTGTGTTCACGGATCAGAAGAATTAATATTGTTAAAAATGTTTAAGCTACCCAAAGCCACCTATAGATTCAATGCAATCCCTATCAAAATTCCAATGGCATTTTTCACAAAAATAGAACAAACAATCTTAAAATTTGTATGGAACCACAAAAGACTCCAAATAGCAAAAGCAATCCTGAGAAAAGGGAACAAAGCTTAAGGCATCACACTTCCTGATTTCAAACTATACTGCAAAGCTATAGTAATCAGAACAGTATGGTGTTTGTAAAAACAGACACAGAGACCAGTGGAACAGAATCGAGAGCTCAGAAATAAATCCTTACGTATACAGTCAACCAATATTTGGAAGGGAACCAAGAATAATCAATGAGGGAAGGTGTTGGGAAAACTGGATAACCACATGCAGAAAAATGAAATTGGCCCCCTACCTTACACTACTCACAAAAATTAGCTAGAAATGGATTAAAGACTTAAATATAAGAACTGAAACCATAAAACTCCTAGAAGAAAACATAGGGAAAAAGCTCCTAGATGCTGGCCTTGGCAATGATTTTTTGGATATGACACCAAAAAGCACAAGCAACAAAAGCAAATATCAACAAGCGAGACTAAATCAAACTAAAACGCTTCCGCATAGCAAAAAAAAAAAAAAAAAAAAAAACAATTAACAACATGAAAAGGCAACCCAAGTAACGGAAGAAAATATTTGAGAATCATATATCTGATACAGAGTTAACATCCAAGATATATAAAGAACTCATAAAACTCATTAACAAAAAAACAAATAATTTAATTAAAAAGTGTGCAGAGGATCTGAATAGACATTTTTCTAAAGAAGACATCCAAACAGCCAACAGGTACATGAAAAGGTACCGGATATTACTAATCATCAGGGAAATGCAAATCAAAACCACAATGAGATATCACCTTACACCTTTTAGAATGGATATCATCAAGAGGACAAGAAACAAGAAGTGTTGGTGAGGATGTGGAGAAAAGAGAAGACTTGTGCACTGTTGGTGGGAATGTAATTTGGTACAGCCACTATGGAAAACAGTTTGGAGGTTCCTCAAAAAATTAAAAATGTAACTATCATACGATCTAGAAATCTCATTTCTGGGTGTATATGCAATGGAAATGAAAACAGGATCTTGAAGAGATATTCTGCACTCCCATGTTCATTGCAGCATTAGTCACAATAGCCAAGATATGAAAACAACCTAAGCATCCATCAACCGATGTACGGATCAAGATGTGGTATATACATATATATGGAATATTATTCAGCCATGAGAAAGAAAGAAATCCTGCCATTTGCAACAACATCGGTGGACTTGAGGGCATTATGCTAAGTGAAATAAGTCAGACAGAGAAAGACAAATACTGTACGATACCATTTGTGGAATCTAAAAATCTGAACTCATAGAAACAGAGAGTAGAGTGGTGGTTACCAGGGGTTTGGGGGTGGGGAAAATGGAGAGATGTTGGTCAAAGGGTCCAAGCTTCTATTATAAGATGAATAAGTTCTAGGGATTTAATGTACAGCATGGTGATTATAGTTAATAATATTGTATTATATACTTCAAAGTTGCTAAGAGAGTAGATCTTAAATGTTCTCACTGCGAGAAAAGAAGTGGTAATTGTGTGAAGTGATGGAGGTGTTAGCTAACTCCATGGTGGGAATCATTTTGCAATATATAAGTGTATCAAATCAACACATTGAAGACTTTAAACTTACACAGTGTTATATGTCAATTACATCTCAATAAAGCTGGAAAAAACAAATAAACCAATCAGTAGCTATGAAGGAGTATTTATTCCCACGGTCTGCTGCTCAACCTGTGTGAGTTTCAAGAGGTATTTGCCTGTATGTAATAACTACTTATGTATAAGAAGTCTATGAGAAACTATTCTCTTAATTTACATGAAACACAGTGAAGCAATCTCACTTCCTGGGGAGTTTAATGGGTAAAAAAATTTAATTTTGTTTAGTCAAGTTTCCATGACCTGGAGAAATTTACTGAAAATTGGTTTCCTCTGTTGCCAGCAGAGTTACCTTTGGAGAATTATTTTACCTTACTGTGCCTTAGTTTCTTCGTGGGTAAGATTAAAATAATATTACTTTCTTTCAGTGTTTTGTGAGGATTAAATAAAAACGTATATAGAAAGTGTAGCACAGTTCCTGATAAGCAATAGCTCTTATTTGCTGAGCACCATTATTACTAAGGCCCTGAGATTAATGTTGGAGAAAACAAAACAGCTATGAGAGATTTCTAATAGGATTTACTAATTAAATGGATGTAGATTGTGAGTCCAAGAAGATTCATATAACTTGTAGGTTTTGGTTTGGGTGAGTGAATGGATGGTGGCATAATTCACCAAGGTAGAAAAGAGCTAGGTTTTGAGCACATTTAGTCTGAATATCCATCAAGCATCCAAGTGAATATTACATAAACAGATCTTGAGCTCAAGAAAGGCGTGTCAGCTGGATAAGTGGGTGCAGGAGTCATCAGTGTGTAGGTGACTAGTGAAGCCATGGATGTGGATGAGTAAGAGCTGAGGGCCGAAGAGGGAGACTTGGGGAACATGACATTTAGAAGGTGAAACAAAAAAGAGCAGCTTGAAATGCAGGCTCCTGCTTTGAACTCTTGCCCTGGAAAGAAGAATATCTATTCAGTTGGAGAAAAGTCCTGTTTCACATGTAGGGGAGGCCCAAGAAGTAAGATTTTGAAACTTACTTTAAACCAAAGGGAGATAGGAGCTCAGATCTGAAAGACGCTGTTTGGATAAACCCACTTATTTATCTGACTTCCTGTAACATGAACAAAAACCTAAATCAAGTCAACAGAACATACCCTGTTCTAGAGAGGCAAAAAAAAAAAAAAAATAGAGATAGAATGCACTGTACACTAACTCACTTCCTTCTGTTGTCTGCTTGGGCTTTGTTCTACACCTGGGCACTGCAAGCAGGCAGATTTAGGTTCACTCTATGAAAGAACTTTCTAAAGGTAAGATTCTGTAACAGTGAATGGACTGCCTTTGAAGGTAGTGAGCCCCTGCTCCCTGGAGAAAGTAATTAGACTGAGAATGCTTTCTCAGGGAGGTTTGTGAAGGCACTGTGTGATGGTTGATTTTATGTGTCAACTTGACTGGGCTAAGAGATGCCCAGATAGCAGGTAAAACCGTATCTATGGGTATATCTCTGAGAGTGTTCCCAGGAGAGATTAGTATTTGAAGCACTAGGCTCAGTAGAGAAGATCTGCCCTCACCAATATGGGTGGGCATCATCCAATCCCTTGAGGCCGGAATAGAACAAAAAGGCAGAGGAAGGGCAAGTTTGCTTTCTCTACTTAAGCTGGAACATCCAACTTCTCCTGCCCTTGGACATTGGTATTCCCAGTTCTCAGACCTTCAGATTCAGACTAGGAGTCACACCATTGGCCCCGCTGGTCTTCAGGCCTTCAGGCTTGGACTAGACCTACACCACCAGCTTTCCTGGTTCTCCAGCTTGCAGACAGCAGATTGTAAAGCTTCTCAGCCTCCATAACCAGGTGAGCCAATTCCTATAATAAATCTCCCCATTGGTTGTTTCTCTGGAGAACCATAACTAATGTACACTGTGTTCACTCATTAGGAGTTAAATTATGTGATTGCAAGAGACTTTAGAAATCTTTTCTACTGGCATTTATAAATTTGCAACCAGCTGGAATAATTTATTTCAATAATTCCACATCAATCTTTCTCAATGATTTTGAAGTTGTGATAATGTTACTGCAGTCCAATGATTCCCCATGGGAATGATGCTGCCTCCTAGGGGGGCATTTTGTGAATGTGTATGAGTGTTTTTGGACGTCATAAAGATTGAAGAGGCACTCTTGGTTTTTAGTGATCAGGAGCCTGCCATGGATGTGAGAAGTCCTACATTGAAGAATAGCTCAATTGGTTGCAAAGTGGGGTAACCACATGATTCTGCAGAAAAATTAACCATACCAGCTTCATGAGAGGTCGTTAGTGCAATGATGAGAAAATCTAAACGAAATATCTATTCTGTACCATTGAATAATGATGATAACATTTCAAGAAGAATCAATGATTTAGTAAAAGTTGCCAAAAAGCAACTGAAAATGAGTTGCAATCAATTTAGCTTTCACTACAATAAGGATGAACACATTCTGTGTTATAATAAAGCTTTGTTTCTCACATATATTAGTTTTTTTAAGGAATGAAGAACTTGTGAGATAATGTTATTTTCAAAATTACTGGAAATAGATACAAAGGAATCACCAAACATTAAATGCTTGAAATCTTTACAATTACTTCATAGAAAAAAATTCTTCTTCTGATGCCATTACACTAGAAAAACAGATGGAGCACTAGCAATATTTAGCAATGTGGATGTATAGCCAAGTTTTGAAAAGAAGCACTAAGTATTTTAGAAATTCATTGCATTGTTCATTGACCACATTTAGTCACCAAGGATGTTAATGGAAGGCTCCACAAATTAATGAGTGCTATTCAGTGCTATTAGTAGAATTAAGAGTGGTCTTTTAGACTGTGCAATGACGATGACGAAGTTTGAATGTTGCCTCCTAAACATGGAAGTAAGATGGCTCCCTAAAGGAAATTGTTTAAAAAGATTTTGTATGCTATTTAATACTATTCTTTATATTTTCATTCAAATAAGGAAAAATTAGATATTGAAAATTATAGTAGTATGATACAATATACACATTTCATATATATTTGGAAAGCTAATAAGATTCTTATTAAGATGCAAGGAACCAAATTAATTTCAATAAAGTGATGAGAATCATTATATGATTTAATCATAGACATGGTTTATTTATTACTTGGTCGCACAGAATTTTCTGTTTCATTTTTGCAGCAGTTATATAAGAATAAGCTTAAAGAAACTTATTTGAAAATATATTGCGGTCATTTGGATGCTATTTTAAAAGATTATCATTTATTCTCTGTCACCTAATGACAGATATGGTCTCTCCTGCAAGTCCCCAGCCAGTACAAATAAACGACACACTCAAATTAAGTGACAGAGTCGGCCCTCCGTATTTTCGGGTTCCGCATTGGCGGATTCAATCAACCGCAGATGTGCACAACGTTTAGGTAAGCAGTTCATTGACTGTGGATATTGAACCCGGGACGTGGAGGGCCTCCTGAGGGACTTGAGCATCAGTAGATTTTGTATCCACAGGGATCCTGGAACCAATCCCCGCAGATACCAAGTGACAACTGTATAAGGAACATTCATTAAATGAATTATTTTCTGAGAGATTGTTAGGGAGTAGAGAAATCACAAATGATAGTGTACAGTGGTAGATACTGACACACTAGTAAAACTAAGGCACCGGGTAACTAGCTCTACAATCACTGTAATCACAACTTATTGACTTAGTGATTGTGAAATAACAGAAAATATATATTGGTCTTTGCCCCTGGTTTCTGACACAGAGCCTCTAAATCCCTTGGAATTCCCTGGGTGATAGAATTGTCTTTTGTTCTAATGAGGTGATTCTTGGTGGGCTACTTGATAGTTTCAGGATTGGGGGTTGGTTACCAGAAAGACCAAGCCATAATTAGAAGCTTGGAACTTTCAGGCCCACCCCCATCCTCTGAAAGGGAAGAGGGGCTGGAGATTAAGTTAATGATTGATCATGCCTAAGTGTTGAAGCCTCCACAAAAAATCCTAAAATTATGGGGTTTGGAGAGCTTCCAGATTGGTTTACACATCCACTTACCGGGAGGGTGGTGCACCCCAAATCAATGGAGGTAGAAGATCCTGTACTAGGGGCCCTTCCAGATCTCACCTTATGTATCTTTTCATATGGCTGTTCATCTGTCTCCATTATCATATCCTTTACTATATAATAAACTGGTAAATGTAAGTAAGTGTCACCCTGAGTTCTGTGAGCTGTACTAGCAAATAATTGAATCCAAAGAGGGGGGTCATGGGAGCCTCTAATTTGTAGCCAAGTCAGACAGAAGTTGTGGGTAACCTGGGGACCTACTAATCACTAGTAGCATCTGAAGGGAGAGGCACTCTCTTGGCACTGAGCCCTTAACCTGTGGGATCTGCTGCTATCTTCAGGTAGATAGTGTTAGAATTAAGTTACATTGTGGAAAACCCAACTGGTGTCACAGAGAATTGCTTAGTGTGCGCGAAGAAAACACACATCTGGTGTAAGAAATGTTGTGAGTGTGGTAGTAGTATGAGAGTAAAGGAGAAACACAGGAGAAGTATCTTTCCAACCCAGGGACTAAATGTTATAATCATTTGGCTACGCATTCTTGCCCTCCATCCAGTGCCATGACCAGTGACAAATGAAACAAGTGTGCTATCACCACATGACATTTATTACTTGTCCCTTATTTCCCTGTATCAGAGAGATTTTCCTTGTGTTCCTTAAATTAGTGAGCAACCCGCTCCCAGGATCCCATCATTAGGGTTTGTTTAATGGAGCCATTTTGAATACCAATTACTATATCAGTTAGTGCCCCAGTGGGAAACAAATGGCACACTTTGGGTGACTTGAGCAGAATGTAAAGGGACTATTCATAAAGTTGTGGGCAAGATGCAGGAAAATTAGAATAAATGGAGCAGGATTTATGAACTTGTAACTTGTAGCCTACACCTGAAGTGAGAAGAGACAACGCGAAGCTCACTTATGAGACTATCAAACTTCTTTATGTTTTCCACTTTGAAATCGGTAATTAGTTTCTGCCTATTATTTCCTTTTTCTCTCTTTCTCTTATGTACAAACTAATCTGGTCAATTATTGACTCTAGAGTTTATTCTCTTCTCCTTCTATATGTATGCTCCTCCATTTCCCTGAGCTCTTTGGGATTACTTCTGATCTTTTTATTCACTTGAATTCACATTTATGTGTTATAAGTAAGTGAAAGCATCTGACTACTTCATTACAGTTCAGGTCTGCCTAAATATTGAAATAAATATTTTTTAACTTAGATATTTTTAAAATGTATATATAAGTATATATATATGGTTTTCACTTCAGGACTAAAGATTGATTTATTATAAAAGAGAAAATATTGGTCTGACAATGTTGAAATTAAGTATTATAATCTATCAATAGTCCAGTACAATGTGGCTAAGAGATTATAAGGTGATTATGAAAATGTATATAACTTTCAATTATCTGGGAAAACAAACTCAGTAAAGGCAGGGGTGTCTTTATTAAATTTGCCTGGTTTCACATTTCTTTTTTCTGTTTTTGGACTTTTTATTAGTCTACATTCAATTGAAATAACTAATTGTGTTAAATAAACCTTAAAAAGTACCCAACAAATTAACTAAGAAACTCTTAAAAGCTAAGAACAGAGTTCGACAGCTTACAATTTAGCAAATTAGAATGTAACAGTAAAGAAAGTTTCTTTTTACAATAATCACAAAAATATTAATACACAGAAATAAACTTAAGAAGAAATATACATCACCTATATCAAAGAAACTACAAAACTTGATAGAGGGACCTAAAACAAAATCCAAATAGATGGAAAGATAACATATGTTCTGTGATGACAAGACTATTTATCTGACAATATATTATTTCCTGTCAAATTTGTTTATAACAATAATGCAAATCCAATCACTACCCAAAATATACAGTTGGAAAAATTGTACGTATGTATATATATACACACACATGCATACACACAGCCAAAAGTTTCTTTAAAACATAAGGATGAGGATTTGTACTGCCACCTACTTATCACTAATACTTTTAGGCACTTATGCTATGTGCCATACTCTATAATTAGTAGTTGCTGACTATAAAGTCCATGTTTTTATTCACTCTTGTATACTTCTTTAAAAGTGAAGAAAAGGCTTAGAAATAATTAAACATACAATAATATGCAATCAGGTAGGTAATTTAGTGAATTCATTATATGAAATCCTGTGAAATTGTTAAAAATGTACATCTTGAAAAAATATTTAATGTGGGAATTACCCGTAGTGTAAATCAATGATAAAAAATTACGAACAGAGGGCTGGCCTGGTGGTGTAGTGGTTAAGTTTGCGCACTCCTCTTTGGTGGCCCAAGTTCGCAGCTTCGGATCCCGGGTGCGGACCTACATGCTCATCAAGCCATGCTGTGGTGGCATCCCACATACAAAATGGAGGAAGACTGGCACAGATGTTAGCTCAGGGACAATCTTCCTTAAGCAAAAAGAGGACGATTGGCACAGATGTTAGCTCAGGGACAATCTTTCTCACCAAAAAAAAATATATATATATAAACTGTAAACTATACGTCCAATGTGATCCCAAGTCTATAAATAAAAATGTATATGACCACAGAAAGACTGGAAGGAACTACATATATCAGATTTTTAATAACGATATAATCAGAGTAGCAGATTTACTTTTCTTCTTTAATATTTTTGAAAACATGATATTTTACCATCAGAAAAATTTAAAGAAGCTATTCTAATCATTATCTAGGCACTACAATTATAGTGTTCAGTTAAATCTCTCTTGATGGACTGTGCATTCCCTGTCTCCACATCCTCAGCACTCAGAGTTAGCATGATGCTCTCCAGGACACTCCAGTATTAGTGCTCCCAATAGTTGAGTAATGTTTATAAGGATCCACTATTGTTGCCCAAGCCTGTGCATGCCAGGTGCACTTATTATTGTTATTCTGTAATTCAGCTAACTAGTATGTAAATAGATGAAATAGAAGCAGGGAAACAAAGAGAGCTATTGTTTCTAAGAACCAGGTTGAAGATTTTGAAGACTCAATAAAGTCCAGTCAGTTAGAAAGAAAGAGACATAGCAAGACTGAGAAAGTGGAAAGAAAGAGAGTGTGGGGGGGAGGGAGGAAAGAAGGGAAGGAAGACATGAGACAGAAAGAAAGACAGACAAAAAAACAGATGAAAGAAGGAGAGAGACAAGGAAGGGAGGGAGGGAGAGAGGAAGGAAGGAAGGAAAGGAGAAACGGAAAGACAGAAAAAATTTGCCTAAATGTATGAGGCCAACCATGTAAAAAAATGGGGAAGGAGAATGATAAAAATCTGGAAAGTTAAGCACTCAGGTTATTTAGCAAGTATATTTAAATTCTCTAACAACCTAAAGAAGTTGACACTGGAAAGTAAATGCTGTGCTATTGGTGTGACTTATACAAGAAAAACCATGAGTAACCCAATCAATGAGCCCATACCAAGAGGTATGACCTGGGTCCTATATCAAAATACTGGTGAAAAATGCACACTTAGGGTTTTAATATAAAATAAAATGTTTAAAATCTACGCATGTTTTTGTTTATGAGTTCCCCACTCGAGTTTCTCACCAATACTGATAGAGTAATAGGACTGCAACCATGTTATGTTGTTGTAAAAGTTTTAAGTTTAATCTGCATTATGGTAGAGTAGAAAGAACACAGGATGGGGTCTTGTGATCTGGGTTATAACCTTAATTCTGTCGCCAACTAGCTATGAACTTGTGAGCACTGAGCTTGTCTCTTAACCTCTCGATCTTAATTTCCTTATTTGTAAAGGAGAAGGTTTGGCTAGAAAGTGGACTCAGAAGCCATTTGTACTTTTCATAACAATTCTATTATTTGTAAGTAAATATTTATAAAGTAACCACTAAGCTTACAACAGTAGAAAAGCAATATATTTCAATGATTTATGCTATGTAATATCCAATTAAAACTAGTTTTTTGGGGAAGAATACCACAGAGAAAAGGAGGGTATACATTTAGCTATTTCACAATTTTTTTTGCAGAGGAAAGAAGCAGAAAATCACACTTAGAAACTTGAATAAATACAATAAAAGCCAGTAACTCAATTATTACTAGAGAAATAAATGTTGTTTATAATTAAAAAAAAATTTTATATAGCCAGTATTTAAAATCGTTAAGATTTGGGGAAATGTATGTCCTTCTCTAAGTTAAATCTAGTGTGAAGCTTTTTTATGGTTAAAGAATTTAACACAACTGAACTCCAATTCCAGATCTCTTACTGAATTGCTTTGGTACCCTAGAAAAGCCTCCCAGTCATAACTTGCCAAAAAAAACCTATTTTTTCATTTACCCCCGGCCCAACCCTACCCTATGGTGTATGAATAATCAAAGAGTTTGCAGGAACATACTCCGTAAATTAACAATTAATCATTATAAGTCTGGCAAGGAAGCCATATGCCTGTAGTGACCTCTCTGTTCACAGGCTCACTGACCACAAGTGGCCCAGAGGACTGCAATTAAAATTCCTGATCTGTTTTAAAGGTCTCTACATCCTGCTGAATTGCATATTCACAACAACAGAGGATAAAAAAACATCCACCCTAAACTAGTCCAAATGTGCTGGGAAAAAATGCACCAAATATCCCTATCATCAAGTCACCTTTTATATAAAAAGCAATCAAAAAGAAGTTAGTCAACCAGCTGATTAGAAACTCTACTAGAACTAAGTTTAGGCTTAAAACGGAAGAGGCACAGAAAAACACATTGCAAGTAAAATCAATTCCAAACATTTTTGGCACGTTCAGCTTATCCAAATCCTTAAAGTAGGAACCAATGAAAGTATTACATGCAAGGAGGGACAAAATGATATATATTTCATTTTAAAATTTCACTTTTTGATTCTCATATATCTCTTTAATCATCTTTCATACTCTGTATTTTGAGACGTAGTAGCTACAGTGGAAAGAACTTAGGAACCTGAAGTGAAGATTTGAGTCAAGTTTCTTATTTTTTGGTTGTGTTACTTTGGATAAGTCACTTAACCTATCAGAATTCCAATTGCTTATCAAGAAAGTTGGGATTATAGTATATATTTTGCCTGTGTTATAGCATGATTAGAGGAATCATGTGAGATAATGTATATAAAAGTGCTTTATAAACTCTAAATGCTACCCATTGTTTTGTTTCGTTTTTTTGTGAGGAAGATTGGCCCTGGGCTAACATCTGTGCCCATCTTCCTCTACTTTATATGGGACGCCACAGTGTGGCTTGACAAGCAGTGCGCTGGTCTGCACCCAGGATCGGAACCTGCGAACCCCAGGCCGCCGAAGTGAAGCATTCAAACTTAACCACTATGCCACCAGGCTGGCCCCTACCCATTGTTTTTTGTACTTAAATATTAATAAGTATTCAGCTATGGATAATTTGTGTATGTTGCTTATGTCCTTTACAAGATTGTAACCTTCACAACATCTTACACATCTGACTATCTTTCAGAGAAGAAACTTAGTTTCTTTTTATTTATGTATTATTTCCTGGTTTATTTATTTATTAACATAATGAACACGATGAATCCACCATCTACTAGAAGAACTGGAGCAGAAACAATTATGTTGTCCATCTACCTCCTCCCTCTGCCATCCCCCTGCCTCTCCCCACTCAAACTTAACACTTTTCTGAAACTGCTGATACTGATTCTTTCTGTTTATTCTTAGTAACATTTTATCATGTATATATTTCTTAGGAGTATATTAAGTTTCTTTTAATTTTTTAACAGTGTATCCTGCTATATGCAATCTTCTGGAACCTACTCAAAAAGCTATGGGACTCATTTTGAAGCTAAGGTAATTAAAATAGCGTAGAGACTGAGAAATTGACTAATAGAGAATAGAGAGCTTTCATCAGACCTATGTAAAAATAGTATTTAGTTTCTTCACTTATAAAATGACTTTTTAACTGGATGATCTCTGAGCTCCCAACAGATGAACTGATTAGCCCAAGGTTACACAAATACTGAAAGTCCGTTCCAGAGATTCACGCTTTACATTTGCAATTTTTTATTATAAAAATATATCTGTTTTTTGAAGTGTATTTTGCTGTGGTGGTAGTGGTTATTTTTAACATCTTTATTGAGGTACAATTTACATATCATAAAATTCACCCGTTGCAAATGTAGAGTTCAATAATTTTTAGTAAATTTATAGAATTGCACAATCCACCACAATGCAGTTTTAGAACATTTCATTGTCCCCCTGCCCCAAAGTTCCTTGGTGCCTGTTTGCAGTCAATCCACACTCCCACTGTTAGATAACCACTGATTTGCTTTCTATCTCTTATAGATGTGACTTAATGAAGAATGGAATCACACAATATATGGTTTTTTTGCATCTGGCTTTTTCACTTAGCGTGGTATTTTTGAGGATCTTCCATGTGGTAGCATGTATCAGTAGTTTGTTCCTATTTATTGCTGAGGACCTGTGCCGTTGTATAGATTACCACATCCCATTCACCAGTTGATGGACATTTGAGTGTTTCCGGTTTCGGGCTGTGATGAATAATACGGCTATAGATACAGGCATATAAGTCTTCCGGGGGACATAGTTTTCATTTCTTTTGTGAAGATACCTCGGAGTAGAACTGCTAAATCATATGGTAAAGTTAGGTTACCTTTTTAAAGAAACTGCTAAATTGTTTTCAAACGTAGGTGTACCATTTCATTCCCCTAGAATTGTATAAGGCTTTCAGTTTTCAGCTTTGTCAGTTTTGATTGTAGCTATTCTAGTGGATATAAAGTTGTACCTCAATGTAGACTTAGTTTGCATTTCCCCAATGCAACATTGAACATCTTTTCATGAGCTTGTTAATCATTCACATATCTTTGTAAAATGTCTGTTCAAATCTTTTGCCAGTTTAAAAAAATTCTAATTGATTTAATTGGGTTGTCTTATTATTCAGTTGCAAGAGTTCTTTATACATTATGGATATAAATTTTTTGGATACAAATTTTTTATCAACTATATTAGTTGCAAACATATTTACTCAGTTTTGTAGTTTGTCTTTTCATTTTCTTAATGGCATCTCTTCAAAAGCAAAAGGTTTTCATTTTGATGAGATCCAATTTATCAATTGTTTGCTTTTATGGATCATGCTTTTAGTGTCATAGCTAAGAAATCTCTGTTCATCCCAAGGTCACAAAGGGCTTCTCCTGTGTTTTCTTCCAGAAGTTTTATTGTTTTGCCTTTTACATTTGGATGTATGATCAATTTTGAGTTAATTTTTGTGTACCATGTGTGGTAAGGGTCAAAGCTAGCTTCTTCTTTTTTTAACACATGGATATCCAACTCTTCAAGTAACATTTGTTGAAAAGACTGTCCTCTCTCCATTGAATTGTCTTGGCAGCTTTGCTAAAAATCAATTGACCATAAGCATAAATGCTTATTTCTGAACTTTCTATTCTATTTTGAACTTTCTTGACGTAAATGTCTATCCTGATGCCAAAATCATGTCTTGGTGATAGTAGTTATATAGTAAATGTAAGTCCTCTAACTTTTTAGTTTTCTATATTGTTTTGGCTAATCTAGGTTCCTTGAATTTCCATGTAACTTTTAGGATCAGCTTATCAATTTCTACAAAAAAAATCCTATTTGTTTAGATCTGCCCTAATTTCTCTTAGCCATAATTTGTAGTTTTTAGTATATAGATCTTCCTCTTCCTTTGTTAAATTTATTCCTAAATAATTTATTCTTTTTGAAGCTATTGTACATGAAATCGTTTTCTTAATCTCCTTTTTGGATTGTTCATTGATAAAATACAGAAATGCAATTGATTTTTGTATATTTATCTGTATCCCCAAAGTCTGTTTTGACTTTGCATTGCTTGGTTCTATTTAAATTAGTTAAATTAAATTTTATCCCATTATTTTCCTATTTATTTTGCTGCCATTAAATTTTGCTTCATACTTTTGTCATATACCTACACTTCATTTTATTAGAACTGACTAAGTTAATATAACTCCATGCAATTGTACATTTTAATATATTGTACTTTTAGACAAATTTGTGATTCTTAATAGCTGTTTTTCTTGGGTGTTCTCCAAGATGTTCATTTATATAAATTTCAACTTATGCAAATTAAAACCATGTGGGAAAAGGCATCAAACTTTATTTTTGTTCTTTGATATCATTACAAAATATAAATATGTACTTATTATATTGTCAAAACACATGAGATTCTCAGTTAATAAAGTGTGCATTTGTTTTGAGTATCTAATTATCTGTTTTTCCTCTGGTGTTTAAAATAAATTGATGTACAACTCAATAAATCAGTTTAATTTAGAGGTTATATTCAGACATGCCATGGTCAGTCAACATGTGTAAATTTGACATGATGTGCTGAATAACATTCTACTTCAACATTTCCCAGACTGTGTTTGAGGAAATGTTTTTGGTTATAAAGTAAAAAACCCCTTAAACAAATAAGCTTGGAAAATTACAAGGATAGCAAAGTTAAATGGCTTTCATTTCTGAGCGACTTCTCAAAGCATTTAATTTGCCAATATATACTATGACACTCAAGAAGAAAATATATCGTATTTCTTCCTGCCACATACAATTTCAAAATTCAGCAAAAGTTTTCAGCAAAAAACAGCCATGCTTTAGAGGCTCCTGAATCTTCAATTTTGTGTCTACGGTCTCATAAATCCACCAAAATATTTATTGATTTCTCTGCACCTAGTATCAGTCCCCTTCCCAGGCAGTCGAGATACTTTGTCTCTTGCCCTGTCCCACAAATTAGCACAAACCTCTAGGGTAAAGCATTTCTAGAACATCAGCTCAGCTCACTACGGTTCTCCCTTCACTTGAATTTTGACCCTTCCAGCCCTCATTGCTTCAGCAGCAATCTAGTGTTGTAATTTTTTTAATTTAATTCATATTTCCCAATAGTTTTCATCACAAAGTTTGGAATATGACAGCTGTTACATCCTATTCAGAATCAGAACTTTTTTTTTTTAATTTTTAGCCACAGCAAACAAGTGAAGAAAGTAACATAGGACTTGTGAATATGAAAAAGTAGGAGAAAACACTTAATTTCTGATGATATTATTACTTTGAGCAAAATCAATAGATTTAATTGAAAAACAGTTAGAAATAATGAGTGTTCAGTAAGTTGGCCAGTCAGAAAATATATGAGCAAACTCTAAGTTTCGCACATATTGTCCATAACTATTTAGAAATTGTAAAGGAACTGAGTCCATTAATACCAAAGCAACAATGAAAAAAACACATGTAGCTAGGCATATGTATGTAACGATTAGAAATAAATCTTAGCAAGACATATATAGAATCTTTATGAAGAAAATTATACTGCTTCACTAGAAGAAGTAAAGTAGTAAATGATCAAGAAAAGCGAATACACTTTTGAATAGATAGAGTAATAAGGGCAAATTGCCTTATTAGATATTAAAGTGTATTTACATATAACGTGATTTAAACAGATATTGCTAGGCTACATTTATTATTTAATATATTTAGTTAATTAAATATAACTAAGACAGAAGCATACCTAAGTATATACGTGAGTTAAATATGTGAAAAATGTGGTAAAATTAGTAGCGTAAGAATAGATTCTCCATAAATGTTTTTGGGCTTCTCCATTTTGAACTTTGTACCTCAAAATCCAAATGCGTTGAGACATGAACAGGTGCTTCACACAGAAAAAAAAAATGTATAAAAAAGTATATGGTGAAATATTGTCATTAGTTATCAAAACTGAATTAGTAATAAGATACCACTTATCACGTATCAATTTAGCAAAATTAAACACATGCATACAATACTGTACATGCATGAGCACGTTTGTGTGTGTAAACTGCTGGTAAGGGATTGGGGAAATTAAGCATTATTATACACTCAGTAACTACGTAAATTTTTACAACCAATTTGAAAAGCAATATTTGAAGAGTCATTTAAAAAATATCCCCCTGCAGGCCGGCCCGGTGGCGTAGTGGTTAAGTGCACACACTCTGCTGCGGTGGCCCAGTGTTCGCAGGTTCGGATCCTGGGCACGGACCGACGCACTGCCTGTCAAGCCGTATGGCAGCGTCCCATACAAAGTAGAGGAAGATGAGCACAGATGTTAGCCCAGGGCCAGTCTTCCTTGGCAAAAAGAGGAAGACTGGCATCAAATGTTAGCTCAGGGCTGATCTTCCTCACACGCACACACAAAAAATTTACTTGTCGGTAACTAGAATTTGGTGGTGATTGCTTCGTGGTGTATATAGATGTCAAATTATAATGAAGGACATCTGAAACTTATATAATGTTATATACCAATTTTACCTCAATAATAAATAAATAAATAAATAAATATCCACCTTACTAATTATCTTAGGGAACATGCTAATTATTATGAACACTGCAGGCAGTATTTTTTGTTTTTACATATTTATCACATATTAGAAAACAATATCTAAACATTTCTTTAAAGTTTCTGACATAAACTCCCTAGTTCAGTGCTATATCCTCAGTGCCTGGTGCCTGGCACATTAGAAGGGTTTAATAAATAATTTTGAATGAATAAAGTAGTAAATGACTCACATCCTTTCAGTAAAATATTACACAAATATTTAGGATAATAATTGAAAACATCAATAGCAACATGAATATATACTGTAATAAGTAAACAGGATATAAACTTTCATATAGCTTTTTGTATAAATTATTGTTAAACTAAGTAAAAATATATGTATATAAATAATGGAAGAAACAATACTAAGTCCAACTGTGAAGGATGATGGCAAGTTATTAATCATGAAATATTGGGGAAGTCATAACCAAAATGGGCCTCAGTTTCCTTACCTGTTACACATGTATGACTTTATAGTCAAATAAATCATAGAGGGAGAGGTCGGTGAGATAATATACATGAAATACCTTTTACAAATTACAAAGAGCTTCACAAACGTTAATTAGGAATTTTCATGAATCACCATGAGTTATGATCTCTACTGATTACTGGTATTTATACTTTGTGAATGAGTGACTATTTCCTCTTTGGCTTAATGATTTCCCTGGAAAACTAGAAACTAACACTTGTAAGAAAAGGCAGGTAGATAGATAGATAGATTGATTGATTTATCTTTTAGTTTCCCACCTTCTATTTTGCTCTTTTTTTTTTTTTACTGAAGCATAATGACATATAATATTATATTAGTTTCAGGTGTACAACATAATTCAACATAATTAAAACAACATAATTCTATATTTGTATACATTGAGAAATGACCACCACAATAAGTCTAGTTAACATCCATCACTATACATAGTTACAAAATATTTTTCTTGTGATAATTTTTAAGATCTACTCTCTTAGCAACTTTCAAACATGAAATACAGTATTATTAACTATAGTCACCATGCTGTACATTACATCCCCATGACATTTATTTTATAACTGGAAGTTTATACTTTTTGACTTCCTTCGCTCATATCACCTGCCCCTATTTTGCTCTTTAAGAAATTCAGAATAAATTAGGCATGGCTCTATATATAACAATGGATTTCAAATCTGGGTCAAAGTTGAATCATTAACCTTGGGGCCAAGCAGAAATATAGCAAACTGTTTTAAGGAAAACCCAAAAACTACTCAATTGAGCCAATCCAGTGCCTCATAATCTGCATGCCATTAAATTTTCATCTCCAATATTATTTTAGAGACCATAGTTTACAACAAAATATCTTGAGTATGGCTATGGTGAAGATATTATTAGATTCTATTGGCTAAATTCTTTGATTATTACACATAAGTAATGGTTTCAGACATTGGTTGAGATTTTCCCATTTATTTTGGGCACTAGATATTGAACACTCTTGGTTGGTTTGATATATTTTTACATTTGTTTTTATAGTTATTATTTTACATGATGATAGTTCATATAATTAATGTTAACTGAGCAGTTACTATGTGCTAAACACTTTTATAAGCAATGAAGATAAGGTGTGAAACAAACCAAAGAAAAAAATGTTTCTACTAATTACAAATCTATATCTGCATGGATTTAATATTAGCAAATCTAGCAATTCAAAACTAGAAACCCAAAATGAAAGAAGTGTTTGGATCTTCTATTTGTATTTATAAATATAGACAGAAATAAGTTGTTCAAAGGATGGCTCTCTCTCACCCAAATTACTACAGTTTTCACTTTTAGCATTTAATGTTCTACCCTGTAGTAGAGAGTTCATTATTTATCAGAATATAAGTTTCATCCTGTATTCCACAGGGCAGGGTCAGGCTGTGTCCTCTTCTGCTGGCTCCCATGGTGTCTGGTGCAGAACATGGCACATTGGCATATGCTCAATAACATTATTTTGCAGAATACGTTGATTGTCATTTATTTAGCCCTCCTACCTTTTCCAAATGATGAGAATATGAAATTTAATGACAAATTTCAAACAAAAGACCAAGGATTTGATCAACTCAAAAGCATAGGCACAACACTTGAGAGAGTAATCTCTGCATACAAACAGAATATCAATATTTTGTTACATAGTAGGTCTATTTTCTGGTAACATTTATGCCATGTCACTTTTTGTCTAAATCTGAACAATATAATCAATTTAAGAACCTGGATTTCAATTGGAATCCATTGGGAAATTATCCACCAAATGGACCAAATGACCTTTCCTCAGGTCAGAGGAAAGCTTGCTTAAAATACATGGATTCTTCTCCAGCTGAAAATTTCCAATGTAGCAGATGTATAAGATGCCTGATAAAGATATGACCATATGTATGTAATTAACTATGTGAATACTTTTTTAGAGCATATGTGGATAAATACTTTTAGCAATCAATTACACCGAACTGAGATTTCTTTTATATTTCTTGCAATATAACTATAGACCAGCCTATAATCTTGAGAAGGATAAATATGAAAAAAAAAAAAAAGCCCTAGAAATAACTAACTAGGCACATTCAGTTCATCCTGTATCAAGGTGTTCTCCACATCAGCAAGATGGAGTGGAAATACTGTTGCTATTTCATTTTCTCAGAATAATGCTTCTGCTCTCAAGGGATTTAGGTAAAGAGTACTTCTTGGAAATTACAAAATCTTCATGACTGTTCTAATTGTAACATTCTATATTTTTGCAAGCACCACAGAGTTCAGACTTTTAGTTTACAGAGATATCACTCATAGACCTTATCTAATAAGTATCCTTTATAGACCATATACTGTCATCAGGAACACATAATTCTGATTAGTAAGATGTTATCTTAACTATAATTTGCTCTTTAACAAGGTATGTCATCTCTAGGACATAAAACTGAATAGAAAACAAAGTAAGTAGTTGGAATTAGATTAACCTTGGATTCTCAGTTCTGGTTCACCCAAGGAAATAAGGTGATCACCTTCTTAAATCATTTGACATCAACTTGTAATGTTGAACAATTGCATACACTTCATCCCAGTAATTCTAATTGTAGGTGTATGCCTAAAGGAAATTCTAGCACATGTGTAAAACGACGTATCCAAGAATGTTGATAGTACTTTTTTCACCAGCAAAAAGATGAAAAAACAAGCCCCAAGAGACCGTTGACAGAAGAAATAAATAAGTTGTGGTTTATTTGCACAATAGAATATTATACAGTAGTAAAAATGAATGAACTACAGCTGCATGCAACAACATAGATGAATCTTAGGAGCATAATGTTGAGTGAAAAAAAGCACATTTCTGCAGACTACATATAGTATGATACCATACTTTATAAAGCTCAAAAACAAGTAAAGCTAAACAGTATATTCTTTAGGCACATGTATGTATATAATAAAAATATAAAGAATAAAAGTGATAGAATGATAAACCAAAATTTCAGAACAGTCATTAACTGTGGTGGGGAAGATAGGGGCCTAGATGAGGGGAGGAACATATAAGTAGGTAAGAATTATTGGTAATGTTTTAGGATCTGATTTGGATAGTGGGTTGTGATTAGTCATTATATCATGCTTTATTTTGGTTTACATATTCTCTAATATAATATTTAATGTATATATTCAATATAAATATATTTAACATAATATTTCAATAAATATATTAAAAAGAAAAAAGTAGAATATAATTTTAAAATATGATCAAAAATTGAATAACTACTATGAATGGTCAAGTAAGTATTATTCTCCTCTGACATTTTAAGAAGTAGTCTTCTCATTCACTTATTCATTTATGTATTCTCCACTCTGAAGAAATATAATGAGTCAGGCACTATGCTAGGGATTAGGGATTCAGAGATTTATAGATAAGATGGTCAGTGTCCTTGAAGAGCTTACAATCTAGAGGAAGAACTTGAGCAACATGATTGTAATTCTCCACGAATAGGCAGGATAAGTAAATGTTGTATAAAAAATACCTAGCACATAGTTAAGTGCTTAAAACTATTAACTATAATTCTTATTATTACTATTGTTATTGTTATTTGAGCTGGGAAAAAATAGCTTGAGGACCTAGACACTGAGCACTTGTTATTCTTCAGGACAGACATTTTCTTTCTTACTAAACCAATGTGTACACAGTAACGGATGTTTCTGTTTCATACGGCGCCTCTGAGTAAGCAGAATTTGAAAGGTAAGAGAACAAAGCAAACCAAATACTATTTAATCTAAGCACACTGCTCGTTCCTTTAATATTTACTCTCTTTATAAATGTTTGCCCTTCACTTTAGGCTAATAATTCTAAGAATGCAATCTCCTCATAGAGTTCTACTTATCTTTAGAAAATTAAAACTAGGAATAGTTTATGGGCCAAATAGGAGAACTAAAAAGCAACACATAACATAAGAGACTTTCAACTCTGCTTACTGAGTCAAATGGCTTCCAAATCCAGCAGCCCACCTCTTAAAGCATTTCGGGTAAAGTGAAATGCCTTGTCAGGTGAAGTGACCCATATACACATCAACTGATGATGCTTCAGTCTGGGATTAAAATCAAAAGTATAAGTACAATTTATTAACCAAGGAGTATTAAAGTGAAAAAGAAATTACATTTATCAGAGAAAGCTACACATTTTTGTACATTCTTCAGCAGAATCATCACTGTCATTGAATAGACAAACTTGAAGGCAACTTATGGAATCTTCAATCATGGCCAAAAATTATTTTATTCAAGTTTCAGTGGATAGCAATACACAAAACTACATAAAACGAAGAGCTTAGATGCTAGATGTCCCACACAAGCCACACAGGTTTCAAATCAAATCCTTAACCCAGGAATGCTCACCACTGGAAATTCCAAAAATATCTCCACCAAATGGGTAATTAGAAAAGAGAAACAAACATGGCCCTTGGCATAGGTTTCCCTCATAAACAGAGCCATGTGGGCACATTCCACTGGGCCTTCTGTTGTTTCATGATGGTGAGTTAATAGTTGGTTGAAACAAGTGACTGATTTCACTACAGAGAGCAACTCATTATTCAAAGCTCACTCAGAGTGAAGTTCTAATCGAACTATGTGTGCTCCATGCTATGTTTTACTGGAGTCAGAAGAAAGGAAGTGCTCTTATTTAATCATTCTTATCATTTGATTTTACTCTCTACCAAGAGTCCAAAACAAAAGTGAAATAATCCTTCTAGTGGTAAAGAAGATCAATAGCAGAGCACAGAGCAAGGCAGCCAGGTTCAAGTTGACTTATTTTGATTTGGAAAAGCTGGAAAACATTCAGAACTGTGAGACAAACAGGTAGCAGATTCATGCTAGTAATTGTAATTGCCAGATAAAACACAGATGTTCAGTTAAATTCGAAACACTCAATAATTTTTTAGTATAAATATGACCCACGCGCAAAAGACCTGAACAGACATTTCTGCAAAAAAGATATACAGATGGCCAACAGACATATGAAAAGATGTTCAAAATCACTATCAGGGAAATGCAAATCAAAACTACAATGAGATATCACCTCACACCCGTCAGAATGGCTATAATTAACAAGACAGGAAACAACATGTGTTGGAGAGGATGTGGAGAGAAGGGAACTCTCATACACTGCTGGTGGGAGTGCAAACTGGTGCAGCCACTATGGAAAACTGTATGGAGATTCCTCAAAAAATCAAGGTTAGAACTACCATATGATCCAGCTATTCCACTGTTGGGTATTTATCCAAAGAACTTGAAAACACCAATTTGTAAAGGTACATGCACCCCTGTGTTCATTGCAGCGTTATTCACAATAGCCAAGACTTGGAAGCAACTTAAGTGCCCATCAAGGGACGAATGGATAAAGAAGCTGTGGTATATATACACAATGGAATACTACTCAGCCATAAGAAATGATGAAATCCAGCCATTTGTGACAACATGGATGGACATTGAGGGTATAATGCAAAGTGAAATAAGTCAGAGGGAGAGGGTCAAATACCGTATGATTTCCTTCATTAAGTAGTAGATAATAACAACAATAAACAAACACATAGGGACAGAGATTGGATTGGTGGTTGCCGGGGGGGGAGGGGTGGGAGGCAGGGGGGTGAAGGGGTTGGTTCGGTACATGTGTGTGGTGATGGGTTGTAGTTGGTGTTTTGGTGGTGAACATGATGTAATCTGTGCAGAAGTGGAGGTGTAGTGATGTACACCTGAAATTTTTACAATGTTGTAAACCAATGTTACTGCAATAAACAAAAAGTAAAAAAAAAAAAAAAAAAATGACCCACGCAATATTTGGGACATAATTACACTAAAATATTAGTTGTTTTTTATCTGAAATTCAAATTTAACTGGGCTTCCTGTATTTTATCTGCTAAATCTGACAACCTTACTAGTAATGGATTCCAATAATTATAGCAACAGCGTCTAACTGGGCTCAAAATAGAAATCCTGCAATCACTACACAGTGAATGACAATGCACTCACCCAAAAATGGTAGAATACACAGTATTCAATGAATATGGGGCCGGCCCCGTGGCTTAGCGGTTGGGTGCGTGCGCTCTGCTGCCGGAGGCCCGGGGTTCGGATCCCGGGCTCGCATTGACCCACCACTTCTCCGGCCATGCTGAGGCCGCATCCCACATACAGCAACTGGAAAGATGTGCAACCGTGACATACAACTATCTACTGGGGCTTTGTGGGAAAAATAAATAAATAAATAAAATTATTAAAAAAATGAATATGGTCATGCTGACATTGTTGAAATTCACAGAATATTAGAATTAATTCAGTTAGAAAATATGCTGAAACTTTAGGGGTTATAGCATAGGCTTGCATATTAAAATATCTCATCATTTCTATTGCTAACACTTTCAGATGACTTTTCTTTTTTTCTTTTTAAAATGTGTATTTTGCAAAATTAACAGAGAAATACATTATTTTAAAAACTTAGGAAGTACAGACAAGCTAGAGGATAAAAACATGGGGAATACCCATATTCCCACCAACCTAGAGAAATATTGATAATATCAGATGCCTTTTAACATATAGCTATAAGCACATGCCATTAATTAATTGCTTTTTCATTAATGTATTTTGTCTTAAATAAGACTTTACCCACATGGAGCTTAGCTTCCAGTGGAAGGAGACAGAAAACAAATTGACAAATACAAATATAATACTTCAGAGAATAAGTGAATCAGGGAAAAATAAGCCAAGTAAGGGAAAGGGAGAGTGTTGGGAGATGGGGTGAGTAACAGTATTTATGTTGAGTAATAAGGGAAGATCTCCCTGATAAAGTGATGTTTGAGGAGACCTGAAGAATATGAGGAAACAAGTCATGTAGGTGAAAAAGCAAGTATGAAGGTGCTGAGATTGTAAATTCTGGCTGGAGTCCATAGGCAGCAGGAGGTCAGTGTGATCAGAGTCAAGTAATTGAAGGGGGAAAGTGGTAGGAGATGAGGTCAGGGAGTTGGTGTTGGAAGCAGTCCTTAAAATGACTTGGGCTTTTACACAAAGGGAAATAAGAAGCTATTGAAAGGTTTTTAAGTCTACGCAGATTCTATCACTCTTCAGTTCAGCAGAGTCACTCTGGCCTCTGTGTGACCAATAGACTGCAGCCCGGCAGGCAGGAGAGTAGGGGGAGCTCTCAAGGGGGCTGCCACCATCAGGCAAGACACGACAGGGACCAGAATCAGGTGAAGGCTGGTAAGCAGTGCAGGTCATGAGAAGTGGTTGGATATGAACATATTTTGAAGGTAAAGTTAACAAGAAGGAGAAAAGGAGACACAATCCCTGCCCTCAAGGGTCTTTCTCTAGTGACAACCGACACTTATTCAATATTTGTGGGCCAAAAAATTATAGATACACTGAGCTAACCTCATTACATGCCTAATATCACTAGTCTTCTCAATAATCCTGTGAGAAAACTGAGGCTAAGAGAAGCTAAGACATTTGCTCAGGATCATATAAGTAAAAAAGCAGTGGAGGAACTCAGATTTGGCTGATACCAAACAATGCACCAACCATACGCTATAGGTATGTACAAAGAAATGTAGGCTGTATATTCTAATCTTATGGAGCTTGGGAAAGATTTTAGATCAGCATATGAAATACAGTTAAATTATCATCCTAGGCAGTGTATGACTCAAAGCCAAATAAGTGGTCTGCATTTAAGTGCTTTGTGAGTCCAGAGGAGGAGGAAAATTGTATGATTTAAAGGGCTTGGATCGCTTCTCAGCCTTTTGGCTAAGATCAAGTGTAAAGCGCGTGGAGAAGGAGTCATGGGGGAGGATGCACAAGCTGGGCCTGGTAGAAAAGGGAGTGTTTGGACTAGGTGGAGAGGAGAAGGAGGATATAAAGCAGTAGCAACGGCAAAAATAGATCTTAGAGTTATTTAGAAATGAGCATGACATTTCTAGGAGAGAGTTGACCAACTTGGCTGAAACTGGGGGAAATAGAAGCAGGACCCACACTATTGAAAACCTGTGCCGTCTTAACCAGTTTTGTCTGATGATCTCTTTTAAGCAGAAGTGAGATATATACTGGTCTTGACAAAGACAATAAACAGGCTGTAAATTTTCACACAAAGCCGTGAGACTTCATCATCTAAAAGAAACAAAGCACCTTTTGCTTATCCATATTCAAGTATATATTAGACAGCCATCGCTCTCCATGGGAAAGTCTCATTTTGCTTATTGACAAGTCATAGTGATGCTGTGGTGGTGGTGATGTGTTAAAATTTACACACTAGAGCTCAGATGTGTAACAAAAGCGAAGTGTCTTCATTTTTCTACAAATGCACTGAGCTTCCTGCCAAGCACCATTCCAGCATATGGCTGGGGGTGGGATGGGGGCAGAGCATTAAAATGCCAATTAGAGGTGAATCATTCTCTTTTGGTCCAAAATGGTCTTTTTTTATTTAAAAGTCCCTTTCAGGAAAATATTCAACGAATTCAAAGTTCAAACTATCCCTCAGAGCTGTTGTTCCTCTCTCAAAAGGACTTGTCTTCCTCCTTCACAAGACAGTTTCTGGGCACAGACGAAAGCTCATGTATGCCCAGGGAGTTGGAGGGGTCGGGGGGATACAATCCGTCTTTGGTTGAAGTCCAGATGGAAAGGAGGTGTAGGATACATACCACAGCAACTTAATTTTGCCAGGTCTGTCAGCTTCTGTCCTTACTACCTCTGCTTCTAGAATGTTCAGCTTATGTAACTCACAGTCTGTTCTTTCAGCATATCAGGTGGTTCTTGCCCTTCACCCTAAACCTCCCCAACTCAGCTCCTGCAGGTGCTTCATATCCTCTGGGTCTCCTCTGCTTTCTCCACCTGGCCTCTGCTATATGGCCAACACTGTCCTCACTAAAGTGACACCACTGGTTCTTGCTCAGCTACTTTCTGAGTCCTCCACAACAGTACATGGGAAATTCTGAATCTCCCTCCATGCTACCCAGCTAAGGCAGTTTTTCAGAAGGAGAACCAATTTCTAGCACTCACTTTGCCCAAACGTGCCCGATCATCATTTCTCCTCTGTTGTGGTCACTCCATGTCGGCCTGGGGGCTCCCTATGAAGTGGTCTCCTTCCTGAGAACCTAACAGGAAATGAGGGTACAAGCTCTCACTGCTTTCACATCCTCCCCTCAATCTATCTGAGATTTCTCTCCTTCTTCAATAACCACCTCCAGAGTTTCTTTTTTAAACAGCTTTAGTGTGGTATAATTCACATGCCATAAAACTTACCCATTAGAAGTGTACAGATCAACACATTTTAGTAAATTTATACAGTTTTACAACCATAACCATAATGCAGTTTTAAAATACATGCATTGCCCTAAAATGTTCCGTCATAACCATTTGTAGTCAAAGCTTGTTCCTACTCAAGTTCCAGCAACCACTTGTCTGCTTTCCGGCTGGGAGGAAGGACTTCCACTTCTAGTATTTTGGAGCAGGTAATTAAGACCAACTTTTCCACTGAGGACAGATAAAAGTCAACATTATGTGTGTATGATATATAGATGAATGATAATTTATATGAAAATTATCAGAATAAAATCTAGTAAATGTAGGAACCCAATAAGGTACGAACAGTTCACAAAACTGCTTTTTCCCTGAGGGCGTTTGCCCATACGAAGAGATAGTTGTGAACAGAACTGGGGCTTTAGTGGCTTCTTAGAATGAGGGCAACTGAAGCAAAGCCAGTGCTTACCTAAGTAGGAAGCCTGACAAACACCGCCAACCGTTCTTTGAATTGGAGCCCTCAAAGAGAGAGCAAACTGGAAGTAAACTAACATTTCTGATTTGTAGCCCAAGTATTACAAAGAAGCTTCATCTTTGAACTCGGATAACCAGACATACAAGATCACCAAGATACAAGGAAACAAGACAATGTGAGCGAAAAATAGGAAAAACGAAACAACTGAAACAGCTCATAAGGACTTCATATACTGGAATTATCATACATACTGTGAAACTATGCTAAGTACGTTTAGAGAAATTTTTAAAATCTTGAAAATATCTGAAAGGAATTGGAGACTAAAAAAAGTTATGGGACAAGTTGTAAAACGAACTAGCACATCTAGAGCAGAAAAACACAACTGATATTTAAATCCTTACTATGTATTTTATCTAGTGTTTTTAACAACTTCTCACATATTCTTATCCTTTCTTTTTCCCTATTATTCTATCTCCTAATCTTCCCCCAACTTTACTAAACTATGGAATCTGGAAACAAAAGGAGCAGGGGTATTAGTATCTCATCAATAAATTTGTCTGCACATAGCTTCTTATTCAGTGGTTTGTTAATGCTCTTCCTAGAACTTTACATTTCTAATTCTTTATCAGAAGGAAATAAAATAATCTATCTCAAAATTGAGCGGGGAGTCCGCATTCATTAGGATGCTTTCTCTTGCATGTCACAAAAACTCATGTCTGAGCTAGCTTAAACATAAAAGAAAATCATCCTAACAACACTGTGTTCTCAGGGAATCCAAGTATAGAATTGTTACATGACCTCAGAATAAAATTTGAAAAATGGACTCAAATATTATTCCTTTTCTCAATCTCTCTTCCTCCCTCTCATATTTATTTCTCTCAGCTTCTTGGCTTCACTTTCAGCCTCAGAGAGAGAATGACCTCAAATTCTCATATCCCAGATCTACCACTCCTAGCCTTTGTGGCCAGAGGGCAGAGTTTTTACTATTCCCAGAGGGAATGAAAGATGGGAAAACAAAATATTAGCTGTCCACTATTGAGACAACATAGGTTAAACTCATATAAGGTTCATCTGTAGCTTCTGCAGGTCTAACAAATTGTATGAATAAAATCGTAATCAGTGCTACAGAAATACATAAAACTATACGCAAAAAAAAGGAATAAGAGACTTCTGCTTCTGGTTCCAGCAAACAAGTTGATTTAGCTCAACCCTTCCACTTGAGACAACTAAAAAAGCAAGAAGAAATATTTTTTTTAATCTTAAAAGCATGTTTTGACCTAAGTAGATACATAGTTCCTCGCTTTGATACTAACTTGATATGAATTTTTCTACGTGTGTATGTGTTATAGTTCATAAGAAAAAGGGCTTAAAATTTCAAAAGAACAAATCAGTTCCATAATATATACAGAACTTCCGTAAATAGCTTTTAAAAATATAAAAATGAGCAAGGAATCATAACAGGAACATCACAAAAAAAGAAACAAATGGCCAATACACAGATGAAAATACGCTCACTTTCATTAATAACCAAATATGCAGTTTTTAAAGAAAGTTTTTTTCATTATTCAGCTGGTAAAAATTAAGGAGACTGATTCTAACCAGAGTTGATAAAGATGTAAGGAAAACAGCCTTAAATATGCTTGGTAAAGTATGAACTAAATAGCCATATTTGTGGACAATTAGCAATATTGATTAAAAGAATTAATTATTAAAATTCCTAAAGTAGATACTCTTTGATCCAGCAATTCAAATTTATGCATCCATTCCAAGTTTCATATTTTTAACTCATGAACAAAAATGTACATCTAAGGATTTTCAGTACAAACATAGTTTATGATAAAAAATAGAAATCTGCTATTTATCCACCAATAGGAGAATGGTTAAATAAATTCTATGATACCATACTGTGATGCTACTCTGCATCAGTTCAAAAAAAATGAAATATATCTATATGCTTCAGCATGAAAGATCACCAAATCATACTATTGGGTGTAAAACATAAATTGCCAAACAATATGTTCCTATTTTTATAAGAAACCAAAACTGTATTAAGATATGACAAGCAGAAAGAAGGGACCCGTGAAACAAGAGTTATAATAATCTGATAGTGGGGTAGATGACAAGGTCCTGGAGCAGGTATAAGGATTAGAAACATCTCAGTGGACCAGGGGCAGTAAAAAGCCAAAATTCTGAAAGCAACGAGAGCAAGACAATACTGAGGAAGTCAGTGGTTTAACATCACCAATGTAACAACACCAATATGTTGAAAGTCAAGGAACCCAGATAACCAGGAATTTTCAAGGAATTCAGGAATTCAAGGAATTCAGAAAACCCAGTGTATCTGAAACTGCCTCAGAGATAGGAACACAGAAATGAAAAGACGCATACAGAAATTTGCAAAAGTTATTCTAAATAGGGGAATTGTGAATGCATTTGTGCTCTGATCCTAGTGAACACTGGAAAAGGAGAGTGATAGTTCATGGGCTGCTCATACGCTGGGAAAGAAAGAAAGAACGTTTATTCCAAGCATATTCACAACAAAACAATGCAACCCAACTACATGCGATAATAATACGCTATTGTTGTGCCATCTCTGTGACCTCTCATGCGAGCATAAATGCTGAGTTTTTGGCTTCTTCCTTGCTGACCACAGTCGTGCATGAGAGCAAAAAATTCTAAGCAAATGCCTCACATTCTAAACTTTGAAAATGCAAGTACTCTCACAACATACTCAATTCAAAGGATACATCCTCAGCAACCAGATGAAACAGTAATTGACATGCCAACAAAAACTGATATAACAATTTTACTTGAAACAGAGAAAGAAGGAATGGAGTTCCCACACCCAAAGAATTCTTCCGTATAATCACCATTGCTTTCGCATACGCTAGCTGAGTTAGTTGTCAGTTCTAACTTATCAATGACAATAGCTGATCAACCTGTAGAAGTGAATCTTTTAGATATAGGAATGTAAAATATATCAGGATAAAAAAATATAAAAAGGCCTCTATAAAATAGTAATTATATTTTGTCTCCATTGAATTTTGGTGCAAATATACAGCAAAAATGCAAAAAATGCAAAAAAAATGCAAAAACAAAATGCTTTTTGCATTTTTATTAAAATAATGTTATTTCTACCCATATAGAGATAATGCAATGAACCATCACAGATACCAACAATATACATAAGTGGAGCATCCAATCCATATAATTAGCTATTTTTCTTCTGTTTTCCTTTTCACTCACATTTTCTGCCACTGAAACACAGGGCAAGGTACTTTTTGAAACTATAGAGCAAAGAAAAAATTTCTTTTGCATCCTGTCTTGTTCATCCCGGCTGCATCTCCCTTCCCGCTCCCCCCCCCCACTTCTCCTTAACCAAAATTAAAATTCTACCTGATGCAGTTGAGAAGTAGTCTCCATAAAATTCTTACACCAATAGATTGTTATTACAATCTATACAGAAGCCGAAATATAATGACATACACCTGAAATTTACATAATATTACAAACCAATTTGACCTCAATAAGAAAAATCCTCTACACAACAGCAAAAAATATGTAAATACAGAAGTGGATGTGTTAAGTGTAGCACAACAAATGTTATATTGTAGAAAAAATATGAATAAAAATAAAAGTACCTGAAATTATCACTATTTATATTTTGTGATAGTTCCTTCATCTTGTGTATAATTTACACATATAAAATGGACATGTACTGTATATATTTTTTAAACTCTCTATTCTTTAAAAATATGCCGTGAACATTTTAGTCTATTAAGTAGATAGCATAATATTCCATCATATAGATATATATCATAATTAATTTGATCATTACACTCTTGGTGAATTTCAGATTACTTCAATGATATTATATTATAAATAATGCTAAAGTAAACACCATTTTAACTAAATCTTGTATATATTTCTGATTATTTCTTAAACACAACTTTCTAAAAGTAGAATTATTAGGTCAAAGGTATGAATATTTTTAAGATTGCTGAAACTTGTCACCATATTGCCCTAAAGAAAGCATGTATTAATATAAGCTGACCCAAGCAGTTCATAGAGCACAAACCTTGCTTCACCTTCCCAGTACTGGGAATTATAATTTTTAAACTTTATACCAATTCAGTAACAAAAATTTAGTAATGATACCAAACCTCTTAATCTCAGGTTCATGCCTGATGCACAGTAAGCCAATCACTGAGACATCGGCCAGCTTGGAGGTGGAGAAAGGTTTATTCAAATTGGCCAAAACAAGAGGGCAGGAGAATATGTCCTCTCAGATCTGCCTTAACAAAAGAAGGAAGCAGGGGATCTTTATATGGCTAAGGGGCTTGGGAGGTAGAGTTTTGGGGAAACAAAGGGGAAGCCCATCTTTCTTTCACTTTGGATAAGACCTTGGGCAACCAGACTTCTTGGCGTCAGCGGCAGCTGGGGGCTGATTATCTGATGGTTGTAACTTCCTTAAAGGCATCCTTTTTCATCTACAAAATAAGCTCATAAATACTTGTGACCCTTGAGTCACCCCTTTGATTAGACAAGAAAACAACAATTTAGCAAGTTATAATTATGTGGGGGCCACAAAGCAAGCATTTGGACTCAACAAATACATCTAATGGGGACTAAGGTTATTAATTTCTTTTCATATGTGTCTGTGTTGGGAACAAGGTTGGAGGGTAACCATGTTCTTACAGAATATTTATAGTAACCATCAAGTACTTGGCTTTAGTAACATTATTTAAAGTATTTTTGCTTCAATTATTAGTAAATTTGAATTATATTTTTGAACATTTCCATAGTGAGATATTCAAAGACATTTCTCTTTATCTATAAGACTACATTACATATTTGCTTTAGTTTTTGTTGTAATTTGTCCTTTTCCTTTTGTTTGTAATTTGTCCTTTTCCAAATTGGTGGTTTATATTTTGATTGAACATAGTGCTTTTTATGTATGGAAATATTTAATTTTTACTTTAAGCATACATTAATATTTAGATTATTCATCTGAAACCCAGAAGGAATTTATTTGGGTCAAAGGACTATGGGCCAACAACTATTACTTAGGCAAAGCCTAAATGTTTTATATCATTTTATTTTTCTAAACAAAAATTGTCGTTTATTTTTAATTACATGTTGTCTAAAATCCAAAAAAGTACCATTTAGAAGACACAATCATATTCTATCTCAGAAATTGCACTAAAGGTGAGAGCTTTTGAAGATTTCAGTTGTATCACATTTAGTAGCATTGAACTCAATTTGTTTTATCCTTACCAACTACAATTGTCATTTTGTAAGAAGAAACAATTAGCATCAGTTTAATATTAGGAATATTTTGTTGTGTGATGATACCTGGATATGGAGAATGTCAAATAAGATATCAACAGGAAAATAGGCTACACTGACATTCACAAAGGAGCCCTGAGGAGAAACACACTGGGGACCATTTGAAGAAAAAGGCTGAAGCAAAGTACAGAAACAGTTATTTTCATTTAGTGGAAGCTGAGATCTATGTGTGTATTCTAATTGGACATCTGCTCCATTCCCATTTCTTATGCTCTTAGGCCAAGCTTCCCCAATACGATGGACCAAATACTCTGATGCACTCCTCTGCTGCCATACGAGTTCCTGTCCTGGGTGAATTACAACAATCACGCTTTTGGATGTATTGTCGAGATCCTAAGAAATTAAGTGAGATCTCCAAGGACAATAGAGAAAAACAGAAAAAAAACAATGAGGTGAAACTTTCAAAAACATACAGGCAAGTCTGCCCGGGCAAATGACAACACTAAAGTAGGATCTGTAGCCTAAACATCCCAGTATCCAAACCTGAGACTTTCAAATAAGTCCAGGACCCTTCAACAGGGGAAGAATGGCTACCGGTCAAAGTAAATAACTTGCACATACGTTTCACTCTGCTGCCTTTGCTTTGCCTCTCACAGCCTCTGACTTAGCTGACAGCCTTTTTTTTTTTTTTTTGCCTTTTTTAATGGAGACTGGGAAATACTCATTCTGGGCCAGAAGTTTCTATTTGTGTCTTTTAAACTCAGTCTCTATTTTAAAGTCTTCTTCATCTTTCAAAATACAGTCGACTTTACCACCAAGTTCTCTCGAACTTTCACTGAAACTAATCCATGTCTTTTGGGTTTGCTTTTGAATCAAATTGAGCTCTTTGGATAATTTTTTTTTCTTTCTTCATTAAACATTTTTTTACTTACTTTGTACGCTTAACCATGATATACCTGAGAGTATTGTTCAGCCTACATGTGGGAGCACACCATACAGGACTCTTTTGTTTACCATGTAACCTAGTTGTTTTATAAATAAAACCTTAAGGTTGCACAGCTATTGAAGATCAGAAAACTGTGATAATACTTCATTGAGTTCACTTCCAAAAATTGAACAAGTATTTATTGAGCACCTAACTGAAGTGGCATGTTCCAAAAAATAGCATCATTCAGAAGAAAATTGAAATATTTAATCATTAAAATTATGTCTTTACAAACTAAAACATCTGGATGGCTGATGTTAATTTACAATTTTATTCTGAATGTTTAGCATTGCATAAAAGAGCCACATTTCATATTTATATTTACTTTATATTTTCTGCAAAAGAAAGCCATATCGTAGCCTATAATTCAGTTTGTATAAGCTCTTTTAATCAACTTCTCCTCAACTGGCTCACTGGACCAATCACAAGTTAGCTTTCCTGCTTTAAAACTTATGGCAGCTGTGGTGGCAGCAATCCCTGATGTGTGCCTGCTCTTGTGTCCCACTCAAGCTGTATGCCAAGCAAGAATAAGTCATGTTTCTTTCCAAAACTGTTTATTCCACTTGTATTTATTGTATAATTAACTTGTAATTTGATTAAATATTATGTAAGAAGAAAATTGTTTCTCTGAACAACTCATTGACTACTTTGGAAAAACTCAATAAAATTGAGTGTAAAATTGCTGTTGATTTGGTCGTGGGAAAGACAACTTAAAAAGATAGGGGGCAAAATCATAAAAATCTAGGAAAATTTACCTTAAAAATGTATTGCAGTGTGGTTAAATTCCTACTTCGCTTATAAGAACGCAGAAATAGGAGATGCAAATGCTGCATTATGGGTAGGATTTATTCAAGAAATTGAAGCGAGAACTCCAGTCAGCCAAACCCGTGTGCTCATTTCCACTGGACCTGGAAGAAACTGCAATCTTCTCATCACCCCTCTGTCAATACCAGTAAACTGAAATTCATTTACCATCCTGAGGCCATGTTGCCTATTAGAGGGCAATGTTAGGCCATCCCTAAATGACTGCTCTAATTCTCTGTTCAAAGAATACTGTCACACATGGGAGGAGAGGAGGAATAAGAGGTCAAAACTAGCTGTTTTTTCTTTTTTTGAAAGCTAGCAAAGTGTCAGACACCGCTAAATTTTTTGCATCTCTAATTCCATTTAATCCTCACAACAATGCTAGCATAGGAGTATTATCCTCATTTTACTAGTGATTAAAAAAAAAAGAGGCCAGGAGAAGATATATAACATAGTCATGGACCCTGTCTAAGAAGAGAGAGGGTGTGGATTTCAGCTTGTGTCTTTCTTGACTCCAGAGCCTGGATCTCTCCACTCTCCCACTTCTTTAGTAATCAAATACCAACTCCTATTATAAAACTCCAAGTTAGAGCAAACTTGATTTCTGTCAAACTAAACCCTTGAGCGTGGTATAATGGATTTTAGGTAAGTGCATTAGCTCATAAAAGATAATAAGAAAGTGTTTACAAGTCAATTGAAAGAAACGTTTTTTGATAGTACATAGCTTCAATACATGTAGATTTTAAATCTTCGAAATTCACAAGGGTAATCTTAGAAATAATATATATACTTTTAAAGTTTTAAAGTAAAAATTTTTTAAATAATATAGACAAAACAGTGACTTTTATAGCTAAAAACTTTTTCAGTATCCCATTCCAATAAAAAGATAGTTTTTGAAAACTTCTGTATACTTTAATATTGAATGCATAACCTCACTATATTTTCTGGGACTTTGTCCTCCAAAAAAAGTATACATTTAAGAGGGTCTTCAAAATATCTCCTCCTCCTCTACCTGACCAAAGAAGCACCTGCTCTAGAACTTATGCCCTGCCTCTAGGTAAGCTTGTCAACATTGACCTTAAATTTCCCCCATGGACTTCAGTACTTGCTATTCTCTGCTTTGACATGATTTTCCTACCGTACTAACACAGATTGACTCATACATTCATTCATTCGCACACTCATTAACTCATTAAAGCATTCATTCAGCAAATGTTTATTGAGTTCCTACTATGTGCCTATCACTGTTCTAGACATTGAGGATGCAGTGATAAATAGGCCACAGTCTCTGCTTTCTTGGGCAGTGTACTAGTGCATATTTTCCAGCCCCCTTGAAACTGCAAAACAGAGGGAAGGAACAAACAACTGAATTCTGGCCAGTGAAATAGGGACAAAATAAATGTAAATTATTTTCAAACCTGGCATCAAAAACCTCTTAGTGATCCTCCACTTCTTCTTCATGTCCTGACTATGTACAGGGATCCAACGAAGGACTTTGAGTTCCTAGGGGATGATGAAGCCATCAGGTGGAAGAACCTGGGTTCCTAAATCACATGGAAGACCACCCATCCAACAGGTTTGACCTGAGTGAGAAATAAACATGTATTCTAATTGGTGCAGCCACTATGAAAAATAGTACAGAAGTTTCTAAAAAGTTAAAAATAGAGCTACCACATGATCCAATAGTTTTACTTTTAGGTGCGTATCCAAAGGGTAATAAGACTGAAGTATGTTTTTCAATTCAATCTGGTTCCTCTTGAGTCCCTGAACAAAGCTGATTATTAGAGATGGAATATTCTAGCACAGGGTTTTTAAATTGTCAACCTAGACTTTGACATGTTTCATTTTATTATTTCTCAACCAAAAAGTTGGCATATCTTCTTTAGAATAATGATCCCCATTCTTTTTATCTGTTCATTAATGAAATACACTGCTTTTCTCTGGGTGAAGCTACAGTTTGGGTCTCTGAAATCTGAAACCAGTTAACTACAGTCACATTCAACTGGAGACCAAATAACAGAGAGAGAGTCTTGAAACTGTGGGCAAGACATATAAATGCCAGAGGTTAGCAAGCCCCTCCAGATCTATCTTATGGCCCTGAACGCAGGTAATGAAATTTGAGCAAGCTAGGTTAGTTTAGCACTGACTGTGTAGGCCTAGAACTATCAATTTAAATGAGTGCTATAAGATCCTCGTACATAAACATTTTGCCCATGACTATTCCAAGCTATATTTCTTGATGTGGAACTTTTATGTCAAAAGGCATATAATTTTTTAAAAATATTGTCAAAATGCCTTAAAAAATTTAACCCAATTTAAACTCCAACCAATAGTATATAAAAAAGGTAGTTTCTATGAACCGTCTCCAATACTAAATATTTTGACTTCCTTTTTAGCTTTGACAAGATACAGAGTGCCATACCACCTCCTTTAAACTTTATTCTAATGATTTTGAGTAGTTTTATAGCCCTATTGTTCAACTGCATTGTGTGTGTGTGTGTGCATTTGTGAGAGGTCTTTGTATATTAAGCTATCAACTATCATATCACAAATATTTTCTAAAATTTTCCACTTGCCTTTTAAATTTCTTTATATTATGGCATACCAAAGATATAAAATAATATAGTCAAATCTCTCCATTTTTAAATAATCTTTCAATTACTTTATAATAATAGTCATAATTACTATTTATAATATTTATAATTTTATTTATAATAATAATGATAATTATTATTAGCATGTATTTAAAACTGTTTTTTTTTTTTTTATGATTTTAAGTCCAAAAGTCCTTCCCATCTTGACATCAGAAATATATACTAAGGGCTTTCTTCTAGATATTAACAAGTTTTTTTTTTTTACATTTAACACCCTAAAATATATGGAATTTATTTTAATATATAAATATAATATCTTTTCAAATTGTTATTCAATTGTCCCTAAAACATTGGTTAATTCCATCTTTCTCCCAGGTGCTTGCAATGCATTACTTAAAATCAAACATATGCACAGGAGGATATCTTTGTAGGTTACTTTATTGTCCCATTCATCTGTAAATCCTTATGTTAATATCACATTGTTTTGTTAAATGTCTGATGTATCAAATACTCTCACATTTAAATCCATTTACAAAATTTTGTTAGCTATCCTTATTTTCTTATTCTTCAAATGAACTTCAAGATTTTATTAGCTATTCTTACTTTTTTATTCTTCAAGCGAACTTTAAAATCACTACCAAGTTCCAAAAGTATTCTAATGGGATTTTTATAAGCATTGCATTAGAAATTAATTTAGAAGTTGAATTTTTATAATATTTAGTCTTTCCATTCAGGAATGAGTATGCAGCATAATTTAATCACTTCTACTTTTTATGACCCGCAGTATATTTTTTTCAAATAGATCTTGCTAATATAACATTAAGGAACATAAAATAGAAAGCCAATATACGAAAGCAAATAGGTGTATATAAATAAACATACATACATTACACGACACACACACACCTACATCCTGATAAAGATTTGCTCTGGCGCCTGAGACGTCTTTCTGTGCTACTTGCTAGTCATTGCTGGCATATTGGGAACCTATTGGTTTAGGTAAATTTGTTTTTACCAGTTTCAGTAGTGGGGGCCGTGGTAGAAAGATAGCTAGCACACTCAAATGGGTAATTGAGAAGAATTTCAAGAAAAGTCTATTGACAGAGGCCTGAGCAGGGTTGGGCATCCAACAAGAAGTGATAAGGCACCAGGGGCTGGCAGCCGTGGGAAGCCATTACCCTGACTAGTATGCAGGGGTAAAGGAAGGGTGTTGTGCTGTGTTTCTAGAACCCAGTGAGAGCTGTAGCTACGGGAGAAGACTGCCTGAACAAGACCGCCATGACCTAACAGGGAGTAAAAGTAAATCAGTTCCATGATTTCACTCTGCTTCTACACATTGCTCTCCAGCTGGCGCCTCCCATTTGCTGAATCCAACCAAAAGGCAAAGAGCAGAGGACCCCAGGTGATATATTTAGAAGAAGTCAACCTCCCTAGAAGGGAGAAAAGTGCAGAAAAGGACAAAGAATGACTCTCAAGAGCCAAATAGATAAGAGAAATAGACAAAGCATGGCTTTTTAATAGAATTGAAACCTAGGCAGCTGTAAAAAGAAAGAAAGAAGATTTATATATCTTGACAAGGGTAAATATTGAAAATACTGAGTAAATAGAAACAGGTTAAAAAACACAAGTTCAGTATGATTCAAGTCACGTATACTTATTGGAAACACAGAAAGCAGCAATACGTATTTTATGTACATAAACTGACATTAAAAATAACATCAAAAAAGTAAAAACATGGAAAGGAAAAATATATACTAATTTCAGGGTTACCTTTGGGAGGGGAGAGAGTAAACCCTATGGGAATGAGAAGGCTTCCACTTTTATTTTATAAATTAAAAAAGACATTTGATACCTTCTAAAATCTAGGTGGCGGGTATATGAATTTCTATTATATTTTCTCTTTACTTTTCTGTATCTTTGAAATATTTCATAATTAACTATAAAATAAAAAATTGGTGTGAGAAGGAGAGAAAGCGTAGTTTGGCCCCTTAGAAAAGGCAGCTCCCGTGTTTCTCACTGGTTCAAATCAAGGTCTCTGAGTCAGGACGCACAAATCGGAGGGGCAGTGTGTCCTCCTGCCTTCTTCCAGCCACCTCTGCTCCATAAGCCAAGCCTGAGAGTATTTTCTCAGTCCAGTGCCATCTCCCTCAGAGTCAGTGGGACTTGCAACCAGATTCTGGCCTTAGCTTTTCCGTAAGCCTTAGTTTTTCTCCTTTACTGTGACTTGTTTTAAGAAGAAATCCAAGATCACCTACATTAGCTGCTGGTAGTGCTGGTAGGCATGGTTTTAAACTGGAGCTCACAAGAATGAATCAGTGTCAATGAATCAGTTTGGGTTAAGGTTCTTAAGACATTGTGCTCTAATTTATCTGTTTTCTCTTCTCTTCCTTCATAACCTATAAGTTCCTCAGGGACAGAAAACATTTTTAATTTATGTTATTTGTCTTTGTGTCTTCAGCACCTGGCACAGTGCCTGACATCAATCAAAGCAAACACCTGTGTTCAAGATGTAGTGAAAATTCAGAAATGCAGAGCATTGCACAGTAAGTAGCAAAATCAAGAGAAGGAGACTGTGGGAGAAGAATTTTGAGAAAGGCTATGTCTTGTAATGAAACACATTTACTGCAAATTAGGATAATTTTGACAATACATTTATTTCTGTATATGGATTAGTTATATAAGTATTATTCTGTTAATGCATGCATGCATGGAGTTTTAATTTATGATATGTTTTATATGGAGTATACTATGTCCATTGACCTAATCTTTCCCACTGAAGCCCTTCTAGCTATTGCCTTTGTCTTGCTTTTGTTTTAGTGTCTTTACTTTCTTAAATTTCCAACTAGCACCTGTATAACCTTCACCTAGGTAAAGGCCCTTTACAGCTATTTTTTCCCCTTTCAGGATTCAATTAATGGATTATGCATTGCATTTTGTTGGCATGTTCCCTTAGTCTCCTTTAATCTGGAAGTGACCCCCCAACACACTTTTTTTCTTCTCCATGGACATTGGCATTTTTGAAGAGTCTAGGTGATTTGTCTTGTAAAATGTATCTCAATCTGGATTTGCCTGATGACCGCCTCACTTTTAGATACAGGTTCAACATTTTTGGCAAAAATACTACTTAGGTGATTTTTGTGTGTCCCGAAGATGTGTGCATCATTACAGGAATTATATAAGTCAGTTTGTTCTGATATTAATGATGCTAAATTTGATCACTTGGTTGAGGTAATATTACCAAATCACTCTTGTAAAGATAATGCTTTCTCATTCTGATAAGAAATAATTCATGAGGTGATATTTTAAGATTCTGAATATTGTTATCCCAGTGAATTTAGTGTCCATTGACGAATCTTGCTTGAATCAATTATTACATAGATTTTGCAAAATAATGATTTTCTGATTCTATCACTCATCCTAGATTTATTAGCTGATATTCTTTTGTAAAGAAGAATTTTCCCTCCACAGATTCCTTTATTTTATCACTGTGTACGCACAGGTTATATTTCTGTCTTCAATGTATTATAATCCATTTCCATTATTATGATTTTGATGCTCAAACTGTCCCATATTTAGCCAGTGGAAGCTCCTTAAATGGCTTCTGAATCATTTTCACACAACTCATCATTTTTTGGCCCTTCTTTGCTTTCTGAACCAACAATATATTACAGGCTCTCCTTTTACTTGCCCTTCTCCAGACTTGGATACAGCCTTTACTCTAAGGACCCTGATCCCTTTTACTGGGGATGGTGCTCAGATCATAAGTCCTGTGCAATAGATGTGCTCTTTGCTACTGAACAGTAACCTAAATAGGTCTCTGCCCCATCTCCACTGCCTCCACTCTACTCCACTGCAATAACCTCCAGTTGGTCTTCTAACAGGCAATTTGGCTTCCCTTCAACTAGTTCTTCACACCACAGTCAGAGTGATTTTTCCAAAATACAAATCTGTTCCTGTCATACCCAGGGCAAAAGCATGTGCGTGCACACACATTCATGCACTTAATGACACACTTTAAATCATTTGGCGGCTGCCCTCTGGTTATAGGACAAACACTAAAATTACTAACATGATCAAAATAAAAATATGATGAGGCTGGATGGAGAAATATATAGAAGTATATTTTAGTGACCCAGTATAGGGTAGATAACTTAAAATACATTGTACATTTTCTTCAGCATCTTAATTATAAGTGAACTGAAGAACATACTCAGTTCCTCCAAAGAAGAATGTCTCTCTTCACTGTGTACTAAAATACTTTATGGGAATATTCCTGCTTTTTGGCTCTCACAACTAAGATTTATTACAAAAAGACATGTCCCCCGGGGTGAGACAAGTCCAACTGCCCAGACAGTTCCCCAGACAGGCTATTAAGTTTCAGCTTCGAAAGGGGGTTCGTCCGGGGAGAGGGCTCTGAAAGACTAAAACCATCACAGATAACATTAAGAATGGGACAGGGTTGAATGGGGGAAAGTAGATCTAAGCACCTGAACAATATTGTTACTCCCTTCTCAAAAATGGCATTTTCACACCGGGGTCCTTTTAGTGTTTGGATGTAAAACTTTACATAAAATGAAAGCAGTGAAATACGTGTGTTAGAGTAGGGAGTCTAGAAGAATCTAGAAGAAGATATTGTCAATTGTTGTTTTTGTTAAACACACACCACGATAAATTAGGGCCCCACATCTCTTAGACTACAACCGGAAATGTAGGCTATTTCAGGTGCAGGTGAAATCAATAAACCTTACTTAAGCAAAGAAACAACAAGAGGGAAAGAGAGGGACAAGCAAGGGCCAACTGTAAACTGAGGTAATGCAGAATGATGGCCTCAGCCATCTCCTGGGACAAGCTGGGACTGAAATGTTAAATTTAAGAAGCACAATCTATCCTCTTAGCCAATTTCCAGTCTACAATACAGTATTGTTAACTAACGTTACCATGCTGTACATCAGATCTCCAGAACTCACTCATCTTGCGTAGCTGAAACTTTGTACCCTTTGACCATCTCCTCATTCTCCCCCGACCCCATTCCTGGCAACCACCACTCTACTCTCTGCTTCTATGAGTTTGACTATTTTAGATTCCACATGTAAGTGAGACTATCTCAACAAACTTGTTTTAAAAAAAAAAGGAAGAGGCACAATCTGATCCTGCCATCTTGGTTTGAGAAAACAGACATTGGTAACAGATTGTCTCTTTTCCTTTATTCTTTCAGGATAGACTAGGATGCTCCTGTGTTCATATGGGTCCACCTGATCCTAACAGACCAAATTTTCTTATAATTAATCAAGAAAATGCTCTAAATTCCATTAGGATACTATCAATTGGCATGCTGCTCTCACAACACCCCTGGGATGGAGTCTCCAATACTTGAAATACTGCAAATCAAAATTATTCTTACTCTTGGAAGTAAGACATCTCCCCATCTCAAGCTAGTCTTCCAGTCTGTACAGCCTATAGGTGCAAAATCTGCAGAAGCTCCCAAGACTAAGAGATATATGAATGTCTGAATGCCCTTTTCCACCCAGCAGGATATAACACCCACTTCTGTAAGGATGTCATATCCCAAATTACTCTATTCTCTCAAGATTGCTAGATCCTATCCTATCCCCAACTAAGACAACTCCCCACCCACCCCTGTAAGCCCTGAGACATTTACCCCAAGATAAATATCATCACCTCTCCCTCCATATTTCTAACCACGCTCCTTCTCTGAAATTTGGGAGATACAAAAAAGGATGAGAAAGATCTTCAGGAACCTTTTTATGGGAAAATTTATTACTTTCTACTTTTTATATTCAGAAAACATTACTCTGTGATTAAAAATAAATGAAATATGGCTAATGTTTTAAAAATAGATGCAGCTTTTCATCTGCATTGATGTGCTCTTTGATAAAGATGTGTGTTCGTTTTGTTTTAATAACTCTCATGACTGATTTCTGAGAAAATGCTGTGTTACAAACTCCAGGTGGTTCACGAGCTCACTAATGATATTAGAGTATAAACCAGTCATAACCCTTCCATTAAATTTTAAGCAATCACAATACCCACCACTGAGGATGCTTAAAGGAAAACATTTTTCTAAAGAAACAAAGATCATTTATGGGAATGTTTGAATTGCTGTTCAGTAAACACAGGCACTTGAAAAGAGTCAGCCATAAACTAAAACACTTGAGTATGAGGGAGTGGGTGGAAAGGACAACAAGCAGCAGAAGGTTTTCGTTACCTCAGGGTAGACAGTTTGTACATATCGTGTCTGTTATCATAAATATTTCTATGATCCATTGAAGCGCTGATCTCTGCTGAAAACGAACATTGACTTGCAGATATTTAACAACTCAGTTTGTAATAGTTATATTTGTGCATTTAATTTATGGTATTTCCTTTGATCATTTAAAAATTGTTTACTAAAGTAAAAATTATATTCATCAGATGTAGCAAATACTTTTGCCGCCCTGCATTTCATCCCACCTCCGATGCCAGCTGCAGTTGGGTTGGACTGGTCTATGCAAATTACCAACATCCCATCTTAAGCATGTGTGTTTCACCTCTGCTTTTCTACATCAATGCCTTTTCAAAGCCAAGGAGCTTGCTCAGCCCTGCAAAAGCACAGCCCAGGTGCATGAGGGAATGAAAGGTCCAGAGGCACACTCAATAAGTGGGGCACAGGAGCTGGCAGAGAAATACCCCAACCTCCTATCCTCTAGATGGACAGTCCCAGGAGGCATTCCATATGTTTTCAGAGGTTCTTGCAAAATTGTGCCAGCCTCAACTTCAATGACTCATCATAATATTGGCTCCTTCCCTTTCCCTAGCTCATTTTCTATTCTCCTTCACTATTGCTTCCTGGGCTCCCCTCCCAATTAAAGTGCCTGCTCCCAACTTCTAATCTCAGGCTCTGCTTTCAGGAGAACCCAAACAAAGATATCAACTATATTCAAATCTAGTGAAATCTAGACAGTGGAAATTTGGATAGTGAAACTAAGGCAGTGAGAGCAACTTGGAAAAAGTACCATCTAATCATTAAACAAATATTTATTTAGCACTTACTAAGTGCCAAGCACTGTTCCAGGCACTAGGGACACTGCTCCAGGCACTGGCTATTAAAAATAACAATTTCCTGAGTTCATATTTGTAAAACACTTAGGACTGTGCCTAATACATATGAAGTGGTGTGTGTCTATTAAACAAATAGAAAATAGATAAATGTATTAAATCCTAAGTATCTACTGATTATATCTAGGTTTACACCATCTCTCAGCTTTTCAACAGACTCTGATAGCTTTTTTGACTAAGCTTTTTATATTTTTTATTTTTTTTTATAATTTTATTTATTTTTCCCCCAAAGCCCCAGTAGATAGTTGTATGTCATAGCTGCACATCCTTCTAGTTGCTGTATGTGGGACGCAGCCTCAGCATGGCCGGAGAAGCAGTGCGTGGCTGCACGCCCGGGATCTGAACCCGGGCCACCAGCAGCGGAGCGCACGCACTTAACCACTAAGCCGGCCCTAAGCTTTTTATTTTGAGATAATTACAGATTCAATGCAGTTGTAATAAATAATAACAGAAATATCCCATGTACTCTTTATCTGAGTAGCTTAATTTTAATTCCAGTGCTAATCAAAATAATTTAAATCAATTTCTCTATCTTTTGTTTTTTTTGTTTGTTTTGCTTGGAATGCAGGGCCCTTTCAGAGCTTTTTTATTGAGGTGAAATTTTTATAACATAAAATTAACCATTTTAAAGTGTGCAATGGCATTTAGTACATTCATAATATTCTGCAACTACCACCTATATCAAGCTCTAAAGCATTTCATCAAAAGAGAACCCTACACCCAGTAAACACCCCATTCTTTCATTCTTTCAGCCCCTGGCAATCTCCAATCTGCTTTCTGTCTCTATGGATTTACCTAGTCCTATACGTCATATAAATGGAACCATACATTATATGACCTTCTGTGTCTGGATTCTTCCACGTTTTGAGATTCATCCACATTACAGCATATATAGATACTTCTTGCCTTTTTATTGCTGATTAATAATCCATTGTATGTATATGCCATATTGGGTTATCCATTAATCCATCAATGGACATTGTTGTTGTTTCCATTTTTTGGCTGTTGGGAATAGTACATATTCCTGTATAAGAATTTGTTTGAATATTTCTTTTCAATCTTTGGTGAGGGGGTGGTACGGATATACCTAAGAGTGGAATTACGGGCTCCTATGGTAATTCTACATTTAACTTTTTGAAGAACCACTAAACTATTTTCCACAGTGGCTGCACCATTTTACATTCCCACTAGCAGTGTACAAAGGTTCCATTTTCTCCACATCCTTGCCAACACCTGCTAATTTCATTTTCTGTATTATAGCTCTCTTATGGGTATGAGGTGGTATCTTATCGTGGTTTTGATTTGCATTTTCCTAACGACTAATGATGTTGAGTGTCTTTTCATATGCTTCTTGGCCATTCGTATATCTTCTTTAGAAACATGTCTATTTAACTCCTCTGCCCATTTTTTAACTGAGTTGTCTTTTTGTTGTTGATTTATAAGAGTTCTTTATATACTCTGCGTAATAGATCCTTATCAGATACATGATTTGCAAATATCTTCTCACATTCTGTAGGTTGTCTTTTCACTTTCTTGATAATGTTCTTCGATGCATAAAAGTTTTTAATTTTGACGATGTCCAATTTATCGGCTTTTTTCTTTTGTTGTTCATGCTTTTGAATCATCTAAGAATCCATTGCCAAATCCACAGTCATAAAGATTCACTTCTGTTTTCTTCTAAGGGTTTTATAGTATTAGCTCTTACATTTAGGTTGTCGATCCACTTTGAGTTAATTTTGTATATAGTATGAGGTAGGGGTGCAACTTCATTCTTCAATATGTGGCTATACAATTGCTCCAGCTCACTTGTTGAAGAGACTATTCATTCCCTATATAATGGTTTTGGCACTCTTGTCGAAAATCAATTAGCCATATATGTGAAGCTTTATTTCCGAGCTCTCTATCCTATTCCATTGATTTTTATGTCTATCTTAATGTCAGTATCACACTGTTTTGATTACCATAGCTTTTTAGTAAGTTTTGAAATCAGGAAATGGGAATCCTTCAACTTCGTTCTTTTTTAAAAAGTTGTTTTGGCTCCTTCCAATGCCACGTGAATTTGAGAATTGTCTTTTCCATTTCTAAAAAAAAAAATCTTTGGAATTTTAATAGGGAATCCATTGACTCTGTATATCACTTTGGGTAATATTGCCATCTTAGCAATATTAAGTCTTCCAATCCGTTAACATAAGATGTCCTTCCATTTATTTAAGTCTTCTTTAATTTCCTTCAGCAATGTTTTGTAGTTTTCAGTGTACAAAGTCTTTCATCTCTTTGGTAAATTTATTCCTAGGTATTTCATTCTTTTGGATTCTATTGTAAATAAAATAGTTTTCTTAATTTTATTTTGGGATAGTTCACTGCTAGTGTATAGAGATAAAACTGATTTTTGTGTGTTGATCTTGTATCCTGCTATTTCCATGAATTCATTTATTAGCTCTAATTGTTTTTTATGGATTCTTTAGAATTTTCTATATATCATGCCATCTGTGAACAGGGATAGTTTTACTTCTTCCTTTTCAATTTGGATGCCTTTGTTTCTTTTTCTTGCCTGATTGCTCTGGCTAGAACTTCCAGTATAATGTTGCACAGAAGTAGCAAAAGTGGGCATCTTTGTCTTGTTTCTGATCTTATGGGGAAGGTTTTCAGTCTCTAACCATTGAGTATGATGCTGGCTGTGGGTTTTTCATAAATGCCTTTTGTAAGGTTGAGAAAGTTTCCCTCTTCCTAGTTTAAGTACTTTTCATCATGAAAAGTTGAATTTTGTCAAATGTTTTTCTGCATGAATTGAGATGACCATGTGGTTTTTTTTTCTTCATTGTATTAATTGGTATATTACATTGGTTTTTATACATTGAGCCACATTTTAATTCTGATTATAAATCCCATTTGGTCATAGTGTATAATTCTTTTAATATGCTACTTGATTCAATTTTGTTGAAGATTTTTGCATCTATATATACATATATATATATATATATATGTATATATAGTGTGTGTGTGCGTGTGAGGAAGATCAGCCCTGAACTAACATCCGATGCCAATCTTCCTCATTGTGCCGAGGAAGATTGGCCCTGGGATAACATCCGTGCTCATCTTCCTCCACTTTATATGGGACACCGCCACAGCATGGCTTGACAAGGGGTGTGTCGGTGCGCGCCCAGGATCCGAACCTACAGACCCCGGGCCACTGCAGCGGCGCGCAAGCACTTAACCGCTGCGCCACCGGGCCAGCCCCTTGCATCTATATATTTGTTTTGTTTTGTTTTTGTTTTTTTTGTTTATTGCAGTAACATTGGTTTATAACATTGTATAAATTTCAGGTGTACATCATTATACTTCTATTTCTGCATAGATTACATCATGTTCACCACCCAAATACTAATTACAACCCATCACCACACACGTGCCGAATTATCCCTTTCGCGCTCCTCCCTTCCCCCTTCCTCTCTGGTAACCACCAATCCAATCTCTGTCTCTGTGTGTTTGTTTATTGTTGTTATTATCTACTACTTAATGAAGTAAATCATATGGTATTTGACCTTCTCCCTCTGACTTATTTCTCTTTGCTCTCTAGTTTTCTTTTCTTATGATGTCATTATTTGGCTTTGGTATCAGCGTAACGCTGGATCTAACGTGAGCCTCTTTTAGATAGCATACAGTTAGATAATGTTTTTTTGTCCATTCTGCCAACGTCTGCCTTTTAATAGGAGAGTTATTTCACTCACATTTGAAGTAATTACTGGTCAGGAAGGACTTACTTCTGCCATTTTGCCATTTGTTTCCTATATGTCAGATCTTTTTTGTTCTTCAATTCCTTTATTATTGCCTTCTTTTGTGTTTAATTGATTTTTTGTGTATCATTTTGATTCATTTCTCATTTTACTTTCTGTATTTTTTTGTTATTTTCTTACTGGTTATCCCCTCCTCCTATAACTATGCTCCTGTACCGCTCCATCCCTCCCCTTTATGATACTGTCATCACAAATTACATCTTTATACGTTGTGTACCCATTAACATAGATTTATAATTTATGTTTTATGCATTTGTTTTTTAAGTCATTTAGGAAAAAGAGAGATGAGTTACAAACCAAAAATACAATAAAACAATAATACTATCTCTTGTATTTACCTATGTAATTAACTTTACTAGTGTTCCTTATTTCTTTGTATGGCTTTAAGTTACTGTCTAGTGTTCTTTCATTTCTACCTGAAGGAATCCCTTTAGCATTCCACCTGCAGGACTCTGTAGGGCAGGTCTACTAAGTGATGAACTACCTGAGGTTTTGTTTATCTAGGAATGTCTTCGTTTCTCCTACATTTTTTTTCTTTCTTTTCTTTCTTTCTTTCTTTCTTTCTTTTCTTCTTTCTTTCTTTTCTTCCTTTCTTCCTTTCTTTCTTTCTTTCATTTGTGTGAGGAAGATCAGCCCTGAGCTAACATCTGCCAATCCTCCTCTTTTTTGCTGAGGAAGACTGGCCCTGGGCTAACATCCATGCCCATCTTCCTCTACTTTATATGGGACGCTGCCACAGCATGGCTTGACAACCGGTGCGTTGGTGCATGCCCAGGATCCGAACACCGGGCCACCGCAGAGGAGCACACGCATGTAACCGCTATGCCACCAGGCTGGCCCCTCTCCTACATTTTTGAAAGATAGTTTTTATAGATATACAATTCCTGGTTGACAGATTTCTTTTTCAGCACTTTAAATGTGATGTTCTACTGCCTTCTGGATTCCGTGGGTTCTCCTGAGAAATTAGCTCTTATTCTTACTGAAGATCACTGGTATAGGATGAGTTGCTTATCTTGCTACTTTCAAGATTTTTTGTTTTTGAGTTTCAACAGTTTGATTACAATGTATCTCAGTATGGTTCTCTTTGTGTTTATACTCCTCAGAGTTTATTAAGCTTCTTAGGCGTGTAGATTCATGTATTTTGTAAAATTTGGGAAGTTTTTGGCCATTGTTACTTCAAATATCCTTTCTGCCCTTTTCTCTATATCCCCTCTCTTTTTGGGACTCCCATAATGTGTATGTTGGTACACTTGATGGTGTCCAACAGGTCTTTTTTTCTTCATTCTTTTTTCTTTCTTCTCCTCAACCTGGATAATTTCAGTTGATCTATCTTCAAGTTTGCTGATTCTTTCTTCTGCCTGCTCAAATATGCAATTGAAACCTAATGCTAAATTTTTCATTTCTCTTATTGCACTTTTCAGCTCCAGAATTTCTGTTGGGTTCCTTTTTATAATTTCTATATCTTTATTGATATTCTCTATTTTTTGAGACATCATTTTATCGGTTTCCTCTATCTCTTTGTTCATGGCTTCCTTTAGCCCTTTGAGCATACATAGGACAGTTGATTTAAAACCTTTGTCTTGTCAGTCCAATGTCTGTTTTTCCTGAGGAACAGTTTCTGTTAATTTCTTCCGTGAATAGCCCACACTTTCTTGTTTCTTTGCATACTTCATAATTTTTGTTGAAAACTGGAAATTTTGAATATTATAATATGATAACTCTGGAAATAGATTCCTCCCCCTCCTCAGGCACTTTATTTTATTTTATTTCATTTCTACATGCTGTCGGTTGTAGTGGTTTGTTTCTTTTGTTACTTTTCTAAACTATTTTTGTAAAGTATGGATTCGTGGTTGGGTGTAGTCTCTGAAGTCTCTGTCCCTTTAGCTTGTGGTCAGCTAGTGTTGACAGAGATTACCTTGAATGCCTAGATAAAAAAAAAAAAAGAGAGAGAGAGAAAGAAAGGAAAAAAACTTCTCTCAGTGTTTGCAAATTGTTTTTTTCAATGCTTAGCCAGGCTGTTCACAACTCTGCATTAGTCTGCACTTTGTGCTTTCACTGAGCCTAAAGAAAAGCCAAAGGTGAAAGCACTGAGTGTTCTCTGGTTTTTCTGAGCATGCATCCTGCCCCGGGCATGCACATGGCTTTCTAGATTCCCCGGTATATGCGGGCATTTTCAATGCCCTAATTTCCCAAAGGAACTCTCTCTCCAGCTTTTCCTCCCAGGCTCTTGGAGTGCAGATTATTCTGCCTCAGCTATAATCTTTGCCCCAGGCAGCAGCAGGTTGTTCACTTGTCTTACAATGTTTTCAAAGAATGCCCTCTGCATAGCCACTTTTCCAGCCTGAGAGAGTTCCCAGTCAGGTGAAACAAAAACAAACACCTTACATCAGTCCTTCAGGTAGCCCCCAGAGAGGTCAAAACAGACAAACACAATTCTTTGAGAATATGGTCTGCTCTGCTCCCTCCAGAACCAGAGACCAGGGTCCCACACTGAGAACATGGGCTGCCATCTTCAAGATCATCACCACCAAGAAGCCAGGCACGAGAGTGAGGCAAGAGCAGGCAAATGCCGCAAAGTTTTCCTATTAAGTTGCCTCCTTTTCTTTTTATACAGCATTTACTTGTTTTCTGTAACCCTTTGGCTATTATCCAGAGTTCTGACAAAGTTGCTTCTAACAGTTTTTGCTTATTTGTTGGTGTTTCTGTGGAGGGATAGACCCTTGGATCTATCCATTCCACCTTGTTTACTGTCATCACTTCTTCTGATAATTTTTTTAATTTCATTTTGACTCACAGGAATTTTCAAGGGGAGAAAATTGATAAGAAGTTTTATCACCAGCCACTAGACAATAACTTTCATGAGGATTTCTTGACCATACTTATGTATATCAAGTAGATTTACATATGTATACAGAAATGCTTATAATAGACATCAGCATTTCTTGTGAAAATGGTACATACTTGAAGAGAAAAGCAATTTTAATGGAATGAGTTTGCACTTCTTTTATACTGTTCTCTTTATATATAGTCTGACACCAATTCCAAAGTAAAAATCTTACCACTTTCTTGGGACAAAAACCCACAAGCAGTGTTCAGGATGATGGTGGAAAGATGCTTTCCTCATTTGAATTTGACAGGACATTTACCAGTTGCCTATCTTTGACAGCTGTGAGTGAAAGCAGCAGCTCCTGTGTTTTAAACCGTGTGTGCCCCAACTCCCCTCTCACCAACTAAATACTTCTGCTTGTCTTTCTGGAATCTAGGTCCAAATCAAGATCAGTCATCTTAACGAAGTATGAAAAACACTCTCATCTACATTTATCTCTCGTCTCTCAACTTCTATAAGACTTATTTCTAACATTTAGTTTTGTTTTTAATAAAATAACATAAATACCTAAAACTCTTAAATGATAGTATGAGAGTACATTTTAAAGACTGAAAGTCATTGAAGGAAAGAAAAACTATTTAAACATTTTACTTTTGCACCTATCTCAATGCTAGACATGTGGGATATATTCCAAAAACATTCTGCCATCACCTTCCTTGAGAGATAGGCCCACAGAGCGCTACCTTAGTCATGAATCTACATAGTCTTAACATTTATCCAACTTCCACTACTTTCTAAAAATAAAATAAATACCAAAATGATGAGCATTGAATCAAAGCAAAAAGGCACCAATTTCAGAAAAAGGCAAGTTTATACTACATGTCTGTTTTTTTCTCCATTCCAGCCAATTAAAAATTTCAGTCATCTTAGACTCACATACCTGAATGTGAGAAAACAACATGTTTTCCAATCTTCCTTCAAAATGCTGAAATATTTCCAAAATATGTCACAAAATAAACACAGTTAGAAAAACATATGTACCAAGAAAAATGTTATTTCAGGAAAATTATCAAGCATCACAAACATCTTTTGGTTTTGGTTCTGTTCTTGAGTCATGCACAATTATTAACCTGTCAAATTGTCCTTTTTTTGTCTGAGCAAGATGTTGGGGGTAATCGTGATGTGAAAGCAGCAGCGTTCCCTAGCATGCAGGAGGGGCTGGCAAGATGAATAAACCTGTATAATGCACTTAATAATAAAATACGGGATATGATTAAAATGAGTAAGATTTGCTTACTTTAAAAAAACCTCCTTGGTTTTTTTTAACAAGGAAGGAGAAGCAGTTAGTACATCTTCAAAGGAAGAGTCAAGGAGGAAATGAAACGCTATCTTTGAGGTTCTTAGCTTGTTATCCAGGATTTTCCAATCCAAAGAGATGAGGACATGTCTACTAAATTAAGAAATTAAAATATTCACACTTTGAAGAATGGAATCAAAAGCCCCATCAATCTATGCTTTATAACAAAATTCCGGTGTGCTCATATACCTTAAGATTTCACTTTAGTTTTTTTAATCTGACAGTTTGAATTTACATGAAAAACCCTATTCATGTTTTTGTGCAATTTACATGTTGAATCAAGGATCTCCAGAGCTCTCCTTCAGAACCACTATGTTAACAAGATGATTTTCTCCCAAGAAAATATATACAGAAACTCAGAATAATATCCAGAAAAAACTGAATCAATGGTAGGCATGAAATGGTTAACTGGTATTATGGGTTATTTTGTTTTTCTCTGATTTTTTTGTGGCAAAGACTTGTAATTTGTAAATCTTCTCTATAGTCTTTGTTGTATGGGTTCTTCAGTAGGCCCTCAGCACTCTTAGATGTTCATGTGTTTTATGACTAAACATAACAGCCGTATGCTGAAGGCATAGTTTAACGAAAACAGCCTACAGCTTTAACTGACTCTAAACTGAGTCTTACAATCACCTTTTACATAAAACTGTTCTACCTAAGATCACTGAAGACTCCCTAATTGCCAAATAAAAGGGTTTTCAATAGCAGTCATGTTGGCAGTGTTTACCAGTCGAATTTTTTTCCTTGGCTTCTCTGGTGATGTTCTCTACCAGTTCTTCACCCGAGTCTGCTCCCACGTCCCTCCAATTGTCTTCAGATTCTACTTTCTCCATCTGTCCTGTACGTTATTGCTCACATTCCAAATGGAGTTAAATATCAAAAAAAATCCTTAAATGTGAGGGAAAAAATGCTAGAAGGATCTATAGAAAACTATTAACATATCTATAGAAAACGTATAACATATAGAAAACTATTTTAATAATGGTTGTGTTTGAGGTAGTGGATATATAGGTAATTTTTTTTCTACCTTTCTCTATCTTCCAAATTTTCTTTACTGAAAAAATGAAATAAGTATGATAAAAAAAATTTTTAACAGTAAAATGGAATTTCCCAAGTTCCATTCTTAATGCTGTTCTCTTCCTACTGTATGTATACTCCTCTGGTAAACACACTTCCTCTGGTTTCAGTCAGCAAAACTGCAGCAACAAATTCTAAGTCTACACAGGTTGTCCCCTTTCCAAAAAGTGCTCAAAAGCTGGATGTGTGAAAGGCAAATAAAAGACTTTATGTTAAGGGAAATTTACACTTCTAAAGAGCTAAAATTTTTTAAGCAAACTCTATATATGTTACCTTTCGGATCTTCAGTTTATCCTAAGAACTAAGAAAATCAAGCCAGGAATCTCCCCTCCTCCTACATGGATCTGTACATGGGTCATAGGGCCAGAGCAGAATATCTCCATCTTAACGTTCCACAGGCACCTTAAAGAATCCAAAACGAATTCATTTTCCCTCTCCTCCCTAAAAAAAAAAAAACTCTCATAATTTTATTCTCACCAAATGACATCTACTCTGGTGAATTATGGAATGCAAGAGCTGAGAGAGAGTTAGGCAGTCTAGAAAAACTCTCAGATCTCAAATTTATGCAACACTCCACTTAATTCTACTTCCTAAACATTTCCATCCTCCACTCCACCCTCACTGATTTACCTTAGTTCAGACATTCATCATTTCCTAATCAGATTAGTGATCTTGACAGTTCCCCAAATTTTCAGTCTTGCTGACCTAACTCCAAACAATCCTCAACGCTATTTTAGGGTAATATTTCTATAACATAAATTCAATGAATAGTTAACGTTCAATAAATATTTTTTGAGTACTCAAATGATCAAAATTGGATAAATCACTATCCCTAATCTCAAAATTCTTAAAATATACCTGGAGAAACAAACAGAGACTGACAAACTAATCTAATTTTTCCACCTATGCCATTGTACATTTATAATATTTTTTCTTAATTTGTAAAGTAATTCTATTGCAGGAAAGACATTTTACAATGAACAGCATTTTAACAAAACTTTTTAATAAATTGATACTTTAACAGGAAAATAACATATATGTCATAGTAATGTATTTAATTGTTGTGGCCTAATGAGGAAAAAACATTGGCAGACTTAATATGTTATGGATGAGTAAGCACCAAGCAAGGACTAAATCATGTTTCAGGGTATGGACAAAGGTTTCACTGTGATTCAATTAGAGAAAGTCTTAGAAGAATTGAGGTACCATGTAGCTTGTGGTAGCACAGATTTCTTAACACAAAAGTACCTGCCCCGTAGCACTGAGTGGTGTAATCGCTTAGAGCAGCTGCTTGTGCAGATCCTGTCTTGTTCAAAATAACTTATGGTTAAATATTCAGGGGAAAATGTTCTCAAATGGTGATTAAAAGTCTTTAATTTTTAAAAATTTTGTTTTTTATTTGTTTTTGTTTTTGTTGTTGCTATATAATATTCAATTGATTGGCCCAACAAAATAATGTATCCAAAGCCTTGCTAAAAAGGATATTAATGACACCAATAATGATGGTAACTCTAAGGATGGTCCATCAGAATTCAAATAAAAAGAATGAATGAATGGATGGATAGATAGATAGATAGATAGATAGATAGATAGATGGTTAGGTAGGTAGGTAGATGATAGATAGATAGATAGATAGATAGATAGATAGATAGATAGATAGATGTCAGCAAGTACATCTTTCTAGTAAGAAACTGAATTCAAACTAGCACCTTAATCTTACCAACTACCATCTATTGCTTCGAATTCCTGTCATTAATTTGGCTTTTATAACGATTACAGCTGTGTTTTTATTTAGTTTATAAATTTGTTTTTGTTTGATAGTCATAAAAGAGCTCAAGTATAAACGGATTATAACTAGTTTCATGTCTGTACATATTTAAGAAATATAATAATAATATTTAACGATAAAATCCTTGAAAAATATTTCTGTATAAATGGAATTTCTATATTACTCAAGATTGGGAAATACAACTGAAGATAAAGATAAAAGAAACATTGATTTTTAAGTAGACTTTTTCCTATTTAAAAATCAATGTTTCGCATGGTATAAATTACAAAATCTACTCCAACTTCACTTCTGCCATTTCCCCAACCTAGACTACTTCACAGAGCTACTTGCTGTTCCCTAATCACATCTATTCTCTCGTTAGTTTAATCCTTAATAAAAGAATCACAGTAAATCTCCTAAACCTCCCAAATTCGTTGGTACTCTTCATGCCTCTGCTCTCTTTCACACATCTGGTGTGAAACTTCCAGTCATTCTTATAGATTTAGCTAAGAAGTCACTTACTCATTCACAGTCCCTGCCCTCCAAGAGCAAATACTCTCATAGGAGGAGGAAAACCCAATCAAGTGATAGACGAAGGGCATTCTAGATCTAGGAAACGTGATTTTGTAAAGAAAGATTTTGACTGGGCAAAGACTAAAGGGGGGAACAAAAGAGTAGTGAGAGAAGCAGTGGAGAGAAGAGGCCAATGTTTAGAAGACAGATCTACAAGCTTCGGTGATGGATTGGATGTACATGGTGAAAGCTTCAAAGGAGTTTGAAAAACCAAGTGAACAGCAGAGTTTTCAACTCAGGAGGAGAATGCTGGAGAAACATGAGTTCTGTTTTGGCCCCACCTCCTCACAACCTGAGTTTCATTTCTCTTCTTTGATAGTCTCATCTTGAATATAGAGCACCTTATGTTTACTCTTTTCAGAACATGTAATACATTGTGCAATGGTTATTTATTTACACAATGCTTCTCCCCACTTCCTCTATACTCTAGGTCTCTGAAGATGAGGAAGGAACAATCTTTTATTCAACTTTGTGTCAGAGACTACACAGCTGGTTCAAGCAGGAGTACAATTGACGAGGAAAGGAGGGAAGGGTAAGGGTGGGGAGAGGGAGAAGTGCAAAAGATGAACAGGTTTTGCAGATTTATTACATCTTCTGCTTGGCTACTTGGTGACCATATCTGCCTAGATTAGTTAGACTGGCTTTTTAACACACATTCTCACTAATGTTTTGAGTAACTCTGAAGACATGTCTGGCTTTCTGGTAAGCTGAAAACCTAGAATTCCTGACATGTGGTTTGCATTTATGTGGTGCAAAAAACTCCCATGAGTTTTTTTTACACATGGAAGGTTTTTACCCCTACAGTTATCTGAAGATAACTAGTAATGACTTCTGGAAACCAAGGGATTTAGAAAGGGACTGCACAGTCAATGACAGAGCATTAGCTGTTCCTGATAATAATACAGCGAGTAAAAACATTTAGCAACAAAAGGTTTGTGGCTGAACCTACAACAGAAGGATTATCTTTACAAAGGTTCACACTCACTAATTATTGTTTTTATTATAAATAGTAAGGAAAACAATTACCAGACCTGATTATCATAGAAGGGTCATCTCCAATCCAGGCCACATTGAAGGACCTCTGTATTGAGACTGTAGCAGGAAAGGGGGAAAGAAAGTCGTGCTGGAAGAAGGATAGTCTCACTGGACGGCATGTGGTCTTTAAAATGACTAACCCACTAGGACCTGACAGAGTCTAAATCAGTTGACCCACAAAGCAAAGTACAGAACTTTCATTTTAGGTCAAGTTGTTGCCAGAAACTTGTGAACCAGATGCCCTCTAACTCCCAGCACTTGCTTCTCTAAATAACACACAGTGGAAGTGCCAAGGAGAAAACAAAAGTAAATTGACATTCTGGGGTATAAAGATTACAGGAGGGATCTTCATGAAGTTAATAATTCTTGCCACATTTCAGACTGGATGATTGGGCTCTATCCTTGGCCTTGGAGTCAATGCTTAAATATCTACTGCATTTATTGTACCAAATAGGAGAAGCTGAGCATGTGAAGAATTATCAATTTGCAAATTTCCTGAATTGAGCCAACAGATGAAAGTGGGTGAATGGCAAAATTTCCCTGAGCTAAGAGGACAGACTCTTTGAAAAATAACAAGGAGAAAACGGAAAATAAGATGAATGACCATCTTGGACAGATGGCAATTGTAGATGGAAAAATGAGAGGGAAATGTTTACACGATGAGCCTGAGCTGCTATAAATGACTTCTAAACTATAAGATAAGGATTTTGGTGTGTATAGGGTAAGAATTATAATAGCACTGAGACAGGGCCCATGGTCTAAACTTTTATGTAGCCCCTACCACATGTAGCCTACTTATGAGATTATATTAATTGAATTTAAAATATTCAAATTCTCATTTAGTCCCTTTTTTCCATACCCAGATTTTTGTTGCCTTCATCCATTCCAAATTGATTATATTGTCAGTCTACCTTTAAATAATTAGTAAACTGCTAAAATAACACACATCACTTCCCACATAGTTTATCACTTCTGATACCTAGCAACAAGAAATATATTTTATATAGCACAAGTCAGCCAATCAGCAACCTATTGTTTTTAAGGTCCTATTCATCAATTTTACAGAAAATTCTCATTATTATCTATTCAGGAGGTTTGCATACATCTGAGTACTTGAGGCTCTATACTGCAAGTACTTTTACTAGATATAAAAATACAATATGTTGCCATTCATCCTTTATTCCGAGTTTGTGGTTTTTAATCACATACATTTTTATGAGAATCACACAGGTGTTCAGTGACACTGGTTCCACCTCTTTTCTTGGAACGTCAACTTTTCCCTTTTTGTTGGTTATTTTCTCTAAACACAGAATGCTCCAGAATCTGACATCTTAAAACACCTACATGCAAACAAACACGCACACATACACATATCTCTCTTTACTCTATCCCCAGATCTGTCTACCCTTATCGTTCTGCTTAGCTTCACAACAAAATGCTTGGTATATTTGTCTGAATCCATTGACTTCTGTTGCTCACCTTCCATTCATTCCTCTATCCACTCCAATATGACTTTTGCTCCATTTTACTAGTTACATTCTAGTTTCCATATCCTAAAAATATTTTTTGATACTTACTTTCCTGGAATTTTTGTCTTAGCAATCCTTTAATAAACCACCTGAATCAGAATCTTAAGCTCGGTTTGGAAGGAGCACAAGCTCTCAAGAGGAATCTATAGGGGCGTAAGAGAACTAGGATAGGAAAGAGGAAGAGGTTGTGTAAGGATGTGGTTTCAGGTGAAGACTAGTCTCCACCTGATCCCATAGGAAGCTCTGGAACATAAATTGTACTGCAGAATCTGTTCTACCATGAAGCAAAGGATCAGAGTTTTTGTACTCCACCCTCAACAGTCAGACTTTGGGGTAACCACCAGGCCCTGCAGGGAAGGCCCCTCTAACTGCCCAAAGGCAAATCTCCAGTGGAATAAAAGCCAGGAAATCTGGTGAGGACACCAATAGCATCTGCTACAACTTTTTTCCCATTTAACACATTAACTACCTTTTTTTTCCTTGAAACATTCTTTTTCGGCTTCTGTGACACTCTCTTGGTTTATTTCCTACCTCTCAACATGCAGGTATTTTTTCCTATTCCTGTTCTTTAACCAATGTTATTCTCCATTGTTATTATCCTCGCTCTGCACTCCGCTTAGGTGATCTCAACAGCACATATGGCTCCAAATACCACTATTATGCTGATGACTCTTTTCTTAGGTCAGGTTCCCTAGAAACACCCTGAGACCAGTATCCTTGTTAAAATTATTTATTGAAGGAGTGTTTTCAGGAGACAGGAGGTTAGAGAAGCAAGATAAGGTGGAAAAAATAACCAAGCAAGAATGTGGTCTTGTCTGAAGACCAGCTTTAGTGGGATCTCACAGAGAAGCTCTGGAATGCAAACTACACCATAGATTTGATCTCATCTTAAGGATACGAGGCTGAACGCCTTTGTATCTTCATGTCAGTCAGCCATTGATTTTGGTCTGCTTGGGGGAGTGTGGGGATGGGGGTAGGAATGTCCCTGTAACTAATGCCATTTCAGTGCCTGAGCTCATGGCACAGGCATTGCAGTGGCCAAGGACAGAGACTAGCAGATATCTCCTGAGTCATTCCATCCACTTGGTAGTTTAGTGCCTCTTCTGAAGTGGATACTTTTTGGTGATCATTAACTTATAATACAAATATCCTCACACTTTGTGTCCACTCCCATAGGTCCATTACCATGTCTCTTTCCAAGTATTCTTTGCCCTTCATTTTCCAATTTTGTGTCTTTCAGGCCCCTGGTAAGCCTGTTAAGTTAGTCAGTACTGCCTGTGAATTTATATATACTCTCCCCTTGTGCCAATTTTCTCTCCGCACACAGCTCTGCCAACTGGGAAAACGTCATCTCACTACTGTTTTCAAAGGCCACACTCAAGTGGGGTTGAAGTGAATCAGTTGTCCATTTCTAGCCAGCCTATCTGTGATCAAGTTTACTCTTTTCTTCCTTCATCATCTGGTCAGAGGGAACCCTCCTCCCATGCTCCATGTATAAATTTAGGCTGAAAAGAAGCAGGTGATGGGTGTTTGGGCCACTTGCTCATGTAGCTTACTTGTGCCTTCTGCACACAGCCTAAGATGTACCACTCCCATTATACCATGGATAGCTTCTCATTCACCTGACCTTATGACTTGGTGTATCTGGCAGCATCCAAACCACAATGGGCAGTTCTGGACTCATAGTCGCTTAGGCCCCACAGTGAGATGCTCAGTTTCTCTTGGAGCCCAGTAGCATGCCAAGAACTATTTGAATGGTATATAGCAGTTATAAACTGTATAAGCCTTGTCCTTACTCCATAACTTGATGGGTCTGTACTGTGTTTCTCCTATTTTGGCCTTTCCAGAAACTCCAAGCAGCATCTTTCCTTACCACAGATACTTCTAGAATTATGGGAGCAGAACTGCTCAGATTGCAAACTAGACCTGCTGCAGTATCCTTTCTTCACCTCAATCTGAGTCCCTCTCAAAATGAGAAGTCTTTCATTTCACCAAATAAATTGAGCATTGAAGTAACCCCAAGTGTAGAATATGTTGACTACAAAACCCAAAGAGCCCTACAAAGCTTTGTGCTTCTTCCTTAGGAGTTGAAAGTGCAAGGTGAGATATTTGTCCCATATTCTGGAAAGGATATAAAGGTGTACCCCAGACCACTAGATTTCTAAACAATTCGCTAATATAGTATGTCCCTAAATATTTGTAGGGTTTTTCTCTTACCTTCTGGAGCACCAGTGTGCTCCAAAGCATCCATAATACTTGCTAGTTCTTGCTCATCAGATCCCATTAACATGATGTCATCAATGTAGGGAAACAATGGTCTTCTGCAGAATTTCCAGATGATCCAGGTCCCTTTGGACTAAATTATGACAAACAGTAGAATTAATATAGCCTTGGGGTAAGATTTTGAATGTATACTGTTAACCCTCCTTTATGAATACAATCTGTTACTAATAGTCCTTCTTGATGGGTAAGTAAAAGAATGCATTTACCAAATCAATAGTCACATACCATGTAGGCGAAGCAGTGTTAATCAGCTCTAGAAAAGATACCACATCCAGTGTTGCAACTGCTTTAGGTGTCCTACTTGGTTAGGTTTATGGTAGCCCATCGTCAATGAAGTCACAAATGAGACTTTAACCAATCCGACAGGTTGTTCTGAAGCTAGAAAGACTCTTCAGAATAGTCCCAAATTGAGGCAAAAGGGTCAGGACCTTAGATTCCCCCATCAGTCAGTTATTGGCAGAATATTGTTTCCTGAGCAAAGCAGTATAACCTTGAATAATACAGTTCCCTGAGCCCAAGGGACACAGCTATGTGCCAGTAGTAGCCAATATTCCCAGCAGATGGGAAAATTACCTTGGAAGAAGACAGCTTCTAGATGAAGCATGATAGTATCTACCACACATTCTCATCTTGCCTTTGATGGTAAAGGTTGCCACCTGGCATTAGCTATTCTAGGATTCTATAATCCACAGTGTTACTAGAGATCCAAGATCTGAAGAGCATCTCTGAGCTCTCAGTGATGCTGGTGCTCCCTCACCAGTGTATTCTTTATTTCCTTGGCAAATGAAGTACACTGAGGAACATGGTAAGCTAGTGACTTTTCTTGTATAGAAGACCCACTCTAGCATTCCCAATTTTCTTACTTGTTTGAGATGGAAGTTCTAGCATCTCTGCTTTGTGTAATGAGGGATATTTTTCTCTAAGCTTTCAAATAAAAATGCCAGCAGCGTATAAGCACCATTTCCTATGGCCACAGAGTGTCAGCGGAAAATGCCTTCATGTGGGCAAATTTTTCCTAATCCAGCTTTATATTCCACTCCCTTGATCTAGCACCCTCAAGATCCCCTCCCAGCCATGTTCCCATATTTCTTGGCAGTACATGAAAATCAGGTCCTGCATCCCCTTTGACAGATACTATTTATCTTCCCTTTGCAGGCCAATATTTCCCCAGCTGGACTATGCAAATACTTGACCACAATTATAGAATACTGGCCAGTAAAGAAGATGGAGGCAGATCTTAATAAGAGAAAGTATTGTCTTAGAAGGAATTTCCTTATCTGAATATTTTGCATAGTCTTCAAGCAAGGGGGAGGGGGCCTTCTATATCCCAACAGTGGTTAGTACGTCTCTTCTGCAGACCCAGAAGGTCCAGAGGATTCTGAAGGTTCAAGGATCTCAAGTGCATCTATCCAGACACTCCCATTCCAAGTTTCAGGATCCCACTCCTTCCTTAGCAGGGCTGACCTTGGTATAGAAGACTTGCCCAGGCTGAGAATTCAACCTTCTATGATGTTCTTTCCTTCTGCACCTGATCTTCATCTGTGTTTGCCTTCCAACTTCAGGAGAAAAGAATCTCTTTAAAGACTGTTTTGCAAGCTCTCTGACTTTCACACTTTTCTTCAAATAGTTGATTAATAGATCTGAGACTATCATTTCCTTTTTACAGTCAATCACTGGTGCTTAGTAGCAGCCACTTATTTCCACAGTCCTTGTAGTTAACTATTTCTCCCATATCTCTCAAATGATGAGATGCTGCACTATTAGTGCTGCCCCTTCCACTTGTAACCCATCCCAGAATACCACGGGTAAAAGTCTTAACAATAGCACTGCTAGCACGTACCAAGGCATAACAATAATCGTATTTACCACTGCTGATAGTATCCACATTGCCATGCAGCTGGTAACTAGTCCAATTCCAGACTCCCATTCTTACGGTCTGCTTCCTAGCTCGATATAAGAATCTTTGTTCAAATTATTTATTGGTGTATGTGTTGGAAAATTGGCTATATTAACAGATTCAGTGTTTTCACTGAGATTACCTATTCAAACTGTCCAGGGCATAACTTTTGGGGCTTTATAACTTGGTCAAAATCTGTGTGTGCTCTCTGAGTATGCTTTCAAAAAATCTCAAAGTCTTAATATCTTTATACATATTGATTTTTAGGACGTTATGAAATCAAACTGACAGGAATGCATATAAAAAATAGATTGAAGAACTGAAAGGCAATGTAGTACAAAAAAGTAACAAGGTGATTATTTTCAAGCCGATGTTATCTCAACATCATTCATATCCCATAGTCAAAAATATTCTGTCATCTGTTACTCAGCATCGTTTTGTAAAATTCAGGAAATGATTTGCCAAATACATTTTCTCAAAATTATTTATAAATGAGTCACTGAAGACTAGAAGTAATATATGTTGTGGCATTTTGATATGAAGCTGTTTAATACAAAATAGTTAAACTCCTGGTTGTCAAAATAAAGTTTTCAAAAATAGCAATATATAATATATTAATGTGTTCTTGTATTAATAAATTAAAATGTTAATAAAAATAAAAGATATTAATATATGTATTAGTCGATTAAATCATAAGTCAATCTTCTATTTATTCTTGGACAATCTGAACTACCATCATACTAAATAGCATTACAAAAAGGTAGAAAAAATACATCACATGCTTATTGTATAATTTACAAGCCACATTACTTGTTAGTTAATCCCTCTATCCCTCAGTTTTCTTATCTGTGAAATGGGAATAATCATATTACTCTGTTCATAGGGTTGGAGTTAGGATTCACTGAATAACATATATGTACCTCTTAGGGCAGTTCCTACCCTAAAGGAGGTACTTAATAAATGTTAGCTACCATTGTTTTGTTCTCTCTAAAAAAGTAAACACATATTCAAAGATCCTTGAGGAGGGTTAATTTCCAAAATATATAAAGATCTCATACAACTCAACAACAAAAAAACAGAAAACCTGATCAAAAAATTGGCAGACCATATGAACAGGCATTTTTCCAAAGAAGATATACAGATGGCCAACAGACATATGAAAAGATGTTCAACATTACTAATTATTAGGGAAATGCAAATGAAAACTACAATGAGATGTCACCTTACACCCATCAGAATGGCTATAACTAACAAGACAAAAAAGTATCAAATGTTGGAGAGGATGTGGAGAAAAGGGAACCTTCATACACTGCTGGTGGGAATGCAAACTGGTGCAGCCACTATGGAAAACAGTATGAAGATTTCTCAAAAAATTGAGAATAGAAATACCATACATTCCAGCTATCCCATTACTTGGTATTTATCCAAAGACCTTGAAATCAACAATTCAAAGCAATTTGCGCACCCTTATGTTCTTTGCAACATTATTCACAATAGCCAAGACGTGGAAGCAACACAAGTGCCCATCAACTGATGAATGGATAAAGAAGATGTGGTATATGTATATACCATGGAATACTACTCAGCCATAAAAAAGACAAAATCATCCCATTTGCAACAACATCGATGGACCTGGAGGGTATTATGTTAAGTGAAATAAGCCAGACAGAGAAAGACAAACACTGTGTTACTTCACTCATATGTGGAAGATAAACAAACACACGGATAAGGAGAACAGAATAGTGGTTACCAGAGGGGAAAGGAGTCAGAGGAGGGCAAAAAGAGTAAAGGGGCACATATGTATGGTGACATATAAAAACTAGACTCCTGGTGATGAAAACTATTCAGTCTACACAGAAACTGGTATGTAATAAAGTATACCTGAAATTATACAATGTTATAAACCATTATGACTTCAATAAAATAATTGGGAAAAAAAGATCCTTGAGGAAAGAGATATGGCAATTTGTCTTCAGCATTAATATTACATGTCTCATGGAGAAGCTATGATTTGCCAGTAACTAGTGTGACTATTATAACTGACTCCTTATGATAAACCAGTGTCTAGTATTTTGGTTTTGTTTTAACAGAAAAAGTCTGGTAAAAGAAATTTCCCAATCATGTTTGCAGTATGATTTGATAAACTTAAGAAGAGATTATCAAATCTGCTACAATCTTGCTACCATTTTAAGTGATTTTCTTTTTCTGTTCTTCTTACAGATAATCATTTATGAACACCATTTCATGACATAAGAAACTCAGACTTTAGAGTTGAAAAGGGCATTCATGACCATCTAATTCAAGTTCTCATTCAGGGCAGAATTTACTCTACGTTGTAGAGTCTACAATATCTGTGATAGGTTCAGCCTCAATTTAAATACCTTCCATATGATGGACGTTTGTTGTTTTGCCTACTGAGCATATATTCTTCTCTCTTCTGGCACAAGTATACATACTTTTCTTCCATGGTCCTCCTCTACCTCAGCCCATCCTGTATGGCTCTTGGGAAGGACCCTTGTCCCAGGGGCAGCATAAATAAGCCAGGACCAGCTCTTCAGCATATAGAATCCCCCTAGTCACAGTAACTGACTTGGGAATAGATATGCGACCCACATTAGTCCAAGAATACTGGGAAGAGAGTCCCCCTTTTCTACCAATTTATACCTGGGAGGATATGGGTCTAGGCTACTGGTGGCTATTTTGTAGGCTTCTTTATAGTCTGTGGAACTGAGAATAAAGCCAATAAGTTGGAAAGAAGAAATGAGAGATGAAAAGAAACAGATTTTCAATGACATAATTTCAGCCCTTGGATTATGCTCTACCTGAAATTTTCAGATGAGTGAGCCAATAAATTTTCTATTTGTTATTGTGGTTTTGTTCTTGTTTTGACTTCACCCGGTGAGTCTTGGGTTTTCTGTCACTTGCAAATAGAAATCTGCTAACTGATACATCAAATAGATGTGTTCATACTGGTTCTTACTTTTAGGGTGCCATTAAATTGAAGGAAGAACCTTCTTTCTGTATCCTTCACCCAACTTTACCCACCACTGCTAAATTAACAGCATCTCTCTGCTGTGTACATAACTGTCTTTGGCACCAAAGAACACTCAGTTAAAGTTGGTTGGTATATTATATACAAAAAAATTATATTTACAAGGTTATATGGAAGTTAAGATTAATAATCAAATTACATTACTGAATACTAGTAATAGAAATGTCTCTTGCAAGTTTAACTATATTCTTGTCTTTTTCCTTCAAAAGTCTGTAAAACTATTTAGCACATAGTAGGTCTTAATTTGAATCAGAAGCCCTTTAAATAAGCCATTAAAAATTTTTAAAGAGTTAAAACTGTTTATATTTTAAAACACTACTATTTATAATCATTAAAATGGTAATGTGAGCCAAAGTATAGTATGGTAATGAAACTGGTATCTGACAGAGAATTAACTAAAGTAAGCTTAGGTGTAAACAACTAGGAATAATAATATCGCCATCAATGTCTATACATGCGTTTTAGGATGTAGGCATTAAGCTAAGTGCTTTACGTGCATTATTTTGTTTGATTCTCCTAACAACCTGTAAGATAGGTACCAAAAATGACCTCTCTGAGCCTCAGTTCCTTCATCTGTAGAAGGGGATTAGCAATTTCCCAAGATCACATAACCAATAAATGTTGAAACTCAAGCAGGCTGACCTCAAAGGCCATGCTCTTAATCTGAAGCTATAATTAATAAATCTATAAAATGTAGGTAACCATTCTGAAGGCCAAAATTTTAGAACAAAAATCTTTTAATTTTTATTTAATTAACCTCAGTTCTCTTATTCTGCCCAAACACATTTGACTTCTCGCAGTGATACTCAAGAGTCTATAGAATGCATTTTCATCCCATAAATATTTTCATGTTCTCTTTAATTTTTTGGCATCATTTCAAGGTACCATAATAAATATTGAATGATGATGTCTGAAAGTACAAGGGAGTCCACCACAGGTCAAAATAATATGTCAAGAGGCCATGGGAAGAGAATGTTACTAATGAGTCACCCAACTTTTCAAAAGCTATTTTAGACTTCTTATTGGAGCATGGGTATCTTCATATATAGATTTTCCAGCAATGACGACAATTTTGCTTAATTCTAGTTTATTTTCCTTTTAAGAAAAGTTAACCATAATATAAGCTAGAAAGTGACAAGCAATGTAAGAGAGCAGACCTGCACACAGATGTGGGGAATTAGTCAATGTAAATAGACATGAAAATCAAGCCACAACTTTTCTTTTAGGAAAATAAAAGTTTATTTTCATTTTATTTTTTATTTATTTATTTTTTTGCTGAGGCAGATTAGCCCTGAGCTAATATCCACTGCCAATCTTCCTCTTTTTGCTCTTTTTGTATGTGAGCTGACACCACAGCATGGCCACTGACAGACGAGTGGTGTAGGTCCGTGCCTGGGAACCCAACTTGGGCCACTGAAGTGGAGCACACCAAACTTAAACACTAGGCCACTGGGGTTGGCCCAAATGTTTATTTTTAAATAAGAAAATAAAAGTTTCTTTTTAAAAATCAGTGATCTTCATTCTTCCCCTGAACGTCATGATGTTTCATAGAGGGATGGTGAAAAGATCTGGTTTCCTCCCATAAGTGCTTCTGTCAGTCTGCACCATTCATGGATCCCAGGAGCACAGCTGCTGCCATTAGTGAGTTATCTGTTAACACCAGCTTCTGGTGACAGTACCTTCCAATAGCTATTTCTGAGTAGTTTTATCCATGATGATAGGAATTTTTCATCTCTCCCCCTCACCTGATTCCTTGTGTCTAAACAGTGGCTGGCACCAAGTAGGTATTCAATAAATAGTTTGTGATAATAAATTAAACAATGGGATAGATCTTAGCAACTTGCTATGACTCCATTTGGCAGCAACCACTAATGAAAACGGCCTTCAGCATCTGTTTGCCTTATTACAAGTTTTAAGTATTTCTTGCCTCTGGAACAGCTCTTAGATCTCCAGCAGCTGGATGGCGGAAGGGTAATTTCTGAGCACTACTTCTGTTGAGCAACTCAAGAAACAGTCCCTACTGAGCCCTCTAGGTAAAATCCTACACAGCTCTTTCAAACAACAGCTCTCTTAAGGAATGGATCCAAAGCTCTGTGAAATTGTAATCTGAGCACAAATCCAATGACCATCACAAAGTCACATGGCAAGCTGCCAGTTTCTTCTTCCTGTGTGCCAACTCAAAGCACAATTCCCTTGACTTTATAAGGGAACTCTTTCAATAGTTGAATCAATAATTCAGTTCATCAAATATGAACTGAGTGCCTGTGAGGCAGGCAGTCTTCCAAACACTAACATATGGCTCATAAATGTCTCCTAAGGACTTCAAACTCAGTTAAATGTGGGCAGTGGCAAAAGCTGGTTTGATATCACATGGTTTGATTTCCTACATTTATATAGCAGTTTGTAGTTCACAAAACACCTCTATATATATTTCCTAACTTAGAGCTTCTCATCAGTTCTGTGAGGTAGATATAAAATATTTCTTTTATAGATGAAAAAACTTAGGCTTAGAGAGAAGAAGCATATTGCCTAAGGTCACTCCAACTCCTAGCACATTGGTAGCCAGAAACCAGCAGAGGTGGTTCTTTTACCCAAGTCAGGGACAATTTCCACTGGATCTCTCTGTCTACTCTCAGGGACTATACATGTTTTTGCTGCTGTTATTCAAGGTAGGTATTTATTGATTTATTTATGAATTCTATTTTTTAAGCACCTAATCTATTCCAGATACTAGAAATATAGTGTCTAAAGAACTTTTTCTTAAGGCTGTTTTACATTCTAATGGGAAAATAAAACACATATATGTTGCTATAAACAAAACAGGAAGTGAAACATGCCATAAAAGAGATCCAAAAATAAAAGTATATAAGAGAGATCACTTCCAGCTGGGGAAAGAGCAAGTAAGATTTTCTTAGGAACACATGACTAAAACCAAAAAAAAAAATCCATTTAATGATCTTTGTGAAACATCCCACTATTTTGGTAAATTACAAGCTAAGGAAAAGACAGAAGAAAATTATGACCCATTTAAAGTTCACAACATTATTCTTACATCAAAAAAAATTGAACATGAAATACATATGCAAAAATTTCCACACTGGAAAGTTGTGGATGCTAAGTTAATAGAGGATCTCCACCCACCCACCCCCAATGCACTTCCTATGGGAGAAAATTTAGTCTAAATTGATAGAAAATTATAAGCTTCCCATTTAGCTGACTGAAAACCCATCAGCGATAAATCTTAGTGCTGGCAGAATCATCTTCCTCCTGGTTAAACTGTATGTGTTAAGTGGATTTCATATTCTGCTCATTCAGTTGATTATACATAACACAAAAAAGTGGCGTAGTCATGTACAATCCAAATTTGAATCAACTATAAGCATATCCTTAGTGCCAATGCAATTATGATTGGTTTAGTCACCAGGTGGAAACTCATCAGCCAATATTGTCCTCTTATTGCTAATGCGTTCACCCAAAAAATATACTTGCATCAACTAGCCTATTTTATTTTTCATGTCAATTTTTCTTCCAATTTTAAAGTATTATACTGGAACCAAGAAGAGACATGGTTTTATTCTCAAGAGGCACTGCTTGTAGCTAATAGCTATGGTTTTTGTTGCTGTTTTGTGTTTTGAGGTTTTTTTTAGTTACATGCCTCTAAGGCTAGTTAGTATTTGTTTTGATTTTTCTTTCAATATGCCGTTAAGATAGAGGGGAAAATCATTTATCTGAAAAGTTTTGAAACCTTGAAATTAAAAACCGCAAAACCATAGGAGTAGAGAAGTAGGGGTAATCATAGGCTTGAAAACAGGAACTCAGGTTGAGTAAGGACAGGAAGCTACAGCAGCACAGTTAAATGAGCCATAAAGCATGCAAACTTATTTTGTGACAATAACCAAAATTTAGATCATTGAGATGCTAAAGGAGACTGTATATAAAGCAGTTCAGCTACATTTCATATTTGTAGAATGCTTTATAATTTTGCACTCAACAAATTTTTGCAGTTCACAATTTTGGATGTTTTCTTTTTTATATATGCTTTATATCTGAAGCAGATATTTTCACTTTTAAGTTGTAGAAACTAAAGCTCAGAGGGGTAGGTGTCAACCAAAGTCATATGATGAGTTGGCGGAGGAGCCAGGATGAGAACCTCGGGCTTCCGCTTACCAGTCCCAGCACCTTTTCACTACCCTATGCTTCTCCTCAGTTGTCTCAAAAATCCCAAAAGTGAGAGTAGACCTGGCTTCTTTTTTTTTCTTTTTCTTTTTTCTTTTTTTTTTTTTTTTTTGCTGAGGAAGATTAGCCCTGAGCTAACATCTGTACCAATCTTCCTCCACTTCATATGTGGGTCACTGCCACAGCATGTCTGACAAGTGGTGTAGGTCCACACCAGGGATCCAGGCCCACGAACCCTGGCCACTGAAGAGGAGTGTGCCAAACTCAACTACTACACCACAGGACTGCCCCAGCCCCCGTCCTGGCTTCTTTACAAAGGTAAGCAGTAGAATGAAGGGATGCTCTTCAGTCAGCAGGAGGCATCCTGAGCAAGTGAATTAGAAACTGCTGGGAGCAAATGTGTTCACATTATTTAAATCTTTTTTGGAAGATCAATTAAAGCTACTCAAAGAAAAATAATTAAAATTACAAAAACAGGTTGGAAAGGCTTGGGGTCACTGAAAGACAAATAGAAAATTAAAGCAGGTTTAGGGTCATTTTATGACCAAATTGAGTAATAAAATAAGATTTTTTACTAATAGATAATAATTAAGAACGTATTATTTACCGTGCACTGTACTAAGTACTTTAAGCACACTACATTATTAAATCCTCACAACCCTATGAAGGAGGTACTACTGTGGTCTGCATCTTACAGATGAAGAAATAAAGAAACAGAGAGGTTGAGGAATTTCCCCAAAGTCACAAAGCTGGAAAGTGGCAAAGACAGGATTTGAATGCAGGAAGTCTGCGTCCCGAGTCTAAAGTCCTAACCGCCATGCAGCCTCTACCAGCTACCAGTTACTGATTCCAAACTATGTCAAGATGCTGTGTCATGTATGTTACATAGAATTCTTACTATTCCTAAGAATCTTAGAATAAATATAATCCTCATATTATACATTTATACATGGGAAAACCAAATTTTAGAAACTAAGTAGAAAATCAAAAAGCCTGAGAAGGAACTTCCATCAAAGTCAGAAGAGAAACAGGAGAAAGCGGTCTCTCAGGAGCCAAGAAAAGGAGCCTCTTATGAGAGAGAAAGGGAACTTTGGCAGGAAAATGAACTCCACATTAACTAGAATACAATATTTCAGTGCCCATTTCATTTAATGGTTGATCGGTGACTTGGCAAGAGTCATTTCTGTTAAGCCGTTTCGGGCAGGGGATAGAAATCAGATTGCAGTGGCTGGTGAATGAATGTGAGGTGAGGAAGTATTGAGTCAAGGAAAGACAAGAGGGGAACATAGGTCAAGAGATTATTTTTGGCATAAAGGCGTTTGAGCATGTTTAAATGGAGATGGCAAAGAGTCTCTACGTAGGGAGAGATTTAAAATACAAGAAGGAAACAAGGTAATCAAAGAAACTAAATTCTTGAAAGAGGAGAAGAGAGATGGAATTCACAGCACCTCTGGGGGAATTTGCCTTAGACAGGGGGAAGGCTGGCCGTTTCAAGATGTCTGCTATGTCAAGAGAGGGATCAAAGAAGTGGAATAAAATGCAAAATGCTAAAATATTAGTTTATTTTGGTACGTGAAAGGGAGGAAGAGATGAGTGATGGAGGGCGATCTGAGCATGCAGGGTCATGGGAAGACCTTGGAGTTCAAAGAATGAGAAAATCTCTACCAACAAAAAGCAGATCAAAGCTTAACTTTCAGAACATTGGGCATATGGAATAGGATTAGTAGCAGTTCGTCATTTGGGGAAGTACAACGTGTAAACATCACTCTATCCCACAGAACACTCATGTATTTTGGGAAATAAATTTATTAATCTTCACCATGTTATTTTAGGACAGGCAAAATCATTGTGAGTCATTGGTTATGCTCCCACTATGAAATTTTAATAATTTTTCCCAAATTAATTTTTCTTCAAACATGCCCTGCCTGCCTCTGTGCCCATGTTTCCTGCCAGTCCGGCTGCACCTCCCAGGTAGTCAAGGAAGGCCCGCTCGTCCACGCAGAGGCAGCTCCCATTAAGCCGGCCCCAGGCCATTCTTGCCGGGACTGATTTCTCTCCTCAGTTCTCTCGGGCTGGGGCCCCTCACTACTCAAAGGGCGGTCTGCAGACCAGTAGCTTAAGTCTCCCCAGACATACCGAGTCAGAATCTGCATTCTGTCAAGATCTCCAGGCCAGTTGTGCACACATTGCAGTTTGAGAAGCACCAGTTTAGACTTCTCTTCACAATCTGTCTTAACTTTAATTAAGTCTGCTTCTTTCTATCTCTTCCAATTTCCAATTTAAATTTCCAAAAGAAAAGGGATCATTTCTCATTCATATTCCCTAAAGCACATTTGCATCTGAGATATAGTTCCAAACTTCCTTAGCTCAGTCTAGGCAGTCCTTCAATTCATTTTCAGGTTCATCTTTTGCTGTTTACAACCATCTCAACTCAAACTTCTTAGTTGAAGCCCCACTCATGCACCTCCTCCCGAAAGCAAGCCATGTGCTGTCGTGCTACTATGACTTTCGTCACGCTGTTCTTTTGATCACTCCCAATTCTTTTCCTCTTGATGAACTACTAATCATCACAAAAGTCAATTGTCACCTGGCCTAAAAAGCCTTGTCCAACCACCCCATACACACAGCTGCTCTCCTCTCTATCATTCTTTCTCTTTGTTAGAGCTCTGTTATGTCAGATATAAACATTATAATATATATTTCTTTATCTACTTCACCAGATAAAGAATTAACTTCTAAGGGCAGAAACTGTATGTTACTCATCTTACATCCTTATCACAATTCCTAGTACCTATTCAACACATGGTTATAATAGAGATATAGACATAAATATGGATATGGATATAGATACTGATGTAGATAGTTTACTTTTATATTGTGTACTTAGTTTATTAAGGTGTATTAGAGTTTATATATGTAATTTTATATATTTATACATATAGTTTACTTAATTTGTATACATCTAGTTTATATATATAATTCATAAATATATTTGGTTTATATTTGTATGTTTGTGTATATGTGTCTTTAGGGTATGTGGATTAGCTGACTTTCTCAGTAGAAAATATGAAGAGCTCACGAGCCTATATTAAAGACAGGGGAATTGGGGGAAACATTTTATTCCCACAGCCCCAAAAATGACTAATATAACTGCATAAATCCCATGAGTTTATGGGTTTTGTTTTTGGCCAAAGCCTCAGATGCTAAATAGTTACCCAAATTTCTAGACCACCTAGGTAGTTTGCCAAAACTAGACTTGCAATCGTTTTACTTTAGGCTCTGCATGACTTTAGGCTCTTCTGATTCCCATCTAAACCACTTATAATGCAAAACTCTTTTTTTTAATAGTTTCAACAATCAATAAATAAACAAGTTTTCATAGAAGGTCCAAAATATACAAGAGCAGAGTCATAGAAGAAGGGGTTCTTGCCCCCATAGGAAATAAAGGGGGGATATGAGAAGGAAAGGATTTATTGAGCCCCTACTGTATGCCAGGCATTATTCTAGACATTTTGCATTCATTTTCACTTTTATCCTCATGACAACTCTAAAAGATAACTGTTGTGTTATTATACTCTGAGGATATTTTTGAGTCTATTTATTCATAAATTATTAATTATTTAATAGAAAGAGTTGCATCATGAAGTCAATGAGAACAAAAATGCTCATCTTAGGCACTCATTTTTCAGAAGAAATAAAAATGCCCATCTTACTTTAGACAGTCTAACAATTTTTTTTAAACAATTTATTTATTTTTTCCCCCAAAGCCCCAGTAGATAGTTGTATGTCATAGTTGCACATCCTTCTAGTTGCTGTATGTGGCACGCGGCCTCAGCATGGCCGGAGAAGCAATGCATCTGTGCGCTCCTGGGATCTGAACACGGGCCGCCAGCAGCGGAGCACACGCACTTAACCGCTAAGCCATGGGGCCGGCCTGTAGGCAGTCTAACAATTTTAATGCATCCTATGAAGCAACTCCCCACATCACCAATAAAGATTGACACAATACTGCTTTAAGAGCTACACGTGGTGAAAAACTTGTTGGGAAGCTTTTTTTTTTCCAATGAATATTGGTTTCCTTTCCCTTTACTCCAGGTCAGCAAAATCCAAATAGATAATTATCCAAATCAATCCTAGAGTTTTATATAACTGTTACAGATTGTTATTCAGAAATCGTTTAAAAGGATCAAGCTCTACCTGCATGTTTGCACACTCAAAAATATAAAAGTGAGCAGTTCTTCAGCAAATGAGAATCTTCAATAAACTAATTGGAAATTTCTAATTTGATACCACCCAATCAGTTCCAGAAACAGCCTATCAAGATCTGTTTTGAATGCTCTCATTAAGAAACATTAATGCTCTCAGAAATATGATTCTCTCTTAACATTATTTTCAAATGCAGTTTTCTGTTCTCTTAAGTGTGATGCTTAACGTGCCCGCTTCATCATATGATGATTTCATTTTCCACAATGCAAATTATGCTTAAAATGAAATCCAGTGGTGGCTACAAGCAAAGTACTGTCATACAGACCTGGTGCTCTTCCTGAACAAACTTTACCCAAGACCCTTTACAGTTAGTGGTTTGCTACAGTGCGAGTGGTTTCAATCCTTTCCTGACTGGTGAAATTGACTCCAATTTTGGGATTCATAATTTAAGGACACAGTAAATCTTTCTCTTTTTTCAGTAAAACAATTAAATATTGTAAAGGACCCTTAGTTTTAAATTCACTTCTTTCTCTCTGCATGTCCACACTTGTGACATTTTTGTTGAATGCATGACTGCACTACAATCTAATTATAAAAATCAGCCCTGGGAGTATCTCTCTACTTGCTGGATGGGAAGCTGTCAGATTAATGAATTGTTGAATAAAGCCAATTAGATCTTAAAAAAAAAAAAATCATCCCAAATAATGGAATCCATACTTGACTGTGATAAATTAAATACAATACATAGTCCAAACTTTTTCTATATTTTAGGTTCTTTTCCAAAATCTTATTTTGTAGGAGGCCTTTTTTAACAGAAGGGATACTGATTCCTTATCTAGTCACTTGTTTTCAACTACAACCAAGCATGCAATGGGTCTTGTGTACAACTTCACTCATTCTATGCTTCCTTTCCGTACACATTTCTTAGAAATTTGTTTCCCTTATTTAAATCTAACATAGTCTCAATAACTGAGAGATCTTCGTAATGTTTTTTAGATCATTTAATTCATTCTTTACCAGTGTTAGACCAATTCTTATGCTCAGATATTTGTGCATAGACCATGGGTAAATTTAGCTTGAGAACATTATGCACATTTCTGAAGAGACAATATACTCACTCATGGGAAAAGTAAAATGATAATGTGAAATATTGAACAGAATAATTTTATACTCTCTTATTTCATTCATCTGGAGTTGGTAATGTCATTTAGAAACAACAGGGAAACAAAACATCCTAGGGAGGCTTGAACGATAAAATATACTTTCTGCATCTCTCAACTTTTCTTTTTCCCACTCCCCTGTCCTCTAGCAACCACAGCCTCTCCTGCCCTCAGTTCACAAGTGTAAGGAGAAGTAGCTCTGACCATACGCAGAAGAGCTGAAAAGTTTAAGGGCAGCTTGTCAGAAGAGTGCCAAGACTCAGTGAAGTTGAAGCAACAAACTCGCTCCCTGACCTGCCTCACTTAACTGACCTTCATGCGTCTGCTGGCTGAAGCCTATGCCTTCCCACATTTTCCTCTGTGGTCATCCTTAGAAAAGTCCTTGTTAGGGAAATTGACTGATAAAGGAAGTCCTTGTTCTCTTTGGATAGTTGAATTTTCCTGGGACCCTTTCACCTGGTTCAGGAATAAGGAGCAGCAGCCACCTACATTTTATGTCTCACATACATTAACTTTTTTTATCCTTACAATCTACAAGATACGTAGCATCCTATAAATGTTAGCAGTAACTTCATTTTTCCAAAAGATATTTAACCTTATTTCTTAACCCAAGCAAAGATTCTCTCACAAATCAAAAAATCATTTCACTGTCTTAATTGGATAATACTTATGAGAAAACGCTAATGGGGTTAGTTTCTCTCATGATATTGTATGTTTTTGCAAGTGAAAACAATTGAATGAATGACGACATCAAAGCTTTTACTCCTAGCACCCAGAAATCTGGTGGGGAGGGGACATCTAACCCCTGGGGAACATAAAGGGAAGTAATGGGAAACATCCTTCCAGCTGTACTCAGCTAAATGAGAAATAGAACATCAAAACGTTCCTAAGAAATACGACTTCCAGTCTCAGTAATTTTAGAAGTAACAATTTTCCTATTATTCTCCAGGAAGAAGTGGTTGATCCTACACATATTTTAAAGTTATCTTTGAGGCTTTGTGTACCACAACTAATTTAAATACATGGAGAGATGAGGAAGAAGTCTTTCCTACTATTAAATTACATTCTTCCAAAATCATCCTGACTAAGCAAAAGCTTCTGAAAACTTCAGAATATTGTCTTAAGTTACTGGTTCTCCAACTTAGGCATGCATCAGAGTCACCTGGAGGGCTGGTTAAAACATAGTGCTGGACTCCACCCCCAGAGTTTCTGATTTAAAAGGAGTGGGATGGGGCCAGAGAATTTACACACCTAACAAGTACCCAGGTGACACTGACGCTGCTGATCCAGGGACCACATTTTGAGAATTCTAGGAGGCTGAAATAATAAGCTACTGTATTAATGGCATCACTCTCTAAAATCAATAATTTATTTGTGATAAGAAGTTAACAGTTAAATGGAAAAGAGAAATTACTCCTATCATGACCTGATTTGGTAAGAAAAATTTGTATTAGGCAGCTCTTTCAAAATACAAAATGATGTCAGGATTCCTATAACTGGTCAGCTGATGGGAGAGTGGGGGAAATGCATGGTATTGTCCCAAGATACCAGGTCAGCTTTCACTTTCCCTAGCCTGTGACCTAAACTAGGTCATGAGCTTCACATTGGAAAGACTCTCAGAGGATAACCAGCCATATGTCAGAGGTGCCATTTACAGAGGAAAGAATATCTGAATAGGAGCACAATTGGGAGTACAAACTGAAGAAAAGTGGGAGAAAGGGAGGGTTCTGAGTGAGGGCTTTGAAAAGGCAAAGCAAATTCACACCTATGGTCTGTTATCATGCAATTTGCCTAGTTGGCTAAGGAAAGTGTATTCCAAAATGTAAGAGGAGACCTTGGCTTGATATTGAAACTAACCTTTGCAGTCTTTGCTTGTGACCATTGTCTTTTTTCTTCCTTTCTTTCCACTTCTGAACAGTGGAATCTTCCTGTTGGTGTTTTTAATTAAACAAGACCACCATCAGGGCCACATAAAAGTGATATATTTCATATGGTTTTATTTAAAGAGAATGCATGTTATAACATTTCTGGAGGGCAATTCGGCATATAAATCAAAAGCTTTCTAAAAAGTATATTCTTTTTGACCAAGCAAATCCATTTCTTGAAATTTATCTTGAGGGAAATCAACCTGAATGTATTTTCAAATGTTTACCAACATGGATATTCGTCAGAGCAGTGTTTATTTTTAAAACACTGAAAAAACCTAGATGTCTAATAATGTAATCTTTTTAAATCTGTTGTACATTAATATAATCCATTTAAATATTGTAGAAGAATTTTTAATTAGCATAGAAAGATATTCAAGATATAGCATTATACTTTAAAAAACAAGTTCAAACAGTATGTTCTAAATTATTATTTTGAAAAAAATGTGTATATGGACATGTGAAAGGCCATAAGTAAACACCAAAATATTAACATATAATCTCACTATCTAGAGACTAATAATTATTTAACTTTTTTTACTTGTCCAGATTTTTTACAATAACTTGTATAAGTTTTATAATAAGAAAAACAAAATTTAAATCATTTAAATATTTTAAAAGAGTTATGAAGATAACTTTTTGATTCCATAAAAGATAAAGACATATGAGGACTTTACAAAAGTTAATTTTATTTTCACATATAAATAAATTGTTTGGGCCAGGTAATCTCGTGATGGTAAGATCTCACTCCAACCACAAACAATGAGAAAAAAATTATCTCAGTTGATCAGTGGAAATATTGAACAAAACAAGTGAGCTCCATTTCACAAAAAAACACATTTCTTTCTATGGAAATATCCTCGGGTGAATAGGAATTCACCAATCTTTTAAAAGAGTCACATCATTTAATTGAGAGAAACTCTTTGGCTGTTAGGGTTCTACTACATACAATACTTTCTTATTAAAAAATAAATGAACAGGGGCCAGCCCCATGGCGTAGTGGTTAAGTTCAGCATGCTCTGCTTCGGTGGCCCAGGGTTCATGGGTTTGGATCCTGGGTGCAGACCTACACCACTCGTCAAGCTATGCTGTAGTGGTGACCCATATACAAAATAGAGGAGGATTGGCACAGATGCTAGCTCAGGGCCACTCTTCCTCAAGCAAAAAGAGGAAGATGGGCAACAGATATTAGCTCAAGGGCAATCTTCCTCACCAATAAATAAATAAATAAACAAACAAACAAATATGTGTGGGATTTTGTTTGTTTTTATTTGGTGTCCAGCAGACAATGCTTCTGTTCATAAAAAGGCAAATATTCTGATACTCACTCGTTAAAGAATATAAACTTAATTTCCTTCAATTACTATGTCCTAAAATATTCTGCTTGAAGACATGACTAGCACAATTGTTTATAGCAAGGAAACTACAACCTGTTCAGGAACACAGAGGGGGCACTGGCTATACTAACCAGTACACATGCCAACTTCTGACAGAGCTCAAAATACTAATGGTGGATCTTCTTGATTTAAAGACTGCCTCAGAACCAGATCCTAGCATCTGAGTTCTAGCTCCAAATTTTCCACTAACTGCTATGTGGTTGTGGGTTAATTACTCAAACAATCCTAGATTCTCTGATACCTCAGCTATAATTATTAAAAAAAGATGATTTGAAAAGAAGTGTGAAAAAGATGATCTCTAAAGTGTAAGATTATTTCTGGCTCTACCATTTTTATTCTAGGCACTCCTTCTTACTCATTAAACATTCTTCACTTTGCACAAACTCCAAAGACATGAAGTAGTTATACAAATAATTCACATTATTCTAGTGGACCCTTTTAAAAATATAAACTGGAAACAATTATAAAGCTATTTATAACGACTCACTATTGGAAATGGAATTTTGTTTGTTCTGAAGTAAGCAATGAAAGACAACTTCCTACTGAGAAATCAAAATGTAAGTGAACTGTTAACAGAAATGTCTACAAACATAAATGACAATTTTTCATATATTTTTAAATTAAAGTTCATTAATGACTTGTTTTAAATATTTGATTATACATTACATTTAATTTTTATGTTTGTATTTAATTTAATTTAATTCTCACTTTTGAGCACTCAAATGAATTTATATCCTTGACTTGATTTGATTTAAAAAAAAAAAGGACACTACTCCTCAAAATTTCTGAGTCCTACCTGTTTAGCTATTACCTTAAGTGGTTGATATCAGTACAAAGCAAACATTTGTGAAGCTCTTTTAAGTTTTCACAATCCATTCAAATAATTTATTATTGTGAGCATCAAATCAGATAATGTACAGACAAAACATAATTATTCTCATTTTCTAAGTAGAGGAATGGAGAAAGAAATTAATATTATAGTTTAGCACCTATGATAGCCAGTCACTGAACTTTTTTTTTAAATAGAAGTTCTCATTTAAACATCACATTGACTGGAATATATAAATATTCTCTAGATGAGGAAACAGAAGCACAAGAATTTTTCAAAGTTATTCAAGATTGAATAATAAATAATGGTGGGTTCAAGTTAATGACTGGTTAAGCATATGAAAACATCTACAGTTTATGACTTTTCATTTACTCACACATTTCTAAATTTCATGTTAAAAGGCATTTTAACTCCTCCTTTTAGATATTTGGAAGTTTTCCACTTAATATTCTGAAAATAAACATCCTTATCCTCAAGGTAATTCAAGTATATCTTCATACCTTGTAAACTAAGAAATCTTAAATTATTTGTTGAAATACTCAATTTAGTCAAATGAAAAATTGCAATATGCAAAGCACCACATATTTGCATACATATTAATAAAATAAGGTTCTCCAAAAGTTAATTTTGCTGAGCAGATTAATTTTTCCCTCTCTTCCTTCATGTCCTTTATTCATTTACTTATCCATCCATCCATTCATCCATCCACCTCGCTCTCCCTCCCTGTCATAGACAGTGATCATATCAAGGCTGAGATAACAAAGAAACTCCTTGCCTCCTAGGGGCTCACACTCCAGTGGAGGAGACTCAGATAAAAGTAACATAATTTGAAAAAATGATATTATAGAATGTTAACAAAGAGCTTAGGGCCTACAGAAGAGACTATAAACATTTATTTATTTTTTCTTTTTTTTTTTTGTGAGGAAGATTAGCCCTGAGCTAACATCTGTCGCCAGTCCTCCTCTTTTTGCTGAGGAAGACTGGCCCTGGGCTAACATCCATGCCCATCTTCCTCTACTTTATACGGGACACCGCCACAGCATGGCCTGACAAGCGGTGCCTCAGTGTGCACCTAGGATCCGAACCCCAGGCCGCTGCAGCGGAGCGTGCACACTTAACCGCTACATCACTGGGCCAGCCCTTATTTATATTTTTAATGTATCTCTGCCAGTCCTTTGTCACTTTTGAATTTGACATTTGAAGTAATGTTGTCTAAAATTCCTGACAAAAGCACCAATATTCTCACTGTGAATTTTAATTAAACAAAGCAGTAGTTTTTAGTGCTTTCCTTAAGTGAACTTTACGTAATATAAAAATGTTCAAGATGGAGCCAGAAAAAGAAATAGAATTGATATTTTAAAATGACATATACAAAATTTACCCAAATAAGAAACTCATAGTGATGCAATTTTTCACAATCAATAATAGGACCAGGAAACAAGAATGCAATGTTTGCCACAAAAAGTCAAAAATTACACTATGTTTGTTTTTTTGTGACTTGGATAAGAAACACAATAAAAAACAAGAGACATGTTGTGGCCTTGCTATTTCCAATTACATACTTGTAGTGTTTCAGAGCCGGAAGGAACCTTAACGACACCATCCTCCTCCACTAGTTCTCTAACAAAAGATGGGCCCAGGTGGAGCAGAAAAGGCACAGAGTTCTGTTGGAGATGCAAATTTCAACGCTACAGGGAGAACAGGGGAGGCAGCATATCCTTGGAACAGATATTAGAGACAGCTCAGATCCAGGCAATGTTTGGTGGCTAGAATCACTGTAACTTCTATGAGAGAAAACTGAATGCCAGGAAGAAGACTCTAAGTATCCATTGCTATACTGCCTACATTAGCGTAAGCAGTGTAAATTCCTTGTGAAATCTGCCCAGGCTCTTTGAGTCACCTGAAAACTCCATCTGTTCCCCACGATCTCTTTGCCTTTAAGGGACAGCTCAAGTATCAGCACCAACAAAGAGCTTCTCCAGCCACCTCTGCTCACACTTGACTTTAAGAGTCAAGGTTGTATGATGGTGAAGAGCACAGACTCTGAAGCCCAGCTGCCTGAGTTCACAGCCAAGTCTGCCACTGAGGAGTTGCATGAGCTTAGGCAAGGAAAAACTCAGTCTGCGTTTACAAAGGAACTCATGTACACACACAGTTTAACAAGTCAGTTCTCTCCACATTGCTTCATGTGCTAGTTTTGTTCCCTTAGCTAAATGATAGATTTTGGGTCTGACAAAATTCTGGAGTAGATGATGAATATTGTTAAATGCTATTGAAAAATCCATATGAAAATTGAGATTTGAGGTTGGGAGGTGTTCCTATAAAATAACATGAAGTTTCCAGTTCTGGGCGCTTGAGCTTGGTTTCCAAGATATCTCCCAGCTCCACAGGCCTATGAGTTTACTGACAAGAAACCAAGGCCCAGAGGAGTTCAGTGATAATATCAAAAACAAACAGCTAATTATTTGCAGGATCAATTGATTCTGACTTTTATTCTTATATTCTTTCTCTTATAACATATTGGTAAAGAAGGGTAAAATTTATTTGAATGGTTTAAGTACAGGCTTGCCTGTATGTTAATGAATTGCTTCTTAAAATACTTTCAAGTACTACTTTCCAAAATCATAAATGTATCAGATACTCTTAGAAGCAAAGGAGGAGATCTACGAATAAAGTTCAGCTATCTTTAAGGTAGCTAAAATAAATACACACACACAGAGTAAAAAAATGTGAACATATACATATCTCCTGGAGAGTAGAGTCCAAAATTTTAAGATACATGCAGTGACCCATAATCATGAAGAGGATAAGAACCATTGATATAAATGATCTATTGAGTTCTTTCTACTCTAAAATTCCATAATTCTATCATTAAATCTGCTGATTATAAATAGCTAGATTTTTGTGGTCAAATATTTCATAATTAGCATGGATTGAAATGTAATAAATACTATTTTAAACTTCAAAAAAGAATGAAATTAACTTCTATTTTTAAGACAATGCTAAAATAAATATTTTCATCCTTTCTGGCTTTTAGTCACTGCATTTTGGAACTTAGGGAATGAGTGAATTTTATATTACAACAGAGGGCAATGCAGCACAAACTACAGATGTGCTTGTATTCAGGAAGGCCACATTGTCCCTTCATCACAGTAATGCACTGCTTTCCAACCATGGACATCTCAACCTGTGCGTTATCATTTATAGAAATGTCCTTCCTGCAGTTTGTACCAGGTCATTCCCATTTTCAAAAACAAAAGCATAATCAGTTAGAACCCAAATAGAATAAATTGAGTATAGGAACAAGACACAAATCATGAGAGATCAAGAGGTATCTCTATCTGCTTTGGGCAAATTGCTTACCTTGTTCAGGTCTCAATTTCCTCTGTTATAGAAATAAGGAAGTAGAGAATCAAATATCCTCCATTTTTCACCCCATTTGCCAAAACCTTACTCAGGCTAGAGATGGCTTTCCTCAAATTGTCTGTACCTGGTTGAACAGAGGCTAGACGGAAAATGAGGAAGACCTAGCAAAAGATGAAGTAACACTAGGGCTTTCTAATTTTCCTGACTCAGCCCGTCAGAATGCAGTATTTTATTCACAGTGCTCCAAATTCTCAGATCAGACAAAATTACTTTGCCTCTATTCAAAAAAGGGAAGTTTAGAAATGCCTTCCATACACAAATGATTTGAAGAGTCACAGCTGTTTGGAAAAAATAGCAACAAGAGACATTTAGGTATAGATACAGTAAAATTATTCATTTGGAGTCTATCACATCAGACTTTGGATAAATTTTTATATTCAGTGTATGAAGTAGAAGGATGAAGTGCACTGCTCCCCAGTGATTAATTAAGAACTGAGAGGGAAGGTATGTAAGGGAGGCTTTTTGTGTGTTAATGTTTACATCTTTTTTCTATTTTGTATGTCACTTAAAATTGTTCAAAGAGGAAAAATAAAATCAACATACGATAATTTAAGTATTGAAGATTACTATTTAAATTTTTAATAAAATCTATGTGTTATCTACAGCAGGGGTCAGCAAACTATAGTTCATGGCCAGCACCTATTTTGATAAATAAAGGTTTATTGGGAATATGGGGAGTGATGTCAGCATCATGGAAACATAAGTTGTCCTTCCTTTCTAACACCTAAATTTTGGCATCCATCCATCAGCAAAGGTACCTCTGAATTCTGTGATTTAGCCGATAAAGAACCCAAAATTTGAGGAAATTCAACAAGCTACAAAGAAACACAGAAAGGCATTCAACAAAATCAAGAAAATAATACGCAAACAAAATGAGAAATTTAACAAAGAGATAGAACTCTTTAAAAAAAAACAGGAATTGTGGAGCTGAAGAATTCAATGAATGAAATGAAAAATGCAATAGAGAGCATCTACAATAGAATAGACGAAACAGAAGATTTAATTAGTGATATAGAATATAGGAACTTTGAAATACCTGTTAACAAAAGCAGACATGGACACTACAAGAAAAGAAAATTACAAACCAATATCCCTGATGAACACATACGCAAAAGTCCTCAACAAATATTAGCAAACAGAATCCAACATTTGTTAAAAGGATCATACATCATGATCAAGTGGGATTTATTCCAGGGATGCAAGGATGGTTCAACATGCACAAATCAAACAATGTGATGCACCACATTCACAATATGAAGGATAAACATCATATGATCATCTCAATAATTGATGATCTATTGACCAAAAAAAGCTGAAAAAAGTATTTGACAAAATTCAACATCCATTCATGATAAAAACTCTCAACAAAGAGGGTATAAAGGGAATGTGCCTCAATGTAATAAAGGCCATATATGACAAGCCCACAGCTAACATTATTTTCAATGGTGAAAAACTGAAAGCTTTTCCTCTAAAATCAGGAACAAGACCAAGATGCCCACTTTCGCCAATTTTATTCCACATGGTACTGAAGTTCTAGCCAGAGCAATTAGGCAAAAAAAGAAATAAAAGTCATCCAAATCAGAAAAGAAGAAGTAAAACTGTCTCTCTTTGTATATGACATGATATTATACACAGAAAACCCTAAAGATTCCACCAAAAAACTGTTAGAACTAATAAACAAATTCAGTAAAGTGGCAGGATACAAAATCAATGTACAAAAATCTGTTGCATTGCTATACACCATCAATAACCAACTATCAGCAAGAGAAATTAAGAAAACAATCCCATTTACAATTGTATCAAAAAGAATAAAATACCTAGGAATAAATTTAACCAATAAAGTGAAAGACCTATACACTGAAAACTATAAGACATTGATGAAAAAAATTGAAGACACAAATAAATGAAAAGATATTTTGTGTTCATGGATTTGAAGAATTAATATTGTTAAAATGTCCATACTACCCAAAACCATTGACAGATTCAACGCAATCCCTATCAAAATCAAAAGGCATTTTTCACAGAAATAGAACAAAATTCCTAAAACAATCCTAAAATCCTAAAAAGCCCCAAATCCTAAAAATTTGTGTGGAACCACAAAAGACCCTGAATAGCCAAAGTAATCTTAAGAAAGAAGAACAAAGCTAGGGGCATCAAGCTTCCTGATTTTAAACTGTATTACAAAGCTATAGTAATTAAAACAGCATGGTTTGGGCATAAAAACAGACACATAGATCGATGGAACAGAATAGAGAACCCAGAAATAAACCACACATGTATGGTCAATGAATTTAAGACAAAGGAGCCAAGAATATACAATGGAGAAATGACAGTCCCTTCAATAAATGATGTTCAGAGAACTGGACAGCCACGTGCAAAAGAATGAAACTGAACCACTATCTTACACCATAAACCAATTAATTCAAAATATATTAAAGACTTGAGACTGCCTAATGTAAGAGCAGAAACTATAAAACTCCTAGAAGAGAACGTAGACAGTAAGTTCCTTGACATTGGTTGTGGCAATGGCTTTTGGGATTTGACACCAAAAGCAAAAAAAACAAGTGGGAGTACATCAAAGTAAAAAGCTTCTGCGCAACAAAGGAAACCATCAACAAAAGGAAAAGGCAACCTACCAAATGGGAGAAAATATTTGCAAACCATATATCTGATAAGAGGTTAATATCCAAATTACATAAAGAACTCACACAACTCAATAGCAGAAAAACAAACAATTCGATTAAAAAATAGGCAGAGGATCTAAATAGACATTTTTCCAAAGAAGATATATGATGGCCAACAGGTACATGAAAAGGTACTCAACATTACTAATCATTAGGGAAATGCAAATCAAAATTACAGTGAGATATCACCTCACACCTGTTAGAATGGCTATAATCAAAAAGACAAGAGGTAAGTATTGGTGAGGATGTGGAGAAAAAGGAACTCTTGTGCACTCTTGGTGGCAATGTAAATTGATGCAGCCACTATAGAAAACAGTATAGAGGTTCCTCTAAAAACTAAAAATAGAACTACCATATGATCCAGCAATTCCACTTTTGAGTATTTATCTGAAGAAAACAAAAATGCTAACTAGAAAAGATATATACACTCCCGTGTTCATTCCAGCATTATTTACAATAGCTAAGCTATGGAAGCAACCTAAGTGCCCACCCATGGATGAATGGATAAAGAAAATGTGAAATATATATATGTACATATAATGGAATAGTATTCAGCCATAAAAAAGAATAAAATCTTGCCATTTGGGAAGATGTGGATGGACTCTGAGAGCATTATGATATTAATATTATTTCATAAGTCAGACAAAGAAAGATAAATATCATATGATCTTATTTATATGTGGAATCTAAAAAACAAACAAAACACCCAACTCATAGATACAAAGAACAGATTGGTGGTTGCCAGAGGCAGGGGGTTAGGGGGTAGGGGAAATGGGTGAAGATGGTCAAAAGCTACAAACTTCTTATTATAAAATAAATAAGTCCTTTGGATGTAATGTACAGCATGGTGACTATGGTTAATAATACCATATTATACATTTGAAAATTGATGAGAGTAGATCTTAAAAGTTCTCATCACGAGAAAAAAAATTGTAACTCTGTGTGGTGATGGATGTTAACTAGACTTATTGTGTTGATCATTTCACAATATATACATATCAAATCATTATGTTGTTCACTTGAAAATAATATAATGTTATACATCAATTATATCACAATAAAAAATAAATAAATAAAATAATACAGGGCCGGCCCCGTGGCTTAGCGGTTAAGTGTGCACACTCCACTGCTGGTGGCCCGGGTTCGTATCCCGGGCGCGCACCGACGCACCGCTTGTCCAGCCATGCTGAGGCCGCGTCCCACATACAGCTACTAGAAGGATGTGCAGCTATGATATACAACTATTGACTGGGGCTTTGGAGGGAAAAAAATAAAATAAAATAAATAAAATAAAATAATACGACACAAAAAAATAAGCTAAAGGAAAGATTGACCATATTAAAGTAGAAATATAGGAAATATAAAAAAGGCCAAATTTGAAATTCTCAAGATGAAAACTCTAGTGTCTGTGAGGGAAAATGCACTGAATGGGATTAATAGTAGATAGATATGGAAGAAGAAAGGGTTAATGAGTATGTAAACATAGCCAAAGAAGCTATCCAATGTGAAACATAGAAAAAAGACGGAAAAAAGTGAACAGAGTATCACAGAGTTGTGAAAATCTTCAAGTGGCTTATATGTACGTGTGTGTGTAATTGGAGTTTCCAAGGTGGGGAAGGATAAAAAAGTTAAAGAAGTATGACCAAAAGTTTCCAAATGTGATGAAAACTACAAACCCACAGATCTAAGAAGTTCAACAAATCTCAAGAAAGGAAACATACAGAAAACTAAACCAATCACATCATAATCCTGAGAGGGAAATTTATGGTTTTATATGCTTATGTTAGAAAGAAGAAAGTTTAATATCAATGACCTAAGCTTCTACCTTAAGAAGTTAAAACAGTCAAACTCAAAACAAATAGGAGGAAAAGAATAAAAAGAGTGGAAATAAATAAAATAGAAAACAGACAAGCAACAGAGAAAATTGATCAAGACAAATGTTGATCCTTGAAAAAAACGAATAAAATTCATACACCTGTTCTAAAACTGATAAAAGAAAAAAGAAAGAAAACACAAAGTTACAATATTAGGGAAAAAAGAGGGTAAAACTACGGATCCTACAGATATTTAAAAGAAAGCAATGAATAACTTTATGCCGGTAATTCAACAACTTAGATGAGAAAGGCAAATTCCTGAAAAAAGAATACTTACGAAAGCTGTCTAAACATTCTATCAATAAAAATTGGCTTTGCAAATAAAACCTTATCCCCCCCAAAAAATCAGTCACAAATGACTTTACTGATAAACTCTGTCTAATATTTAGAGAATAAATATTTCAACCTTATGCAAACTCTTTAGGAAAATTGAAGAGGGAACACTTTCTAATTCATTTTCTAAAATCAGCAGAATCCCAATACAAAAACCTGAAAAGAACATTACCAGAAAGAATGTTACAGAACAATATCTTTCAATGAGATACAAGAAAAAATCCTTAACAAAATATTACCAAATCAAGTCCAGCAAAACATATAAAGTATATAATGCATCAAAATAAATTGGGATATATCTCAGGAATGCAAAGCTGGTTTAACATTCAAAAACTAATAAATATAATTTACCATATTAACAGAATAAAGGAGAAAAAACATATGATAATTTAAATAGATCCCGACAAAAAGCCTTCATGATAAAAACTCAGCACAACCTGATAAAAGGCCTCTGTGAAAACCTATAACTAATATCATGCTTAAAGGTAAAATATTGGATGTGGTTCTCCTAAAATCAGGAACAAGACAAAGATGTCTGCTATTACCATTTCTATTCAGTACTGTATCGAAAGTCCTAGCTGGTGTAATAAGGCAAGCAAAAGAAATAAGAGGTAGAACAGGTGGAGAGTGACGTCAGCATCATGGCGGAGTGAGCTTTCCCGTGAATTCTTCCCCCACAAAATACAACAAAAGTAACAGCCACAGACCAACAACGGAATCCCAGACAGTCAAAAGCTGGAGCGGAGGGATCCACACTGCCGCACATCTGAGAGCAGAACGTGCTGGGCCCCCGGAGGAAGTGGGGAGAGGTAAGGAGAACTCCGCTCCCTCCCCATCAGATCAGCGATCCGGTCCGCGCGGCTCCCAGAGAGGGGGGAGGGGCGGCCCTCGGCGGGAAACTGTAGCTCTTCGGGCTCTCTCAGCCAGTGGGAAACTCCCGCACAGAGGGCTCAGAGGAGCCACAGGGCTACCATCAACATCTGAGCAACCCAGAGAGCGGATAAAGAGGGGCAAACGAGAAGCCTCCCACGTCAGGGACCCAGAGGGCAAAAGAGAGAGCTCCCCCCTCCCCGCAACCCGGAGTCTGCAGCTCGACCAGATCTAGCGGTCCGAGGCAGACCTGAATAAACTGGACTGGACCCGTGGATCGCAGTGGGGAAAAGAAACAAAACAAAACAAAACAAAACTGCGGATCGCAGCAGAAAAACTGGGGCAGAGCGCAGGGGGCTTAGACTACACAGCCCTTTACCACCACACAGTGGCGGCAGGTGGAAATTGCAACCAGAGACTTCCAGGATGAGGAAAATCAAAACCAACACAGGAACCACAATGCAAAAATATATGAAATCACCAGACCAGAAACAAAATGACAAGCACCCAGAAATCAACCCCGAAGACACAGAAATCCATAAACTAAATGACAGAGATTTCAAAATAGCTATCATAAAAACACTCAACGAAATACGAGACAACACAGACAAACAATTAAATGAGATTAGGAGTTTCTTCACAAAAGAGATTGAAATCATAAAGAAAAACCTATCAGGGCTGATGGAGATGAAGAACACAATGGAGGAGATAAAGGAGAATCTGGAATCTTTAAAGAACAGAGCTGACAATATGGAGGAAAGAATTAGTACTTTAGAGGATAGGAATACAGATATACTCCAGATGGAAGAAGAGAGAGAACTAAGACTAAAAAGAAATGAAGAAAGACTCCGAGAAATATCGGACTCTATTAGAAAATGTAACATAAGAATTATAGGTATTCCTGAGGGAGAGGAGAGGGAAAGAGGAACAGAGAGCCTATTCAAGGAAATAATAGCTGAAAATTTCCCAAATCTGGGGAAGGAGCAGGAAATACCAGTAAGCGAAGCCAACAGGACTCCTATATATATTAACAGACAAAGGCCTTCACCACGACACCTAGTGGTAAGGCTAGCCAGGGTCAACGACAAAGAAACAATATTAAGGGCAGCTAGACAAAAACAAAAAATAACGTACAAAGGAACTCCCATCAGGCTCTCAGCGGATTTCTCAACAGAAACTTTTCAGGCTAGAAGAGACTGGAATGATATATTCAAAATACTAAAAGACAAAAACTTTCAGCCAAGAATACTCTATCCAGCAAAAATATCCTTCAAATATGATGGAGAAATAGTAACTCTCCCAGATAAACAAAAGCTAAGGGAGTTCATGGCCACGAGACCGCCACTACAAGAAATACTCAAGAAGGCCCTCAGGCCTGAAAACAAGAAGAGAAAGGGAACACAAAGCTTGGAGTAAGGAGAAAAGTAGGTAGACAAAATCAGAGAAATAGTAGATCTTTACCGGAATAGGTTAGCAACCACTTAAATACTAAACTCAAAGATCAAAGGAAGAAATTCACCAAAAATAAATTTAACCTCATCACTGTAAACACACAGCCACAACACAAGATAGAATAAGGTATAACAAGAGCAACTTAGAAGGGGAAGAGGAAAGTGACTGAATTGACTTAGTATAAGGAAATAGGAGGCTATCAGATAATGGACTATCTCATACAGAAGATTTTTCACCCAAACCTCAAGGTAACCACTAAACAAATAATCAAATTAAAACCACATATGATAAACAAAGAGAAAACTAGAAGAATCATAAGACAGAACAACCAAACTGAATTGGCAGTCCAAAACAAATGGGACAAGAAACAAAGGAAATGCAAAAGAACCAGAAAATAAGTGACAAAACAGCAACATTCAACCCTCATATTTCAATAATTACCCTAAATGTAAATGGATTGAACTCTCCAATCAAAAGATACAGAGTGGCAGGATGGATTAAAAAGCAAGACCCAACAATATGCTGCCTTCAGGAAACACATCTTAGCACTAAAGACAAGCACAGGCTCAGAGTGAAAGGATGGAAGACAATACTCCAAGCTAATGGCAAACAAAAGAAAGCAGGTGTTGCCATACTCATATCAGACAAAGTAGACTTCAAGATAAAACAGGTTAAGAAAGACAAAGAAGGGAAATATATAATGATAAACGGGACACTCCATCAAGAAGACATATCACTTATAAATATATATGCACCCAACATAGGAGCACCAATGTACATAAAACAACTATTAACAAACCTAAAAGGAGAAATCAACAACAACACAATAATAGTAGGGGATCTTAACACCCCACTTACAGCAATGGATAGATCATCCAGACAAAAAGTTAATAAAGAAATATTAGACTTAAATGAAAAACTGGACGAGATGGACCTAGTAGACATATACAGAGCACTCCACCCAAAAACAGCTGACTACACATTCTTCTCAAGCGCGCATGGAACATTCTCTAGGATAGACCATATGTTGGGAAACAAAGCAAGCCTCAATAAATTTAAGAAGATTGAAATCATAACAAGCATCTTTTCAGACCATAAGGCTATGAAACTGGAAATGAACCAGGAAAAAAAAACTGGGAAAGTGACAAAAATGTGGAGATTAAACAACATGCTACTGAACAACCAATGGATCATTGATGAAATTAAAGGAGAAATCAAAAACTATCTGGAAACAAACGAAAATGATAACATGCCATATCAAACCATATGGGACGCAGCAAAAGTGGTCCTGAGAGGGAAACTCATAGCGATACAAGCCCACCTTAACAAACAAGAAAAAGCCCTAATAGGCAACCTTAAATTACACCTAACAGAACTAGAAAAAGAAGAACAAACAAAGCCCAAAGCCAGCAGAAGGAGAGAAATAATAAAAATCAGAGCAGAAATAAATGATATTGAGACCAAAAAAACAGTAGAAAGGATTAATGAAACAAAGAGTTGGTTCTTCGAGAAGATAAACAAAATAGACAAACCCTTAGCCAGGCTAACTAAGAAAAAAAGAGAAAAGGCTCAAGTAAATAAAATTAGAAATGAAAGAGGAGAAATTACAACGGATACCATGGAAATACAGAGGATTATAAGAGAATACTATGAGAAATTATATGCCAACAAATTGGACAATCTAGAAGAAATGGATAAATTCTTAGACTTATACAACCTCCCAAAATTGAACCAAGAAGAAATGGAGAATCTGAATAGACCAATCACAAGTAAAGAGATTGAAATAGTAATCAAAAACCTCCCAAAAAATAAAAGTCCAGGACCAGATGGCTTCTCCAGTGAATTTTACCAAACATTCAAAGAAGATTTAATACCCATCCTCCTCAAACTATTCCAAAAAATAGAGGAAGATGGAACACTTCCTGAATCATTCTATGAGGCCAACATCACCCTGATACCGAAACCAGACAAAGACAATACAAAGAAAGAAAATTACAGGCCAATATCGCTGATGAACATTGATGCAAAAATCCTCAACAAAATATTGGCAAACCGAATACAACAATATATTAAAAAGATCATACACCATGATCAAGTGGGATTTATACCAGAGACGCAGGGATGGTTCAACATCCGCAAATCAATCAACGTGATACATCACATCAACAAAACAAAGAATAAAAACCACATGATCATCTCAATAGACGCAGAGAAGGCATTTGACAAGATACAACATCCATTTATGATAAAAACTCTCAATAAAATGGGAATAGAAGGAAAGTACCTCAACATAATAAAGGCCATATATGACAAACCCACAGCTAACATCATACTCAACGGGGAAAGACTGAAAGCCATTCCTCTGAGAACAGGAACGAGGCAGGGCTGCCCACTCTCGCCACTCCTGTTCAACATAGTACTGGAGGTTTTGGCCAGAGCAATTAGGCAAGAAAAAGGAATAAAAGGAATCCAAATAGGTAATGAAGAAGTGAAACTCTCACTATTTGCAGATGACATGATTGTATATATAGAAAACCCTAAAGAATCTGTTGGAAAACTGTTAGAAACAATCAACAACTACAGCAAAGTTGCAGGGTACAAAATCAATCTACAAAAATCAGTTGCATTTCTATATGCTAATAATGAACTAACAGAAAGAGAGCTCAAAAAGATAATACCATTTACAATTGCATCAAAAAGAATAAAATACCTAGGAATAAATCTTACCAAGGAGGTGAAGGACCTATACAATGAGAACTACAAGACATTATTGAGGGAAATCTACGATGACATAAAGAAATGGAAAGATATCCCATGCACGTGGATTGGAAGAATAAACATAGTTAAAATGTCTATATTACCTAAAGCAATCTACAGATTCAATGCAATCCCAATCAGAATCCCAATGACATTCTTCACAGAAATAGAAAAAAGAATACTAAAATTTATATGGGGCAACAAAAGACCCCGAATAGCTAAAGAAATCCTAAAGAAAAAGAACAAAGCAGGAGGCATCACAATTCCTGACTTCAAAACATACTACAAAGCAATAGTAATCAAAACAGCATGGTACTGGTACAAAAACAGACACACAGATCAATGGAACAGAATTGAAAGCCCAGAAATAAAACCACACATATACGGACAGCTAATTTTCGACAAAGGTGCTAAGGACATGCAATGGAGAAAGGAAAGTCTCTTCAATAAATGGTGTTGGGAAAACTGGACATCCACATGCAAAAGAATGAAAGTGGACCATGTGCTATCGCCATTCACAAAAATTAACTCAAAATGGATCAAAGACCTGAAGGTGAGACCTGAAACTATAAAACTCATAGAAGAAAATATAGGCAACACACTATTTGACATTGGGTTTAAAGGAATCTTTTCGGATGACATGCCTACCCAGACTAGGGAAACTAAAGAAAAAATAAACAAGTGGGACTTTATCAGACTAAAGAGCTTTTATAAGACAAATGAAATCAGAATCAAGATGAACAAACAACCAACCAGCTGGGAGAGAATATTTGCAAAACATACATCTGACAAGGGGTTGATCTCCATAATATATAAAGAACTCACACAATTGAACAACAAAAAAACAAACAACCCGATCAAAAAATGGGCAGAGGAAATGAACAGACACTTCTCCAAGGAAGATATACAGATGGCCAATAGGCACATGAAAAGATGCTCAACATCACTAATCATCAGGGAAATGCAAATCAAAACAACACTAAGATACCACCTCACGCCCGTTAGAATGGCTATAATCACCAAGACAAAAAACAACAAATGTTGGAGAGGATGTGGAGAAACAGGAACCCTCATACACAGCTGGTGGGAATGCAAACTGGTGCAGCCTCTATGGAAAACGGTATGGAGATTCCTCAAAGAATTAAAAATAGAGATGCCCTATGATCCAGCCATCCCACTACTGGGAATCTATCCAACGCACCTGAAATCAACAATCCAAAGAGGCTTATGCACCCCTATGTTCATTGCAGCATTATTCACCATAGCCAAGAAGTGGAAGCAACCTAAGTGTCCCTCGACTGACGATTGGATTAAGAAAATGTGGTATATATATACAATGGAATACTACTCAGCCATAAAAAAAGACAAAATCGTCCCATTTGCAACAACATGGATGGGCCTGGAGCGTATTATGTTAAGTGAAATAAGCCAGAAAGAGAAAGACAAACACTGTATGATCTCACTCATATGTGGAATATAAACCAACACATGGACAGAGAAAACTGGACTGTGGTTACCCGGGCAGTGGGGGTGGGGGATGGGCACAAGGGGTGAAGGGAGTCATATATGGGGTGATGGACAAACAAAAATGTACAACCCAAAATTTCACAATGTTAGAAACCATTAAAATATCAATTAAAAAAAAAAAAAAACTGGAGTTAACAAAAACTGAGTCCATAGGGCAAATCACTAAAAAAAAGCAAAAAAAAAAAAAAGAAATAAGAGGTATAAAGATTGGAAAGGAAAGGAAAAAGTTAAACTCTGACTATTTGCAAAAGGGATCATTGCTTATGTAGAAAATCCTAAGGAATCAACAGAAAAACTGCTAGAACTAATGGGTGAATTTAGCAATGTTTTAGGATGTAAGATCAATAGGCAAAAAAGTCAATTGCATTTCTATATACTAGCAAAAAAAAATGGAAAATAAACGTAAAACAATACAATTTGCAATATATCAAAAAACGTAAAATATGTAGGAACATACTCAACCTCCCAAAATGTGCAAAATCTCTCTCTAAAAGCTAGAAACCATTGCAGAGAGAAATTTAAAAGAACCTTAATAAATGAGAGATACACCATGTTCACAAATTGAAACCTCAATAGGACTAAGATATTAATTCTCCCCAAATTGATCTATAGATTCACAAGCCAAATCAAAATCCCAACAGGCATTTTTTTGTAGAAATAGACAAGTTGACTGTAAAATATATAGAGAAATGCTAAGAATCTAGAATAGCCAAAATAATCTGTAAAAAGAACAAAGCTGAAAGACACTATCTGATTTTAAGATTGATTATAAAACTACAGTAATCAAGATAGTGTTGTATTGTCACAAGAATGGGCATATAGATCAACAGAACAAGATAGAGAATCTAGAAATAGACTCTTCCATATATGGTGAATTGTCTTATGAAAGTGTTTTTTAAAAGATCGCACTGAAACAACTCGTTATCCATATGGAAAAAAAGTAAACCTCAATCCCTATCTCACACCATACAAGATTAATTGGAGATAAATCATAAAATCTAAATTAAAAAGAGAGACCCATAAACCTTCTAGAAGAAAACAAAGAATATCTTTGCAATCTTGAGAAAGGCAAGTATTTTGTAGGACACAGAAATCACTAACCATAAAAGAAAAAAAAAGTGATAAATTAAGCTCTAACAAAGTTTTAAAAAAAATACTTCTGCTTTTAAAAGAAACCATTGAGAAAATAAAAAGCTAAATTATATATATATATGTATTTGTCTCGACTTTTGTCCTACAACACAAGATTAAAAAAAAAATTTAAAACATGGGCAACATACTTAAACGGAAACTTTGCAAAAGAAGATATATGAATAATCAATAAATACATTAAAAGATGATCAACATCAGGAAATACAAGTTTAAGACCACCATGAAATACAATTTCAAACTTATGGGTAAAAGTAAAAGACTAACAGTGTTGGCAAGAATATACAGCAACTGGAACTCTCATCCATTGCTGGTGAGAATATAAACTGATACAACTGCTTATAAACAGTTTATCGGTTTCTTTACACAGTTAAATATGCACTTACCACCTGACACAGCAATTCCACTTCAGATATTTACCCAAGAGAAATGAAAACATATGTCCACAAAAACACTTACGCAGATCTCAAGTCTATTCACAACACTGTATTCATAAGAGTAAATAAACAAAAAACAAAAAACAACCCACATATTCTACCAACTGTAGAATGGACAGATTTTGGTGTGTTCATTCAATAGAAAACTACTCAGCAGCAAAAATAAACAAACTACCAAAACACACAAGTTGAATCTCAAAAACATTATATTGGATTAAAGAAACAATATACAAAGAGAAAGGATTGACCAGGAAGAGAAAAGAGGGAATTTTACAGGGGTGATGAAAGTATCCTCTATCTTAATTGGGATGGTTTTGTTACATAAGTGCTTACCTTTATCAAAACATATTGAACTGTACATTTGTAATTTACATACAATAAAATGAACAGATTTTAACCAAAACAAACAAAAAAAATCAGTGGCAGCTTTAAAACTGTCATCATTTTATGTTCGTGTATTGTAGACAGAGATAAGCCACCGAGATTCCCCTTCAAGAAAGGACTTGCTACCCGGCTGTGGCGAGGACAATCTGCAGACAGGCTCCCAGCTCTCTGCAACCAAGGCAACACCTAAAGGATCTGGCTTGCCCAAAGTCATGTCCTTCCTAGGGCAGCCTGCATGCCATCACTGAGTGAGGCTAGGATATTCAGGCTCAACCATTTTGGCCTGACCTGGGCCAAACTGACAAACAGTACTTGTCCCAGTGCTCCCCCTTGCCCATCCCACCCCCCCACCCACACTGCTTTGACCATGCTTTGCTGAACTGTGATGCAGGCTTTATTTCTCTCTCTACCCAATCCTGCTTCCTCTTCTTTCGTTTCACAGGTGTTGACCCCTGACACATATCTTACACTCTCAACTCCATCTCCATATTTGCTTCTAGAGAACTCAACTTGTGACGCCACGGCATCACATGCTTACAGAATTTCTCCAGTAAGTTTCTTTGCCACGTGCCTCAAAATCCTTGCCTTGGGTACCTTCCACATAACTTACCTTGACAGAATGTGAACAGTCCCTCCAGCTGGTCTTCCTGAAAGCTGATGCCTACCTTTGTATCTTTTCTGACAGCACGTTGGGATCTTTTCTGGCTCTGCTTCCATTCAGTAGCAAATCAAGTCAAGGCAGCAGGAAATAGACGGCACATTCAAACTAGGGAATTGGGAAAAAGAAAAAAAAGACTATTTTGAAAGTTTGGACAGGCTGTAGGGAAATCAATGAGAGAGAATTCAGTACCCTGCGGCTAACACTAACAAGAAGTCATAAGAAACCCCCACTGGGCCTGAAAGTGTGGAAAAGAGGCATGGTAATTGGAATCAGAGACGAATAGATTTGTGTGCAAAGGGCTGCTGAAAGAATTATGCTAAGAATCACCACGTTTTTAAATAATAATTCATAATTATTACATAATTTCATTAAAATATTTTCTTAATCCAATTCTGCATTAACACTTCCAGACAATTGTTTGGTCAAAAGTTGTATGCCAATTTTTTTTGTGTATGTGAGGAAGATTAGCCCTGAGCTAACATCCGATGCCAATCCTCCTCTTTTTGCTGAGGAAGATTGGCCCTGGGCTAACATCCGTGCCCATCTTCCTCTACTTTATATGGCACGCCACCACAGCATGGCTTGACAAGCAGTGCGTCAGTGCATGCCCAGGATCCGAACCGGCGAACCCTGGGCCGCCGAAGTGGAGCACATGCACTTAACCACTACGCCACTGGGCCAGCCCCTGTATGCCAATTATTTTATTCTCTCATTTATTCAGCAAATATTTATATTTGCTAAGCATACATATAGCCAAAGATTTACAAATGTATTCAAACTACATTTAATGCTTTCACAATATATGCAGCAATTACTGGATATTTTTACCACCTGACACATCTGTTTATACTACCTATATACATCATAGAATGGAGGCACATTTAACTAGTAGGAATTTATATCATAAATAACTCCTTTGTGGAACTGTTATACTAAGACCTTATGGTTGAGCCACTCCAACGTATTTTTGTGAATGTGCTCAAGTACATTTAGGGTGAAAAAAAAATACTATACAATAAAATGCTCAATGCAAAGAGGCAAACAACAGGGGACAGAATTATTCAAACAAGTGCTCTGAAAATTAAAGTAGTGTTCATTATTACAATAATGAAAACCTGAAAAGCCTCTGCATCCATTGGATCCTCTAGGAAGCAGATGCCCGGGAGAAGGTAGAAGAGCAAGCAACTTACTGGAGGTAGTGTCTATGAAAAGTAAAGGGGAAGGGAGCAGGAGTATGCAAGGAAAATCTTCAGTCTCTGATGCAGTTCTGAAACCTGTGAAAAGAGAGGAAGAAGAAAGGAGCACTGAGTAGGAAAAGCCTCAGACTGAGGTGCAGCTCTGCAAAAGTCTCACTTTGCCTGGTAGGAACTCTACAGCAAAGATTGCTGGTAGAAGAGTCCCCTGTTGGGCATGTTACCCCTTGTAACCCCCACAGGGCTCAGCCATTTCCTGGGGCTGCCTGGGAAGAGGGAGTGGCTGCAGTTCAAATGCTGTGATAGATCCAGAAGGTGCTGCGGTTGGAGACTGTCAGCTAACTGCACTTCTCGCAAGTCATCAGCAAGTTTTTTTAAAGGAATATATAAGCAGTGGAACTCCATGGCCACCACTATCTAATCCATTCACGGAGCAATTTGTAAATGGAAGTCATGCTGTTGATCCCATTTGCAGTCACCATCCCTGTCCCCATGACCATTCCATTCCAGTTCAGAGTGACCACTGGCAAGACTACCTAATGTCAACTGATCGAAACATTTTATCTATGTTATTATTCAGTGCCTCTTCCATGGTGGGTACTTGCTTTCTGATGGGCATTATATATGATATAAAAATCTTCACACTTCATACCCACTCCCATATGTCCATTCACAAGTCTCTCTCAAACTTCCCACTATACAATCTTTCAATTCTTTTACTTTCAGGCTTCTGACCAACCAGCCAGACCATTCACCACTGTCCAGGAGTATATATGTGTGTATGCGTGCATGTATGCATACACATTTATACATCCATAAACATACACACACACACACACACACACACACACACATTCCTATTCTCACCTCAAGTCACTTATTCTACACAAAGGTAAAAATCAGGTTCAATACTCAAAACTCCACAATTAGGGAGATATTCCCTGCCACTGTCTTTCAAGTCCACCCTTAAGTGTGGCTATAGTGTACCAGCCATTCATTTTTGTATTGCACCCACACCACATACCAATCTAACAAATCCATAAACCAAGCTTGGGTTCCTTTAACTAGACATACATGACTCCCCACAGGGCCTTAGGTGCAAGCCAAGGAATGGTGCTAACATCAACCTTGAAAGTGACATGAGGGTAAGGGCTACTGTTGATTCGCAGACTGGTCCGTATACATGGAGGGCAAGGAGAGACTGAAGAAAGGGGCAGACCACTACAGACTGGTAGGTGGCAGTTTTAATAAGCAAAGGAACTTACAAACAAGGCTTGTCTTGGGTGGCTGCAAAATGAGTAGATCTCCACACCCGCCAGCCAGAATCTTAAAAGTTTATAGAGAGGCCTTAACTGGATTCAGTCATATATACCATCTAGATGGTCTCAACAACACCTTACTCTCTGAAGACTACATCCTTGACAACAGCTTTCACTGTAGGAACAGTGAGTAGAACATACATTCCAAGGACAGGGGAGGGGATGTGAAGCCTCTGATTGCCCAGGTCCAGTTCGCAGGTCAGCTGGCGGTCACATCCTCTCGATGATCTCCTCCAACAGCTATTTGCTCATGCACCTGACTCTTGTGCTCTGGTCCAGCTTAGGCTCAACCCCAGGTGTGCCAATTCCATCTTAAGATGGACTGCTGCTGGGCCCACTCAATATTGCAACTTGGTGGTCCAAGAGAATCGGATTATAATTGCTAGTTCTGGAAGTACAATCATTCGGTGAAAATGGTCAAGTGTTTCTGCTTTGCCAGGGTCCAGTAACACACCAGGAACTGTTTCTTGAAAGGCATAAAAATCTCTGTTGCAGAAGGCATGGCCCTGCTACAGAAACCCAGGGGCTTGCATTGTAATTCTCCCATTAGGATTTGCTATAAACTCCACACTGCATTGTTTCTCACAAGTGACATCTCCAATACACTAGGGTCCACCAAATAATATGGCCTAAGCAGCCAAACTAATTGTGCCACAGCCTGGTCCTGATGCAGAAACATTTCTTGCCCAGGCCCCACTCAAATCTGGCAACCTTCTGGACCACCCACTACATAGTCTAGAATACAACTCCTAGGTATAAAATGTGTTGCTCTCAAAACCCAAAGAGACCTAGCAGATGCTGTGCTTCTTTCTTTGTGGTAGAGGATGCAAGATGCAGTAAACGTCTTTCATCTTGGAATAGATGTCCCAGCATAACCCTGACCACTGGACCCCTAAAAGATTCCTTGAGTGGCGGGTTACTGAATCTTTGAAAGGTTTATCTCCCATGCTGTGGAATGCAAGTTGCTTATCATGGTTTCTATCATGCTAGCCACATCTTGTTCACCTGGCTTAATCAACATGATGTCAGCAATGTAAGGGACCAGTGTGATATTCTGCGGGATGTTCAGATCTCTTCTGACTATATTATGACAGAGAGCCCTAGGGCAAAACTGTCATGTATATTTTTGCCCGTTCCACATGAATGCAAATGGTTTCTGATATTTTTTTCTGATTGGGATAGAAAAGAACACATTTGCCAAATCAATGTCTGCACACCATGTGCCCAAGGCCTTACTAACATGCTCTAGCAATGACTCCATGCCCAGCACAGCTGCTGCAATAGGGGTTAATACTTAGTTGAGCTTGTAGTAATCTATAATCTCTTTTGAGGATTCATCTAGTTTTTACAGAGAGAAACAAGTGAATCAAACAGATAGATGATGGAGACCACCACCCCTGCGTCCTTATGATCCTTAAGGGTGGGACTAATCTCTGCCAGATCTCTTGAGATGTGAGATGTAACATTGTTTTTTATTTACTATCTTGGCAGAAGGTAGAGGGTGGCCAGGAATGTATGCAGTTTTAGAGGCTCCCACTTGGTCTTCGTCACTATAGGCCAAGGCCCAGTGTGTTAGTTACTGCAACTGCTATGTATATCAATCCCATTTTTGCATTCCTGAACCAGGGAAATAATCATCAGACTCCTTATTCTTGGACTCAGTAGACCCACTGTAGGCTGAAACTTGGCCACTAGGCCATTTATTACCCAATAGGGAGCCACAGTAATGCTTCTGGTCTCCAGGTATCGATGTCAATTCAAATCCTATGTCCAATATTCCTCAGAAAGTCTAGCGCACTGTCACCCAAGTAAATAGCCACAGATCCCTTTGGGAAAATATAGGAAGAATCACCACAGTGCATATTTGTTGTGGTATTGCAGGATCCTTTCTCCAGAAGTAGGGTTGCCATATTTAGCAAATAAAAATACAGGACGCTTGATTAACTTTGAATTTCAGATGAACAACGAATAACGTACTTATAGTAAATGTATGTACTTATACTAAATAATGTACTTATACTAAAACATTATTTGTTGTCCATCTGAAATTCAAATGTAACTGGGTGTCAGGTATTTTAGCTAGCAACTCTACCCTGACCACCTCTTCAGTCAACAAGTTCCAGGTCTGAGAAACGGATTAGGTTCAGGTGCTAAACAAGACATTGTAATGGGGGCTGGGGGGAAGAGTGACTGACCTCAGTCTCCTGCCCATGTAGTCTTGCCTTTTTCTGCTTTTTGCATGTAGAGCAAAACCTATGTTGCCCCTGGGGATACCATGTTCTTTAACCATCTCCACAATTCCCTCAAGGTCAAGCCACTTTGGTGGTTGCCTTTCCAACCTTGCTGACTCTTACAGTAATTATGGCCACCTGGCTTCTGGAAGTTAAGCACCACCAACGTCTATCACTTTGTGGCCCCATCATGCCTACTGCAGTTAACAACCCCAGCTCTATGACCACTTTTCCTACTGTCACCCCTGGTCTACAGAGAAGAGTCACCACAACACTTTTAGGTGATGCTGGTTTCCCTCTCGTGGGTGCATTCCTGGTGATGAATGCGTCCCTTGGGCCCTCCAGTGAAATAATATAATTCCCTGTTGGGTCTTCTGGCCTCACATAACATATCCATTTCATCATACCTCCTTTCCTGCATCTTTTAATACTTTCCTACAGATTAACAATTATAAAATTGGATATTATGTACTCTATTACAAAATTGGGTGAGCAGGTGCATATATTTGCACTCCAAAGCTACTTAGAGTATATTACCAGTGGTTGACACTGAGTAATGACATTACAGGAGATTTTTTCCTTGATGCTTTTAAATATTTTCAAAGATTTCTTTTCAGAATACGGAAAATAATTTTTAAAAACTAAAAGTGATGACAAAATTATTTGGAAAGGATACAGCATACCTTTGAGCATCAAAAAACATTTCTTCCTATTGTTAGTTTCTATGGCTATGCTGGGTTTCCAATACTATACTGACTAAAGAAGTTTGATGAGTATAAGTACAATGCATGTCAAAAAAACCTAGGAGATCATTTGTAGCACTGTTGTATAGGAGCTGAAAAAATTAAAGCTCACAAAATTGAAGTACTATTTTTTAAATCAGAGCCAAACTATAATTCTCAGAAAATTTAATCAGTTTTCATTCTTATCTGGAATTATACCATGCTTCTCTCACTTTAATAGGACTAAATTGATTTGGACTGTGTAAGTAGAAAGTAAGCGCTTTTTCAATTTTATGCAATATGAACAAATCTCCTATTATTGATTGATCTTTCAAACTGCAGCTTTAGTTTCATGATTTGAAAACGTACTGGTAGGCACAAGTACTGACTAAGTTTTTCTTAAAACACTGCATTTAATAGTTCAGAAAAATGGAGCAGTCACAAGAGATGACCTCTGCACCTACCTCCCACACCAAATATCAGAAGAAGCTCTTTTTTCCAGCCACATGACTTTTTATTTTATAATGTGTCCAAGCTACCAGAAAATTGCACTAAGAGAACCAGAAAAAGAATGAGGGAAGCTAGGACAGAATCATGTATAACCACTGGATTCCCTGCGTTTCTCCTGGGTCATTCCTCCTAGCAGTTTGCAACCAAGATGGAGCAGCCAGACCGTATCACATCAGCCTTCACCACATAATGGCATTTGTGATCACAACTGACATCAAAAGGCAAATAATTATGGTGATGCTACACAATATTATTTCTTCCTGCCTCACCTGGTTTTCAGAAGCCTGAATCAGTAATCCCAGTGAGTCAATCCTCCCCAAAATAAACATGTCTCCAGAATCTGCCATCTTTGTTCCATTCCCATCATTACTATTACTGCAGTGTAAGATTTTGGAGTTGGACAGCCTTGGGTTTGAGTTCTAGTTTTCATGTGTGACTTTTGACAAGTTACATAACGCCTATGAGCCTAGATTTCATTATCTATAAAATGAGAGTATCTACCATATGGCATATTTATAAAGATAAAAGATAATGCATAGTAAGTACTTAGCATTATAAAAAAATAAGTTCACCAAAGTAGGTGCTCAATAAAATGGTGATTAACTTGTGTTTCATACCTTAATGTCTAATCTAACCTTGATTATATGACATCCTCCTAATGGAACTCTCTGTCTCTTGTCTCTTCCCTCTTCAGTCCACCATCCTCTCTGTTTTTGCCAAAGCTCCTATATTTAAATCATCATCACCATCATCATCATCATCACACTATTTCCCTACTGAAAAGTTGTATCACAACGCTTACAGAACAACTCTCAAATGCTTATCTCACCATAAAAGGCCTTTAGGGCTTGACTCTCATTTCTTTCTTGTCCTTTCAATCATTGAGCCAGTGGCAACATTTGAATATCCACCATGTGCCAGGTATAGTGGATGAGGTGGTAAGCAAGACCCACATCACTCATATTCATGGGGCATATGCAACAGGCTGCAGTCACTCTCAAGTGTTCACTCTTTCCTGGGCAGAATGTTTATTCACTCCATTTCTTTACCCTATTTATGAAGGCGTAAATATTCATGCCTTCAAGTATCAAATAAGGAGTACAATAGAGACAAAGATGAGGACAGGGATCAAATCTCATGGAGTGAGCTTTCAGAGGAAAGGAAGACAATATTAAAATGATAAATTCTGCCTCTGGTTTTAGTTTTTAACACTAGTGGGGGAGAAAAAGTGCCACAGGAGCCAATGGACCTATGTACAGCTGGAGGAGAGTTCAAATTCATTAGAGGTGATTATCAGAGAGACTTCCTAGACAAATTGTCATTAGTGCAGGGTCTTACATGTGGATAGAATTTCTACAACTAGAGAAGGTGGAAGGACATTTCAACCAGTGGGAAGAGCATCCAACCAGGCCAATCACTTTGCAGCCAAGTTTAAAGTTACTATCAGAGTAACAAATTGCTCAAGTGGTAATCTTCAGGATTTCTCAGCTGCAGAAATTCTGGTTGTCTTAAAACAGCCATTCTCAAACTTAGTGTGAGTCAGCATCACCTGGAGAGCTAATAAAGTATACAATGGCCTGGGCCTATTGAAGTATAATAGGGCCTGTGCCTGTTTTTACCAATTTTCCCAGGTAATTCTCATACACACAAAATATTGAGAACCACTGCCTAAGAAGAGCTAAGCCAATGCTTCTCAAAGTGTGGTCCGTGACCAGCAGCATCATCACCTGGGAGCTGGTTATAAATGCAGGAAATCAGAACCCATCCCAGACCTACTGAATGAAAAATCTGTGTGTTAATAAGATCCCTATACGATTCATATAGAATTCACCTTGAAGAAAAACTGATCTAAACCAGTGTCTCTGAACCCTAGCTTTACTTGAGAATCACACCAGGAGATTTAAAACTTACTGCTACCTGGATCTCACCCTCAGATTCTTGTTTACTTTGTATGGGCGTGGCCTGGACGTGGGCATTTTAAAAGCTTCCTAGGTGACTCTAATAGACAGTAAAGTTTTTGGATCACTGTGCTAAGCGTTTCCAGGTGTTCCCAATTCTTTGTAAGTATACCCAAGTAATATGGGCTCCTTGATAGTTCTTTTTTTTTTTTTTAAAGATTTTATTTATTTATTTTTTTCCCCCAAAGCCCCAGTAGATAGTTGTATGTCATAGCTGCACATCCTTCTAGTTGCTGTATGTGGGACACGGCCTCAGCATGGCCAGAGAAGCGGTGCCTCGGTGCGCGCCTGGGGTTCCAAACCAGGGCCGCCAGCAGCGGAGCACGCGCACTTAACTGCTAAGCCACGGGGCCGGCCCTCCTTGATAGTTCTTAATTAGTCCCAAGAAATCTAACTGAAGAAATTTGAGTTAAATTATAGAATATTAGAACAAATTAATCTTTTCACTAACTTCACTTTACATACATGTACACATGCTTAGTTCATAATATATGTTATAGAAGGAAGCAATAGAAATTAACAATATATCGTATATGTAAGCTCTTCAAGTTATAGAAGTGTCCCAATTTAAACTTTAGAAGCTGATTGCAAAAGAGTCTAAGAACCATTTAATTGGTAGGGGAAAGCACCTGATTTTAGGACTCCTCTAACCAGTAAGGTCCTGACGTTTAAAAGAGGGTATTGTGAATATTAGAAATCAATAATACTTGCATATATACCATGCTTGAATTGTCATAAATTCAGAACTAGCATATATAATTTAGATTGATTTTATAATTAAAAATGTATTCTAATGATACTGTATATTTTAAAAGTTATAAAATTAATGACTTTTTATGGCTTTTAAATAGACATAAAAAGAAAAGACATAAAAAGTCTTAGTGCAGGAATATCATATGGGTGAAATTGAATTTAACCTACGGATTTAATGTTATTTCCATCTTCTATAAATTAATCACCTATTACCAGTAATATTTAAGATTATATTGCCATCTGCTGGTAGATATTATAAAAAGGGGATACTTATTTTGTTTTAAATTAACTTTCTGCTATTGTTTTCAATGAATGTATGTTTCACATTAAAATTTAAAACCTCATAAGAGAAAAACATTGAACCATCATATAAATCTGGAACATAGTTAAAGCATATTACAAAATACGCTCTGGGAAAATCACAAACAGGATTTGTGAGGAGTATTGATTTACATGCAGGGTTTGGCACATTGTCATCCTCAATTCTAAGACTAGAGGATACTTGGGCATGTCACTAAAGCTAAAGTTGTCAGCAACCAGGGAGAGATATTTGACAAAAGCATTGAAGCAAAGAAAGCAGAGAAGTCCAGGATTCTTGGGAATTGTGCAAGTGCAATGCTCACATCAAAACAACTGGTGGCAAAACAGACAGAAAGACAGAGAGAAACAGAAAAATCACATATGTATATTTATATTTATATTTGGAGGAAGGTTAGGACTTGTATAGAAAAGTATAGGAGATTGTTCTACCGCCCTGGATGTGGTTGGACTCCTGTTCCTAAGGAAATAAGTATGTGGAACCCTAGAAGGGGTCAACATGTGTCTCAGCTTAAAAAATGTGGGATCACTGTCTTAGACCCCTGACAAGTATCATTGCTACTGATATAGAGACACTTACACTGACTATGTCACATACCAAATGCCACCATTATAACTCTATGAATAATTTGTTATCCTTAGAAATGAAGTATGGGCAGCTGCTAGGGTTTATGGCCAGTTTTTAGATTTTTGTTCAACGATAAAGTTCACAAATGTTGATTGATACAAATAGAGGTAGCTAATATTCATAGGTATTAGCATAAGTTAGATGAAGACAGCCTAAATAGACTGTGAACTGAGAATTTTGTTATTTCATAAATTGTTTTGTTTTTATGTTCAGAGTAACCATTGTTATCCCTAAGCAGGGAACCTACATAATGTAATCTAAGTAACACTATAAAGTAGGAAAGTAACTCCACTACAGAACGTGAACATGTTTACATTCCAACTGTTCCAACATATTGGAATCCGTGGACTATGGTATCATGGAAAGAGTTGAGTGCCAGCTTTACCAATATTTTCCAGTGCAGTCTGACACAAGTCACTTCATCTTTGTTTTCTCGTTTGTAAAATTAAGGAGTTTGATCAAACTAAGGAAGGCAACTAGGTTTAGTGGTGTGATGATTAATTTTATGTGTCAACTTGGCTAGGCCAGGGTACCCAGATATTTGGTCAAACGTTATTCTAGACATTTGTGTGAAGGTATTTGTTAGATGAGATTAGCATTTAAATCATTAAAACATTTTGGGTAAAGCAGATTACCCTCTGTAATGTGGGTGGGCTTCATCCAATCATTTGAAAGCCTTAATAGAAAAAGAGATAGAGAAACAGAGATCTTTAACCGGCTCTGTTTCTCTGGGAAACCCTGACTAACATGCATAGTAATACATTAATGTCAGCTAAAGTTATAAAGAATGTTCATTTATAAGTTAAAATGAAGCATATTATTCCCTAACACTTTTCCCCCATCAAGGTAACTGCTAAAGCCAAATTAGTTATCAGAAAGTGAGATGGATGGCTTTGAAAAATAAAATATTTTGGCACTTGATACTATGATGAGGTTATTTTGATATATAGTACACATTTGCCCTTTTTTTTTTTTTTTCAGCTGATCAGCATCTGGGAGGATTTGGCCAACATACCCTAAAAGTCACTTTAAGTTGACCCTTAAAGTGAGTCATGCTCTTGTAGCCCTGGAATAGTCCCCTTCCCCTGAGTGTGGGTGGGACATAGGACTCACTTCTATACCTACAGACTATGGCAAAAGTGATGGGATGTCACTCTCTTGATTAGCTTACATTACATAAGACTCAATCTTAGCAAACTGGAGAGAGATTCTCTGGCCAGTCTTAAAGAAGCTAACAGCACCATTTGTGAACTGCCTATAGAGAAAACCACATGGAGGGACCTCGAGCTGTAGGGCCTCGATCCACAGCCACAAGGAAATGAATTCCGCCATCAATCTTAATGAGCTTGGAAGAGGATTCTTTCCTTGGCAAGCCTCCAGATTAGAACTCAGTCTGGCTGACATCTTGATTGAAGCCTGTGATATCCTGAGCAGAAAACTCAGCTAAGCCATGCCCAGACTCCTGCCCCAGGGAAACCGTGAGATAATAACCATTCTGTCATAATTTACTAATCTTTAGGAATTTGTTAAACAGCAGCAAGAAACTAATAGAGATAGTTCTCATTGTTTTAATCTTGCTACGAGTAGTGCCCTGCCTCAAACTGTTGAGACTGAAAGGAGTCAGACATTGTCTCTATGCTCCCCCAACATCGAATTCAGAATTATGCCATTAGGTTTGTTCAATGAGTTGCTCCCAAGATTTAAAGTCCTGGATAAAAGACATGGATATTCAGAGAAACAGTAACAATGATATTAAGAATTATGCAGAGTTGATGTGTATCTTGATGGCATTTTTTTCTGTTACCTATCACTTTTGCCAGATTCTGTTTGTTAGAAGTGAGTCATTAAGTCCAACCACACTAAAGGCGAGGGGATCACACAAGGGCATGAATACCAGGAAGCAGGATACCAGGATATATCTGGGGCCATCTTAGAGGTAGCCTGCCACAAATGGTACCATAGCAGGCATTCAGCATTGGTCTCTGTTGCTGGCAGGCTGACATTCAGAGGCAGCAGTAAGTAGATGAGCCTTGGTAAGTGAAAGCCGACACTATTGGCTCATACATAGCTCTGTATATTACCCTATAGCCATTTCATTCATATGTGCCCATCTTACCAACACAGAGTGATCAGTGCAGAGGCTGGCTGATGTCAATTGGCCGAGTCATTTTGTAATTTTGGTTGTTTAGTATTTCTTCCATGGTAAATGATCTTCTGGTGAACATTATCATGTGATAAAAAAAATTTCACATTTTGTGCCCATTTTAACATATTCATCCAAATGACTACCTTAGAAATCCTTGTCTCTAATTTTCCAGTCTTTTTCCTTCCAGGACCAACTGACCAGGCTTCTGGTAAATTGCTCATAAGTTCCCATAGAACATAGTCATCAATTGAGTATTCCAGCTATACACAGTATATCGATTATATCGTGCCTACTTCCCTGAAACTTTCAATCCCTCCCTCTAGCGTCTACATAATTATAGCATCTCAACTTCACTCAGCTTGAGCCGTTATATTTTTCCATGCTTCTAGACCCATCCTACTAGTAAATTTGCCTCATTTCCTGGTGTCCTTGCCAGTCTTAAATCTTTTATCTCAAGAGAGCACTACCCAGTCGATAAACTTTTTCATTATCAATTATGTGTATCAGCCCCACAGTCAAGTACCCTCACAATCCCAGTCTTAGGCTTACTCCTCCAACTCCTGCTGGCTACTTCTGCAACTTCTTTGGGGTATATTCCAGTCCCTCCCTTATCAAATCCAGCACCTTTCAAACAGGATTATTCTGTAACTTAAACATGATAGACCTACTAGCCAGGGCAAGAGATAGGAAGCAGGTTCTAAGGAGAACATGTGTTAATTTTGCAGGAGAAATGCCTATGCATTGTCTTTCAACACAAGAAACCACTAGCTCTTAATAGGAAAGCATGGGCCATTTCTGCAGATTCAGAAAATTCTGGGGAGCCAGAATTTAGGGGCATCTACCCAGATATCCCCATCTCAGGTGTTAGGCGTCCAGACTCTCCCAACCAAGGCCCTAAACTTGATGTAAAAAACCTGCCTGGATTGGGCATTTTAACCATCTTTGACATTCTATCACTCAGACAATTGGTCCTGGGCTTGGTCATCTTTCTCTGCCTTCCTGATGTAGGAAATAAATGTTTCTTTATATACACTTAAATAGGCCCTCTGGCTTTCTCACCTAATTTTAATTGCATGGTCGTTATCTTTTTAAAGCATGAAGATGCTTAGCAATAGCCATCCAATTCATTCATTCTTATAGCTTCTCTTTCCTCCAAGTCTGAAACGCCTATCACATTACAGTCACCAGAGCTTTCCTTTCCCATGGTGGACTGTCACAATACACCACCATTGAAAGTTTGCATTTACTCCTCCTACCAACATTGATGGGGTCCTCATTACCAGTGGGGCAGTGAGTGCCCCAGCTCCAAAACCCCATCGTATCACCTATTTTTCAGTCCGTACCATTTCTGGTACCAATTGTGGCAGGTTGGGTTTTCCAGAAGCTGTCTGACACTGAATTTGGGGTGCAAGATATTTTTTAGGAATTAACACTTATAAAGGGAGAGGAGAGGAAGGAGAATTGGGCAGAAAGAGAAGTCAAATTGTAATGCGAACCCAACAAATCTAACCAAACAGAAGGGCAGCGCAAGAGTCCTGCTTCAGGCGGCAATACCAAGCCTTTTTACCCTGCCCTACTCGGTCACTGATTATGAGTTTCTCCAACAAGAGAGTGACCTTGGACGAGGAAGATGACCACTGAAGCAGACCCTGAAGGAGGTGGCAGCCGGAAGCTGTCAGCGCACTACGTTCCCCCACAATGGCGCTGTAAATCCTAACAGGAAGAGTGATCTGGGCGGCACATCCCTACGTCTACCACATGGTGGCAGTAGAGGAAGAACTGGACTGAGATTATAGAAGGAAAACTCATTTGCCAAAACAATTGCAGGATATTGGTACCTGAATTTGGGAAAATACGAGAAACGTGTATGGGATTGGATAGGAAAATGTGAAGTTGCCAGACAAATTAAGTAGTAAATTGTATCTCAGGCTTTATGTAGTGATATGGATATAATTACCAGATTATGGATTCAACCATAAAAGCTGAAGGAGCTAACTGCTTTCTTGCTCCTCAACTAATCGAGAGGAATTTGAACTCAAAGGTGGCCCCAGCTAGGTTCTGGCTTTTACATTGTAAACAAAGATTTTCTGTCAATTAAGGACTTCACAAGATAGAAATCCTACGTGGATTTATAACACATGAATTAGACAATCACTACCTACCCTTGATTATATCCTATTAAAGGATGCAGAAGGCACGCTCTCTCCATTAAGACATAAGAGAGGAACATTCCAACACCTTTAAAGTGCCATAGTCATGGTTTTCTGTAAATCAGATATGCTGGTGGAAGATGCTGAAAATTAAATGGCCTCTCTAATTTCAATGGTATGGAGGTAATTCTGAACAATTAAGTAACAACACTTCACCAGAGAGTCCTATAGCTCACACCATTCTCTATCAGAAAAATCTACTGCCTTTTATAGGAATTATGCTATTTTTGACTCTGCTAATTGTTATTCAAACATGAGACCACTAGGATCAAAATATATGGGTAGCCCAGTAATATTCAACTTTATCTGTACAACAAAAATTATATGTCTTGAGAACAAGGGTCTAATTTAAGCCTCTAATGCAGAAAGCCACGGGCCTTCACCAAATTCCTAGAGCTGTGTCAGTTCATAGACCAAGAACACTTTGAATACAAGGGAGGCCAGCAGGACCGCCACATACAGATAGCTAAATTGTGCATTGCACAACTTTAGAGGGCACCATTCACTATTAGGATGACTTCGCAGCATAAGGCAATAAGGTATCTTGAGGACAAAGTGCTGTTTTACAATCTATCCAAAGTTAGTACTGAAAGAGAGATATAGTTGATGGCAAATCCTACTTTAACATCACAAGTAGTAATGGTAATTTATCCTCCTAGTGCTCTTCAATGGAAAAAGCTGAAATTTTCAAGGCTAACTGTACATTGGAGAAAGGGACATACCCAAATCTTTCAGAGATTATTGGACATTGGCCCTGATGGTTAATTCCTGGGAAACCAAAATGCTACTGTGGTCTTCTTATCATAATAGAGACTTACGGGAATCAAAATATAAGTGGATATTTGACCCAAGACTGCACTATCATAAGCCCACCGGGACCCGAAAATACCACATGCTTATCTCCCCAGTTCCTCAATGTTTTATTAAGTAGATATCCTCAGCAACTGACAGAATCTGCACAATAATTTAGTAGAAAAAGCCAAACAGAAGCTCCTTTAGCTCTCCAACTCTATCAAGAATAAATCAAAAGCAATGCCTCATCCATATTAGCATCTCTAAAGTCTAGAAGAAATTCAGGGTTAGGATTCATACCACCTCCCACTTAGTTTCCCAGTTTGGCCACTGCCAAATATAGATAATTCTTAGAAAATGAGAGAGAAATATTATAAGCTTAATCAGCAGAGATTCCCTTTACGATTCCTGTGCATGAAAACCTGATAGCATCTAACTGGATGCATCTGAGACTCTTTGTCTAAGGGCTTTCTTGACTGAGTACAAAACAGAGCAGAAGTACCAGGGAGCAGCCATCAACCAATGACTTATGGGAGCCCATGGCTGAGATAACTCTGAGATGATTTCTTTACTGCCTCCCCAAGTTTCCCAGAGGGATTGAAACCCAGTTGACCATAGAAGTAACCTGTTTGAAAACACACCCCATATTGGCTTCCTTTCCTTCCTTGTTTCATTCATGTCCCTACTCTCTTAATGGTGCTTCCTGAGATTATCTCCCAAATAACCACTTATACTTAAATCACTGTGTCAGGGTTTTCTACTGAGGGAACCAGGGGTAAGAGAAATGTGTGTCAGTTAGAAACAATGGATTGTAAGTCAGTTCCTTTAAAATTAAAGGAAACTTTGTTTAGGGGGAGAACACTCCGGAATATTCCAAGATTTCATTTATAAAATCAACCCATTACAGAAATTCAGCAATATTGACATCAAAAAAAAAAAAAAAAAAGCATAGAAAGATAGCCTCAGCTTGTGATCTCTCATTCCCAATTTGAAGTCTCAGGACTCTTCTCAGCCTCCAATTCTCTCAGAGCTTATCACTGCTATCATGGTCCCTGTGGTCCCCAGTATCTGAACCTTGTTCCCAGCTGATCTCAAGTTCTTACAAGATTATTCTGTCAGCTTCTATCCACAGACAGAAATGCACATACCCCAGAGGTTGACTTCTACCAAAGTGCTATATGGTCCCTTCTTTCTTTTCCCTTTAATCACATGTGCTTCTCCTCTGCTCAAACCCAGACATCTCATGACACTAGCCACCCCATAACAGGCCCAAATTCCATTGGCCACCACAACCAGCTTTTGGGAAGCTAAATGCTCTGACTTTGAAGGTAATCTGAAATTCTAGGAACACCTACACATCCACTTCCATGTGGGGCAGGAAGATGGACATAAGGTATATAGACCCTGAGCAATTAATGGAGTAGAAATTAAGCTGCAACATAGATTAGCTTTAATAGGATGTTAAGAAAAGGCTACTGCATTTCATCAGCATCTATTATCTGAGCAAATTAAATACTTGCTCTCTGCTCCACCATGGCTTAGGAGCATGATACAATGATATTGAGGGAGTATTAAATAGCCTTGTTCAACTGTAGTAATGGGCCTATATTGATACCAACATGAAGGGTAAGACTTGAGTTTTTGTTTACAAGTAATAAAAACTAAGCTAAATGGGGCATTTATTTTAATAATAGTGTCCATAAAGAGAGAGAAGACCAAGAATCGTGTGACAACAGAAATTCCTGCCGCCCACCTTCAAGCAGAAAACTGAAAGCCTATGGTCTGTGCATACACATGTTCCTAAAGGTCAGACTCTGTCAAAGAGGATCGATGCATTGCAAGGAGACACCCCTAACTTGTCCCTGGCCCTTAATGACGTACAGGGATGGACTCTCCATCACAGGCTCATACATTACTGTTTGTAAATATATCATCATAACCCCAACCCAACTGGTGAGAAAGCCCTCTCACAGTGAGTGAAGACATATTAAGCCTAGACAAGTATTAGATACAACCCTACAAACACAAGAAGAACTTCTCATTAATCTCAAATTTCTTTCTCTAATGCTCTAAACCCAGGCTGCATTTCTATTACCTAAATGAATTTCTAGGGAGAACATGGGGATGAGGAATGATGTAAGACAAGCTGGGGGGTGCAAGAGAAAAGAAAACCAAGTATTCTCCACCCTGTGATGCAATCCCAGGCCAAAGCACCTATGACCAGAGACTACTGAACAGCCTCTACGGGAAAACTTAGACTGGCAGGTCCACTGTGGCCCCACTAGAGGGAGCATGAGCCAAGTTGTAGCTGAAATCATGAAAAGATGTTTGTGCTAAATATGTTCTGATGTTCTGACATTATGGGAGAGAAGGTGGAGAAGATTGGATAAGACTGGAAAATTAATAGACATGTGGACTTCACAGGGGAGCAGAAGGGGCACTCCAAGAACAGAGGTGCAGTCTCACACAATGGGACTGTTCCTTGGGAAGCCAAGGAGCAGCCCAAAAACAACAGGAGAATTCCATACAAATTCTATTGACATCTCCAATCAGCTGTGGCCATTCCAGAGAAAATCCAGGCAGAATTTGGGACCAGATCTTTCAGGCTTTAGGGAGACTTAGAGCAATTCATCCTTCCTTTCTCAGTTAGCAAAGAGGATCAACCTTAAATATAGTGGACAACAATTCCCAGAATGGAATGAATTCTAAAGGCCATTATAAAGTGGCCGACCCTTATGCCAAGCAAGATCCTGCTTCAACTATGGCTGATCGTCCAATTCTTTCCACGCTGCTGTTGTCCTTGTGGGTGACTTGATGTGTGATGTGACTTTTGAGTTCAGCCATGAACCCTGAAATCTCACATTTATAACTTCTCCTAACTGTAAATTCTGAAGGTGTGGTCACTAAGATGGAAGCCCTCACTAGATAGTTCTAAGCAAAGTTTGGAGAACTAATTGCCTCCCTTCCCCAGGTTCACAGATCCTATAGCTGTAATTAGTTTTCAGGATCCATGTTGAGGATCCCCAGCATAAAATGATTTTCTGCCTGTGCCCGTGGATATCACTCACCCTGGTTCATCAGAGGCTTAATCCATAGCTTCTCTCTAACTTCCAGATGGAAGAGGTCATTTGGAAGCCCAAGGTTTTTATATCTTTCATCACCAATGGTCTACTCCAGCCTATTCCCAAATGATTTAAATTCCTAAAGTAGTGGACATTGGATATTCAAAGGAGAATCTTCCACCAATGCATCAAGGAAATAAGGGACATGTTAAAGTCTACAAAGAGCCCCTTGTCCCACATTTGCGGTCTTTCTCTAGCAAGAAATAAGAATGATCCTTTCCATTTCAAACAGAAACATTTTGCTACTCACAGAAAATAATCATTTCTAAAGTCAGGCAGATAAAATTCTTGTTTGAAAAAAGCTTAATTCCATACCCTCCTTGGAGAGGGGCCTACACTATTATTTGCCCCTGTGGATGCATTTGAACACCATCCACCCAAACCATTCACCATAGCCACCATAAGACCCTTCCTGATTTCCCACCATGCCACTCCCTGTCAGGAGGACATAAAGGGAGCTCTGCCTTTTCTGGTATTATGAACCAGACAGGAAAAGGTAAGACCATAGAGGCCCAATTTGCATAAGTTCCACATAAGCCAGGTCTCTACTCCCTCAATTACTTGTACATCACCCTACTACAGCTAAAGTCTCTCTTGCTTGGGAAGAACTCTCAGGTCTAGCATAGTATCTGGCACACAGGATGGATAAGCCCATCTGAAAAAAGACTCTCCAGATCCTATGTTGGAGTGGGAGGAAATACAAAGACCTCTATCCCTGCCCACAGCTAGAGAAGTTGCAACTCTGTAGAGCTTCAGGCCTGGAGAGAATCAGAGCACTAGGGCATCTGGCAGCTTAGGAAAGCCATAATTGACCACTGACTCACCCACCCAAGATAAGCCATTTTCTTAGAACAAGAGGCAGATATGATATAGGATCATGAAGGAAGTATCCTTCCAGCCAAAAGGGAGCTGAGGCCAAGATATCTTGAGCACCCATGAAAAGGGTACCTGTATAGAACCACTATAATGGAAGCCAGTAAGAATAATAAAGAATAACAGAGAGGATGAGGAACCTGAGGAGGCCTAGGAATAACTAGAGATCAGAACCCTCCTCCCTCCCCACTACAATAGTAGAATATTACTTCAATACAATGAGGCACAGTTTCCAGAACTTACAACTGCTTAGTGCCTTGTTCTTTAAAAAGATTGGACTGATACTAAACAACCAATGCGTCAACAAAGAAATCAAAGAGGAAATCAAAAAATACCTTGAGACAAATGAAAATGGAAACACAGTTTTCCAAAATCTAGGGGACATAGCAAAAGCAGTTTTAAGAGGGAAGTTTATAGTGATACAGGCATACCTCAGGAAACAAGAAAAATCTTAAATAAACAACCTAAGATTGTACCTAAAGGAACTAGGAAAAAAACAACCAAAGCCTAAAGTTAGTAGAAGGAAGGGAATACTAAAAGTTAGCTGGTCCTTTGAAAAGATAAACAAAATCGATAAACATTTTGTGTGTGTGTGAGGAAGATTAGCCCTGAGCTAAAATCCATGCTAATCCTCCTCTTTTTGCTGAGGAAGACTGGCTCTGAGCTAACATCTATTGACAATCCTCCTCCCTTTTCTTCCCCCCAAAGCCCCAGTAGATAGTTGTATGTCAGTTGCACATTCTTCTAGTTGCTGTATGTGGGACGCGGCCTCAGCATGGCCGGAGAAGCAGTGCGTCAGTGCGCGCCCAGGATCCAAACCCGGGCTGACAGTAGCGGAGCATGCGCACTTAACCACTAAGCCACGGGGCTGGCCTGAAATTGATAAACTTTTAGCCAGACCAATCAAGAAAAAAAGAGAGAAAGCCCAAATAAATCAAATCAGAAATGAAAGAGGAGATGTTACAACCAACACCACAGAAATACAAAGAATCGTAAGAAATTACTATAAACAGTTATATGCCAGCAAATTGGACAACCTAGAAGAAATGGATAAATTCCTAGAAATATACAATCTTCCAAGACTGAATCAGGAAGAAATAAAGAAGAGGGTGTCAAGATGGCAGTGTAGGCAAACTCTGAACTCACCTCCTCCCATGGACACAATGAATTTACAACTACTCTTGGAACAATTACCCCTGAGAGAGAACTGAAAACTGGATAAAAAGAACACCTGCAACAAGGGACAGTCCTGACTGAGGTGGAAGAGGCATAAATTCCTTCCTGGAGAGAAAAAAGCCACGTTCACAAGCTGCAGCACTTCATGGCTAGCCAGGAGCAATCCTAAGGTACGCAGTCTTCCCTGGAGGAGTGGGGGACCTGAGCAGGGCAGCGTTAATGCTATAAGCATCTTTTGGACTCAGCACCACCGAGACAAGTGTCATAATATCTGGCTTTGCTGGCTACTAACAATGGAATACCCCCGGAAAAGCTATTGGACATAAGGGGAAAAAAGCCAGCTCTTAAAGGGCCCACACACAAATTCACTCATTTCAGAAAACAACCTAAAATCAACAGAAAGAAAGGCGCAAAGTCTTTTGGTGAAAAGAGACTCACCTGATAGGCTCTGGGTGCATCTCGGTGAGGGGTAAGACCTTTCCAGGGACTGAGACATTGGTGGTAGCCATAATTTTGACCTAGTACAGGCATGCTGACACAGATGCTAGCAGACGCCATTGGAGTTCTTCCCCTGGCCTGTTAGCCCAGGGTCTGCCCCACCCACTAGAGCACTGATTTAATCCAGCTCAGTCAGGGCAGGCAGCCCACCCTAGGGACTGGTCCCAGCCAACAGCAAGCCCTTGGGCAACATGTGGACCTGCATAGATTGGTGACTGGATTCTCCACAGTCTGGCAGTGGGTCCACCTCTGTGGGGCAGGGCATGCACAAGGAGCAAGTGGAGTGTGTGGGGCATTGATGGAGTGTGTGGGGCCTCTTCAGTGGGGTGACTGGGTCTGCTTCAGAGGATTGGAGCATGCACACTGGGCAAGATTGTGTTGATCATGTGTGTGGCCCTGTGGATGGTGGGGCTTTTCCACTGCTGTAGACTTGTGCTTGTCAAACAGCCACATAGGGGATCAGCCTCACCTTCCAAAGTCTGAAATAATTGGGTGCTCCCATGCCTGGGGCCAGTCCCATTCACTTGCAATCCTCAGAGAGCTGACAAGTGCCTTACGGGCCAGAGGCCTACAGCAATTGTAAGCTCCTGAGCCTAGCAATCAGCCATGTTGGGGGCCTACTCACTTAATAGAAAAACTGCAACAGGAATGTGCTATTAGGCCTTGCAGCCAATTGTTCTGGGGCTCCCTATGCCTGATAAAGTGACTGAAAGGACCATAGCAGCCATACACAGCTGAACATTACAATCAGCTGGGCAGGGGGACAGCCTAGCCTCCCTGGGCACCTGGTGCAACAGCAACACTGCCACGACAGAAAGACAGACCACACAGGGGTCATTCCTGGAACATTTGGAACTTGTGATGAGAGGGAAGCACACTGCTGGGCCTCATAAGGCATACAATAAGTAAGGCCACATCTCCAAGATCAGGAGATGTAGCTGACCCACCTAATACATAGATATAAGCATAGAGAAAGAGGCAAAATGAGGGGGCAAAGGAATATGTTCCAGGTAAGGGAGAAGGGCAAAACCCCAGAAAAAGAACTAAATGAAACAGAAATAAACAATCTACCTGATGAAGAGTTCAAACAAAAAGTCATAAGGCTGCTCATTGATCTTGGGATAAGAATGGATGAACTCAGTGAGAACATCAACAAAGAATTGGAAAATATAAAAATAACCAATCAGAAAGAATACAATACTAGAAATTAAAAATTCACTAGAGGCACTCAATAGTAGAGTAGATGATACCAAAGAACAGATCAGTGAGCTGGATTAAAGACTAGAGGAAATCATCCAAGCTGAACAGATAAAAGAAAAAAGAATTAAAAAGATTGAGGACAGTCTAAGGGACCTCTGGGACAACATCAGTGCACTAACATTTGTATCATAGGTGTCCCAGAAGGAGAAGAGAGAGACAAAGGGGCAGATTATTTCAAGAAATAATAGCTGAAAACTTTCCTAACCTAAAGAAAAAAACAAACTTCCAGGTGCAGGAAGCACAGAGAGTACCAAACAAGATAAATCCAAAGAGGCCCACACCAAGACACATTACAATTAAAATGTCAAGAATTAAAGATAAAGAGAGAATCTTAAAAGCCACAAAAGAAAGGTAACAAGTTACATAAATACAAAGGCAACCCCATAAGGCTATCAGCTGACTTCTCAGCAGAAAGCTTACAGGCTAGAAGAGAGGTGCATGATATGTTGAAAGTGCTGAAAGGAAAAAACCTACAGCCAAGAATACTCTACCTGACAAGGTTATCATTCAGAATGAAAGGAGAGAGAAAGAGTTTTCCGGATAAGCAAAAACTAAAGGAGTTTATCATCAAGAAACCAGTACTACAAGAAATGCTAAAGGGACTTATTTAAGTGGGAAAGAGAAGACCACAAATAGAAATAAGAAAATTATCAAAAAAAAAAGGAATAAAATCACTGGTAAAGACAAAAATACAATAAAGATAGCAGATCAACCACCTATGAAGATAATATGAAGGTCAGAAGACAAAAGTACTAAAATTACCTATTTCCATGATAAGAGGGTAACAGATACACATACACAAAAAAAGAGGTTAGATATGATATCAAAAACATAAAATGTGGGAGGAGAGTAAAAGCATAGAACTCTGGGCTGGCCCGGTAGTATAGGAGCTAAGTTTGCATGCTCTGTTTCAGTGCCCTGGGGTTCACAGGTTCAGATCCCAGGCGCGGACCAACACACTGCCTGTCAAGCCATGCTGTGGCAGCGTCCCATATAAAGTAGAGGAAGATGGGCATGGATATTAGCCCAGAGCCACTCTTCCTCAGCAAAAAGAGGAGGATTGGCAACAGATGTTAGCTCAGGGCTAGTCTTCCTCACAAAAAGAAAAAAAAAGAGTAGAGCTCTTAGAAAGAGGTCAAACTAAAGACACCATCAACTTAGTATAGATTGCTATATACATAGGTTATCATATATGAACCTCATGGTAATCACAAACCAGAAACCTATAATAAATATACAAAAAATTAAGAGAAAGGAACCCAAACATACTACTAAAGAAAGCCATCAAACCACAAGGGAAGAGAGCAAGAGAAGAAGAAAGGAACACAGAAAAACTACTAAAACACCCAGAAAAAAGTAGCAAAACAGCAATAAGTATATACTTATCAATAGCTACTTTAAATGTCAATGGAGTAAATACTCCAATCAAAAGGCATAGGGTGGCTGATTGGACAAAAAAACAAGACCCATATATATGCTGCATATAAGAGACACACTTCAAACCTAAAGACACTCACAAATTGAAAGTGAAGGGATGGAAAAAGATACTCCACGCAAATGGCAATGAAAAGAAAGCTGGGGTAGCAATACTTATATCAAACAAAATAGACTTTAAAACAAAAACTGTAACAAGAGACAAAGAAGGGCACTACATAATAATAAAGGGAACAATCCAACAAGAGGATATAACACTTGTAAATATCTATGCAGCCAACATAGGAGTACCTAAATATATAAAGCAATTATTAACAGACATAAAAGGAGAAATAGACAGTAAAACAATCATAGTGGAAGACTTGAACACTCCATTTACACCAATGGTTAGATCATCCAAACAGAAGATCAATAATGAAACATTGGCCTTAAATGACACATTAGACCAGATGGACTTAATAGACATATACAGAACATTCTACCTAAAAACCACAGAATACACATTCTTTTCAAATGCACATGGAACATTCTCCAGGATTGATCACATATTAGGCCACAAAACAAGTCTCAATAAATTTAAGGAGATTGAAACAATACCAAGCATCTTTTCTGACCACAACAGTATGAAACTAGAAATCAACTACAGGAATAAAATCAGAAAAGCCACAAATATGTGGAGATTAAACAAAATTCTACTGAACAATGATTGGGTCAATGAAGAAATCAAAGGAGAAATCAAAAAATACCTGGAGACACATGAAAATGAAAATATGACATGCCAAAATTTATGGGATACAACAAAAGTGGTTGTAAAAGGGAAGTTTATAGCAATACAGGTCTACCTCAACAAACAAGAAAAATCTCAAATAAACAATCTAACAGTGCACCTAAAGGAACTGGAAAAGGAAGAAAATCAGTAGAAGGAAGGAAATAATAAAAATCTGAGCAGAAATAAATGAAATAGAGACTAGAAAAAACAATAGACAAAATCAATGAAACCAAGAGCTGGTTCTTTGAAAAGATAAACAAATTGACAAACCTTTGGTTAGACTCACCAAGAAAAAAAGAGAGAAGGCTCAAATAAATAAATTCAGAAATGAAAGAGGAGAAATTACAACAGACACCTCAGAAATACAAAAGATTATGAGAGAATACTATGAAAAGCTATACACCAATAAATTGAATACTCTAGAAGAAATGGATAAATTCTTAGAATCATACAACCTTCCAAAACCAAATCAAGAAGAAATAAAGAATTTGAATAGACAAATCACCAGTAAGGAGATGGAAACATTAATCAAAAACATCCCAAAAAACCAAAGGCCAGGACAAGACAGCTTCCCTGGTGAATTCTACCAAACATTCAAAGAAGACTTAATACCTATCCTTCTCAAACTCTTCCAAAAAATTGAAGAAGAGGGGTAGCTTCCTAATTCACTCTACAAAGCCAGCATTACCCTGATACCAAAACCATAAAAGGACAACACAAAAAAAGAAAATTATAGGCCAATATCACTGATGAACATCAATGCAAAAATCCTGAACAAAATACTAGCAAATCGAATACAACAACACACTAAAAAGATCATACACCATGATCAAGTGGGATTTATTCCGGGGATGCAGGGATGGTTCAACATCCACAAATCAGTCAATGTGATACACCACATTAACAAAATGAAGAATAAAAATCACATGATCATCTCATTAGATGCAGAGAAAGCATTTGACTACACACAGCACCCATTTATGATAAAAACTCATTATAAAATGGGTATAGAAGGAAAGTACCTCAACATAATAAAGTCCATATATGACAAACCCACAGCTAATATCATTTTCAATGAAGAAAAACTGAAAGTTATCCCTCTAAGAACAGGAACCACACAAGGATGCCTACTTTCACCACTCTTATTTAACATAGTATTGGAAGTCCTAGCCAGAGCAATCAGGCAAGAAAAAGAAATAAAAGGAATCTAAGTTGGAAAAGAGGAAGGAAACTGTTACTATTTGCACATGACATTATTTTATATACAGAAAACCCTAAAGAATCCACCAAAAATCTTCTAGAAATAATAAATGAATACAGTAAAGTTGCAGGATACAAAATCAACATACGAAAATCAGTTGTCTCTCTATACGTTAGAAAAAAGTAGCAGAAAGAGAAATTAAGAATACAAGCCCATTTATAATTGCAACAAAAAGAATAAAATACCTAGGAATAAACTTAATGAAAGAGGTGAAATATCTGTACATTGAAAACTATAAAATGTTGTTGAAAGAAATTGAAGAAGACATAAAGAAATGGACAGATAGTCCATGCTTTTGGATTGGAAGAATTAACATAGTTAAAATGTCCATACTTCCTAAAGTGTGCTACAGATTCAAAGCCATGCCTATCAAAGTTTCAACAACATTTTTCACAGAAATAGAACAAAGAATCCTAAAATTTATATGGAACAACAAAAGACTCCGAATAGCCAAAGGATTACTGAGAAAAAAGAACAAAGCTGGAGGTATCACACTCCCTGATTTCAAAATACACTACAAATCTGTAGCAACCAAAACAGCATGGTACTGGGACAAAATCAGACATGCCAATGAATGGAACAGAATCGAGAGCCCAGAAATAAACCCGCACATCTATGGACAGCTAATTTTCAACAAGGGAGCCAAGAACATACTATGGAGAAAGGAAAGTCTCTTCAATGAATGGTGTTGGGAAAACTGGATAGCCACATGCAAAAGAATGAAAGTAGACCATTATCTTACACCATACACAAATATTAACTCAAGATGAATTAAAGACTTGAATGTAAGACCTGAAATCATGAAACTTCTAGAAGAAAACATAGGCAGTACACTCTTCTACATCAGTCTTAGCAGCATATTTTCAAGTACCGTGGCTAACCAGGCAAGGGAAACAATAGAAAAAATAAACAAATGGGATTATATCAAACTAAAAATCTTCTGCATAGCAAAGGAAACCATCAATGAAATGTAAAGACAACCTAAGAATTGGAAGAAGATATTTTCAAACCATATATCTGATAAAGGGTTAGTATCCAAAATATGTAAAGAAGTCATACATCTCAACAAGAAAAAAACTAACAACCCAATTGAAAAATGGGCAAAAGATCTGAACAGCCATTTCTCCATAGAAGATAAACAGATGGCCAACAGACACATGAAAAGATGCTCAACATCATTAACTATCAGGGAAATGCAAATCAAAACTACAATGAGATATCACCTCACTTCTGTCAGAATGGTTATAATTAACAAGACAGGAAACAACAAGTTTTGTAGAGGATGTGGAGAAAAGGGATCTCTCATACACTGCTGATGGGGGTACAAACTGGTGCAGCCACTGTAGAAAACAGTATCGAGATTCCTCAAAAAATTAAGAATAGAACTACCATATGATCCAGCTATTTCACTGCTGGGTATTTATCCCAAAAACATGAAAACACGAATGCATAAAGATACATGCACCCCTATGTTCATTGCAGGATTATTCCCAATAGCCAAGACTTGGAAGCAACCTAAGTGCCCATCAAGGAAAGAATGGATAAAAAAGATACATATATACACAATGGAATACTACTCAGCCAGAAGAAATGATGAAATTCCCCCATTTGTGACAAGATGGATGGACCTTGAGAGTATTATGCTGAGCAAAATAAGTCAGAGGGGGAAAGTCAAATACCATATGATCTCACTCATAAGTAGAAGATAAAAACAATAACAAACAAACACATAGAGACAGAGATTGGATTGGTGGTTACCAGAGGGGACGAGAAGATGGAGGAGGGCGAAAGGGGTGATTAGGCACATGAGTGTGGTGATGGATTGTAATTAGTCTTTGGGTGATGAACATGATGTAATCTACACAGAAATCAAAATATAATGATGAAATTTATATAATGTTGTAAACCAATGTTACTGCAATAAATAAATAAATAAATAAATAAATAAATAAATAAATAAAAATTTAGGAAACGGCCAAAATAAATAAAAATAAAAACCAGATACAGCTATCATGGTATTTTCTAGCTCAAATGAACCATTTAAATCAATTGCACCATTTATGTTTCTCCCACTGGTAATTCTTTAGTTTTGATTCTGTGGCAAACATTTCAAAATAAATAATATATGCAATGAAATGTAAAAATTGCAAAAAAAAGGAAAGACATAGAAAATCTGAACAGAGAAATTACTAGTAATGAAATTAAATCAGTAATGAAAAAACTCCCAACAAACAAAAGTCCACCAGATGGCTTCACAGGTGAATTCCACCAAACATTTGAAGAAGAGGTAATACCTATCCTTCTCAAACTATTCCTAAAAAATTGAAGAGGAAATAATTCTTCCAAACTCAGTCTATGAAGACAGCATTACCCTGATACCAAAACCAAAAATATTACAAAAAAAGAAAATCACAGACCAATATCCCTGATGAACATAGATGCAAAAATTCTCAACAAAATATTAGCAAAGTGAACTCAACAATACATTGAAAGGATCATATACCATGGTCAAGTGGGATTTATTCCAGGGATGCAAGATAGTTCAACATCCACAAATGTATCAATGTGATACCCCACACTAACAAAATGAAGGATAAAAATCATATGATTATCTCAATAGATGCAGAGAAAACATTTGACAAAATTCAACATCCATTTATGATAAAAACTCTCAAGAAAGTAGATAAAGAGAGAACATACCTCAACATAATAAAGGTGATACATGACAAACCCACAGCTAACATCATACTCAATGGTGAAAAGCTGAAGAATTTCCTCTAAGATCAGGAACAAGACAAAGATGCCTACTCTCACCACTTTTATTCAACATAGTATTAGAAGTCCTAGCCACAGCAATCAGACATGAAAAAGAAATAAAAGTCATCCAAATTGGAAAGGAAGAAATAAAATTGTCACTATTTGCAGATGACATGATAATATATACAGAAAACCCTAAAGATTTCACACAAAAATATCAGAAATAATAAATTAATTCCATAAAGTTGCAGGATACAAGATCACTATACAGAAATCTGTTGCATTTCTATACACTAATAACAAACTACCAGAAACAGAAATTAAGAAAACAATCTCAATTATAATTACATCAAAAAGAATAAAATACCTAGGAATAAATTTAAATAAGGAGGTGAAAGACCTGTACTCTGAAAACTATAAGACACTGATGAAAGAAATTGAAGACAACACAAAAAATGGAAGGATATTTCGTGCTTATGGATTAGAATTAATACTGCTAAAATGTCCATACTACACAAAGTGATCTACAGATTCAATGTAGTCCCTATCAAAATACCAATGGCATTTTTTACAGAACTAGAAGAAATAATCCTAAAATTTGTATGAAACCACAAAGACTCTGAATAGCTTCAGCAATCTTGAGAAAGAAGAACAAAGCTGGAGGGATCACACTCCTTGATTTCAAACTATACTACAAAGGTATAGTAATCAAAACAATATGGTATGGGCACAAAAACAGAAACATAGATCAATGGAACAGAATAGAGACCCAGAAATAAACCCATGCTTATCTCATCAATTAATCTATGACAAAGGAGGCAAGAATATGCAATGGGGAAAAATAGTCTCTTCAATAAATGGTGTTGGAAAACTGGACAGCTACATGCAAAAGAATAAAACTGGACCACTTTCTTACACCATATACAAAAATAAATTCAAAATGGAGTAAAGACTGAAATGTAAGATCTGAAACCATAAAACTCCTAGAAGAAAACATAGGCAGTAAGCTCTTTGACATCAGTCTTAGCAATATTTTTTTGGATCTGTCTCCTCAGGTGGCAACAAAAGCAAAAATAAACAAATGGGACTACATCAAACCAAAAAGCTTTTGTACAGCAAAGGAAATTATCAACAAAACAAAAAGGCAACCTACTGAATGGAAGAAGATATTTGAAAATGATATGTCTGATAAGGGGTTAATATCCAAAATATATAAAGAACACATACAACTCAATGTCAAAAAAGCAAACAATACAATTAAAAAATGGGCAGAGGACAGGAATAGACATTTTTCCAAAGAAGACATACAGATCGCCAACAGACACATGAAAAGATGTTCAACATCACTAATCATCAGGGAAATGCAAATCAAAACCACAAGGAGATATCGCCTCACACCTGTCAGAATAGCTATTAGCAAAAAGACAGCAATAACAAGCATTGGCAAGGCTGTGGAGAAAAGAGAACTCTCATACACTGCGGGTGGGAGAGCAAACTGGGGCAGCCACTATGGAAAACAGTATGGAGGTTCCTCAAAGAATTAAAAACAGAACTACCGTATGATCCAGCAACTCCACTTCTAGGTATTTATCCAAAGAAAAAGAAAATGATAATGATAGAAGAAAAGAACAGAAAATGATAATTCAAAAAGATATATGCACCCTATGTTCATTGCAGCATTAATTACAATAGCCAAGATATGGAAGCAACCTAAGTGTCCATCAATAGATTAAAAAAAGTGGTATATATATAATGGAATGTTAACCATAAAAAAGAATGAAACCTTGCCATTTGGGACAACATGGACCTATAGGGTATTATGCTAAGTGAAATAAGTCAGACAGAGAAAGAAAAATACCGTATGATTTCACTTACATGTGGAATCTAAAAAACAAAACAAAACAAAAATGAACTCATATATACAAAGAATGAACTGGTGGTAGCCAGAGGAGAGGGGAGTGGGGGCGAAATAGGTAGGGAGATTAAGAGCTAAAATCTTCTAGTTATAAAAATAAATAAGTCACAGTGATGTAACATACAGCATAGGGAATATAGTCAATAATATTGTAATAACTTTGTATAGTGACATATGGTTACTAGACTTGTTATGGTAATCATTTTATAACCTATACAAATGTCAAATCACTATGTTGTACACTTGAAACTAATATAATATTGTATGTCAACTATACTGCAATTTAATTTATTAATTTAAAAAATTGGATTGGGGCCGGCCCCGTGGCTTGGCAGTTGAGTGCGCGCGCTCCGCTACTGGCGGCCCGGGGTTCGGTCCCGGGTGCCCATCAGTGCGCCGCTTCTCCGACTATGCTGGAGCCGCGTCCCATGTGCAGCAACTGGAAGGATGTACAGCTATGACATACAACTATCTACTGGGGCTTTGGGGGAAAAAATAAATAAATAAAATTAAAAAAAAATTGGATTGAGGGAATGAGACACTTGCCATCCATCAGGGAGTATCAGGGATTCTGTCTTCAAGGAAACGAGTCTTAGAAGTTCCAGGCAAAAATTTGAAATCAAGAATCAGTGGCTAAGAATGGCTGTTATCAAAAAGACAAAGGCTAACAAATGCCAGTAAGGATGTGGAGAAAAGGGAATCGTTGTGTACTGTTGATCAGAATGTAAATTGGTACAGCCAATAGGGAGAACAGTATGGAGGTTCCTAAAAATATTAAAAATTGAACTATCATATGATCCAGCAATCCCACTTCTGGGTGTATATCTAAAGACAATGAAATCACTATCTCAAAGACATATCTGCACCACATGTTCATTGTAGCAGCCTAAGTGTCCATCAACATGAGTGGATGAAAATAAAGAAAATATGGTATGCACGGTTAAAGAAAATATGGTATATATACACAATGGAATATTATTCAGCCACAAAAAGAAGAAAATCCTGTCATTTGCAACAACATTGGTGAATCTTGAGGGCATTATGCTACGCAAAATAAGTTAGAGAAAGACAAGAACTATATGATCTCGCTTATATGTGGAATCTCAAAAAAAGAAGCCAAACTCATAGAAACAAATTGTTGATTGATGGTTGCCACGGGCTGATGGATGAGAGAAATGAGGAGATGTTGGTAAAAGGGTACAAACTTCCAGTTATAAGACGAACAAATTCTGAGGACCTAATATGCAGCATGGTGACTATAGTTAACAAAACTGTATTACATACTTCAAAGTTGCTAAGAGAGTAGATCTTCAGTGTTCTCGCCGCCACCACCACCACAACAACAAAAATGGTAATTATGTGAGGTGAAGGATGTGTTAACTAACCTTATGGTGGTAATCATTTCACAATATATATGTGTATCAAATCATCATGTTGTACACCTTAAATTTATACAATGTTATATGTCAATATTTTCTCAATAAAGCTGGGGAAAAAATCAATTGCTAAAGTGACATCAGCAAAATGATGGAGTAATAAGCCAAAAGATGGGATAAAATTTAATTATAAAAAGGGCTCAATTAATCCAAAAGTATTGAGGTAAAGAATAAAGAACACATGAGACAAATAGAAACAAAGAGTAACATAATTGACTCTAACCAAATCATATCAATAACTACATTAAATGTATATAGTTGAAAATCCCCAATTTAGAGGCAGAGATTTTGAGAGAAAACAAAACTGAACTATATGCTGCCTACAATAAACACACTTTAAATATAAAGACACAAATATATTTTTTAAGCAGGGTATATCTTTTTCCATTCCAACACTAGTCAAACAAAAGCTGCAGTGGCTACCCTTATATCCAACAAGGCACTCTTCAGAGAGAAGAGTATTTTCAGAAATAAAGTCATTTCCTTGTAATAAAGTAGTTAATTTATAAAAGGACGTAATAATCCTAAATCTTTGTGCACCTGATAATCTAGTTCATAAACTATCTCAGCAAAATAGGAATACAAGGGAAATTTTTCAACCTTATAAAGGGCATCCGCAAAAACCTACAGCAAACATCAAACCTAATAGTAAAGATTGAATGTTTTCCCCAGGATAGAATGTTCCTATGATCAGGAACAAGATAATGGTGTCTGCTCTCCATTTCTATTCAACGTCATAATTGAAGTCCCTGCCAGCGCAATAAGGCAAGAAGAAGAAATAAAAGACTCCAAACTGGGAAGGAATAAAACTGTCTTTATTCATAGACAATGTGAATATCTATGTATAAAATCTTATTAAATTGATAAAAAAAGCTACTAGAACTAAATGAGTTTATCAAAGTTACAAGATATACAATCAACATACAAAAATCAATTTTAAAGTGGTAGAAGAAATGGTAGTAGATCCAACCATGAAATACTACTCAGCAAGAAACAGTAAGAAACTATTAACACACAACGATTAGGGTGAAACTCAAGGAAATTATGCTGAGTGAAAAAAGCCAACCTCAAAAGAATACAATATATGATTTCATTTATATAACATTCAGTAAATAACATAATTATAGATGTGGAGAGCAGATGGATGGTTAAGAGGAGAGAGAGAGAGAGCGAGCCTGCTGCAGAGAGGACAGTCGGTAAACCAACAGCCTCCAATGCCAATGCCCTGAGGATTCCTCAGTGTTTGATTTAAGGCCACACTCTTCCTGGGCAGCTCCAGCCAGTGACTGATCATGGAGGGGATAATAAGGTCTGGCCATTTCTGCCCAACATTGGACACTTGTAATAGAGAATCCTTGTTCTGGAGCTCCCTGATGAGCTAGCCAATTCTTTCTCAAACGTGTACCACAATCTGAGGCTCTTCTTGACGAGTCTTCCTCCTTTTCCATTCATGGGTGACAGAGCTGTATCACATTCCTATTCTATTCCTATATCTGCTCTGCTCCCATTCCCTTTACCTTTCACAAGTATTGCCCCCAATTAATCTATTACAGAGAAACCCTTTCAGAGGTGACAAGTGGGAACCATTGTCTCTCAAATGCCAAAAAAAGACTTTGTTCAATAACACAACCGCAGATCACTATGTAACTATTAACTTATGTGATGACTTATAGAGAAAATTGTCCGGATAAGACAGATCTGCTGCATGTCAATTTGTCATCATTTCATGTACCCTAATGCCTATAGACCATGTGTTTGTGAATTGAGGGTAATAATAAAGATAAAGAATACTAGGCAAACAAACCAACGTCAGTTGAGGTGACTTGGTGGGCTTATATACCTACTACTGATAGTCCATTGTCTTCCAAGAGCATCTATGGGAAGCTGTTGGCATACTCAAACTATATTTCAGGTCACTGCTACCCATATGGCAATATTCTGCAGAACTCAACATTGTTTTGTCTAGAATATATATTCAAAACTACCCAACCAATAAGAATTTACGGCAACAACACATTGGGTAAATAAACCAACATCATTCAAAATACCCTATAAAAGTCCTGGGTGAAAATGACACAGGTCTAGGAGTCCCAGAACAAGCCAAATTTGTCTTTAAAGAAAAACATAATGAGAAAAAATTTTATTGGCCCACGATGGATACTTAGCAGGGATGCTATATCGGGAGGAAGGGAAAGAATGACAAGCAGCCTGGATAGATATTACAGCTTTGGAGAAGTGAATAACTACCCAACTGATAGTTAGATAGAATGCTATGGATCACACTGACCCAAGATGGACTGGTAAATATGTTTCTCCAGATGGAAACCGAAATAGTTCAAAGAAAATGGCCTAGGATCTTGGCAGTGGTAGCATAGGAAATGAACTTACAGATTTGTGGTCCATCCCCCCCGCCAGCATATGGGAATTCATGGAAAGCATAATTTGCACAGATCCTTTCTAACTGCCAAGGCATCATGCAAAAACAAAAGCTAAATGTACCCAATTTTGCAGTTACTAAGAATAGGAAGCCTATTAAACTTGACTAGGATTTTAACATTTAGGAAGATGATTATTACTTAAAGATAAAGCCCACTGAGATCTCATGTCAGTATAACCTTTAGTATGAAACATAACATGTGTCTATGCCAATAAGATTTTTAATCCAGAATTAAATGAGACTTAGCCCTTGATTTATTCTCCAATCCATGACTATATTTGGTATAAGGGCAGGACTGCTTTCAGTAAGAAAATACTAGTGTAATTATGATGAAGTAATTTTGTAATGATTTTATTCTAACTCATAATGTAACCACTATCTGGTGTAATTAGTAAGATTAACCTGATTTTTAACAAAGCCTATGATACCACTAATATCAGCAATAAAATGTACTGGGAGATTTAATTAAAGACATCTACAAGATGTTCTTCCATTTGAACCTGATTTCTCCAAATCAGGTTCCTCTCTACAATCCTCCAAATATCTGTAAAAGCATTGAGAACACTGGCAAAAAAAAATTGTCACAATCAACTGTTGCAGAATTCTAGAAATTAATCAAAGGCTTGCAACAATCTGGGGATAATTTATTCAAGAAAAACAGCTGAATCTTGGTAAGAACAATGAGCTGTATAGTTTTACAACTTGATCTATTCCTGCTTCCTCTCCCCATAACTTTGAAAACCAATAACCTGCAATCACAGTGAAAACCAGCAGCCTGGAGTACACTGGAGAGGGTAGAATGGGGTTGGAGCTACTTCACATCACTTTCACAGAGAATTGTCATTATTTTATCTGCCTGGTGGTTCCCTAGAAGAGCCCACTCACATATTTCTCCTTACTTGGAACTCTTCCTTTCCTAAGAAGGCTTTTTCCTCAGGGGCACTTGCTGAAAAAAATTAGAGGCAATTGTGTAACATTGCAGCTGCCTAAAGCAATGGATAAGAGTTGGGACAAACAATAGACTAACCAAAAAGCTTAAAAGGAAAAGCTGACAAATACTATGTCCATAGGGGCTTTAAAAAGCTGTATAACCTTTAGTTTGAAGCATGGGAATCCTCCTGGGATTCTTCTAAATTCCTGGGAAGCTAGAAGGCCATTTACATGTGTAGAGTTGTGTGCACGCCCAGGGCTATGTGCATGCTCAAGAAAGACCTAAGAAGACCCTAAACTCTCACCTCTGGCTGACCTTGAGATTCTGCACAAGGAGAAAATGAAGGTTAAGGCAGAGTTGTCGACTTTCTGGCTGAGTGTTGAAGGCATGCCCCCAAAACACACATAGAGCAATTTAGCAGAGATTGGGAGACTTATCGATTCCAGGCATTTAAAGAAATATCTATCCTATCGTTAATTGACCACTAAGCTAGCCAAGTAGACACTTCAATGGCCATACATAAAAAGGAATAAGGACTTTACAAAATTAGTCCTGAAAACTCACTAGACAAATAACAACAAAAGCAGCAGAAACAATAAGCCCTGAGAAGTGGAAAAGAATTTGAATTCCAGAGTGGCCACACTATATTATTTTATATGTCCAATTTTCAACAAAAAATTCGAAGACGTGCAAAGAAACAAAAAATTATGGCCAACACACAGGACAGAAAAAAAAAGACCCCTGTCCCTAAGGAAGCCCAGGTATTGGACTTAGTAAACAAAGACTGTAAACCCACTGTTTAAATATGTTCAAAGAACTAAAAGAAACCATATCTAAAGACTTTAGGAAAGTATAAGAATGACGTTTCATCAAATAGAGAATAACAATAAAGAGACAGAAATTACAAAAAAGAACCAAATATAAATTCCAGAGTTGAAAAGTACAACTGAAATAAAAAAATCACTTGGGGAGCCCAATAGCAGATTTGAGCAGGTAGAATAAAGAGTCAGCAAACTTGAATATAGGTCAATTGAGATTACCCAGTCTGAGGATAGAAAGAAAAAAGAATAAAGAAAAATGAGAAGAGCCTCAGAGTCCTATTGGGCACCATCAACATATGCATAGTGGGAGTCCGGGGAGAAGAGGAGAGAGAGAAAGGAGATAAAAAATATCTGAATAAATAATGACCAAAAACTTCCCAAATTTGATGAAAATCTTTAATCTACAAATCCAAGAAGCTCAAGAAACTCCAAATAGGATACCCTCAAAGATGGGATTAAAATATTCTAATATTGATTGTAGTGATGGTTGTACAACTCTGAATACATTAAAGGCCATTGAATTGTGCTCTTTAAATGTGTGAACTGTGTAGTATGTGACCTATATCAATAAAGCTGTTAAAAAAAAATGAAGGGAATGAGGTACTGATACATGCTACAACATGGATGAAACTTGAAAACATTATGCTAAGTGACAGAAGCCAGTCACAAAAAGTCACATATTGTATGAATCCACTCATATGAAATGTTCATAATAGGCAGTTCCATAGAAATAGAAAGTAAACTTGTGGTTGCAGGGGCTGAGGGGAAGGCAAATGAAGAGTGGCTGCTAATGGTTATGGAATTTCTTTTGGGGATGATGAAAAAATTCTGCAATTACATAGTTGTAATGGTTACACAATCTTGTGAATATACTAAAAAAATCACCGAACTGTATACTTTTATAAGGTGATTTTTATGGTATGTAAACTATATGTCAATTTTTAAAAATCAATCTCCTTTCCCAAAAAAATTTTCAGTGGTAGAAGGAGGTAAAACTATTGTCAAGCTTGTACATGATTCTGCTGGAAATTTGGTAAACTGAAATGTCTAAGTCGATAACTATTTAAAACAATACTCATTGGGAGACAGTTATTTCTGTCCTTTCTTTTCTTCTGTTCTATAAAGAGTCAAAGTTTCAGGGGAAAAAAATTACATGCAGTATGTAAGTTAAAAAGCATGACCAAGCGTCAGAGGGTAGATTGTATAGGATAGTTAACTTACAGCTGAACCAGTACAACTCTATGCTTATCTCTGGGAATGCCTGGGATTCTGGCACTGACTCTTAGCCAAGATAAGGGCAGTGAGCTAATGATTTATGATGTGCTTTTAAAGTTTAAACTCTCCTAGTGTCAGCCAGGGCCAGTTTGTTTATCGATAGATTATACCCGGTGTAACCAGTTGAACAGCCTGGCTTGGCTACGTGACCAAGAGAGACATAAAAAACCCTGATGGAATCTTTTAAATCCCTCTCTCAAAACGAAGATCTATCGTCACACAACTCTTAGCAATTTGATCTGGAGACAAAGTATATCTTGGTGCAAATAGGGATACTGGGAGCTACATTTGGGAAGTTTCTTGGGCTCCAGATGCTTGCTTGCACTTTCTTTCTCCTGCTGTGCTGTATCCTATTGCCTTTATTGATCATGCTCTATGAGGCTTTGTAAGTCTTTCAATTATCCCACCTAATGCACTCTTTGTACTGGTAATGCATTCCATGCTGCAAACCTTTTTTTATAAAAAGAAAAGGAGGAATAGCCTCAGAAATTTTATTCCAGTGAGGCTCTCAAAATCCTGTGAACAAATATAAGCAGAGGGTAGTCTCGTCCCTGGGGCAGTGCCAACATATCCAGCAGTTGTTCATGAAAAGAGATGCCAAAGAGAATGTTGCCCTTCCAAAACCTGGAAACTCAAACCTGGTTGCCCAATTCAAACCACTAAAATTGGTGCATTCCAATTTTGCTCCAAGGGAGCAAGAGTTACATTTGTGGAAGGGAAGCTTATGCTGCTCAAGAACTTTCTCAGTGAGTCCGGGAAGTAAGGGTCAGGCAACCAACCCCAGAATCTAAGAATCTACTTTTAAGTACCAACCCACCCCACATCATCTAGCATCTAGACCATAGGTCTAAGTTAGTTAGAGACTCTCATTATCTTCTAAGGCACTTCAGCAAATTTATCACAAACATCCTCTGATCAGGTCTGGGTAGAAAAAGGTTTTGGGGTGAAATTTACCAGAACAATCCTGGAGCCCAAACATCTAGTTCAGGAGGACAAGATCCCCCAAAATTTCCTACCCCCACAACTCACAATCAGGTCCTCTAGATGTACCAGACCCTTCTTCATATGTAATCCTATCTCCCTGGCACAAGTGTTCAAATTTCTCCAAATTCCACCACCGATAAAATATCAGGGGCACATGGATCCATAGCCTCACAGCTTTGGAGTAAGTCTTTGATGCTTTCCTCTGCTCTTCCTGAGCTCACACTATCAGTAAGGTCCCCAGGGAAAGGCACCACTCCCTGAATCTAGTTACCAGACCCACCCCTTCTGGTTGCTATTTAACCGCTCTCATTCATTCTGTCATGACCACCTGACTTTCAACCTTTCCACTCAAAGTGTAACCAGTGGACAGCCTCACCACCTGGAACCATGCAGCTCTAAGATCCAAGCATTTAGAGAGCACCCTGGCCCCAACAACCAGTTCTTCCGCTTGCTTAGGTGATAGGAGAGACTACCGTGGTCTGCAAGAGCCCTAGTGCAGGGATTTCTTCTAGGGAATACTGAGAGCCAGTGTAAACTCCCTCTGAGCCATGGATTCACTTTTCCTCTTTAAAATGCCTTTGGATATATCTTTGAAAGCTAACAGCACCAGAGAGGAAACAGATTTTCTTAACTTTTGTTTTTGTTTGTTAATTTTTGGGTGGGAGAGAATCCAGTTGACTTTTCCTTCGGGACCACCTATCTCCTAGGGGAGATAGTGAAGTTTAAGGAACAATTCTCCAAAAACTCTTTCCCAGGAAAAGGCTCTGGTCTTAGTCCTAGTCCCCAGGAGGATGACTCTATCTACCTAAATAAATGCAAAAACAGTGAAGGGGCTTTAAGAAAAACACACAATAAATACAGCTGACCTTATTCTTCCTCACATCTTCGTTTAGGGCAGACATAAATCATTCCTCTGGCCAAACTTCTTCCATTTTAAGCTTAGTGTTGGTTCTGTCAGGCCAGTGCATCTCCGACTGAGCCCCTAAGAGGAACAATGCGCAGCCTAAGCCACGAAGTATTACCTGGCTACTCATGTAGATATCTGCCCCCAGTGCCCAGAACACGTGCAAACACCAGTGGACACAGACACCTAGCAGGGGACTGACTGCATTGAGAACATTTGAAATGAGACAAGACAATGCTTCACATGTACAACAGTCACACTGTAAAGAAGTGTATATCTGTTTACATGCATATTTATTTAGAATTAAAAGTTTAATTCAAGCACTGTTGTCCAGGTGGTAGAAGACTGAATAAAGTACTGAATTTTCAGATTATCAGTTATTTTGATATTTTTGATTTATGATATTGTTTTTTTACTTCTTGCATATCTGGCAGGCTTTAGGAGTCTTATTTTGAGATATTTATGGAGTTTTACCCCCCAAAAAATGTATTTTTGTAACAAAACTTACATCCAAGTGTGAAATTACAGTTTTGTTAAAAATGTAAATTAAGCATGTTTTCATATGTGTTTCTAAGAAATTTGTATAACTTACGAGAAATCAAAGCTCTCATTATACCGTTTGTTTCAGTTTCAGAAGACCAGCCCTGTTGAAATATAAAACGCTTTGGGCATTAGTGGAAAATGAAATGCCTCAAGTCTTATTCGCAGCTGTTTAAGGCATTAAGTTCTTAAGTGCCACGTAACAAGTATTTGACTTTTTAAACTCTGCTTTTATAGAAAACAAAAAGCATGAATATATTAAATGTATAATACTAGGAACCATGAAATGAAAATAACCTTTTACATGCTTCAATATTACCAATTTTTCTCGTTTCTATTTCTCAAAGCTTTCCTAGTTATGCTTGTTTATCTTTAAAAAGCAGCAAGTTTTCTCTGGCTGGTCTGACTGCCGCAGAGGAGAAAGTTAGAGAGATGTATTCTTGCTGGCCTGGAAGAAAGCAAATATCCATCCTATAAACTGCCCATGGGGGCCACGTGGCAAGGAACAGCAGGCAGCCTCTAGGAGCTAAGAGCGAAACCAGCTCACAGCTGGAAGGGCAACAGGGACCTCAATCCTAATCACAAGGAAATGAATTCTGTCAACGACCAATGAGCTTAGAAGATGTCCCTGAAATCAAATGAGAGCTCGGCCTGGATGACATCGTGATTTAAGCCTCATAATACCCTGAGCAGAAAACCTACCCACACCTTGCCAGACATCTAACCTACAGAACTGTCAGCTAATGAGTGTCATTGAAAGCCACTAAGTTTGTGGTAATTTGTTACACAGTAATAAAAATAAAACTAATATGCTTATAATATACTTTTACAATCAATACATCAAGGATCCATCAATTCTTTTTCAAACATATTATTTTTTCTCATTTATTACACTTACAGAGGCACTTCAAATTTTCTCAAAATTAAAAAAAAAAAATCCTATTGACCTTTTGTGGTGTCCTTATGTTAACTTTACTGATTACTTTGGAGACAGATCCGAACAGCCTAGAGGTTCATTGTCTCCCTTCTTTGGGTAGCTTATCAAAGAGCGGGCTCAGTGGATCTGCAGTGGCTCAATGGAAAGAGAAGGCTGGTACCAGCCACTGAGCTTCAGTGGGCTCGCCCTATCAAACAAGGCCACTTTCTCAACCATGAAGCTTGTACTGTTACAAAACTGCCCTCCCAGGGTACCCTATGATCCAGCTATCCCACTACTGGGAATCTATCCAACGAACCTGAAACCAACAATCCAAAGAGGCTTATGCACCCCTATGTTCATTGCAGCATTATTCACCATAGCCAAGAAGGGGAAGCAACCTAATTGTCCCTAGACTGACAATTGGATCAAGAAGATGTGGTATATATATATACATATATACACAATGCAATACTACTCAGCCATAAAAAAAGACAAAATCGTCTCATTTGCAACAACATGGATGGGCGTGGAGGGTATTGTGTTAAGTGAAGTAAGCCAGAAAGAGAAAGACAAACACTGTATGATCTTACACATATGTGGAATATAAACCAACACATGGACAGAGAAAACTGTATTGTGGTTACCAGGGGCAATGGGGGTGGGGGGTGGGCACAAGGGGTGAAGGGAGAAATATATATGGTGATGGACAAACAAAAATGTACAACCCAAAATTTCACAATGTTATAAACTATTAAAACATCAAAAAAAAAAAAAAAAACTGCCCTCCCAGAGCACACTGCTCATTAAGGTAAGTAGGCTGTCCTACCTGCCAGCCTGTACATGTTTTCCCAGTAAACCCTATTTCATATCTGCCAGTGAGGTGGTGTGTGTCAGTGACCCCCTCGGCTTGACCCAACTGCTCCTCCCACATTGTTCCTGCAACTCCAAACCGCTCTTGTTTCTCACACCCACTACTCAACTTCACGTATCTGGGGCCCCTTGCATCAAGTCTTTTAATAGAAGACCATGATTGTGTTGCTATTTAGAGCCATATAGCTCAGTAATGTTTTATAACTATTTTTAACTTAAATTCTATTTTTAACTGGACACAGTTTCAATGTTTACTGATAATTAACGTGTAAGTTGATGAAAGAATAAAGTATTTATATTTTTAAGTGGGACCATTTATCGAGGAAGTCCTCAGATCCTGAAAAATGAACATATAATGATGTCATTCAGACCATAGGCATGTGACTGTGACCTTTTATGCGTACTTCTATGACATGTGTGCATGTTGTTGGGGTAGTAGATAGCGAATATGGAACGGGTATCCTGATCCCTTAACATCTCCTCAGGATCAGGTTGCTTCATTTCTGGGAGTCTGAGGCTCAGGATTATTACCCAAAGTATTCCTTCTCTTTGCAGCCTCTTAATACTTTTACAGCTTCTCACAAGGCATCCTGGGGGCCATTGTCCCTTAGCCATTCAAAATCAAATATATCTTCCCACTCCCAAGCCCAAAGAAATTAACATTTCTTGCTGCTCTCTAGGTCTGTCTTTCCCTTAACAGCTTAACATTTATTCCCATTCTGCTTTTACCCTCAATGTTTCCATTATCTCTATAGCCTTTACAGTGGGATAAAAATACGAAGCCCTAGATCTTGCAGTGCAATGAAGGAGGTTGCCCCTGTACAGACTCAGCGAGAATTTCAAGGTCGAGAATCCACACATGAGATGTGGCTTGCTAAGTAACAAAATAATTTCCTAAATTTGTAAATAAATTTTTCTGGTGGTCATATTACTCCAGACATAAAAAGCGGTGAACCCACAGTTCTGTGCTCCTCCAACCTGGTAGACATGTTACTCTGCTGCCGAGACACAGACCTCATCTGTGCCTCTATGAGATGCACTGGAGGCCATGGGGAAGTATGTTCACTCACCTGCAACCTTATCTCACGTATATTCTGTACATGATTTATTCACTGTTGGAGAGGAGATCAAACTGAAAGCAATCTTGAATAGTGACTGGGTCTTTTGTGCCCATCCCTGAACTCACATCAGATTCTGTGTTCTGATCTAGCTTAGCCCTATTCTGGGCTCAGATATCTCACCCTGATATGTATATTCTCAGATGTATTTTTAATTCAGTCCCCTTCCCACCTCATTTTTCAGCTACTTCTACCCTCCTTTGTATAGTGTCTAACCCTAACAACTCTGGACAGAGTACTTTTCGGTTCAACACTAATTCTTAATTGTTTCCCTCATCTTTCTTATCGATAACTGACACTTGGCCCAGCCTGTTCACTGCTGTGTTTTCCCATGGAATCCTTACCACTGCAGTTTCTTCCAACTTAGTGGAAAAAGTGAAGGGGACCAGCTTTCTCTCAGAGCCATCTCTAGACCCCTGATTCATCACTCTTTCTCCTCTGTTCTTCCCTTAAAGTTCATATAGTTCCTATTGACTTAAAAAGAGTTAAGGTATAAATGTGTTTTAGAATGCAACTGATCAAGATATAAATGTACAGTAAATTTATTACAAACAAGAATAAAATTATTAACCACAATAAAACAAGAAGTGAAAACAAGAAGGATGCTATTTTCACAGCAATCTCTTATTACCTGTAAAATATTATGGAATCACCTGGAAATAGTAAAGTTTTTACACAAGATGAAGTTTATATATTAATCAGCAAGTTTATATATTAATCAGCACAAAATTATTCCTTATAATTGTCTGCAATAGAAATTATCTGTAGATTATATAGTTAACCATTTAGAATGAATATAGAAATAAGTATAACGCTCTCTTGAATATTTCCAATACACCCCAAACAAATACTACGGTTTAATGCTTTAAAGAAAAGGGAAAATCCTTTAAAAGGTCAACAGACTCCAGGAAGACAAGTTGTAATTCACTTAAAACAAATTTTATTACATATTGGTAACAGAGTTAGTATTAAAAACATACATTGAGCCATGTTTTCTTTTATAAAACTCTACGAAATTAAAGATTTCTAATTAAACTCTTAACACCTAGATGTCATCTGTAGTTAAATTTTGGCTAATATGTTTGAAACACTCAGTAAAAAGAGGAACTACGTAAAATCTTATATATTATTAAAAATAACTGTGGAATGTGAATTAGAATTTAAAATGAGGTTACTTAAAATAAGGATTGTAAGTTCTTCTAATTTTCATTGAAACAGATTTAATCTTGACAGGTGTGTTGTTTTTGGTCCACGTGCCCCATTGAATTCCAGTTGCAAGCAATCTGCCGGGGTAGTGATGGATGCCATTCAGATTTGCTAGACCACATTTGTTGAACCACCAGCCAGTGTTATTATTGAGGTGACTGCAGCTCTTCACAGACTGACCATTGATTAGGCATGCAGGGCGACATCCATCATTATCAACATCTGATGTGCTGAAAGGCATTGCATTTTGATTATCTTCTGTTCTGAAGCCCCGGAATGCATCACCTGGATAAAATAAAATTTTTTAAATGACTAAATTTAAAGGCATTTTTTGTAATTTTAATTGACCTTCACCAGCCTATTATGCAAAAGTATTGCATCTAGAAATAAGATTTAAATTATTTTCTACTAGGTATCATATTAAAATCTCCCCTCCAGATTGCAATATGCCAAAATCTGGTGATGAATTCCTCAACATGATAGGGATCTTTAAGTGGATATTTGATATAAAATCACAATCCAAATGAAAGTTTGGCTGTGTAAACAGAATCAGATAATTCAGGCCAAAAATGGTGGTATATAGACCTGTCATACTTCAAGAAAGAGCAATGTGATGATTGGTAATTTAGGAAAAGAAAATAATTTGCACATAATAGGTTTTCACACCACTACCATTTTACAACACTTTAGATAGAGAAGTATGGACAAATGTGAAACTTCTGCCTCTAAAAAACTTAGATTCGTAACTGCAAAAGTTGTTTGGTTTTGTTTAGGGGCCACTAAGTTTATATAAAATGCCCAGTGTCCTCAAGAAAAAATTAGGTATACTACTGAGGTGTGCCTTTTCTTCATGGCTTTCCATGTGACAAATGGACTGATTGGATAGTAGTTAAAACAACACAATTTTAAAGGGCTTACATTGCACATTGTATGTACAGTATCCCTGATATTCACAATAACTTTCAAAGATTATTTTGGCCAAGGAAACCCAGTTAACTAAGTGGCAGGGGTAGGAGGCATGTCTTGTTTTATAAAACTATATAAATACAAGATTCTAATTAGTCCAATTGTACCTAGATTTTACCTATAGGTAAACTTTGCATACGTTGGAAATGCTAACTAAAAGTGAAGGTATGTAAAATCTTTGAAGAATTCGAAGCCCACGTTTGTTTTATCATGCTTCCAAATGTTTGGCATCTCTTGAGACGTGTCTTTGAGGAATCTGAAGAACTTCATTAGCAGTGGTAGCCTATCCTATGCCTTTCTCCCAGAGCCTCTGACTCTGCACTTCATGAAAAACAAAATGACCACACTGCAAGTATTTGCAGGGAAAATATATTTTCAACACTGACACAGTACAACACCTTTCAGAAGTTCAGATGAGAGAGACAACATTTATGGAGCATTGCCTAAATTATATGATCCTTCCACAGATACTCTTCCTGGATAAATTCCAACAATCAGAAGGATCATACATCAAATTGGCTCCTCAGTGGCGTATATTTAATAAATTATTTTTTAAATATAATGCATAAGTTTATTTTTTAAGAAATAACCTATTAAAACTCACTACCATGTTTCCTGCGAGTGTGTAGAGAATATAGCGCTTAGTTTCTCTGAGAACCAAGAGAAATTCAGAGTTTTAGAATCAGGAATATTTGTCCTTTTTATGGAACAACTGTGTTGCTCAAATGTTCAAGTTTCATATTTCTATTTTTGTTCTGAGCTCCAAGTCAAATTTGTGGCCTACTTCTATCACACATGTGATCACACTTATACCCCTGGTTTAATCTATGTTTCTATCTTTACATTCTATTGACATCTTTTTCTGTATTTTGATTATATTATATGATCAATGGTTGAAAGTTATTTAACAACCTTATTGGTAAAGTGTAAATTAGGGCAAGGCAAAATCTGATGTATGATGAAAAAACTTTTTGCCATTATAAATTTTATCCTCTAATTATATCCTAATTGTGTTTAAGAGAAACCCCACATAAACTTTTCCTAATATAGTATATTGCATATTTAGATAGTTCTTTACTCATTTAGAGAGGAAGCATTCAAAATTATATATTGCAGGGCCAGCCCCGATGGCCTAGTGGTTAAAGCTCATGGTGCTCCCCTTTGGCAGCCCAGGTTCGGTCCTGGGCACGGAACCACACCACTCGTCTGTCAGTGGCCATGCTATGGTAGTGGCTCACATAAAAAAGCAGAAGATTGGCAACAGATGTTAGCTCAGGGTGACTATTCCTCAGCAAAAAAAAAAAATTATTATTGTAACTCTTTAGAATTTTCCCTTTATATAAAAATTTGAAAGATTTCACACTTTCACCTAATATCCGAAGGCTAACCCCTCTCAGATGTCACAGATTCCAACCACTCCAGACAACTCTTCCTGCCCAGTAATTTTCCTCCTTTTGTGCCTTGACTCATGCTGCTCTCTTTGCCAACATTCATTTGCCAAAAGCCTATCCATTCCTTCAAGAACAGATCAGTGGTTCTCAACTACAAAGACACCAACACATCCATCTGTAAATGCAAACACCTGGGCCCAAATTTACTGACTCAGATTCTGCAGGGCTTTCAAAAGCTTCTTAGGTTGAATCTAACATTAACCTCTTGTTGAAAACTACTTTTCCATGTGGATTTTCTGTGTGTAATTAATTGGAATCATTTTCTCCCTCTTGTTAACCCTCAAAGCTCTATCAGTTTCCTATTTTCAGTTTTATTTATCTACTCCTCTATTTTGTGATCAGTGAAAGAGTTGGGAATATATCTCATTCATTTTTGGATTTCTAACACTAAATATACATAATGAACAAGTACGATGATGAGCAACAACAGGAGAGTTAAATTTAGTATTTCTTAACTCAAGTTTAAAATTTCAACTTCAAAATATAAGTTTAACAGGAAGTTCTAACAAATTAAATTTATCTGGAAATGAGTAGATGCACTGAAGTATAGTGAAAAAACACTAAACTAGTTGTTCTATCAACCTGCGTTCTTGCCCTGGCTCAGATGTGATGAGCTGGGAATCTTGGGCAAGTCAGTTAATCTTTCAGGTCTCTTCACCTGTAAAGTGAGAAGAGTGGAGATCAGCTCTAATGTTCTATGATTTCTAAATGCCAGCCTCTCTGTACATGAAAATGTAAATAATACCTTCCCAGCCTAACCCACAGGCTCTCCATCCAAAGAATCAATTGAGATTACATATGGCAAATTGTTTTAAAAAGTAAAAAACACTGCAAAATCACGATGTGGTGCAATAATCACAGCAGAGTTTCAAAACTCAAGACTTGGCTGGTTTCTCATTCCTAATCTATTCTGTTTTCAGTTATGTGTCATATACCAAGAGAAATGCATTACTTTTAACTTCACCTAAACTTGAGTCAGTTATATTTAAATGTTCTGGATAATTTTAGGAATAAAAAGCTTACCAGCATTTCCTGAATACCGTCCTAAGTGCATTTTAAAAAAGCTTGTTTCATCTTCTAGCCAAAAATTATCATATGATGCATAAGCAAATGTGTCATCTTCAGATTCCAATGCCACATACAGCATAAAACTGGTATTTTTCTGATTTACAATATAAAAAATCTTTTTTAGTCCTAGCCAAAATTCACCTGTAAAAAAAATGCTTTTATAAATACATTTTAATACAAATTAAAATAATTCTTTATTATTGAGTGTTTGGTGTTGTTTAGTGTCTCAATAACTCTGAAATGGCTCACATAAATCATTTGAGGAATTGGATGGCCCCGGCTCCAATCATCAGTGTTTTCCTAATTAACCAAAAAAAAAAAAAAAAAAAACTTCCCACTTCTACTTCACTAGACTGGGGATAACTAGACTCTTTCTCTCTCTCACTAGACTGGGGATAACTAGACTCTTTCTCTCTCTCCAAATTAAATTCAAAAATTCATTTAAAAATTAATTAAGTAAAAAGTCAAGTTTTACCTTAAGGCATGTCAACAAAAAGCCAATTGACATATTATGGCAAGTAACATAAGAGGTAAACATAAGAGGTTTAACTTCCAAATAAGCAGCTCTTAGAGATAAATTTCCCGATTACGCTCAGTTGAAATAATTTTTTTTGTCTTTGAGAATAATGCTTTCTGAACAAATATTTCTTTGTTATAACACAGCTTGTCAGGTATCTATGAATGGAAATGTAATGTAACAACACTGGAATATTCCCAGGTTTAGGGTCAATATTTCCAAGACAAGTGTAGATCCAGGATGAATTACTAACCCCTCTAATTCAGACTGCATACTTCTTTCATGCATATTCCAGCCAATGGCTTTCTACCTCCTCCTACCCAATGTGGCATAGCCTAAAGGTGTACACTCCTGCTCTGAAATATATCCCTCTACCTGAATCATGAAATTACTGAAGGAAGTGAGGATCTAGTCAAAACAAACTTCAAAAAGTTGGGGGACAATATGACAGCTTTCAAACTCTTAAAACTATAGCTAAGATACTAAGTCCCTCTAACAGGGCTTACCGAGGCATTTTAGCTATACCCTCACTTAGAACTGAAAAGTATCCTGAACAAGTACAGGAAGAAAGGGGGTACAGGAAGTAAGAAAGAAGTACAGGAAGTAAGATGGATCCCTACGGGTCTGTGTAGTGTCTCAAAGTCTGTGACTCTCCAATTGAAGTGTCCCTGCCATCTTTCCCCTCTATCCGAACCCCAAATTTAAGACTTAACAGTGTATTTTCCTTAATCCCAAATTTATTTTTAAAATTACCCCGAGTACAAAGCAGTCTGTTTACGTGAAGGATACCTGCCTGAAGACCTTTTCATCAAAATTTACCTAATTTCCCCATAAGAATGAGCATAATGTAAGAAAGATGACAATTCAGAGCCTGTGGATCTATGACGACTTAATTCAGGAGGAAGCACTCACTGGAAATTTAGAGGTAATGCTGAGAAAATACAAGTATATTAAGTGCACTCTACAGCATGGTAGCTACTTGGCCTTATACATAACATTTTATTGCATTTCATGCCCCTTCTAAAATCACTGGCATGTAGTAGGGTTTTTGGCACTAGGATTAACATCACCACTTACCACATCCTTGGATACCATTATTATAGGATGTTAAAGATTTTAATTATAACAAGAGTAACTTAAAATAACAGCACAAAAATGATCAAAATTACCTGCATAAGTTGCAACTAATGTAAAATTCTACAGTGTTCAGAAATACTGATGTTTCCGTTCACCAATAGAAGTGATGCTGCCATCTAGCAATAATGTAAACAGATTTCACAATTCACCTGAGGTTTACATTTTTCAAATTTTGAACATAGTGATTTTAATTGATATTTTTATAAAACACTACTCCCGGTTCCCATAATTTGAATTTGTACGGTGTTGTACCTAAATTCTCCATTTCATTTGCTTGTGTAGACACAGCATACATCTTAAGAAGGTCCATGATAACCCTGCCCTTTCAGTTTTTCATTCTACAAATAGTTGTTGAACACTTGCCAGAACTCTGATAGGTGCATAGTAGATACTTAATAAATACTCGATTTAAAATTTTCACTCAAATCACATTTCAACAGGTATCTAAAAATAAAAATTTCCAAATCCCAGCTTAAGATTTACTTATTTTAACCAATTTTGCATATGAAAAGAGAGTAATTTAAATCATATGCTGATATTCACAAGGACTTGCTATTTTTAAAACAATTTGACCAATAGAGACACAGTTTATGTGTATAATACCAAAAAGAAGAAGAAAAGATAGAGGAGAAATAAATAAAATTTGACCTAAAAGGTCACCAAATCCATCCAGATAATCACACCACAACCTTTGGAAATCAATTATCCCATCAATCCTTTTCTGTATCACAGTCCATCCACCTCCTCTGTAATCCATGTCACACATCACCTAAAATAGACCCAGAAAAGACAAAAATAACATACTATTATTTTCATTCTTTGATATAAAACTCATGCTTCACCCTTAAGCCTAGAGAAAGAGAAGGTACTTCCACTGAAGGTTTCAATGTAATTATATGTTATTAATATATTCAGATTTTTTTAAATCTCTAGAAATAATACAGTTTATCATAAAACAAACTTGTAGCTAATCTAAGTATAGTCCCTATATCAGTCATTTTTTAAAATATATAAAGTATTTGTAACATTTTATGGTTATCCTTTTATTTCTCAACCCAATAAATATTTTTCAGTTGAAGAATAACAGTACTGATCAGATGTGGCAGAATGATGTATTTCTTTATAAATTAACCTTTCCTTTGAATTAAAGTACTGATTTTTTTAAACAGTGTTAAATATGCCCGTGTGCCTGTCTTTGATTGCTCTTTTCTCCAAGACCCTGGAAGGCCTGTGTTCAGACTGGAATTTTCAGACAGAAAGGGATGATCTTTGTCCCATCTTAGCAGGTGCTGATAGGTGCATCTGTTGGTACTAGTAAGATGCCCCTAAGAGGACGATTGTAGAGGACCCACAGAAGTGACATACGGGGGAAATCAGAGCAATCCTCTCCATCAGAAACTTCCCACACAGAGACAGAGAAAGGCAGTGTGGAAGACGTTAGGGAACCAAAACTTTCCCACAAAAGAGGCAATTATGCATCCCACTCTTCACAAAATTAGAAGCCTTCCCTTTCTACATCTGTTCAGGCCCATTTTTTAATCTGTAGGTGAAGTAATTTAGGTAATTTTAAAATTATTTCCCATCCAATTCCCAATTTTCTGACATCTTCTCAATAGATGTCAAAAAATATTGTTAGTAATTCTAAGAAGAGAAATGTAGTATTTACTTAGAAAAAAATATATTTTATTGTGTAATAAAGACTGTCAATAAAGTGTGATATCAGTATCATAAACTTTCTTATGCACAAAAAAGTACCCAGAAAAATTTTATATATATATGATTTTTATATATAATATTATTATATTAATATATTATCCTAATAATATTATATATATCCTATTGATAATGTACAATTTCTAGTAGAAATTTCTTCCAGAAATCCTAGTATAGAACTATTAAGGATAGACATAAGAGTAATTTATTTTATTCAATTTAAGAATGGATTAGCTTCTCAATCTGTCTCACACTTTAATGAAAGGTCTTTTAAATTATTAATTTCTTATGTAATCACATAAAATCATTTGTCAGCCAAAGAAATTATAACCATATATAGGAAGGGAAATAAAAAATATTTTTAGTAAGGTCCAAGGCAAAGCACATCATTATTTTCTAATATCCATAAGCTAATTAAAGAAACTAAGTATTTATATTGCATAGTTCTGCCTACTATAAGGATAATATAAGATCTGCACAAAATGGATTTATTTTAGAGTGTAACCATGAGAACTCAAATAGAAAAGTGAATGATAGAATCTCTTGTTCTTTTACTGGTTTGTGGTTTGGGCAAAGAATTCCAGAACACCAAAATTTTGAAACTGTAACTGCTACTAATTTATTTAAAATTTTTCAAGAAAAAAATAAATATTAGAACAATTAAATTTTTAACATTAATTGAATTGGTTAGATGCTTATTCTCTTCCATATAATGAGGGAAAACTTTACCTCAAATGGATAACTAGATCCTTCTGGGTAGATAATATATAAACCACTTGGTGTTTTGGTGACAGAGCCAACAGTATCTTTAATATCAGTACAATCTAAACCTAGAAAAGCAAAATTAGTTATTTAGGATATTTTCAAGTGTACAATTAAGACAATCATTTTACTGTAGAGAATTGACAGTGCTATCTGAAGTTATTATTATAATTTCCATTAATGATATGATGATCTTAACTTCTTGGAAATGAAAAATAATCTCAATTTTAGAAATAAGGAGAAAATATAGGGAAGAACTGGGATTAAAGAATTTATGCTGCAATAAACCTTCACTAATAACACCACTGTTAGCGATTAGTATTCTATACTGTTTAAAAGTTACATTTGGAATCAACATTTATTTAGTATATTCGATAATTATGCATTCTCTTGCCCAATAAATCATGCCCTTTCAGGAATCTAGGCTTATCTTGGGGGCATAACATGTAAAGGAAACCTATAAGAATGAGGAGGAGAAAACCCAGAGGAATAAGTAGATTAACTACTACTGACACATTCTTGACTGCTCTATCTGAAACTGCAGAGACTCTAATGTGCTGGGGTCCACTGTTACAAATGGCCAAAGGGAGAGGAGGGGGAAATCACTTTTTTCACCAGGAGGAAATTATGACTGAAGCTAGAGCCTGCTCTGTTGACAATAGTTAGAACTCTAGCACCCTATAGTCACTCCCTCCAAAGCATCCCACTTCCCAGGGGATTGTAAACATATTATGTGGATATGGATATTACATTTTACTCTAAGATACTTTATTCTGTATTATCTTTCATAAGTATAATAAAATAAATTCAACACTTACAATGTCAATTACCCAAAGGAAAATATGAAAGCCTGGGACTGCAGAGGCAGAAGACTGGCTTAGAATCCTACTTCTGCTGCTTACCAGTCAAGAACCATTAGCTAAGTTTCTTAAACTCTTTTCTTCATGTGCAATATTGCTGCAATAATATACCATCTAGTGCATAGTGTTACTCTGACAATTTACATAGTAAGGCATTATGTAAAGCACTTAGCACAGGCCTAGCGCACAGTTAATACGTAGATGTTATCTACAAAATGTTAGCTATAAAAAATTGCTTCCTCCTTCATTTCCAGGAGACATAGATTTGTTGCCTTTGTTCTGAAATGCTGAGATATTCTTATAATAACATTAGGCTCAGAAATATGATAGAGTTTCACAGTGAAGGACTGATCTGGGTTGGAATATCTGCTTTGCCATCACCCTCCAAATAAGCATGAACAGATTATTTAGATTTTTCTGGGCTGCATATTCCTCATCTGATGATGATCATCATCATAGCAAACCCTGATATAGTCTTACTATTTATCAGGCAATATTTAAGAGCTTTTCCTGTATTTACTCATTTAATCCTCACAACAACGGTATGAGGTAGGTACTATCGGTTTCCTAATGAGGAAACTGATATCAAGGACACAATGGATCAGGGATTTGAAGGAAGCAGTCTGACATCAGAGTCCACGCTTAATCACCATGTTACACTACACACCTAGGGGTGGTTACAGGAAATGAATGAGATACAATAAAATAACACGTGAATGTCCCTGTGTTAGCACCCAGCACATAAGAGATTCTCAGTAACTGTTTATTCCCTTCTCTTTGTAAGGAAAAAAGAAAGATCATACACTAGGCCCTCAAAAATATTTATGTGCCTGGGACTTTTTGATATTGATTCATATTTATAAGATCTATAGGACGTTTTTCTTAGAAATGTAAGTGTCTAGGAATTGCTATACTCCATTTTAGTACAAAAAGTGCTAAATTTCAGTTTATTTCTGTCTTAAGTTTCTTTTTCTTTTCAAATTTTATGTCCCAATTTGAAACATTTCAAACATGTCAAAAATACTTTTTAGAGGCGGGAGGAACTCTGAAACTTTCTTTTCTTCTAACTCAAGATTAAATATTAACAAAATGTAAAGGGGAGCCCAGAATTCAGTTACATAAAACTATGCTATTTTCAACAGATTCAGGATATCTCTGTACAGCCATGGCTTTCAAATGGTCAGAATAGTTTCCCAATTTAGTAAAGCACACATTGTCTGGGTTGAAATTTGCTTAATGGCAGGTATTATTTACTCCTTCAGTCTGTTAGATATTAGTGAGCTGTATTTTTTAAACAAAACTTCTAAATGCACCAACCTGTCCAGGAAAATTTTAAGCAACAAAAGACAAGTATGAAGAGGGTGAAATACCAAAGTTCTCACCATGTGACTGAACTGGCCTGTGAGGAAAAGGATCCAGCTGTTTTCTAAAAACTTCAGTAGTCAAAAGGAGAACTCGATTCATGAGCTCATTAACCTAAACACACATGCACACGATTAAGCAAATTTATATTTGAACAAACATCCTTTAGCTGAATTCTATAACTGATATCTCTAAGCCTCTTGTAAATCCAGCTCTAAATATATAACACTCATTTTTCTACACTGACTCCCTTACAGCTTTAACAAAGCAGTAAAGGCATAGCTAAAGAGCAATCATTAAATTTAGTACCGTTTACCTCCTGCACATTGCTTTCATCTGCACATTTTCGCATTTGACTGCTCTTGCAGAGCCGTTCTTTTTGTTTTGTTTTGTTTTGTTTTTGTTTTATTTCCCCCCAAAGCCCCAGTACATAGTTGTATGTCATAGCTGCACATCCTTCTAGTTGCTGTATGTGGGACGCGGCCTCAGGCCTCAGCATGGCCGGAGAAGTGGTGCGACCGTGCGCACCCAGGATCCAAACCCCAGCGGTCAGCAGCAGAGCGCGCGCACTTAACGGCTAAGCCACGGGGCCGGCCCAGATCTGTTCTTTATATCCTGCCTGAACCATCCCTGTAGTTTCCTCTCTGGTCTCCCTGCCTCCTCCCTCTGCTCTTCCTCATGTCATCCTCCAAACCAGCTGCCAATTTAATCATTTCATTTCCCTGCTCAGACACTTTGGTGACACCTTGATGTGGCATGATTTAGTTCCTGTTTCTTTAAGTCAGTTTTCCCTATATACCCTCAATCTCACCAGCCATTCCACCCCAGCACCAACTCCAAGTAGTTCCCCAGAATGGAATGCCCTACACTTCTTACCCACCCTCTGTGACCTTTGAAACATTTATTCATCTTTCATGACTTAGCACACGAGCTCTATCATCTGGAAATTTCTTGCATCTTGGATCTTGGATATCTCTTTTGTGTCACTCTAACAGCATTCACAGCATTTTCAATACATTTTTCTGCTCCCCTAGACTATACAACCTTTAAGTGAAGGTCAATTTTTTTGTTATTGCTTTCTGTTTGCCTGAGGCTTACTATGGTGCCTCTAACGTAATAGGCACTAAACAGATGTCTGGACATGAATGAATTAAAAAATTAAATGATTGTACCTCTAGCTAACCATATCAATGTACATGTGCAATAACAACATAGTACTAAAAAATCCATACCTGATTAGATAAATAATCCAAGGAAGCTTGTTGCTCATCCATCATATTTCTTAGTAGTTTTTTGGTACTTCGTGTGTAAGAAACGATGGAATTTTGCAAATTTCCTTAAATCATAAAAAATGTGTCTGCTAAATATTATATTGTTATAGAAAATAATTACAGTAAAAAATAATGCATTTCACATGATTTTGGATAAATATGTAAACACAATAATATCTCAATCTATCTAAATACTCAGAATCATATACTATAGTTAGCATATTTTTTGTTTAACTCAGGATTAATCAAGAAAACAACTGTTTCAACACTTCTTAAAGAAACTATAGTTCCAAATAATTTAGATTACCCCCAAATAATTTAATCTGATATAATTGAAAGACAACATTCTGAACTTCAGTTCTCACTTTATAAGATGAGAATTATAGAAGCTGGAGGACCAAGACATTAATTCTTAATATATAAGAAAATAAAAGGCAATAATCCCATATCATGCAAGTTAATTTTTAATTTTTTCTATTAAAGCTATTTTTTTATATCAACAAATTGCAAACATGCATACATATACACACATAATAAATTTTAGTCAAAAGTTTTGGTGGGTTGGTTTCTGATTGAACTTTTACTATACATTTTCCTTTTTAAAAATTTTTTTACTTTAAAATAATCTTACTTATAGAATAGTTGCAAAAACAGTACAAAGAACTTTCCTAAATCATTTGAGAGTATGTTGCCACGATGTCCCTGGATATTTTAGTGTGTATTTCTCGCACCAAAGACATTCTGTACAACACAACCATCAAAATCAGGAAATAAACATTGACTACCATATATTTCTCAGACCTTATACAAGTTTCTCTAATTATACTGATGATGTCCTTTATAACAAAAGGAATCACACATTATTGCATACATTATTGTTTAAAAATTTTTTATTTCCATGTTCCAAACTTTCACTCTAACAGTAGAATCACATTAACAATTCTTGATATTTCAAAATCTACCTTACCCAGCCTCATTTCTCTTTTTTACTTTCAATCTCACACTTTCTATTAGATTCTTCCTGGATTTAGACATTTGTCTTAATGGACTTAAAGCTACACTCAGTTTCAGAAACCTGAGACACTTGTGTTATATAGAATTAAGCACATTAAAATGAGATTTTCATGCATCTCACCAACAAAAAAACTACCAACCCAATTAAAAAATGGGCAAAAGACCTGAACAGACATTTCTCCAAAGAAGATATACAGATGGCCAACAGACACATGAAAAGATGTTCAAAATCACTAACTATCAGGGAAATGCAAATCAAAACTACAATGAGATATCACCTCACGCCCGTCAAAATGGCTATAATTAACAAGACAGGAAACATGTGTTGGAGAGGATGTGGAGAGAAGGGAACTCTCATACACTGCTGCTGGGAGTGCAAACTGGTGCAGCCACTGTGGAAAACAGTATGGAGATTCCTCAAAAAATCAAGGATAGAACTACCATATGATCCAGCTATTCCACTGTTGGGTATTTACCCAAAGAACTTGAAAACACCAATTTGTAAAGGTACATGCACCCCTGTGTTCATTGCAGCGCTATTCACAATAGCCAAGACTTGGAAGCAACCTAAGTGCCCATCAAGGGACGAATGGATAAAGAAGATGTGGTATATATACACAATGGAATACTACTCAGCCATAAGAAACGATGAAATCCAGCCATTTGTGACAACATGGATGGACATTGAGGGTATAATGCAAAGGGAAATAAGTCAGAGGGAGAAGGTCAAATACCATATGATTTCCTTCATTAAGTAGTAGATAATAACAACAATAAACAAACACATAGGGACAGAGATTGGATTGGTGGTTACCAGAGGGGAAGGGGGGAGGGAGGAGGGTGAAAGGGATAATTCAGCACATGTGTGTGGTGATGGGTTGTAATTAGTATTTTGGTGGTGAACATAATGTAATCTATGCAGAAATAGAAGTACAATGATGTACACCTGAAATTTTTACAATGTTATAAACCAATGTTACTGCAATAAACAAAAAATTAAAAAAATTAAATAAAATGAGATTTTTATACTTTTTCACCTAGGAATTACAGTCCTATAAGAACTGGATTAGATTATCACCTCCTCTATTTCTGATCCCCCTTCTTCAACCCACCCTGTATATACATATAATAGACCATGAAAATTACTGCACTGTTACTAAATAGTTTTAACAAAAATTGAGATTTTAAAACGTTTTATTTTTTATGCTTTGCTACATAAATCAGCTGTGAATTTGTATTATACCTACCGGAACAGTTATTCAATATTAATTAATTTCCTCCTCAAAAATAAAGTGAAATTCCCCAGTGTTTTAGATGAAAGTGAGAAAATAGCCCAGGTGAATTGATACAATACTACCACCAGTGCCCTCTGGCTTGCCCCTTCCCTCTGGTCAGTTGATACCACAGGGCTATATGGAAGAAGGACTCATTCATTTACCAAATATTTACTAAGCACCTAGTATGTGCCAAACACATAAGACCTCTGGCCTAGGATGATCAGGATATATATAAAAAGACTCAAACAAAAGCTAAGGTGTATTTTTTCCATGTCTACCTTAGAAATAATAAATCATATACCTTTATAATTGCGGTTATTTTTAATACTTACTACACATGAAATGCTTTTCTTCTCGTGTAATTTTAGTTTTAACATCACAGAATTCCTCACAGTCTTCCTTATAAACAGTATCATTACTTTTACTTTCATCTTTTGCACTAGACACATCTTCTACAATGTTAACTACTGGAGAATCCTTCACATAAAAAAAATAAAAATAATAAAGAATATGTGAAATATGTTATATGACCTAATACATAACAAATAAGAAGACTACAGTGAAAAGATGAGATTTCAGGACATAACAAGGATGATTGCTAGAAAAAAAACATAATGAATTGGTTAGTACAAACTTCCATAAATAAACCTTATGGGTAGATTTTGGGTATGCATAATAAGTATATGTTACTTCAATTTTGTTCTCCTTTTTTTCCTCAAATTCCAAAAGGATTTATTTAGGGTTTGCTGCCCATAACTATGGCTCTATGGGCTTGACCTTTACCTTTCATGCATTTTCACCTTCTTCCAAGAATCTCACAATTTTGTTCTTGTCGTTGTTGAGAAAGATTTGCCCTGAGCTAACTTCTGTGCCAATCCTCCTCTATTTTGTGCGTGGTAGCTGCCACAGCATGGCTGGTGAGTGGTGTAGGTCTGTGCCTGGGATCCGAACCCACGAACCCAGGCCTCCAAAGCAGAGCACACCAAACTTAACCACTGCACCATGGGGCCAGCCCCATCTTGCAATTTTTAAGTTCCCTGAATGTGGACTAAGAAGGTTCCCTGAGATACCTACAACATTTCCATGCCAAATGGACTTTCTTTCACCAATTATTAAGAATCATGTTGGAGTGTGAGGGGTATGTGTAGGAGAATTGTTGCTTTTGTATAAGCTAAAGTATTCAAGATTTGAAAAGTATCAGTGATAGAAAAAAAAAACCATGGAATTTTGCTTTGCAAAATCAACAACAGATGTCATTTTAAGAAGCCAACTATAGCTGTCATTTCAAAGTTATCTATTCTTGTCGGTACTATTGGTTTCTTCAATGTTAAAACATTCTTTGGTAGAAGTTATACAGATTTAAATAACTCCCTTATTAAAAGAAAATAATAGCAAGCTCTGTCCTCCTTTGACCTGGATATTGAGAGAAAGATAAAGAGCTAATCATATTATAAAAGATATTTGCCCCAAAAAGATGCTTACATTTTGTTACATAGATCTATTTTTAAATTCTTGCTCTTTCCCCTCAACTCCTATAATAATTGACATACTAGATCTTTTCAAAAACCTAAGTTACAACTGTATTTTTTCAGATCTAAATAAGATTCTTAAATTTGTAGTATTTTAAGGAATTAAATTATTAATATTTCTGTAGCTTTCTTAGAATTTATTCTTGCTTGAACTTTGGAATTTGGTATTGATACAGTGGTAAATACATTTTATAACATCAAAAAATTATAAGCCAACATTTAAATATGTATTTAAATGAATTCCAAGCCCCATCTACTCATAGTATTGCATATACCATATTAGCTATTATTCTGACATTGTTTTGAAAAAAAATTTCTAATTTCCTAGATAACCACTCACAAGACTATATTTGAAATATGAAAGTTTATAGAATATTTTTTTAAAAAAACAAAGTGAATTTCTTTAATTACCCACCAGATATTTAATTATCAAAGTTAACCGGAAAGTTTGTGGCTAGTTTTTAACCTAGGCCTGCAATTTCTTTAAAAATTTTTCACAAGAAATGTGTTAAGAGTCAATACTCAGTTTATGGTTTCCTAAGTTTAAAAGTAGTATCATTTACGCTGTCTCAGCATTTCTAAATAACACCTTAATTTTTCCATAAATTATATTGGGTAGCATAATTAATCTTTTCAAACATCTAACATATATCTTGAAAACTATATAACCATGCTTTCCTAGCTAAAATAATATTTCTGAAATTCTTACCGTGGAATGATGTACACAGTTAGCTTGTATAGGTTCTCCACAAATACAAATACATATATTTAAGAATAAGAGTGAGGCTTGGGAAAGATACATCATACTTTTCTTGGAGAAATGAAAAGCTTCTTCAAATATCAGTCAGCTCTCTGTGAAAAGAACTACAGTGCGTAGAGTCTTCAGTTAAAAACTTCTGGAAGTTGTACAACAAAAACAGAAGCCAATACTTAGTAGTTTCCACACCCTCGTTTGAAGCAACACCCTTCATACGAAAAACAAGGTAGCCTCTAGAGATCCTGTCATCTTAAGTTATACAAACACTTATTTATTACTACATGCCTACACTATAAATCCATGCTTTTGGAATAAAGCAATAAATAGATATATAAATAAGTAAAGCAGGAATTTACAAATTCATCTAGTTTTTATGAGTCAGATTTTTTTTTTTTTTGGCCTTGGAAAAAATGCTTTTGGTAAGATATACCTCAATAATTGTGAACTGGTTTTCATAAAAATGGTAAGAAAGTAGAAATGAGTGATGGAGTGGGAATAGGATTACACGGGAATTATTTCTACAAAATGCTAAGTAGAAATTTAACCAATGTGGACATCCAGAGTAGATAATTCAGACTTAAAATATGCTTCTAACTGAATTTAGCTATCAATGATGCTCATATTAACCACATAAATGCCAAATTTCCAGGACTCTAACTGATTTGTATGTTTTTCATCTATATAGTTAAAACTTTAAAAATTCTGAACATAAAGGGAACTATTTTTATTGAAAATTACCACTCTCTGAAAGTTGATAGACCAATGTCTGTGATGAGTCTTCAAATTCTCCCATACAATGGCTCTTTCTCTTCATTATATAAAAATGCCTAAGTCTTCACTATCCTAAAATTAAGAGGCAAAGCAAAACTTTTCTGAGTCGTGCTTCCTGTTCAAGGTATTATTTCCTCTATTTCCTTTACCAGCCTAAGAACCACAGGACAAAGATCATAGTTTTTATGGTACTAGCATAGTGACTGGCATACAATGGGCACTCAAATATAAATTAATGAAGTAATATCTTAAACTAATTATCTATTCTCTGACTTTACTTCCTCACCACCTACTATTTAAACCCAAACACTCTTATCTGTTATTCTACTGAAACTTTCTCGGAGTTTCTCCAGTGGGGGGTGGGGGGTGGCTGGGAGTGCTGGCTCCAGGACAAGATTGCCTAGCTTTGAATCTTGATTCCACCACTCCCTTGCTCTGGAAACTTGGGCAAAGTTACCTAATATCACTACAGCTTAATTACTTCCTTTGTAGAATGGGGATTGTTGGGTAGATTCAACGATTTAATATATGTAAGCACTTAGCACAGTGCATAAGAGACAAGCACTCAAATGTTATGTGGTGTCATAATTATTATTATTATTATTATTATTTGACTTGATCTATAATATAGTTCTAACATTGCTGACAATATTAGTGACCTTTAAAATCTATGTTAGGAGTAGATGAGTATATATCTTTAATCTTAAATTACTAGTTGAAGTCTTTTGAAATTGAAATGAAGATGGCAGAACTTTAGCAATTTTAAATCAGCCAGACATTAAAATTCTTTGTTCTTTCACAGCTTGCCCAGAGACAAATTCAGGAAATTCTTACTTGAGCAAAAAAATACTTCAGCAGAAGATGGAACAAATAGCCTTAGCCAAGATGAAAGTGAAACTCAAAAAATTGATCATCACAGGCTGCCTCACATAACTCACAAGGTTATACCAGTATTCAAATTGGATAAGTTATATGAACGTGCTTTGTAACCATAAAGAGGTCATTATTAGTTTCTTTTGTAAATAGAACATCATTAACAATTTATAAGACCATGTTAATGAAGTTGGGTGTCTAATAGACATCTCATATTTAACATGTTTGAAGCCTGAATCTTATTCCTTCTCCCATCCTCAACCTATTCCTCCGCATCTTAGTAAACGGCAATATCCTTTATCCAGTTGTTCTAGTCCCAATCTGAGAGTGGCATTTGATTCTTTTTTTGTTTGTTTCTCTCACTTGCCACAACCATTCATCAACACATCTTATTGGCTCAAGGTTAAATTTTGAACACTTCTTGCCACCTCCATTACTACTGCCTAGTCCAAGTCTCCATAATCTCTCACCTAACCTACTATAATAACATTCAAACTAACCTCCTTGTCTCTAGTCTTATCAACTATAGTCTAAGTTTCCCCACAGCAGCTACAGTGATTCTTTTAAAGGTTAAATTAGATCATATTACTCTCCTATTCAAAATTCTCCAGTGGCTTTCCCACCACTGGAAGTTGAATTTTATATTAATTCCTTGCATACTATATAAGTCCCCACTGAATCCGCAGTACATCCCCATGTACTTCTCCAATCTCATGTCTAGCACACTTCCTCTACCTCACTCTGTTCTAGACCCGGTGGTCTTCTTACTGTTCTTTGAACACAACAAATATAACTCTGCCTTCAGAGCCTTTTATACTTAACAGCATCCTCTGCCTGTAATTTATTCTTCATCCAGATATTTGAATGGCTACCTTCTTTTTTCATTCAGATCTCTGCCCTAATTTTCCTTCCTCAGAGGCCTTCCCTTAGCACTCTATCTAAAATAGAACTGACATCAGGCTCTATCTCCCTACACTACTCCATTTTTCCTCATAGCACTTTTCACTACCTAATATATTCTGGTGGGAAAGAAAAATAAATACAAGCTTTATGAGTACAGAGACTTTGAGGTTTTGTTCACCACTGTTTTCCCAGCACCTAGAAAGTGATTGGCAGAGTCTCAGTATATATTTCCTTAATAAAAGAATGAATTATTTCATGATTTTGAAGTGTGAAAGAATCAAGCATTATGTTTAATACAGATGTCTCTTTTGACAAAATATAGAGATTTTAGTACAATATTCTTTTTTATTGCTTGAATCATACTTGCCTTTTCTGTCAAGAGATAAAGTTTATAAATGCCTCAAATTATCTTTCTATTATCCAAATATCTAACTTAAAGCCTTTTTTTCAGGATCTAGGACTATATAATTTAAATAAAACATGGAGAACCTGCTTAATATTTCAAAGACAGAAAGAAATAATTTAAAGGTCAAAAAGTAGTTCCCGTGATTAAAAAAAAATTTGGCAACATTGTGTTTAAAATTTATTTTCTTCTTGGTTATCACTGTAAAGCAACATTAGAATGAAGAGTGTTTATATGAGCAAGCATTTGTAGGTGATTGTGAAACCAAGTCACGCTTGCTAATATACCATGCAACAAAGCAATAAGATGCCTAGGAGTTATGAGATACCAAACTAATAGCAAAAGCCAGACTTTCAGGGGTCCAGCCTGGTGGTGCAAGCGGTTGGGTGCGCGCGCTCCGCTGCGGCAGCCTGGGGTTCGCAGGTTCGGATCCCAGGCACGCATCAACGCACTGCTTGGCAAGCCATGCTGTGGCGGCGTTCCATATAAAGTGGAGGAAGATGGGCACGGATGTTAGCCCAGGGCCAGTCTTCCTCAGCAAAAAAAGAGGAGGATTGGCAGATGTGAGCACAGGGCTGATCTCCTCCCAAGGAAAAATAAAAAAAGCTAGACTTTCAGGAAGGTTAAACATGCCTAAATACTCCAAACAGCAACCACAATCTTCTGTTATTCGTACTTTGCTCTGCCCTACTTTGCTTATGCTCTCTCTTTCTCTCTCTCTCAAATTGGCCCTAGAGAATCAGAGTTGTGATGACAGCAGTGCGAATACAATCAAGGTCAATGCCTGAGGCAAGGCCAGCTAAAAACTTGCCAAGATAGCTAATTGTCCAAGTGTACATATTTAGCCTTTCTTTGCCAAGATTATATATTCCGTCCTCTTGGCATGGTCCTGAAGGGAGCTTGCATTTTTTGTGTTGTAAATCAAAACTGGATTTGTCGTGGCATTTTAAAATCTCAGTCACCAGAGCACATTCCAGTTTGAGTCACTGCATCCAACTCCGCAAAAACTCTGTTTTAAATTGTTTCAACTGGAAAAGTTTATTATTTGAACTCTAAAAACGAATAAATTGATTCACAAAGGCAGAGACATTTGAACGGTGGGTGAGTGATCTTTATTTGGTTTGTACATTCTGCTTCCAATCTGGGAGTTTTTCCACCAAAAAAATCCTGGCTGAAATACAGTCGGAATTTATATGTACTTTTATAATGGGCTCCAACAAAAAGTTTCAGCCTTTTTTCAAATTTTCGCTTGCGTAGCTATTAAACTGATGGCTCAAAAATTCATTTAATTTTCCATAGCTCCTGAAATAATTTCAATATGATGATTTCTTTTGGCATATCTTCCCAGGAGATTACTAGGTTAAATCTGAACTTCTTTCCAGACCACAGACGCTGTGATGGTCTATTTCCAGAATCTGGCAGCAAGGCGGGCACCATTAGGAGCCTTTGAAATCTGTAGACCTTTTAAGTAGGGAAATGGCAAGGAAGTCGACTGCAGAGGGAATAGCAGAAGCATCATGGAGTGGGTGAGAAAATGCCGAGGAAGGAAATTTCCATTTCACAAAGCCTTTTTAAAGAGATGCCCCAGAAGGGCTCACAACTCAAACTCCACAAGAGGATTCGATAATTAAACAACCAATTCTACTCTGAATTATCCCCAAGGTAACCCTTTCAGAATCCCCACAGCGGCATTTGCCTGTATCTGGGGATTTTGCATCTCACTATCTTTCATCACTCTCAATACCCCCACGAAAACGTCGTCATAAAAAGGGAGGTAGAACTGAGTCAGTTCTAACGCACAATCCAACTCTCCTCTCCCGCAAAGACCCGGGTCCCTGGGAACGCCAAGGTTTCTACCGCCGCCAGCAGGGCAGCTCGGAGGAGGCGGGGGGCGGTACGGGAGGGGGAGGTGGGCCGCCGCAGCCTCCTATTGGCTGCCTTGGGCTCCCCGCCCCGCCCCGCGCCGACACCCTGGTTTCCGTCGCGAAGGACGCGGCGTCGGTTGGTTGTCAAGATGGCGACGACGGTGGTGAGGTTGCTGCCGCCACCTCTGCCACTGCCAAGCAAGGTCGCCGCCGCAGCTGCCGTCGCCACCACAGCCACCAGCGTCGCTGCGCGGGAACGAGAGCTGCCGAGGCCAACCCTTCCGCGCCCGTGACGCGGGGCCTAGAGACGAAGTGTTGGGAGGGGCCGAGGAGGAGGAGGAAGCCGGAGCTGCCATGAGGGAGGCGCTAGGGGCAAGCGGGGAGGCGTCTCTGAGGTGAAGGATGCTGGCCGGGAGGCCCGGAGTCCGGAGCGCGGTGGCAGGCCTGGGCCCTGAATCTTCGGACGCTCGCGACAGAGCCCCCCTCAGCCCTCGGTTGAGCGGCGGGCGTCACCGACCTGGCGCTTACCTGTATCCTTCCCAGCCGTGGCTGCCGGGGTAGCGGTGTTGGAAGCGGGGCCCATCTTTTTCCCATTAGATTCCCGTTACCACTGACGCAAGGTGATAGAAACTAGCCAGTCATCTTAGTGCGGATATTTGCTTTAGCAACTGTCGTTGCTCCCCTTAGTCCTGAAATTACACCATTTTATCCTGTTCTATGACGCTCTGCCCACCACCTGGTTATCCCACCCCCATTCAACTTTGGTGTAACATTTTTGCAAATTTTAAAATATATCAACCGTATGTTCTCTGGGGATTGTTTTCTTCTAGAATTATGCATTAAGTTCTTTACTTCATATTATCCACCTCCTGATTAATCATGCTACTTGGAGAGAAGAATTCCACCAATAAGTAAAATGTTTTGCTATCCTGAAGAAGTCCGTTTTAACAGTTAACCTAAAACACTCCTAATTCATTTACCAGAGCTGTTAAAGCCTAGCACAGCTGGGCAATTTGTTTTGTTTTCCATCCTCTGCCCGGTCTGTTGTCAGAGAGACAGCAGAGAGAAAATGAGAAGCAAAGGAACTGGACGCTTCACGCTGGGTTGTCTCTGACCTTTCCCTAAGAATTGGTCGAGTCTACCTTTGATGTTGCTGATGGTTGCACTGCAGAAAGTTGAAAGAGAGTGAAAGAGTTTTGTTTTCAAAATATGTAAACCATGTTTATTCCTTCAGAGAATGCTACAACAATTAGGCTTTAACCTTTGTACTCTCAAAGCCCTTGGTTGGCAGTGATGGTGCTGTATAATCATCTTATTCTTGTCAGAGAATGAAGTGTCCTCTCTTTCCACGTTAACCCCCATTTTCTTATTCCCATTTTCTCCCACTTCTGGGATGTTGCAATTTTAACAGCATTCAACAAACCATTTTAATTTAGTGCCTGCTCTTTGACAGTGCTAGGGGTACAACTCTAGTGAGGAAGACAGGTATGTACAGAGCTTCATTAATGGTCAAGGTCCCTCCTCTGATCATCATGCTTTCCTCAAGCTTCCATCCCTTCTGTCTTTTCTTTCTTTGGCCAAGTTCTCAAAATAGTAGCAGCTTCTAGTTCTTCTCATCTATTCATTATTAACCCCATTCACTTTGGCTTTTGCCATTGCTGCTCCCCAAAACTGTCCTCTCAGAGATGTATTCTGAAATAAACAGTATTGTTTTCTGTATGGATTTAATTCTGTCCCCTTGACATTGTATTTTCTTGGACACTCAACTCCTGTAACACTGACCCTGATTTATATGTCAATCAGAAAATAGGGAAGCATCGAAAGTGGCTCATTGACAAAGTGTATCTTTCCATCATTTTCATTAATGAAATGGTCGTAGACTTAATTTTTTTAAACTTATGTGGTATGAACATTGATACAAACATCAAAGAAAATATTTGTAAATAGAATTCGGCAGTACTTCAAATGAACAAAACCAAATAGACTTAATTCCAGCATTGGAATGATGGTTTCTTGTAAAGAAATATATTACTAAAAATAAATAGTAAATATATGGTTAAAATTAAGAAAGTTGCAAATGATCATTTCAGTAGATGCCCAAGAGGCTTTGATAAAATCCAACAACTTTTGTTTGTGTGTATATATCAATATATATAATATATAAATATCTACATATGTTTTTTGCTAGTTTGCATATATATTTGCTAGCATATATAAAAATATATATAGTGAATATATATATTGGGATAAAGGAGTTTTTGAACATAATAAAGACTATGACACTAAATCAGGAATATCATTACGTTTCTAGTTGGAGAAACACTTAAGCACCTCTTGCAAGTATTTTGGATGTTCATAGTGTCCGTAATGTTTCTCATTGGATACCTGGTACAAAGTAGGTGCTCAAATTTAATGAATGAATGACTAAATGAAAGAACTGTAGTCTTAAAATAAGCAAATGGCTTCGTAAAATTTCTACATTTGACTTCCAAATATGAATTCAATACTCAGAAGCCATCTAGCTTTTTGGTGAAGATATTTTCTTACTTGAGTCAGAATGTCCTGACTCTAAAGGATATCAAAGGACAAAACCTTATAAAGTTCATCTAATTAAAATTAGCTAGAGTTCTATCATTTCAATCTCTTAGAAGAATTCAAATAGAAATAAAATAAAGTTTGTTTAAAAAAAAAAGTGAAAGGTCTCTCATGTACCCTTCACGCTGTGCCTCTTTTTTTCTCATAAATATGTCCAGTCTTTTCCCCTCTCATTTTATCCTAGCACTCACCTTGCCTCTCTTTATTCCCTACCCAGTTTATACCCTATTCTTGATTAGCTACAAATATTTTCTCACTAACATCCTTGGTTCTTTGCACTCATCTCCTTCTGCCTCAACCACCAGTAACTACTGGAGTCCTATTTCTCTACTCCTTCACTCGAATAACCAAAATGCTGTCAGAGAAAAATCACAAAACAATAGACTGCCACCACTACAGATTGATGGTGTCCAGCCAGCTTCACCTAAACAAGAACAAGGTTCTCTCTTGTTCCTCTCAATGCCTATGGCAGATCTTTATCACCTCCCCTCTCAGTAGACAATCTTACCACTTCATAAGACAATGGATGCCATGAACTCCCTCAAGTCCCTCCCAACAAACAACAGAAACCCGCATACTCCCATCACCACCCCCAATCCCCTGCCCTGTCTTGTTTTCCAGGCTCACTGTTAGGATATCACCTTTACTGTAGAAGGTAAATCCATTCGCTTGTGCCGTTATTTCCATTACCTCTCTTCTCCGCAGTAACCCTGGATTATAAAGTATTCCGCCTCTCTCTTATAATTTACTTTCACCTTCTCTAATGGCCTTCTTTCCCTACAGCCTTTAGTCTTGGCTATCCTTAAAATTAACTAACCATCAAACCCTTTGAGCATAAGAACCCTTTTAACTATATTCTGATATCTCCTGTCTCCTTATTTTGACTTCTAAAAAGAGTAGTCTAAATCACTGTCTCTGCCATGAGTCACACTTTATACTACGTTCCAAAATAAACTTGAGCTGATAAAAAGGGTAAATATAAAATAAAATTGTAAAAGAAAACTGACAGAAAATAGAATTTCACATTTTTCATGTGTTTAGAGGTATAGTAACTTTACTGTTTGAGAAGAAAGAAGAAATTTCAAATGAAAAATATTTTAAAGATAACTCATTTAATTTAAAACTTTAAGGGGAAATTGTCTAAATAAATAAAATAACTATCGGGAAAATACTTGCAGTAACTGATAGAGGATTAATATCTACACTATTCTATCTCCATTAATTTTACTGAAATTGATTTTTTTAAAAATCAAGTTCTCAATAGATAAATGGCCAGTGACTCTGTACTAACAGTTCACCAAAGAGGAAAATAAAAATTAGTAATCAAAAGTGGAAAGTATTCTACTTCGCTAATATGTACCTTAAAAAACATGATTTTCTACCTGGTCTTTTGTTAAAAAAAAGAACTACCCTATGATCATGAGGTTTTGAAACATATACATATGTTTCTAATTACTTGTAAATTTATATAACCATTTTATAAACCAATTTGTCTATAAGGCACAAAAAACTATAAAAATGCGTATACCTTTTGTCCTAGTATATCTAGCTAGAATTTTCTCCTAAAATTTCTCTGAATGATTTCTTTTTATAAAATGATAGCTTTTATTAAGCCCTTACTATATTCTAAGCACGATGCCAGGCATTGGAGTTATAGAAATGTAGAGGAGACACATATGATGTACTCATGAAGGTGTCAAGTCATCCCACAGGGGCTAGAAAAAGCTTCATAGGGGAGGAACTGCTTTGAGGTATGCTCGAAAGATGAGGAGAGTTAGCCAAGCTTGTGCGGGGAGATAATGGCATGACACATCATGGCTTGTTTTGTTAATAAGTATCTTAGTGTGGCTGGGCATAGGATTCATGCAGGGAAATGTTGAAAAAGGAACTTGAAAAAACAGACTGGGTTATAGAATGCTTTATATTCCAAGAAATTTGGAATTTATCATGAAGGTGATAAGAGAGCTTTTGGAGAACAACAAAGAATGAGAAACCAAATCAGATTTGCGTTTAGCTGGCTTTGTGTAGGTTCAAAAGGAGGCGGGAAGGTTAGGAATAAGGAGATGAGTTGGAGGACTACTGAAGTAGTCCAGGCAAGGCATTTAGAGCGCCTGAGCCAGGGCTGTGGAAGAGGGTACAGAGAAGAAGAAAAAGAATCAGGACAGCTCTAATAAATTTGGAAAGAATATAGGTTGCATGATTCATGGTTATTTGTGATAGTAACATATTTAAAACAACCTAAATGAGCTGCAATTAGAGAAAGACTAAATTGGAAGAGGGGGAGATGAGAATGAGGTGGGGTAGATTAGGCTATGCTTTTAAATTATAATCATTACGTATTACTCACCCAATCCTACAACCCATAGTATTCTTGGGTGTTTGTTTTTTTTCAATTGTTAAATGTATGAACATTACCTTCCTTTGAACAGTGATTCTTAGGGAAATATCTTACCTGTATAATACAGCTTGTATGAAAAAAATTTAACCAGCCATCTCATATTTTTTAAACTTGAGTACCATACTTTGAAAGATGCAAAGACAGCAGCATTCTTTATAACTCAGCAGGCAAAAATTATATTTATATATAGAGAGAGAGAAAGAGAGAGTCATTTGGTTAAATTTGAGAATATATAGTTGTCAGAACATTACAAACATTACATTTGTGATTTTCTTTATGTTCTTGTGATGACATCTCAGGCATGTTAAACAGAGAACAGAATTGTCTCCACCTGTGTCATAGTCCTGCACACTCTCACCTGAGCCAAAGCAGCTTCTCCCTGTCCTCCCCCACAGTGTTGCTCTTGTGTGCCCTGAAAGGAAGTTGCACTTTCCTCCACTGTCGTGTTGTGACTTTTAGTAGCTAGCCATCTTGTAGAAATCAGACTCCTCCTAATAAAGTACTCTGTTAAAGAAGAACGAGATAAATCTTGAGCTGTTTCTATGCTAACAAAGAACTAGATTTCCTTCCTTTTTTGTTTCATTTTTATAAATCCTTCAAAAGAAACTTTAAGTAAAATATCATGTGTGTGAGGATGTGTGGGTATGATTATCTTGAGATAGTGCAAAATTTTATAATAAAGGTAAAATGAATTATGGCCAATGGTATAAAGATGGTTAAATAGCAACATAATTGAAAACAAATGAGCTCCCATTAGCAAAGTTTCAAATGACCAAAAAATACAAATAAACATGATTGTTTTGAAATATATAGTAAAGTTTTTTTCATAATGTTGATGCTGAAGCACCATAGGATCCTAAAATTAACACATTTTGAATTAACAAATTATGTACAACATAATTTATTACTGAATGTATTTCTTGTATTCTGTTTTACCATTAATAATTTATGTCATATAAAAAACCTTGATTATGTTGACCTCTTAAAAAGAATTTTGAATCTCTATTTTTGGGGGAAAAAAATTTAAACAGGCTCTTTATTCTAAAAAGACAAGTAGGCATACCCTGCAATATATAACTTCAGTACAATCTCATATGTATCTACATATAATGAAGTAGTACTGAATAATGGTGAAATAATTGAATTTTTTTAATTCAAAATCATTAAAAACAGAAAATACTGTGATAAATTTGGTAATGGTGTTCAACGACAGTTGAAACACAACTAAATAAATTGGGACATCAATTAACCACATCAATACAACTTATTTAAAGAAAGTTTAATTTTATATAATAAATTTCAAATGAATGGATGATTAGGATAACTAAAATATTTTCTTCTCTGGCAAACTTCTGAATAAACATTGCTATGCATGGTTTTCCTACTGGTTTTTTTTTGTAATTTATAAGTAAATCACTAAGTAAATAAACTATATTCCCAAACTCTCCTGTTATATTGCTATTTCATTTTTTAATATTTGAATATGATTTCATGCAATAGATTAAAGGATCTACTGAAACATTTAATTCATCTACTTTCTTTTTTTTAATTTTTAATTTTTTTTTTATTTTTTTGTGAGGAAGATTGGCCCTGAGCTAACATCTGTGCCAGTCTTCCTCTATTTTGTATGTGGAACACTGCCACAGCATGGCTTGATGAGCGGTGTGTAGGTCCACGCCTGGGATCCAAACCCGTGAACCCCAGGACGTTGAAGTGGAATGCATGAACTTACCCACTATGCCATGGGGCCAGCCCCAATTCGTCTAGTTTCTATTAGAAAAATATAACCTTCTTACATTTTCCTCTATACGTGCCTAAGAGAGTACTTTGTTAATAATTACTCGAATATCTGTGTAATGAATGAAAAGATATGCAGTCTCCTTGTCAGAGTTTATGAAATCTGAAAGTAATTTATTTTTTTTCCAGGGAAAGTGAGATATATCTTCAGTTCTAATACCAAGTCAGTATTTTTTTTTTTTTTAGAGAGACCTCAGTCTTTTATTGTATTTATTTATTTATTTATTTTTCATGAGGAAGATCAGCCCTGAGCTAACATCCATGCTAATCTTCCTCTTTTTGCTGAGGAAGACCAGCTCTGAGCTAACATCCATTGCCAATCCTCCTCCTTTTTTTTTGCCCCCCAAAGCCCCAGTAGATAGTTGTATGTCATAGTTGCACATCCTTCTAGTTGCTGTATGTGGGACGCGGCCTCAGCATGGCCAGAGAAGCGGTGCGTCGGTGCGCACCCGGGATCCAAACCCGGGCTGCCAGTAGCGGAGCACATGCACTTAACCGCTAAGCCACGGGGCCGGCCCCCAAGTCAGTATTTTTTTACATAAAACATCTGACAGTCATATACTAATACTAATGTGTACACATACTAATTGTTCCACAAAAAATCATTACATTATTAGTATGAGGCTATATTTATCAGATAGCACTGACACTCATCCACTAAAGATGTAAACCATTGTCCTTAACTTTATGCTATCGTTAGAGATATGAAAATCCATCTAGAGAAAAATTTAGAAGAAGAACGCCAAATATTACTGCAGCAACAAAAAATATGTCGAAATCGAGCACGTAGATATTTTGTGGAGTCAAATCGAAGAAGAAAGTAAGTAATTGTATTTTATCCAGAAGTGTATAAATTCAAAGTCATTATAAATTAATAGTTTCTCTACTTTGTAGCATTTTATGAACCTAAGTCATGACAGTGCTTTATCTATAAAACACTGATCAAGATTTGTATGGCTTTGTAAATTTTATTATTGTTTTTCTGCCTAAAGCACAAAGATAGTGGTGTATTATCTAGTTTACTGTGACCATAGCAGTCTTTTCTTGTCATAGAACTTTTTATTATAGTGTCATATACACTTCTTAAAATGAATATTAAACATATTATTGTCTTGGTTTTTATATCATTTCATCATAAATTAAAAGATTACCAATTAGCATTTAGTCTCTAATGAATATAATTTGATTTTAATTTATTATTCACTTCTATATAATTTTTCTATATATGCTACCCTCATTTATCCAATCAGAAAAATGGGGGAAATATGAATAATGGTGGAAACATGATAGAAAGAATTTTATAAATGACTACCATAGAAAAAGAGCTTTCTAGTATAAACTGGAAACTAAATAAGGTAAAAATGCATACCATCTAATCACTGATTAAAATTTTTCAAAATTTGTTTGAATTATTAGATTTTTTTTTAGACAAAGTAGTTATGCCATTTTTTAATGTTGTTTTTACCACCTTGTCCATATTTCTACAATACATGAATAGCAGAAAATCCCCAGAGTTTATTAACTACATCATTGGGCATATGTTGCAAATCCCATTTGGGGAATACAAAATTGTTTACCTGTAATTTTTTTCTGGCATTATATTTCTCTTTAGATTAACTCTTTTATTGTCTGGTGTAGTTGAAATTATTTAATGAAGCTTGTTTGTGTTTTTATTTTGTACTTGTGTATTTCTGTTTTTCTCCTACATTTCGGTTCCTGAAGCCTATAAAAGGCACATGACAGGTGTTCAATAAAGATCAATCATCTTATGTAAAAAGGGTCATGGGCTTTAAAGTCAGAGATCTAGGTTTAAATCCTAGCTCCATGAGTTAGAGCAAGTTATTTTCTTTGAGCCTCAGTTTCTCATTTATGATTGGAATTAATAGCATCTACTTCAAGGGATTGTTATGCAGAGCAAAAAAAGTATTTTTTCCTACTAGTAGAGACAGTCTCCTTTCACTATTTGTCGGTTATACTTTGACATATTTTGTGCTGTGACCCCAGTAGTACTCAAAAGATGTTCATAGCACCAAGTGCTCTTTATTTACATTAATTGCCTAAAATCACACACATTTTCATTTTCTTATTTACTACTTCCTTGTTTTTCTATTTGCCAATATTTTTCTTGTATGTTTTTATCACATTCTCAAGTTTTTTATTCTCTCACTCAGTGTCTATACAATGGAGTCTCTTTTGTTTCCCTCCAAGCCCTCTTCCGTTCATCAATAGGTACTGCTCCAAGAGATACTGGTTACCTTTAGGCCTAATGCACAACTGGCATCCCGAAACTTCCCTTTATTGCTCTTAGGAGTTGGAGCCACAGTTTCTTGCCTATGATAGCATCCCTGTTTTTGTTTTGTTTTATACCATTAGTTTGCTGGAGTACATCCTCAAGTAACTTTCTAATATGCTGCTTTGTAGACCAAGTAATTTTAAGATACATACACACATAAAGAAAATTAATTTATTTCCTACATATTTTTAATCTTCAATTTTAGAACTATCTTTTGGTAAATAAGTAAATATTAACTCAACAAGCATAGCTGATTGAGTACCAATGATTAGATATTATATCAGAAGAAAAAATTATTCTGTTTAATCTATTCTACCATTAAACTTTAGAAATGGCAATAATCTGATTTCATGTGACTTCATGAAGAGAATAAATTGAAATAAATTTTAAGAAGAACCCAAAAGGAGCCTTCAGATAGTTTTAAAACAACGTAATGTAAGCATATAGACTTAACAGTTCAGATCATCAGACAAAATTCCTATGTAATTAACTAACAGAATAAGAAAGAAAAGGACAGCATAGGGAAAATTGCCCAAATAAAGAGAAAAGGAAACACTACCAAATAATAGATGAGGGACAAGCACTTTGGAAGAGTCACTAAAATTTATAATAAAAAAGATTCCTTAAATATCCTAAAGGCAAAAAAAAAATTACCTAGAGAATCATGGAATGAATTACTTGGTGAACATGAAGTTTGGGGTAGCTGCATTATCTATTTGTGAGAATGATGGAGTTTGGATTTCACCATGAAGCAAGAAAAATGTACCCTTAGAATAGATAAGCAGGAATTGGACTTGAAGCAGTAAGTCATATTTATCAAACCTCCATATACGGATGTATGGTATAAGCTAAAAAATATAAATAGGTTCAAATAAGTTTAGGTATCCATAGGTTTAAATATCCATGGGTATATTATTTATAGTATATTCATAATATATTAAAGGAAACAAAGGAATTTAGGATATTTGGAAGTTATGTTTGTCGTAGAGGACAGCCATTTATTGATACTCAGCTGACATTTACTGGGTTTCCTATACTGGTGGATAAAAAATAAAATGAATACCTGGAAAAGTAAAGTCTTATTAGATAAGCAGGAGTTAGCCAGAGGACATGAGGGGTGAGGGAGAGAGAACAATATGTGAAAAAGCTTAATGTTATGAAATATAAGACAAGAGTTTTATGTGATTTGGGCACGGGAAAATGTGGAAGGGTATCAGGAGTATCAGGAGATGAAGCTATAGAGTTGGTGAGAGACATTTCATAAAATAACTTTTGTGCCGATCTAAAGAAATTAAACCCTATCCTTAGAACTCTGAGATGCTGTTGAAAGAGTAAATTCAGGTAAGTGTCATGATCAGATTTATATTTTAGCTCATTATAGCAAAGAGGGTAGAGGATGAATTGAAAGCATAGGCTGGAGGCAAAGACAACAGGTAGAAAGCTGTTATACTGACTTAAGCAAGAGAATGTGTCCGGAGGTAAAGTTGGGATTGAGTAGGTAGGGTCAATAGAAGTCAAAGGTCAATTAAGGGTGGTACACAAAGAGCACTGTCAGAAATGAAATATATATAGATTATGAAAACTTTAACATTTTTAATATCTTCCTAAATTACAATGCACATTACTGTAATCTTTTATACAGATGGTTATAAATATAGTTTGATCTTTTCTTCATGCCCTAGAATCATTATTATGAGTATCAAATAATCTATTCTGTTATATTACTGTATTACCCTTGATCTACTACACTTTATTTGGTTTACAATAGTAGCCTTTAACAGGTAAGCTTGGTGAATTCTTCTGTTAAAGATTTTCTCCCTCCCTGTTAGCTGTAATTTCTATTTTTTAAATTAAACTCTTTATTTTCAGATAATTATAGATTCACATGCAGTTGTAAAAAATAATACAGAGATCCCAAGATACCCTTTACTCTGTTTCCCCCAGTGGTAACATCTTGCAAAACTATAGTTCAATCTCACAAGCAGGATAATGACATTTATACAGTCAAGACACAGAACATTTCCATCACTATGAAGATTCCTCACATTGCTCTTTTATAGCCACACCCACTTCCCTCCTACACCTACTTCCTGGAAATCACTAATCTGTTCTCATTTCTACAATTTTTTTTTATTTCTTGAGTGTTATAAAAATGGGGTTATTCTGTATGTAACCTTTTGGGGTTGGCTTTTTTCACTCAACACATTTCTCTGAGATGCATCCCAGTTGTCGTATACATCAGTAGTTCATTCCTTTTTATTGCTGAGTATTATTCCATGATATGAATGCACCAGAGTTTGTTAACCATTCACTCATTGAAGGACATCTGAGTAATTTCCAGTTTGGGGTTACTATGAATAAAGCTGCTATAAATATTTATGTATAGGCTTTTGTGTGAACATAAGTTTTTATTCCTCTGAGATAAATGACCAGGAGTACAATTGCTGGGTCATATGGTGATTGCATGTTTAGTGTTTTAAGAAACTGCCAAATTGCTTTTCAGAGTGACTGTATGCAGCAGCAGTGTAAGAGTAATCCAGTTTTCCACATCCTCACTAGCACTGGTGTTGTCACTATTTTTTTGTGTGTGTGTGAGGAAGATCAGCCCTGAGCTAACATCCATGCTAATCCTCCTCTTTTTGCTGAGGAAGACGGGCTCTGAGCTAACATCTTGCCAATCCTCCTTTTTTTCCCCAAAGCCCCAGTAGATAGTTGTATGTCATAGTTGCACATCCTTCTAGTTGCTACATGTGGGACACGGCCTCAGCATGGCCGGAGAAGCGGTGCCTCGGTGCGCGCCCGGGATCCGAACCCGGGCAGCCAGTAGTGGAGCGCACACACTAAACCGCTAAGCCACGGGGCCGACCCTGTCACTATTTTTTATTTTAGCCATTTTTATACATGTGTAGTAATATCTCATTGTGGTTTTCATTTTCATTTCCTAATGGCTGATGATACAGAATATCTTTTTCAAGTGTTTATTTGCCATCTGCCTATCCTCTTTAATGGAATTTCTCTTTATGTCTTTTATCTATTTTCTAATTAGATTATTTGCTTTTTTTACTGTTGAGTGTTGAGAGCTCTCTGCATATTCTAGGTGCTAGTCCTTTGTCAGATATGTAGTTTACAAATATCTTCTCCTACACTGGAGCTTATCTTTTCACGTTTTTTAATTGAGTCTTTCCCAGCGCAAAAGTTTTTAATTTTTATGAAGTCCAGTTTATCAGTTTTGCTTTTTATGGATTGTGCTTTTGGTGTCAAGTTTAAGAACTCTGCTCAACCCTAGATCCTGAAGATTTTCTCCTAAAAGCCTATAGTTTTATAAACTATAAACATTTATAGTTTTACAGTTAAGTCCATGATCTATTTTAAGTTAATTTTTGTATAAGCTGTGAGACTTAGGTGAAGATTCTTTTTTTTTTTTCTGCCTATGGTTGTCCAATTAGTCCAACATCATTTGTTGGAAAAAGTATCTTTCCTCCATGAATTGTTTTTGCACCCTTGTCAAAAATCAATTGAGCATATTTATGTGGGTCTATTTCTGGGTTCTCTATTCTATTAATCCATGTCTCTCCCTCCACCAATACTACACAATTTTGATTACTGTAGATATACAATAAGTCTTCAAATCACACAGGCTGATTCCTCTCACTTTATTCTTCTTTTTCAAAATTTTTAGGTATTCTAATTCCTTTACGTTTACATATAAAATTTAGAATAATCTTGTCTATCTCAGCAAGATACTACCTCATTACTGACAGATGACGGTGGAAGTCTAGGTTTACCACCAGCCTCTGTTGACACCAAGTTGGGGAAGGGCTCCTTATTACTGCTGGGCAGTCGTGAGAGTTCCAGCTCCTCACATGGTCTCCAGTGACACCAAGATGAGAGTGGTCTTGTTACTGCTGGATGGTGATGAAAGTCTTATCTCTCCATGGCCTCCTCAGACACCATCCAACCAGGGAGAGGTAGGAGCACCTCGTTGCTACTGAGCGGGTGGAAATCCAGACTCCCCACATAGTCTCTACTAATACTGGGGGTGTGTGGCGGGGGGGCCTTATTACCATCAGGTGGGGATGAAAGCCCAACATTCTATTCAGCTTCTCTGATGCCATCCCGGCAGGAGGGTTGGGGGCGCCTTCTTACTGCCTGGCGAGGATGGAAATGAAATCTAGGCTCCCCACTCAGCCTTTGCTGGCAGGACCACAGTTTTTTTCTGTGGCGTTTGGACGTCGTAGTACGATTATTGTCTAAAATTTTCTCTCTTGGTAGGTTAGCCTTTTCCTCATCATGGGGCTAGAGAAAGCAAGCTTTAGTTGGGACTTTTTTTTTTTTTTGTTCAAGCCTGTTGGCATTGTCTGTTTCTCCCACTCCAAGTCTGGAATATATGAAGCCAAAAGAAAACCCAGGGAACTTACCACATGTCTTTCCTGTGGTCCTAAGGTCCCTAGCCAGTCTGCCTCCTTCTCTCCACCTTTCAGACTCTTCTTGTTTATTTTTAAATATATATAATGTCCAAGATTTTTATTTGTACTTAGTGGGAGAAACAGCAAAAAGTATGTTTACCTCTCTCTTCCCAGAAGCAAAATTTGTTTCTTTTTGATGTTAGTGTTTCTCCTTCCAAAAGACCCTTCACTCTTCTTCTTTTATATTTCTTATATATAATGACCTAAGTAAATAGAGGATTTTGTTGGAATTCAACCTAAAATGAGAATATATGTGAATAAGTACCTAAGAGACTCTTAGGATTAAAATTTATGAGCTTTAGTTAATTGATATTGACATGTTTATTTTGGCTGACACCTCAGCCTTTAGAGATATGAGGTACTATTATATTTTCTCTTTGTAGTATGTACATTACTAATTCTATGTGATAAATAAGAATATGGACCTTTGTTGTTTGGGTGTTTTCCTCTCCAATAGTGTGTTAAGGATCATTTTTGACTTTTCGTTTGTTTTCTTTTCCAGTCCAATGACAGTAACAGACAATAAGTTAGAAATATGATTTTCAATAGAGAATTTGGGGATTTCAAATAATTTCGAGTCTTGGCTAGAATAGGATTGACAACCTGGGACACATATGTTTCTTACCAAGCAATATAAAACTAATTTCTTATAGGCTGTTGACATTACTGTTTGTTACAAATGTTATGCTTTATTTTTAAAAACTATTTTTTCTCCAATTGGATTTTTTCATTTGAAAGAGTGATATTTTATCCTATTTTTAAATTTCTTTCATTTCTAATTATCTCAAAATATAGTTGTTTTAAACTTAAATAGGGTCATGTCTCTAGAAAGTTGTAACTACCTAAATCTGAAATATGGTTCCATTCAGCAAAAAGAAATGCATCACAAAAGGCCGGCTCTCCGTTACCGCCTGTCTCCTGTGACCTCAGATAATCTTAATACTATTGCTTGGGTTTTATTGTTAAAGAAAATTGTTGCTGTGCTTGTTATTTGTTCACTTCTTAAGAGTATTTCCAACAGAGGAAAATGATACTCCATAGTTGTGGATTCCTGGGAAACCAGAACAGTTTGGCATATGGCCATCATTTGATGAGGTGGCTCACTTTGAGCCAAAATGGTCTACATGTTTCATGAGGAAGAATTGCACATGTTAAACAGACCCTTCAAAAGTTGCTAAGGCACATTCTTCACAGTACCCAAGACATGGAAACAATCTAAGTGTCTGTTGACAGATGAATAGATAAAGAAAATATGATCTATGTATATATACATACCATGGAATATTATTCAGCCTTAAAAAAGAAGGAAATCTTGCCATTTGTGACAACATGGTTGAACCTGGAGGCAATTATGCTAAGTGAAATGAGCCAGACACAGAAAGACAAGTATCGCATAATGTCACTTATTTGTGGAATCTAAAAAAGAAGTGGAACTCATAGTAACAGAGTAGAATGGTGGTTTCCAGAGGCTGGGAGTGGGAGTAAGAGAAGGAGAGAAATTGATCAAAGAGTACAAACTTTCGGTTATAAGATGAATAAGTTCTAGAAACCTAATGTACAGCATGGTGACCATAGTTAATAATAATGTATTATATTCTGAAACTTTACTAAGAGAGTAGAGCCCAAGAGTTCTTACCACAAAAAAAAAAAAATGTTAACTATGGGAGGTGATGGATGTGTTAATTAGTTTGATTGTGGTAATCATATCACAATGTATACATATATAAAAATATGTTTTACACCTTAAATATAAACAATTTTTATTTATAATAAATAAGTTTTTTTAAGTTGCTAAGGCAGAACATGTTTCTTCTGTGAAAGAGGCTAATTCCAGGGTTAATGGGAAGCAGCAACATAGTCTTCCAACTCTAAATTCTACAATGACAGAGGAGCTATCTTTCTCATTTTTATCACCAGATCCTTCTATTCACACAGCACTTACCATAGTGCTTGGCACATAACAGCCTAAAAGGAAATCAATAACTAGTCATTAAGTGAATAAGGAAAGAACTATATTAATTATCACTACAATTGTTTATTTAAACTTTTTATTATTGGGCCTATCATTGAGTTTAGGACTGGAAACTTCTGCTTTTTGGTCACATTCTATCTCTAGATTAATTTGACTTAGTGTACACAGGCTTTATTCCCTATGGTCCTGGAAAGTAGTGTGTGAAATTATTATTACTATGTATATGTATTTTAGCCCAGAGAACAGAACCACTGTGGAAAATATCACCTCTTACCTTTGCAAAGCCGTCATTCCTCATTGCCAAACTCTGCTGAACTGATGGGATTGCCTCAGTTTCTCAAACATGCTAATTTTTTTTTTCTTTTTTCCCAACTCAGGACCTTTGGATACTGTTTCTTCTGCCTAGTGTACTTTCCCCCCATTCTTTTTGTGACTGGCCCCCTTATTCTGAAAATTTTAGCTTAAATGTCATGTCTCCAGGGAAATATTCCCTGTTTACCTCTTTTAAAGTGAGTTCCCTTGGTTCCGTATCTCGGACCAGAGTTTCTTTCCTTCATAGCACTTATGACAATTAGTAATTCTTTGTTTGCTTGGTTTTGTTAGCTTACCTCACTAGATTATAAATAACTACATAGACCATATCTGTTTTACTTACTGTTATATCACCAGCAGATAAATTATTAAGTCAAAATAATAGATGACTGCTTTTTAAAGTGCTGTGATCTATTTAAAGTTCACATATGGTCAAGCATTCATTCAACAATGTTTCTTAAGCATCTACCAGGTGCAAGGCTTTGTGTTAGGCCCAGAAATTCCAGAAGTTAAATTTTTAGCCCCTGCACTCAATGAACTTAGAGTCTGATGGAAGAGACAATCAATTAAAATGCAATTAATGCCTTCATTCAACAGTTCTACAGAGTGGCTGCTATGTTCCACGCACGGTGCTATGTGCTGTGGCAGACACTGTCCTTCTTATGATACTTAGTGTCTAATAAGCAATACTGAAAAGTAAATAGATCATTACAATTTACTGAGATAAATACTATGATAAAGTTAAACTTAGGGTTGATAGTAAGACAATCTTTTGTTATGTGTGAATATTGGGGATAGAAGTGCTTTGAAGAGAAGAGAAAAATTACAAAGTATGGTAGTTCAAAACCAGGCAAAATCAGACTGCCTAGTTTAAACTCCCAGTTCTTCCACTTAGTGATTATGTGACCTTGAAAAAATTACTTTATCTTTCTAAGACTCACTTTTTTCATCTGTAAACTATTCAACTCAGAGAACTGTTGTGAGATAAAACAAGGAAATACATATACAATACTTATCATATACAATGCTAGGACATAGGGAGCACTTGTAATAAATGATTATTATCATTGTACCATTTTCACAGGTCACCTTATGTGTAGTGATGAACTTTCCTTTGCTGGCCACCTTCCCCCAAACTTTCTGTCTAAATCAGTCCCTAGAATCCTGATCGTATCCCCTGTACAAAATACAAAAGTCAATTATATAAACACTTACCCACATGTATAGTGCCTTTGGGAAGAAAACAAACATGGAAAATGTTTACACCCTCCAAAAAAATTTAAGATTTAAAGCAGTTGAAGACGTGTGATTGTATTAGAAACTGTTCCTAGAACCTCAAATTGAGATCAATAGGTACGCAAGTAACTTTTCTGGTGTGTAACAAATTCTCTGCTTACAGCTTCTGTTTTTCTCTATGATAAAGAATGTGAGAGAGAGGTAGAAGGTGATACTATGGAAAGTGTGAAGAGACTAGTAGATATTTTACAGATACAACGGATGAGATATTTGGAGCCACTTTTGCTCTTCATTGTTGCTTCTAACCATTGCCCTCTCTTTTCTTTAAAATCCCTGAGCTCTTTTGAAGCACATCCCATCAAACTATACTGCACACCATTATCTCTCATTGCAGTCATCTATAGATTCTCTATGTCGTTCCTTAAAAGTTTTAGCACCTGGTTCTTTTTGTCTCCCTGCCACTATTCCAGTGACCATTCTTTGTAATTTCATTATCTGCATAGACCATCCATCTAACCTGGTGGCCTGTCATTTTCTTGAACTTCACCCACTCAGTGGCACCTCACCTCAGCTATTTCAATTACTCCTCCACCTACAAAATCGTGATTTCAGGAATCTCAGTCTCTCATCTATACCTCCTGTCTTTCCATGTCACTTCCTCTCATACTTGGAAGTCAGGCAATTCTAAGACCGCACCCCAATCCATTTACCTTATCACCCTTTCTCTGTGCATTCCATCCCTCATATCCTCACTTTTATTCAAACTGAGCTTCTTACTCCGTGTTCTGTCATCATCATTCCCTTGCATATACCTTCAAATCGTTGTAGTGAATCTCCACCCTCATAGTAAACACAGTTCTCATTTCTGTTATCAGAATTAGTTTTGCCCGTTTTTGCACTTTTGTTTCTGGCTTCTCTCGCTTAATGTTGAGATTCATCCATATCATTATATGTATCAATAGTTCATTCTGTTTTATTGCTGAGTAGAATTCCATTGTAAAAATATACTGTAATTTGTTTATCCCTTCTCCTATTGATGGACATTAGGTTGTTCTAATATGGGACTATTAATAAAGCTGCTGGCTGATAGATAATTCAAACTGAAATGGTAAAACATGAGAGAATCAATAAGTAAGAAATCTTTTTGTGGATATATGTTTCATTTCTTCTGAGTAAATACCTAAAAGTAAGAATTGCTGGGTCTTAAGGTATATGTATGTTTATTCATATGTGAAACTGTCAGTTTTCCAAAAGGGCGGATCATTTTACACACCCACCAGCACTGTACGTGAGTCCCAGTGGCTTCATAACCTTCCCACTCAGTCTTTTTAATTTTAATCGTATAGTAGGTATAAAATGGTTTTATTTTGTACTTCCCTGATTAGCCATCCCTATATATTTTTTGTGAAGTCTCTGTTCAAATATTTTGTCCATTCTTTAATTGAGTTTTCTTCTTCTTGTTAAGTTGTAAGATTGTTTATATGTTCTGAATACAGTTCTTTTGTCAGAGATATATATCGCAAGTATTTTCTTCCAATCTGTAGCTTATCTTTTCATTTATTTAATGAAATCTTTCAAAAGCCAGTTTTAAGTTTTGATGAAGTACAGTTTATCGATTTTTTGTTCTATAGATAGTTCTTTTTTTGTCCTCTCTATTTTGCCTACCCCAAGGGTATGAATATAGTCTTCTCGTTTTCTTCCAGAAAATTTATAGTTTTAGCTTTTAGGTTTAGGTTTATCATCTGTCTCAAATTGTGTGTGGTGTGCTATAAGGGTTGAGGTTCATTTTTTCCATAAGTTTCTCTACTTGCTCCAGCACTGTTTGTTGAAAAAAAAAATCCATTTCTCCATTTAGTGGCCTTGACACCTTTTTCAAAAATCAATGAACCATGTATGTTAGGGTCTACTTATGTGCCCGGTATTCTGTTCCATTGGTCTATTTATCCTTATACCAATACTACACTACCTTGATTATTGTAGCATTATAGCAGGAATTCTCAACAACCTCACTGTTGACATTTTGGATGAGATCATTCTTTGTTGTTGGGGGCTGCCCATGAATTGTAGGATGTTTAGCAGCATCCCTGGCCTCTATTCACTAGATAACAGTAGCACACACCAGTCATGACAATTAAAAATGTCTCCAGACTTGGCCAAAGATCCACTTAGGGGGAGTGGACAAAACTGGCCCCAGTTGAGAACCACTGTTTTATGGTGAAGTAAGATAGTGTGCGTCCTCCAATTTTGTTTTAATTCAAGACTATCTTGCCTATTCTAGTTATTTTTGCTTTTCCATATAAATAACTTGCCTGGTTTTGTGTGGAATTGTGGTGAATATGTAGATCAACTTAGGGGAATTTATAACTAACAATATTGAGTGTTGTAATACATGAAAGCCATGAACATGGTATGTCTCTCCTTTCCTTCCCCCTCTTTTTTTTTTAATTTCTCTCAAAAGATTTCTCCCAGAAAACCTCAGCATTTTCTGATTTTCAATCTAGAGTTCTTGCATATCATTTGTTAAATTACTCCTAAGTATTTCATATTTTGTGATGCTATTGTAAATGAATTTGTTTAAATTTCATTTTCCCTTGTTTGCTGTTTATATGTAGAAATACAATCGATTTTTCTATATTGACCTTGTATTCTGAGAACTTGTTGAATTCATTCATTAATTCTAGGAGTTATTTTATAAATTCCTTAGGATTTTCTATTTGTATAATTATGTCACCTGCAAATAAAAGGAATTTAACTTATATCTTTCCAATTTATATGCCTTTTATTTTTATGTTGGCCTAATTGAACTTTCTAGGACCTCCAGTGCAATGGGGAATAGAAGTAATAGGAGTGAGCATCTTTGCCTTCTACCCTTTTGGGGGGAAGTGTTCACCATTTCACCATTAACTATGTTACTAGCTAGGGATTTTTGGTAGATGGCCTTTACCACATTGAGGAAGTTTCCTTCCATTCCTAGTCTGCTGAGAGTTATCATGAATGTGCATTGAATATTGTCAAATACTTTTTTGTGTGTGTGTGTGTGTGTGTGAGAAAGATCAGTCCTGAGGTAACATCCATGCCAATCCTCCTCTTTTTGCTGAGGAAGACTGGCCCTGAGCTAACATCTATTGCCAATCCTCCTCCTTTTTTTTTTTCCTCTTTTTCTCCCCAAAGCCCCAGTAGATAGTTGTATGTCATAGTTGCACATCCTTCTAGTTGCTGTATGTGGGACGCCGCCTCAGCATAGCCAGACAAGCGGTGCGTTGGTGCGCGCCCAGGATCCGAACCCCAGGCCGTCAGTAGCGGAGCATGCGCACCCAACCGCCAAGCCACAGGGCCGGCCCCAGTCAAATACTTTTTATACATCTATTTTGACTATCGTATAGCTTTTTTCCTTTATTTTTCCAATATGGTGAATTGCACGGATTAATTTTGAAATGTTAAGTCAACTTTGCATTACAGAGATAACTCTGTAGGAGTTTATCAATTTTACAAACATTTTCATAAACAACTTTAGTCTATGTGGTCTCTGTTTTTTCTTTACTATTTCATTGGTTTCTTTTATTTTTATCAGTTTCTTCTTACTTTAGAATAAATTTTCTTCTAGCTTCTTAAGGTGAAAACTGAAATCATTGATTTTAAACCTTTCTCCTTTTCTAATATAGGCATTTAAAGTTATAAATTTCCCTCTAAAGAATCTTTTTTTGTTTGTTTGTTTGTTTGTTTGTTTATTGCAGTAACATTGGTTTATAACATTGTAAAAATTTCAGGTGTACATCATTGTACTTCTATTTCTGCATAGATTACATCATGTTCACCACCAAAATACTAATTACAACCCATCACCACACACATGTACCAAATTATCCCTTTCACCCTCCTCCCTCCCCCCTTCCCCTCTGGTAACCACCAATCCAATCTCTGTCCCTATGTGTTTGTTTATTGTTGTTATTATCTACTACTTAATGAAGGAAATCATACGGTATTTGACCTTCTCCCTCTGACTTATTTCACTTTGCATTATACCCTCAATGTCCATTAGATTAAACAAATGTGATATAGTGTATTTTCATTTTCATATAGTTTAAAATGTTTTCTTACTTCACTTTTAACTTCTTTTTTGACCCATGGCTTATTTAGAAATTTGTTGTTATTGTTGTTTTTAATTTCCAGTTATTTGGAGCTTTTCCAGATATCATAATTGATTTCTAATTTAAATCTATTTTGGTCAGGGAACATACTCTGTAAGATTTAAATCTTATGAAATTCATTGACATTTATTTTATGGCTCAACATAAGATTTCTTATGGTGTACTTGAAAAGAATGTGTAATACAATTGTTGGGTATAAATAATCAATGTAGTTGATCATGTTGTTCAAATCTGTATTCTTACTGATATTTTTTATCTGGTTGTTCTATCAAATATTAAGAGAGGGATGTTACAATATGTAACTATGATTGTGAATTTGTCAGTTTCTCCCTTTAGTTTTTGTTTGCTTCATATATCTTTAAGATCTGTTATTAGATGTATACATATTTATGATTTTTATGTCTTCCTGATGAATTGACCCTTTTATCATTAAGAAATAGTGTTTACATCTTTGGTAATACTCCTTGTCCTAAAGCCTACTTTGTCTGATATTAATTTAGTCAAATAAATTTCTTCTGCTTTCCCATCCTTTTGCTTTCAACCTATCTGTATTTGCAGTGATCTTCTTGGGTCTTGCTTTATATCCAATCTAGCAAGTGCTAAATCAGAAACTGTGAAGGGTCTGAGATTTTAACCTACTTGCAAGCTAGTGATTCAGCTTACCACAATTTCATATATATTGTGGCAGGCTGAAAGAAAACACAAAATCCCTCATTCAAAGACAAAGACTGTATTACTCATGGGAAAAGCAGCACCCAAAGCAATACCTTGTGTCAGTTCCCCAACCTCCAGTCCCCAAAGGGCAATGCATTGAGGGCCAGACAGTACCTGTACATGCAGTGGGGTTCATTATAGACTAGGAACCACAAAATTTGAAAACTCAGATCTTATACATGGCTGCTGCCTATCCTCACCTCCAAAGAGAGAAAAAGAGAAAGAGAAGCCTATCTTTACTCTGGAATGTAAGCAAGTATTATCTGGGGAAGCAAAGGAGAGACCTCTGTCTTTACTACCCCAGACTGTCTCCAGGAAGGGAGACGTCTCTTAGTTTTACTATCCTGGAATGCCTCCTTATACAAACATTTTTAACTTGGCTGTAAATGCCTTTACTCAGAGGACCTAGACTGTGCAGAAACATGAAATATTCAAAGAGAATGTCTCCCCAAAAATAATACTTTGTCTTTTAAATGGAGTGTTTAGTCCATTTACATGTAATAATTATTGAAATGGTTTGATGTAGTTTCACCGTTTCACTATTTGTTTTCTATTAATTCTATATTTTTTTCTATCATTTGTCTTTTCCTCCTTTCCTGCCATTCTTTGAGTTAATCCAAAAGAAATTCAATTTTACTTTTTTTAGTGGCTCCTCTAGGGATTACAATATGCATACTTAACTATTTAGACTTAATATTGGACCATTTCACATAAAAATGTAAGGATCTTTCAACATTGTAAGTCTATTTACCTCACGACCACCCCTGACATTCTTTGTGCTATTGTTATCATTTCTTTTACATCTACACATTATAAACCTCACAAGACAATGTTGTAATTTTTGCATTAAACGCTCAGTTGTCTTTTTAACAGTAAGAGAAAAGAGAATAACATACTCTTTTCCATTTACCCACGTATTTCTTGTTTCTGGTGTTCTTCGTTCCTTTGTGTAGATCCAAGTTTCCATCTGGTTTAATTTCCCTTGAGCCTGAATAACTTCCTTTGGCATTTCTTATAGTACAGGATTTCTGGCAACAAACACTGTCAGCTTTTGTTTATCTGAAGATAACTTTATTTTGCTTTCATTTTTGAAAGATAGTTACACTGAATATAGAATTCTGAGCTAACAGCTATTTTCTTTTAGCACTATAAAAATGCCACTCTCTTGTCTTCTGACCTCCTAATGATAGTTAGCTGTCATTCATATTGTTGTTCCTCTGTATGTAATGTGTCTTTTTTCTATGACTACTTTCAATATTGTATTTTTATCTTTGGTTTTCAGCAGTTTAGCTAAAATCTGCCTGGGTCTGTGTTCTTGATATTTGTCTTAGTAGGAGTTCACTGAGCTTTCATCTGTAATTTAATATTTTTTCACCAAATTTGGGAAATTTTAAGCCATAGTTATTCAAATGTTTTCTGCCTCATTCTTTTTCTTTCTCTTCTATTTTTGGGACTCTGATTACACATATATTGTACACATACACATAATAATGACCACTTATCATTTAGTGACCCATAGGTCACTAAAGCTGTTATTGATTATTTTCTCCATCTTTTTCATTCTGTTCTTCAAATTAGATAATTTCTATTAATCTGTCCTCATGTTTACTGACTCTTTTCTGATGTCTCCAATGTGCTCTTAAGCCTACTAGTAAAATTTTTAATTCAGATATTGTGCTTTCAGCTTCAAAATTTCCTTTTCACTCTTTTTTAATTATATTTTAATTATTTAATTTTATTATTAGTTATTTCAATGACTTTCATTTCTCTCATGTTTTTGTTTTCCTTTAAGTTCTCAAGCTGTAAAAGATCCTCACACATTTCCTATTTTGAATTTACTAATATAAAACCAATGTAAAGATCAATTATATTTTCTCTCTGTTACAATAGTAATAATGGATAATGTGTAACAAATTTTCATTTATTATTCCTTGCTTGCTAGAATTTCTTCAGGATCTCTTATCTTTACAGTACCAATGAGTTGGTTAATTCATTTTGCCTGTTTTGAGATACTAAACAATAACTTATTTTTTTGTTTTTGTGTCTGCTCTGCCACGTAAATGTTCACTGTCTTATTTGATGACTCAGATATGAGATATCACTGAACAACATCACATACTTGAATTAGAGGAAAGTTTACGTAACTGTTATTTAATAAATTCTCTTAAGCTGTAGGCAGCCATGGATTTCTCAAGCCAACTCTCAGATTTATCTAGAGTTAGCTCCATATCAGCCAGATTAAAGGACAGACCGTCAAAGCATTTGCCCAGGAAAAAACAAATCTAGAAAGATCACTGAAGCATCACTAAAATAAGTCAGTAATACGTATCAGCTAAGGTTTCCTCCTTACCTAGCTAGATAAATGTAAATTGTTCTTATTACCAGTGAAATAGACAGTGCTTTAGAAGAAAAATACAAAAATACAAAAAATACCTTGAACAGACAACTCTGTTAAAAAATTATATATACACATATATAGAGAGAGAGAAAGTGTAAATTGTTTTGTGCAATTACATGCTGCACTATCAGCCATGAGCCGTAGAGATGGCAGTTGGCGAAGTTGCCAGTTGCAATCCACTGATACTCTGAAACTATGGCATGAATAATTTATGGCATAGTGCTGTTTACTGAGAACACTTTATTTTATTATCAAAAACTAATTTCCAATATGCTCTTAAATTTTCTTAGTCAGAAAAGCATGTATAATAAATGGATGTAATAAATCCTTTATAATTAACATAAAGAAGTAAACAAATTTTATTAACAAATATTTATTCCCATCCCCACTAAATAAATAACTGGTTAAAAAAATATTAGTTTGAAGTTATTATTCTGGTTATTTATTGGTGTGTAACAAAAAGCCCTAAAACTGAGTGGCTTAAAACAATTTTTGCAGTTCTGTGTGTTGACTGGTTCAGGTGGTTGATTCTCACTTGGAAGTCTCATGCTGTTGCACTCAGATTTTGGCTGTGGATGGAGTTATCTGAAGGTTCTGAGCTAGAGATCCAAGATGGCTTCTTGTCACATGTTTTGTGCTTGGGCTGGGATGGCTAGAACAGCTGGAGGCTAGCCAGGCATCTCTCTCCATGCCCTCTCTCCCTTTTGCTAGCTTGGACTTCTCATCATGGTGACCTCAAGGTCGTCGAACTTCTTACATGGGATCTGGCTTTTCCTAGAGCAAGCATTCCAAAAGACCAAGTTGGAAGCTGCAGAGTTTCTATTCTAGACTAGGAAGTCACAGAGCATCAGCATCACTTATATAACATTCTATTGGTTATGAGAGTCGCAGGGCCAGACTGATTAACATGGAGAGGACTACATAATTATGGTTCATTGGAGACTATCTGTGGAGACTAGCTCCCAAGGGAGTGTACTCATATTTCAGTCACCTTGACACTGCCATTTTAATCTCAAGTAACAGCATATGAATTTAGAATTTTGAGTTAACTCTATCAGCTTCTGCCAAGTAAGCCTCAGCTCCCTCCTCCTAACAGAAAGTAGAATACTTTATTAATGCCTCCATTTAATTGCCTCTGTTTTCTTTATCTCTCTTCAAACACTACGTTAAAAAAATGAACTGATCTGCCATAAATACTTTATTTTTATTTTCTCAACTCCCAGTTCTCTCTTTATAATTATGTCCAATTTAGGTGTCTTAATATTCATGTCCAACTTGAACCTCTTCCTTCCTCCTTTCTCAAAGGTTACCTTTCTCTAATCTAATGGAAATTGAGGGTGGGAGTAGGGAAGTAGGTGTTTATCTTACCCCCCACCCTAATTGTTCACCAAGTGTTATTTCTCCATATAAACTGACCCTAGCCATCCCCAATTTTGTTGGGGCCTGCTGCTGGTTATTGCCAAGAAGTTTTGGAGCTAATCCTCTTGATAGAATGCTGTTCAGTCCTCATGTGTGGCAACAGAAGTGTAAATGTCTGATAGGTCCACCATTCTCCAACATTCCACCACACAAGGCTGTAGGCGTGTATCACACTTGATTGAAAGATTTCCCAGTGGGTGAGCCTTTAGTATTTGGAGTAGAATAATTCTTCTTTGTATGGAAATGTCCAATGCATTATATGACATTTATCCAATGCATTATATGACATTTAGCATCCCTGGTCCTGGGGAACTAAAATCTGGTAGGTCACCCCAATTATTGTGACAATCAAAACTCCTCCACAAATTCCCAAGCCCTCCTGGGGAAGGGAAAATATCCCAGGTTGAGGACTACTGGATTAGAGTAATTAGATGAAACTTTATTTAAAAACAGAAAAATTTTGTAAAATTAAATAACTATGTGTTTTCCTATGGTCTAAGGGAAAATACTTAAGAAGTTCAATTTATCCCTTTAAAGACCTTCCTAGTTTCTAACCTGGGTACCTTGTCCTCAAATCTTTGCCTGTCTACAAAAGCCCTTCCTCCTTCAGAAAATCACACTGCCTACCAGCAGAGATTCTAGTCTATTAAGATAGCCACCAGTCTCATGTATCTATTGAGCACTTAAAATGTAATTAGCCCAAATTCAGATGTAAAAATACACTTAGTACAAAAAAAGATATAAAATATTCCAATACTTTTTATATTGATACATGTTGAAATGATAATACTTTGGATATATTGAGTTAAATAAAATATTGAAATTAATTTTTCCTGTGTTTTTTTAAATGTAGCTATTAGAAAACGTAAAATTACATGTATGGCTTACATTTTATTTCTACTGGACAGTGCTAATAAATTATGTTTCAGTATGGAGGGGCTTAGGGGTTCAAGCTGGTTAGACAAAGGAACTTAAAGCTGCGCTTGTATTGTACATTACACAAGGTTGAGAAAACATCTTCAATATCAAGGACCTGGGGAGATTCTTATTTTTTGTTGTCTAAAATATACATAACATAAAATTTAGCATTTTTAAGTGTACAGTTGTGGCAGCAGGTATATTCACATTGTTGTGCAACCATTACCATCATACATCTGCAGAACTTTTTCATCTTTCCCAACAGAAACTCAATGCCCATTAAATACTAACTCCCCATACCCTCACTCCCTCTAGCCCCTAGCAACCACATTGTACCTTCTGTCTCTATGAATTTGACTACTCTAGGTACCACATGTAAGTGGAATCATACGGTATTCGTCATTTTGTGACTGGCTTATTTTTCTTATCAGAATGCCTTAAAATTTCATCGATGTTGTATCACGTGTCAGAATTTCCTTCCTTTTAAGGCTGAATAATATTTCATTGTATGTGTATGCCACATTTTCATTATCCATTCCTCTGTCAATGGACACTTGAGTTGCTTCCACTTTTTGGCTATTGTGAATAATGCTGCCATGAACATGAGTATACAAACATCTCTTTGAGCCCCTGATTTCATTTCTTTTGGGTATATTCCTAGAACTGGAATTGCTGGATCATATGGTAATTCTGTGTAATTTTTTGAGGAATCACCGTACCGTTTTCTATAGAAGCTGCTCATTTTACATTCCCACCAACAATGCATAAGTGTTCCAATTTCTCTACATGCTTGCCAACAGTTGTAATTTTCTGAGTTTTTTCTATAATAGCCATCCTGATAGGTGTGAAATGGTATCTCATTGTAGTTTTGATTTGCATTTTCCTAATGATTAGTGATACTGAGCATCTTTTCATGTGTTTATCTGCATTTGTATATCCTCTTTGGAGAAATGTCTATTAAAGTCCTTTTCCCATTGTTTAATCAGATTATTTTTGTTGTTATTGAATTGTAGGAGTTCTTTATATATTCTTGACATCTATCTTTTATCAGGTATATGATTTGCAAATATTTTCTCCCATTCCCTGTGTTGCCTTTTCACAATTGATAGTGTTCTTTGATCCATACAAGTTTTAAATTTCGATGAAGTCCAATTTATTTTTTCTTTTGTTGCCTATGCTTTTGGTGTCATATCCAAGAAATCATTGCCAAATCCAGTGAAGATTTCCTCTATGTTTTTTTCTAAGAGTTTTATAGTTTTAGCTCTTATGTTTAGATCTTTGATCCACTTTGAGTTAATTTTTGTATATGCTGTAAGATAAGGATCAACTTCATTCTTTTGCCTGTGAATATCCAGTTTTCCAAACACCATTTACTGAAAAGACTGTCCTTTCCTCAGTGACACAGGGTTTTGGCACCCTTGTGGAAAATCACCTGACCATGCAAGGGCTTGTTTCTGGGATCTCTAATCTACTCCACTGGCCTTTATGCCAGTACTACACTGCTTTGATTACCATAGATTTGCAGTAAGTTTTTAAATCAGGAAGTGTGAGACCTCCACCTTTGTTCTTTTTCAAGATTGTTTTGGCTATTTGGGGTCCCTTGAGATTTTATGTGAATTTTTGGATAATTTTTCTATTTCTGTAAAACACGTCATTGGGATTTTGATAAGAATTGTCACTTTGGGTCATGTTGACATCTTAACAATATTAAGTCTTCCATAACATGGGATGCCTTTCCATTTATTTGTGTCCTTTTAAATTTCTTTCATCAATGTTTTGTAGTTTCAGTGTACAAGTCTTTCACTTCTTTGGTTAAGTTTATTCCTAAATATTTTATTCTTTTTGATTCTATTGTAAATGGAATTGTTTTCTTAATTTCTTTTCCAGATTGTTTGTTGTTAGCATATAGATACATAACTGATTTTTGTGTGTTGATTTTGTATCCTGCAACTTTGCTGAACTTGTTTATTTATTCTAAAAGTGTTTTTGTGGAATCTTTAGGGTTTCCTACATTTAATATTACATCATCTGTGAACAGACATGATTTTACTTTTTCCTTTCCAATTCAGATATTTTTTATTTCTTTTTCTTGCCTAATTGCTCTGGCTAGGACTTCCAGTACTGTGTTGAATCAAGTGGTGAAAGCAGGCTTCCTGGTCCTGACCTAGGGGGATTCTTGGGGAAAATTATTTGGGGAGGTAAAAATTTTCTCTCCCACCTGTGATACTACACCACTATCTCCTACCTACCACAGGGGTTGAACCACTTGAAGATCTATAGCCCTACTGCTCAGAAGTATAGTTCCCTAAATATGAGTTATTTAGACCAGAATAATGATCCAGCCAGTGGAGGTCTTTGAAAGGATGGTTAATAGTAACCTGTGGCACTAAAAATCAAAAATTGCTCTTACCAAACATCCCCCAATCCCATGCTTTCCAAAGAGGTCACTTGGAGATTACCTTACCAATGAGTTGCAGGCTTGCCTTTTCATTTTTCTTATTGTCCAGCAGATAATTATTGAATCACACACACACATACATTTTCTACAGACAAAATTAATTCTTTGAAACAGTTTAAACTAGAGAACATAAACTCAAATACTTATGAACAATCAGAAATAAATGAAATGGGAAAGTTAACAAAAGTAGGGAATGGTAAGGATGATGGTTTGTAGCCATGTGTGAATAAGAGTAAAAGTTTGCCAAATCTTCCATATTTTCAAGAGAACTTGAGAATCAAGATTTTTATATAAATTGTCTGGACTTTTAGCATAGTTCAGACTTAACATGACAGCCACTTTTAAATTTTTGGTCTAAAAGAAAAGGAGAAATATACAGTATTTTCCTTACTGCCCAATAATTTACAAGGCTGCTTCTTTCACCAATGAATTAGTTCTTCACATTGCAAAACATAGTATAGCTTTTTAGAAAAGAATTTTTCCATAGCAGTGCTTGGGAGTGGGAACATGTGTGCAGGCCTGCCAAAAATAAGAAAGAGCCTCATTACAGAGCTTCTCCTAGTTGCAAAAGACCTGGGTGAGATTCTGAAATTATCACTTACAAGATATTTAAATTCTTAGCCAAGGGCCTTTTTTTTTTTAATTTAAAATTTGCTGTTTCTTTTTTTTTTTTTTTGTGAGGAAGATCAGCCCTGAGCTAACATCCGTGCTAATCCTCCTCTTTTTGCTGAGGAAGACCGGCTCTGAGCTAACATCTATTGCCAATCCTCCTCGTTTTTTTTCCCCAAAGCCCCAGTAGATAGTTTTATCTCATAGTTGCACATCCTTCTAGTTGCTGTATGTGGGACGCGGCCTCAGCATGGCCGGAGAAGCGGTGGGTCCGTGCGCGCCCGGGATCTGAACCTGGGCTGCCAGTAGCGGAGCGTGCCCACTTAACCGCTAAGCCATGGGGCTGGCCCCTAAAATTTCTAAGTAAGTAAACTTTTGAAATATGAAAACACTGTTATATAATAAATGCATAGTTTTGAGATATTCTCTGTGTTGAGATTTTAAAAACATTGCCTAATTCTGTTATCTACTGTATGTTTTAAATGTAGAGCTTTTGAAGAGAAACAAAAAGAACAAGAAGAAAGAGAACACCAAATCAGAGAACAAATACTTCAACAAAGAAAACAGAAGTTTGAGGAAGTTACTGAAAAATTCCAGCGTGCCCATATTCCTCTTTCACAGCGAAGGAGAGCAGGTACCTTAACTTCAACAACATGAGAACAAAAATGAAAGTTATAATTACATTCAACTTGAGTAGACAATAAAATGATAAATTAAGAAACAAAGTGGAAATTCAAGCTAAAAAGACCAGTATGTCTTTGAGTGACAGGACTTTAACCAAATGAAAAATTACAATTTAATTTAGGTTTAATTTGGAGAATATTTTGTTGGCTCTATTAGTAAATTTTGAAAGCTCACAAGTTTGATTCTACTTCATATTGCCTTACAATGTTTTGTATTTTTAAAATTGATTTAATAAAATAAGTATCTTAATAAAAAGAAAATTTAACATTTAGGTTCAATAAAGTAGTGTCACATTCATTATGGCATTTTATTCACATTTTGGTTTAAATTCATATTTGAGAGACTGGCAAAATAAAAAGAAAGTTTACAGAGTGATATAATCCAACAATCTAAGATCAGGAACCAATTAAGAATTTAAATATGATTACAGTTATTCTTTGGTATCACAGCTATATTTTTTAAACCTTAAAGAATAACACAGAATTAACAACAAAATGTGAAAGCTTCAAAAAGAAAAAAGACAGGCAGAACATTTATATACTAAGCAAACATATATTGTACCATGTTGTACTTAGCCCTGGGCTAAGCTGAGGTACAGAGAAATTTAAATATACTCTACCATTAAAGATCTCACAAAAAAGATCTTATTTTGGAGGTGAGAGTAATATAAACAATTAATGTCAAAAAATGTAATGATAATTGCTATAGTAGCAGAATGGGTAAAGTACTATAAGAGCACAGAGGAAAGAACAGTAAACCTATACAGGGACATCAAGGACATCATCTCCGGAAAAATGACATAATTTGAATCTTAAAGAATGAGCATTTTGCCAAGCAAAAAGAAAATTAAAAAACATTCCAGACAGAAGGAACAGCTTTTACAAATAAATTCTGTATTTCAGTATATCCAAAGCATAGGATGGGAAAAAAGAGAAGAAAAATGGATATGAGGCTAGAAAAATAAGTTGGAACCAATCCTCAAAGAGCTTTGTATGCCATGCTAGGAATTTCATCTTTATGCAAAGTGCAGTCCACTTAAAGTTTTTTAACTAGGAAGTAAGCCGTTACTGTATCATTAAGAGATCTTACTGTAAATAAGGGCAGCTAGTAACACAGCTAAAAATAACAATAGTTTAAACATGATAGGAGTTTATTTTTCTCTTATATATTGTGAAGTCCTGAGTTAGGCAGTCAAAAGCTGGTTTGATGATTCTGCAATGTCACTGGGAACCCAGACTCCTTCTGTCTCTCAGCTTAACCATCCTTAGCATGTGGTTTATATCATCACTCTCATGGTCACATGGTAGCTACTGGAGCTCCAGCCATCATGTCAGTGTTGTAGGCAGAAAGAAGGAAGAAATGTAAAGGACAGAAGGATATACCTTTGAGCTCCCTTTAAATTGTTTTCTAGAAGCGCCCATCTATCTGTTTATATCTAATTGGCAACTCCATCTACAAGGGAAACTGGAAAAAAAAGTTTTTTTAATGTGGCTATATTGCCACCCATGACAATATAGACTCTGTTGACAAGGAAGAAAGGGAAAATGGATATTACGTAGGAAACTAGGGGTCTCTGCTATAATTAGATTTGTTTGTTAGAAAGATAATTACAGTTACAGCATGGAAAATGGACTGAAGTAGAAACAAGCTAAAGTAGTTAGACTAGTAGGAGACTATGTCAGTTTTTGTGGCAAGAGGTGTTAAGCTGCTAAATTAAAACACTGCACTGGATGTGGAGATAAGAGGTAATATATTCAGGAGGTATAATTAATAGGATTCAGTTACTAATTGGTGGAGAGTGGTAGAAGAAAGGCTAGGAGGAGAGCAGTTCCCCTAGGACTTAGCAGAGAGCTTTACACATTTTTAGCATTCAATAAATACTTTTTTAATAAATTAATTATTTTGGTAGATGATGATATTTATCAAGGTTACAAATAAAGGAAGAGAATCAGGTTAGAGGTGTGAAAGATCATTTATTAATTTTTAAATGTATCGATTTTGAACCTCCCATGGCTCATCCAAATGGAGAAATCAAATCAGCAACTAGAAATATGGGTCTGAGACTTAAGAAAAAGATATGGAATAGAAATATATATTTAAGAGTCAATAATGAATAGATACATAGTTGATAAATGAAGCCATGGGAAAGATAAGCTAAATAACAGAAAGAATATAGACCACAAATTGAGGATAGGGCCTAAAATAAAACCTTAATGCATACTAGTATTTACTGCAGGTAGAGCAAGAAAAACTGAAAAATGGATTTTGAGAAGTAGTTATCAAGAAGGCAGGAGGGGAAACAAAAGCAAATAATGTATAAGAAGGCAAAAGAGACGGTAGTTTTAAGAATGAGGATGTGGTCAATTGTGTCAAGTGCCTCAGAGAAGTAGCCACCACTCGTGAGTATTATTTGCCCCAAAGAGGGTGCTGACTACCAAAGGATCTAGGTAGAAGAAGTCAGGAATTTTTGCAAAAACAGATGACATAGACATCCACCCAACAGAATGTTCTGAAACTTTAAAAAAATAATGGGGAAACTCACTATGGACTGATATGGAAAGATCTCTAGCAGAAGCAGATTTACCATGAAGCTAATGAGGGTTAAGTTTCTGGAGCCCTCACTGTTTGGCCCTTACATCTATTTTATATTAGTAGTTTTGCATTATTTTTCCTTAATGAGAGCCCCCGAATTGTATAGGCCTTATACTCTCATAAAACCTGGATCTGCCCCTGATTTCTAGGATATATTGTTAAGTATAAAAACAAGGTCCAGATCAGTATACGTAATATTCTGCCTTCTGTGTAAGAAAAGGGGAAAATTAGAATATATATTTATATTTATTTGTATTTGCTTAAAGAAAAAGTGAAAGAATACACAAATGACCAGTGAGAGCAAAACTTCCAAATGTGTATCATATATATTTTTTTGATTTCTGAATATTAATATATTACCTATACAAAATACTAAATTAATCTCTTAAGAAAATTCAATGTTATGAATGAAGAGCAAGAACAAAGATGTGAAAGACAACTACTTATTTAATTGTCTATTAGCTTACTCCTAAATTATGAGAGTTAAACTAAAGGTTCACCAGGTATGCATGATAGCTGACTCTTCTCCTTTCTACAAAGGATAACAGATTGGGGGTTTCAATGAGGTCAGAAAATTGTTGAAGTGAGAATATTAGCGTAAAAGAACTGGAAATATTAGAGCTAGCAGATTAAATGAGATGATAAAGCCCTAATACACAGTAAATACTCAAAAATGTAGGCTTAAACTATCATCAGTGAAGGAGAGGTAGTGACTGGAAGGTCATTAGATAACAGCAACAAGAAGCAGTAGTCAGTGGTTGTAAATTGACCTAAGTTAGTTTTAAAGTTAGTTTTTAAGTTCTCTTTGGTAGACAACAAGTGGTGAGGGTTGATAAAAGCAAGTGTCAGACTATAATCTAGCACAACTAGACATTTATTAGCAAAGCAGACACAAAACAATTTATACAACCGTTCAGTAAGTTTAACTAAAGTCCCAACTCTCTGTCCTTTTAGGTGCTCTGACTACACCTTACATGAAAGATTCACTCAAGCATGTACAACCACATTCCAGTGACAGAATTCTGTGCCTTCTGGCATTGGACAATGAGAAATGTTCCTATATTAATGGCTGGACACCAGACTGATTAGAGATCAAGCCTAAGATGCCATCTATAAGGGTGAAGGGTATAGATCTCTCTAGATTTTTATTCTCTGTTCATGCAAAGGTAGAAAGTGATCAAAATATGTTTAGGAAATCCACTTGTCGTGCATACCTTTAATTTCAACAAAGAAAGCCCATTTTTAACATTCATCAGGCTGTTCAACAGGCTATTATTTTCACGAATTAAAAACCATTTTTGACATTCAGTATGCTAATTAGAAAGACAGTCAATATGTAAAGCCTGATAGTATCTGCCTCAAGAGGATTGCTCCTTTATGATTAGAATATGCAGCAAACCATCCCATAACTGTGCGTTCTTCACTAGCATATTATGCCATCACCCTTCGATTAGGAAAATGGACTGTCTCTAGACTTCAATTTGAACTAACCATACATAATAATATACTGGTTTTGCTTAAACATTTTAAGGTAAATAACAAACATTGTAATACTAGAAAATCTGATTACATGTGGGTTTTTTCAAGGACAAAGGAGGAAAGACAATTTGGAGGTGTCAATGGAGAGCTAGAAAGTCACCTAGCCTACCTCTAGGCCTTGACTTATTTGTAGTGTGTCATGGGAGGAAAAGAACCTCTCCACTTAAGAGGGCTGCAGCAAAAGCAATATTCTTAAAAGACAGCTGTGTTTTAACTCGAACAAGAAGGTGAAAAGAATATTTAGAGAAGTAGGGGAAGTAGAGTATGTTGAGTACCAAAGTGCACAGGGGAAGGCTTTGGGAAATGGATGCCTCTGGGAGGTAGGGCTGGATTAGAGGTTATGCAGAGTAGTATGTGGATGAGTGTCCATATAATATGTGACCTTGAAGAAGTTACTTACCTTCTCTATGCTTCAGTTTCCTCAGTTGTAAAAAGGAGTTTCAAATAGCATCTGCCTCATAGGCTGTAGTGAGGGTTAAATTAGTTAATACTTAAAAAGTGCTTAAAAATATGTCTGCAACAGTAAGTGCTTAGTAAATGTTGGTTGGTGTTTTTATATCTTCCCCTTTTCTCATAAGAATATTTATAAATTTTGCCAGAAATGTGTGGAACTATGAGGTCAAATATAATGGGTTTTGCATGCCAGAACAAAGAGCCTAGGCATTTCTCAAAGTTTCTTTTTTCTGGATAAATATTCTTAAAATTGGTGCTGAGAATTTTGAGGTAACAGTTTCTCTTTGGGAAATTTGATGTCTAAATTTAAAATATTTACACTATTTTTTAAAATATTTTCTTTTTACAAAAGTTTTAAAGTAGTATTTTATCATTGATCAATAAGAGATCATTGAAGATGAAGTGATTCTGTACTATTTGATCTTTCTTTATTATCTCTTTAGTTTTCCAAAAACCAGTTCCTCCATTGGAAGAGGCCCTCAAACAAATTCAGGAATCCAACTTAAAATCAGAAGTAAACCTTCCCTCTTCCCACAGACCCACAATAAACCGGAGGTAAGTAATTCATGACTATTATGTGTAATTATTATATATAATAATTAAATAGCTTTCTAATTGCTGAGTTTGTAGGCTTTTTCATCAGTTACTCCTCACCTCTGTTTTAGAGTTTACTATTTTATTTTCACAGATTAAGTTGAGGTAGAGTGGAATATAAATTCCTTCAAAAATAAGGCAAAATCCTAATTTGTTGTCTTTGTTATTACAGTGCTGCCTATGTTGAATAATTTTCTATGGAAACTATCATCAAAACCATTTTATTTTATTTTATTTTTTTTATGAGGAAGATCAGCCCTGAGCAAACATTTGTGCTAATCCTCCTCTTTTTGCTGAGGAAGACCGGCTCTGAGCTAACATCTATTGCCAATCCTCCTCCTTTTTTTTTTTCCCCCCAAAGTAGATAGTTGTATGTCATAGCTGCACATCCTTATAGTTGCTGTATGTGGGAGGAGGCCTCAGCGTGGCTAGAGAAGCGGTGTGTCTGTGCGCGCCCAGGATCCGAACCCAGGCCGCCGGTAGCGGAGGGCGCACTTAACTGCTAAGCCACGGGGCCAGCCCAATCAAAACCATTTTAAAATATTGATATTGGTTACTCATCTTTCCTGAGAGGAAAAAATTGTGTTGAATTGTAGTGACATAAATTTAGGTAAAAAGAATGACTTTATTGTAGAAATACAATAAAGTCCCAGCTGAAAATCTTTCCTGGATGTCTTGAAAAAGCTACAATGTCTCCTAGTTCCTCTCCAGATTCACTTAAATGAATCATCTAGAAGCAATAGGATGGACCAACCAACCACAGAATACCCTCTGACATCCTCTATTTTCCATTTATTTATTATAAATGCTTATTGAAGCTACTACATGCTTAGCACTAGGTCAGGCATTGTAAAGGAGATATGGAGAAGTATGATATGGTAAAATACAATCCCTAGTATATATTCTAGGAGAGAGGTGAAATAATGCTTCAAAAAGTATGGAATAGTACCAAATGAGTAATGATAATAATATTTAATATTTATTTATACAAAGATATCTACAATTCAGACACAAATTATGTTAATTTTTACTTATACATAATGTTATTTACTAAAGTACTTCCATTTTTAGAATACATATGGCTAATAGTTCCTTTGTTCAGAGCTAGGAACAATTAAATTCATCCTCTCAGTCTTCATTATAGTTCAGGAAAGACCTCATGGAATAGAAGACTCTTCAGCAAGGCTTTGAAGAAAATAGAAGTTAATCATGAAACAAGTGGATAGATAGTATTCCAGACAGAGGGATCAGCATGTGCAAAGGCCTAGCATAAAGAAGGATTGATGTGTTCCAGGAGTAAGAGTATGGCTGAATGATAGAATGCAAAACACCAATAGCTTGGCTAGAGATGAGATTGGAGAGGTAAATGCATCGATACGCTAAGGAATATAAACTGTATCCCAAGAGTTTAAGACGAGTAATAGTGAAGGATTTTAAGCAGATGGATAATAAGATCAACTTTTTTAACATATCATTCCAATCTACTGTGAACAAATGTGGATAATGGATTGAAAGAAAACAAAAAAGGAGGCTATTTCAATATGTGTGAAATTATATGGGTCTAGAGCTCAAGAGAGAGATCTAGGCTTAAAATATTTGAAGCCAACACAATGGATGAGATCAGCCATGGAGAATACGTACTGTGACGACAGGACTAGGATAGAACACTGAAGAACAACAACATTTAAGGAAATGGAAAAAAGAGAAGCCTGCAAATAGGAACCGATGGTTGAGAGAACACTAGGAGAGGGTGGTATCATGGAAACTAAGGAAGTATAGAGTTTCGTGGAAAAAAACAGTTTACAGAGATCAAATGGCTTCTAGGGAGTCAGTAACGTAAAAAATTGTATCAGTCAGGATCCTGGCAGGAAACAGATGGCACAGTTAAAAATGGTGACTGAAAAGAGGTTTAATAAAGGGACTGGTAAGCCAACAAAGGATGGTGAAGCACCCCCAGAACTGACGACAAAGCCAGTATTACCACCACAGACGTGAACTAAAAAGAGCTGTAGCTGTAGAAGAGGGCTGCTAGCCAGACCTGTGGTCCTGGTAAAGCAACATTGCCACTGCTAAACCAACAGAGAGGAAGCCAGAGGAATAATTATCAAAAACCTTTCTTCTGTCACCCTCCCATCTCTTGCTAGTGCTTTCCTTTGGCCAAACTTAGCCATAAATCAAAAGGCAAGGGATCATTCAGTCTCTGCTGAGCAGAGACAAGTGGAGAAGTGTGGAATGTGAATCTGGAGGGGCAAAGAGTGAATATCCAGCACAGAAGCAATGTGTCCACTATATTTCACAACAAAAAAGTCATATAGGTGACTTTTGTCAGAGAAATCTCAGTGGAGGGATGGGGACAGAAAAGAGACAGCAGTGAGTTGAAAAGAAATGGAGAGCAAGCAAGTAAAGATAACAAGTGTAGCTTGGCTGTGAAAGAAAAAGAGAGGTAGAACAATAGCCAGAGGGAATGTAGGGCCAATATGGCTTTTTGTCTTAAGATGGAAAAGAAATCATGTTTAAGTATGGATGTCAAACTGATGAGTAACAGAATTTCAGTCTAGAAAAGTAGAAGAGAATAAAAATATGAAGTGTCTTAAGTACCTATTCTGTGCTGGACACTGATTAGCATTTGTTACACGTATGAATGAGACATGGTCCTTTGCCCAAGAAGGTTTATGTTACATTAAATTATAATACCATGCAGTTATGTTATAATACCATGTAATGATAGTTACATTATAATACACATGTAATACTGGGTAATGGGGGCTGTTACAGAAATATTAGCAAAGTGGTAAAAAAGTACAAAATTTAAAGTTGGTAAGAAGTCTTAAAGGATGAGTATGAATTGTCTAATGAAGCCCAGGTTGGTTTTAGGCATGTTCAGGCCTACCATGTTGTAAAAGGCACAGACCCAAAAGGAAATAGAACTTGTTTAGAGTGTCAGGTCTGTAGGATGTGTTGCCTGTAGGAGAGTAAATGATCTAGACATGTGGATTGAGATCAGATGTGAAATGCTTGTACGTCTAGCTAGGAAGATTAAACTTTATCCTATAACTAGTAGAGAACCAGTGGAGGTCTCTAAGCAGGGAGTGATATAATCCTCTTAATTATTTTAGAAAGATAATTGGTGTCAATAGAATAATACTAATTTTTATATTGAGGAAAGGATAAATTTGATAAAGGATTAAAAATATTTTGAGTGGTTAGAAGGAAAGGATGAGAGAGAAGAAAGAATGAGAATGCCTTTTCACAATGTAGAGAAGTGACATAAAGAATAAAGAGTTTAAGAATGTTGATCAAAAAGAAGTAGAAGAATTGGAGTATGGAGAGAATAGTGCCAGAAAAATCAGGAGGCATCCAGCTATGATTTTGAAAGGACTTACGTTAAAAGGGTGGTAGCGAAGTAGAAAAGAAAGAAAGAAAAGCTATTTCATGGAAAGAATAGATTATGAGTTTAGTATTTGATGGAATATAAAATGAAAAAAGCAAAAAAATCAAAAGAAGCTGAAATTTTGAGTCTTGATGGTTGAGGGAATTTGGTGCTTTAAAAATAAAAAGGAACATAATGAAAGAGTACAGGTTTGGCAAGATATTGCTAAATTGCATTTGAGCCTTCTGAGTGAGGGGATAAATATCCAAGTAGAAATGTACAAAAACAATTTGACCTAAGACGAAATGAGAGGTCAAGGCTATCAAAACAGATTTGAAAGTCATGATTGTATATGTTGTTGCTTAATTTTTATGTGTACTTATGTCTCCCCAACCTGATTGTAATATTATAGAGAACAATGGCTAAATCTTATACATGCAGGTATTCCCTATAGGGCTTAGCTCAGTGCTATGCGTGTTGGAGGTATTCAGTAAATACTTGGAGCAGAGAAACATCGCTTACATAAGTGAACGCTTCTCAGAGAGTATAAACTTGACCTGAAGCCTAATAGATGAGGAGGATATTCACCAAGGACAAACATTGAGAGAGAAATCCAGACAGAAGGAGTAAGTAGTATGTTAAAAGGCATAAAGGCATGAAAGGACATGTTGTGTTAAGGGAGCTGAAAGGAGTTCGATTTGGCTAGTGTGTACAGTGAGAAGAGAAGCTGTAAGCAGACAGATTGAAAGGAAGCCATGGGTTAAATCATGAAGAGCCTTGTTAAAGAGTTTGTCCTAAAAACAATTACTGAACGATTTGAAGCGGGCATACAACATCTATATTTTAGAAATATTGCCAGAATGGGAAAGAGTAGTGTAAGACTAAAGATGGGAAAATCAAATAAAGTTGTACTTTAGTTAGTGAAAATGATGACTTCCTGAGAGCCATTTAGGAGGTAGAATCAACATGATTTGGTAACTGTTTAAGAGTTGAAAGGTGAATGGGAGGAGTCAAGAATGACTCTGGAGATTGGGTTTGGTCAGTTAATGGATAATGAAACCATTTATCAAAATAAGGACTATTAGGAAAGAAGAGGTTTAAGGAAGGGAGTAACTGGAAGGAGGATTTATAAGTTGTGAGTTTGAGAGATTTATGAGATATTCCAGAGCCCAATTCTCATAGTAAGAAATCTGGGCCATGAATAAAGATATGATAGTTGCCAATGAATGGATGAAGTTAAAGCCATCATTCAGTACCCACCAGTGGTGGTCTTGGGTTAAGCTCAACAATCAAACTCCCATGACTACAATAGGTTTGGCTTCAATTAGAGGACAGAAAACACTGCATGTCAAGAGGCAGTGTTCTTCAATAAGAGGAATCCTCATGTCAAGCCACAAAGCAGTCAAAGGGCTAGTCTTTGCTATGCCTCTATCCAGACAAGTGACAGTCTGCTGCAGGGAAACAAGATCACAATGGGTAGGCATATAGCCACCCTGGGTTAGAAACCCCATGTTCCAAACAGGACCAATCTTCCTTGTAAGGGCTCCACATGAATAGCTTCCAGGTCCATGCAAGAGACATGTCCAGTTATAAGAATTACCACACTCAGGGAAACCTACAGCTATAGTTTCCTACCAGTTATCTCTGGTTGATTCACAGTCCTTTCAGTCCAGATGCAGTTTACTAAAGAAGGGGCATTTTAACTTAATCCTTGTAACACAGTTCAAATCCTACTAATAATCCAGGGGAACAAACTTAGAAAGTTAACTCAAAGTCAAATTCCACAGTGAAGAACGGATTTTGTTACCCCTTCACTCACATACAGATATAGATAAGATCACACAGACAGTATAAATAAGATCACACAGAGAGTATGGATAGAAAGCGATGAAGAGGGTCACATAACTCAAAAATTCCAGCATATAAAAGACAAGCAAAGAAAGAGGCGCTCAAGAAAGACCCTGAGAAAGAACAATCAGAGAAGTAGGCAAATAACCAGGAAAGCATGATGATATGGAAACCAGGGGAATTAAAGTCAGGAAAGATAGCCGTCAAGAAGTGTCTATTTTTACAATTATTAGGTCAATTAGTGAATCCTTAGCAAAAGCAGTGTATTGGAGTGGTAGAGGTGGGAGCCAGATTGCAGTGGGTTAAAGAACAAACGGAAGTTGAGGCAGTGAAGGCAATTTTAGAGTATTCCATGGAAAAGCTTGGCTGAAAAGGGAAGATGACAGACAATTAGAGCAGGTTTTAGGGTTCAGGGGGAAATAAGAGTGATAAAAAATTCCAAATCATTTAGTATAAAAATAACGTACATTTTTGTATAAGATTTTCTTCACTCTCAGGTTTCTTTTTCTGTGTAACAGTTGTTATCCTTTGTGTTATCAGATATTTTCAATTAAAAAAGCTCTTTCTATGAATGAAAGGGTAGACTTTTTTTGATCAACAGTATACAGTTCCTTGACGTCTTAGAAGAGATAAAGTGTCAGAATAATTTTGATTTCTCTATAGCAAACAAATATATTGTTATCATTATACCAAATCTGTGCTAGGACCATTAAATAACATATATCATCTTCATTTTATGAGAAATGACCTCCATTCTAAATTAGAATACATAGTTTTTATTTGTTATTGCAATGTACAATTATGACTATGACTTCATGATATCTATATCTATCTAGATGTATATACATACACACACACAAAAATGTAATGTATTTGGAAAACAACAAATTTATAGAGAGAACACTATGGTTTACTTATTACAAAGTTGAGCTTCTCTCCACAGATAACTAACAGTATTAAATAATATGTGCAAAAATGCTTTGTAAACTATAAAATGCTATACAAATATGAAATCTTGAAATATTAAGGATTCAGTGTCAGGCTAATAGAAATATTTATATGTATTATTTATTGAAAATATAACTAAGCTACAAATATTGATAAGCTATTGTCACATTAAAAATATATTTTCTGGGGCTGGCCTGGTGGCATAGTGGTTGAGTTCGCCCACTCCAGCGGGAGTGGAGGCCTGCAGTTTGCAGGTTTGGATCCCAAGCGCTGACCTATGCACCACTTATCAAGCCATGCTGTGGCAGGCGTCCCACATATAAAGTAGAAGAAGATGGGCATGGATATTAGCCCAGGGCCAATCTTCCTCACTAAAAAAGAGGAGGATTAGCAACAGATGTTAGCTCAGGGCTGATCTTCCTCACACTCACACACACACACAAAAAAATACATACTCTGAGGAATATAAACCTAAAATGTGTTAAAGAATAAAGTAATGCCAAGAAACACAGAGCTTCCATAGAAGTGGAAGTATATCAGTACTCATAAACGATTAGTCTAATGTGGAAAATATTAGTGGTAGATAAAAATAATTTAAGATGTTGGTAATGTGATAATCTAAAGGAGAAAAAAAAATGTATGAAAAATGGAGGATATTCAATGCTTAAGCCTCATGAAAAATCAGAGACTATGTCTATATGAAAATAGAAGCTGTTTCAGGAAATAATGAGATATGAAAATATTAATAAGGGACTAACATTAAAAATATAAGTAATCAGGGGCCGGCCCGGTGGCGCAAGCGGTTAAGTGCGCGCGCTCCGCTGCGGCGGCCCGGGGTTCGCTGGTTCGGATCCCGGGCGCGCACCGACGCACTGCTTGGTAAGCCATGCTGTGGCGGCGTCCCATATAAAGTGGAGGAAGATAGGCACAGATGTTAGCCCAGGGCCATCTTCCTCAGCAAAAAAAGAGGAGGATTGGCGGATGTTAGCTCAGGGCTGATCTCCTCACAAAAAAAAAAAAAAAAAAAAAAAAAAAAAAATATAAGTAATCAGCCTTCCATCACAACCAAATCCTTATCACAAAGATAATATACTTGACCGTTCTGGAAGGTGTAGGGTAAAAGAAGCTATATTTTCTCCCATATTAAATTTTTATACTTTAAGGTGATGATGTTAGATATCTATCTCCAATATCCATGTATTTGTGGTGAGACAGTTGATCCTGAACCACATGCTACCCTGAGAAATCTGGCCAGAGCTGAGCAGTGATTTATTTGACCTCTATTTGCCTTTTGTACCAGTACTTTAAACCAGGTTTTCTGACCCATATTCATTATCTGTATGACTACCAGGCTTCTGAAATGTGAAAATATTTTAAGAGCAAGGAATGAGAAAAGGGGAACCTGAATAAGCTATGTACATTTCTCATTCCATGTGAGAGGATACTGGTTGAACAGAAGAACATCATGTATGGACCCTCAGGACAAAAAAAATATATATGAATCAAAAGCCTAGAGACAGCCCAATAAACTAAACAACCATCTTAATAAGGCCATCTCTCTACCTGCCTGTCCAAATGCTTTTCCACCTGTGCAGATCCATTCCTGCCTGTCCAGCTGTCTCCACACCTGGTCCCTACTTACCTGATCAGCTGTCTCCTTCACGGGCCCCATTGCTATCCCACCATTCCCAAATTCTTCCTAGCTATCCAACTGTTTCTCCTAACCGCCAGCCCCATACCCTGCCTATCCGTCCATCTGTCCTCTCTGCTCTTCCAAAGACCTTTTTACCAGGCCCATTACTGTCCTACCCAGTCAAATATCTTCCTCGCCCTCCGGCCGCAGTTACTTCCAGCTTTTCTAGCAGTTTCCCTCGTCTACCAGCCCCAGTTCCTTCTGGCCCACCTGACCATCTACCCCACCCACCCCAAAGTTCTCCAGTCATTCCTGAGTCTGACCCACAGAGCAAGTTATTTTACAAAACTTTTAGGCCCAAACATTTCCTTCCAGCACAACATTCTACCCCAGCCACTCTAATGCCTGCCCTTGTTCATCGTTCCCTTCCAGCTCGACTGGTTGTTTCCCCAACCCCTTTGGAAGCTCTCCCTGTTTTGAAGCCTTCCTGTTTGTCCAGTCATCCCCTTCATCAACCAGTCCCCACTCTTTCTTATATCACTCCATTGCCTGAACATCCTGCTAGTTTAGATACTTTTCAGTCAGTCCAGCAATCTGTTCCACAAACCACAACATTGTCAAATCTGCCCCAGGCCTTTGTAGACCATCCACCTGCCTCAGTTCTCTCCCATCCACCTCCCTGTCATTCTCCATCCTCTTCTTTGTCTCTATCTCCTTCCACATCCTCTTCTTCGCCTTCTATAGAGGTTTCTTCCTCTTCATCCGTTCTTTCCTCTTCTTCACCTTGCTCTTCTACCTCTCCATTCTTACCTCCTTCATCTGTCCCTCTTTTTTCCTCTCCTTTGCATTCATCTCCCTCTCCATGTTTGCCCGCAATGTATTTAGATTTTCCTTCTCCAATTCCTCCTGTTTCTTCTTCCTTTATGATTTCTTCTTCCTTTCCTCCCATGCTTCACTCTCCCTCTCTTTCTACCTCCCCATCTCCTTTTATTCCTATCCATCCCTTCAATCCTCCTCACTGGGGGAAGGAAGTAGAGAAGAGAAGCAAGTGGAGTAGAGAAGAAAGGAATAGAGAAGAAAAAGTTGACGACAACTTTAAAGGTAAATAAATTGAGTTTATTAGATATTTTGTAGATTTAGCAATATTTTATTTGGGAAGGGTGATGAAGGGGAAGGTTTACGTAAGAGTAGGAAAGCCTAAAAGGAAGAGAGAGAAACATCCTCTCAATGTTCAGGAACTTGTGTTAAATACCTTCTTGCCCTCCCTGATCTCCCTGTGGTAACAAAAAGATAGTCAGAAATCTAGTAATCATTGACCTTGACTACTTCAGTTTGTCCAAATAAAGATATATATGGGTATTGGAGATAGGTATATGTCACATGTGGCCATGTGTCGCCTTCCAAAATATTTTCATCCTCATTGAATTGGGAATAATTCAAATGAATTGGAAATAAATGCCCTTGGGATTCACACTACAGCCCTAGTCAGCTATTTGATATACCTCATCCCCACCCACCCACCCCCAAATCTTCCTTTGTTCTTTGCTTTTCACTTTGTACATATGCTGAAATGTAACATGCTGTAAGTTTCCAGAAGATGCAAAGTTTTAATAGAAGGTGATGTCATTATCCACCGATAATTTTTGGGTGGTGCTTTGGCACACTAAAAGTAGACTCTGCATTAAAGGTACCCCTTCTGTGGCATGAAAACCGTGCTTATATTTGTGATACACCTGAACACAAATGTGTACACTCTCCTCCACGGAATAAGATCCAACCTTCCAAATCTAGTAAAGTTTTTTTTACAAGTAATTTTTATATTTTCTGTCTGCTTGAATCTTCAGCCAATTCTATTAGCGTTATAGGAATGCCTACCAGCCATGACATTGGCCTTAGAACTAAGGGTAATGCAGCATATTATTATCCAGATAGGAATGCTCTTAAAGAACTGAGGACTGAGTCTACACATCTATAGGAATTCCTTCTACATCCATCTCAAACAATAAAGGAATAGGATTTAATAATCAAAGCTGTGAATAATTGGGCATTCCTACATGAAGGTGGAGTGCTTTATTGGCACTATAATCTCACAAACATTTTTATTTTACTATTGACTGCCTTAATTCCCATTCTAATATGTCTATATATTTCTCCAATATCCTTATATGTGATTATCTGGACATATACACCCACACACACACATTACATGAATGTAATATATATATAAAGAAGTTTATTTAAATGTACTAAACATTTTTTATATATGGTTCACAGAACTATAAATAATGCCTTGGTTTCATCATTGTCAAAAAATGATCACAAGCATCAGAAACATCTCTTATCCAAAATCAATTGTGATAAAGAAATGAAGGAAAACAGCAGGGCAAACTTGACTACTAACAAAGATGCGTTCCAGCTTAAACTGGAGGAAACTCAGAAACTCCTAGAAGATCAGCATCTAAGCAGTTTGCAAGTATGAAACTATAAATATGTTATTAATATTTCAATATCTAGTAATAATTCTGTCCCATCTTTGCAGTGTTCACTAAAGAAATGTATGCCATTAGCTAAGGGTAGGATGTGGATGAATCAGCACAAATTCATCACAGATACTAAAGAAATATTCTTTTAGTTTTTTCCTTATCTTTTACTCATTTTTCTCTCTGCCTCCTCTATTCTTCTTTTACCATCACTCATATTCTGAAAAATATGCTTTATGACTGTTATTTTCTGACAAACATGAAGGCTATTTGAAAGTACAATGTAATATAAGTATCATTGTTAGATACTGGATTATAAAAAGCAACCTGAAAATTATAATACCTCTGGACCTTAGGTTCTTAATGAAAATATGGCACAATTAGCTAGAAATGGTATTTCTAGTCTCTCTCTACTAGGGCATTTATTTTGTTTTTTTCCCACAAATGAGTACAGATTTCACCTGATTTTCCTGAAATGTTCATACACTTTATTTTTCATGTGTAATTACACACATTTAGGCAATTCTTAATAGGCTGATATCAAAATTAAATTCATAACTTTGGCCTGATTTATCCAACAACGGAGCAATAATGGCAAGGCTACAAAAGCAAAGCAGGAGAATTCTTCTGGCTATAATGAAGTGCTTTCTTGGCATAAACAACTATAATTCTGAATAAAATATATGAAACAACTATTTTTAGATATTAGACAACAGGCACTACAGGATATAATCTTGAAATAAAGGGAAATAAGTGAGGTAAGCCCTGTAATAACATAGGCTTTTTACTTGGACACATTCTCTGGACAAGCCTCAAAAAAATTCACAGGTAACCCAACTGCCTGTCAAAAAAAACTTAACACTTTCTTAAAGAATACTGAAATCTAGTAATACAATATAATGCTTACAATGTCCAGCATTCAAGCAAAACTTGACATGTATAAAAGCAGGAAAATGTGACCCATAACCAGGAGAAAAATTAATCGGACACAGAAATTACAGAGATGATAGAATTCATAGACAAGGAATTTAAAACCATTTTTATAAACATTTTCAAGAAATTAAAGTAAAAATGAACATAATGAAAAAAGATCTTTTTTAAAGAACCAAATAGACTTTCTATATCTGAAAAACATATTATCTGAAATGAAAATTTCACTGAGTGGGCTTAACAGTGCAGGCATTACAGACAAAAAGATCAGTGGACTTGAAGTCATAGCAATAGAAATCATCCAAATTGAAGCACTGGGAGAAAAAAGACTGAAAAAAATTAACAGAATGTTAGTAACCTGTGAGACAATATCAGGCAATCTAACATACATTTAATTAAAATCCCACGAAGGGGAGAGGGAATATTTAAAGAACCAGGGGCTGATAATATTTTAAATATGATGAAATTATTAATCCACTGATCCAAGAAGCTCAACAAACTCCAAGAAGGACAAGTGTGCATATGCATTCACACTCACACACATACCCTTCACAGAGTCATATCAAAATTAAATTAAGACAAAAGAAAAAAAAACATACATTACATGCAGGTGAACAAAGATAAGATGGACCACACTAACTTCAAGCCAGAAGACAGTGAAACAACATTTTTAAAGTTCTGAGAAAGAAAAAACTACCAACCTAGAATTCTACATCCAACTAAAATACCCTTCTAAAATCAAGGCAAAATAGGCATTTTCAAACAAACAGCTGAACACCACTGCACTGCACCAGCATCTGCACTATAAGAAATGCTTTACAGAAAGTTTTTCAGGGAGAAGGAAAATGATATCAGTTGAAAACTCAGATCTGTAGTGATGGAAAGCAGATTAGTGGTTGTTAGGGATGGGTAGGTATTGACTACAAAGACACATGAAGGAACTTTCAGGAGATGAAAAGGTTCTATATATTGTTTGGTATGGTGGTTATGGGTGAATAATTTGTCAAAACCCATCAAACTATACATTTAAAATGAGTGCATTTTATTATAGATAAGTATGCTTCAATGAAGTTGATTTGAATACTAAAACACAAAAAAACTAAAACACAAAAGCATGTTAAATGTAGTACAGTGCATATCAGTAACTTATAAGAAAACCTTGAATTAGACCATAATGTTTTATTTTTTAGTGGTGAGAAAAATTCAGGGAAAAAAAAGTATAGTTTAATGAAATCAGAAGTTATTGAACTTCTTTTGAGGTGCTTTGGGAGATGAGGCCATCACAGACCTATGCAAACAGAAATCTTAGAGCCATGGACATCACACTTATATCTATAAGGACCTTTTAACCCAGATTTCTACATCTCACTAGATACAATCTCAAAGGAAGCTCTTCAGGCCTGGTTTCCTTATCACTATCAATTAACATAACTCAGTTCCAAAAACAGGCATTAAAGGAGCTATGCTTGTTTTTGTTCTCCTAATTAGGTTAATTGACCATCACTTTAAAAAGACATTGCAATACTGAAGGATGTAATATCAAACTCTCATGAATCATTTTCAAAACTTATTTCACAATAATATATCAATAAGCATTAACTATACTAACTAAAATATTTTCATTCTGTAACTGATTTCCTTGATTTCTTAGTTTATTTTCTGGGCTAGAAAAATAATAAGTTTTTGTTTAATACCAGAATATTTAAATTTTCTAAAATTTTTGAAAAATCTTAAGGAACACTAATTTTCTTGAGTCCATTTAACTTTTTGACTAGATTTGCAATTTAAAGTCTTCTTGAATTTATTTCTACGTATGTGATACAGATTAATGTGCTCTAGATATGTGTGAGAAATTAGAAATATTTTTAAACATTTACCATACTTTGAAGTGATCATGAAATTTTATTAAATACTGGTAAGTTCTATGAACTTGTATTGAAATAGTTATGAGAATGTCTATGGACAATGTCTATGGAATAATTCCATGGAAATTATTCCTGTGCTAGATCTCCAAAAAGGAGCCATTAAAATCAATAGTTCTCAACTTTAAATCCACATTAGAATTACCTGGGGAATTTAAAAATAATAATAATACCAGTACATGGACCCCATCCAAGTATTAAATGAGCAGGATCCAGGCATAGATATTTTTACAAAGCTCCTTATGTGATTCTAACATGCAGCCAGAGTTGAGAACTCTACTATATAGACCACAAGATTAACTTTTATAAAAAGATGTAGCCCTACCAAATGTGATAGAACTTTTAGTTATAGAGCTTTTAGGAGTCTCATTCATGTCCAGTGAAAGTTTCGGGGAAAAATACCATTTGTAAATAAATGTTTTTCAGAATTTCACATTCTTTTATGAAACCTTCAAGAAATTCCATACTCTAAATGGAATACAATAGCAAAATTATTTTCTAAGCTATACCTGTGGCTAGAATAACTGAAGTAGTTACTTTAGGCGTGGTGAGGCAAACACGCTTTATTGTAAATCTTTGTTAGCTCCCTCTTTTTTTCTCTGAGGACTGCTTCAGGGATATAGATTATTTATATACCTACACTGTTTATGGTCATATTACTCTATTTTTTATGCCAAGGAGAATTGAACTTAGTAACAATGGTGTGTTGAATCATTAATTTTGGCATTTAAAAATTTCTAAGTTATAAAACAGTGTTCTTTTTTTCTTTCAGAAATTTCGTGATGAAGTTAATCAGATAACAAATTCTGAAACCCTCTCAAGTATAGACAGTCTTGAGGCTGGGGCACATGAAGAAATATATTCAACACTTAATAAGGAGCCTTCCACATCAATCCAGCAGAATTCTGTTTTCCTCACATCGGCAAATCTGCAATCAACTAATCTACGCTGCTTTGATGAAGATAAACTGTCATTCTCTAAAACTCAACGTATAAATAATTGGCTTACAAATTTAGATGATCCAAATACTCAGACTGTTACACCTTTCTCAGATATTTTAAGTAAACCTAATGTTCTACCTTCATGTGAATGTTTTAATAGTAAAGAACAAAATACATCTGCTCTGAGTAGAACTGTGGAAAGAGCCACAGATACTGCTGATAATTCAGTAGCCTTTGTATATAGTCCACCCATATTTGTTCAAGACAAAAAAAGTGAAAAGATCTCTGAAACTAGCACTATGAGGACAACTGACTCTTCTTCTGGAGCATTCAAAAAGGAAAGACCATTAGTTACTGAGAGCCCAACATTTAAATTCAGCAAAGCCTGGACCACTCCAGATTCTCTAAGCCAGGAAATGGCTGCATTTTCGGACCAAAAGAAATATTCTGAATTAACTCAAGAAAAAAGAACTACTTCAATTCCTACTTCATTTGTACCTGTGACAACGCCTTTAGTTTTGCCATCTAATAGACAATCAGCTAGGCCTTTACCAAACAGCAGTATACAGATAAAAGAAATTGACCCAGTGCAGTGTTCTGATAAGTTAGGGGAACTGGAAGGTATTAAAGATGAAAAGATAAAATATTTTAATTTTAATAAGGAAGAGTTGCCTTTCTTTTCAGATGACCTTCAAGCTGCCTATATACCTCACAACTCTGATTCAAAAGATAAAAAACAGAAAATAGCTGAAACGCCAACATCATTGTCTAATATAATATCTAATTGTGACTTAGTTGGTCAGCACAAAAAAATGAAATACGACATTCATGAGAGAAATGGTGTGAAGTTTCTTAAAAGTATTTTAAAAAAAGACTCTAAGTACGAACATGATTGTTTTAAGGCACTAGTTATAAACCAAGGCTTCAAGTTAGGAAGTCAAAGAGCAGCAATTATCAGAGATAGTATTGAATTAACAAAAGAAAAAGGAAAATGTTCAGAAATTCCAAAGACTATTAAAAAACTGAGATGGTTTGATGAAACTGGAGATACAGAAAAAAATGCTGAAGATAATCATTCACTGAAGAATAGATTAGGAATATCTCAACAGTGGTCTCACCCATTCCACATTCAAACTGAAAGTGGTACTGCCAGCAACATAATTAGTGTTCCCGCCTGTGCTATAAATTCTGCTGACAGAAAAAAGCCCAAGGATGATTCTGTCTCTGGAAATGTCACTGCTTCAGAAACACCTGGAATAGACCATGTGCCTTTGAACTGTTTTATACCTTCAGGTTGTAATATTGCTAAACATGCCTTGTCAGCCTCAAAAAGAGAGGAAAGTAAATCCCCTGTAGATAGTGGTGATTCTAAAACTCAGAAAGCTAATCCACAAAGCAGTGGAGCAAAAGTAATTAGAAGAACAAGACCTGCTAAAGTCCAATCAGGCTTTATATATACAAACAGAAAAGGTACTGTTATTCGACCACAGTCTGCAAGCAAAGCCAATACATTTCTACAAGCTCAGGGTAAATTAATTTTACCTCATCCCCCTCCTAAATCTCCATCAAATATTAGGAGTGGTAAAAATATACAAGTATCTCAGTGTCAATTAGTAATATCTGAAAATTCTCAAAACATTATTTCACATAACTATTTTAATTCAAATTATGTGCTTCCAGCAGAAAACAAATTGAATCAGTGGAATCAAGAAAGTAGTCTTCCACTCTCACATGTTTGTTCTGACTTAGACACTGTGATGCCATCTCTACCATATTGTTCTTCTGAGTGCCAAACTTTAGCAAAAATAAATCATTCAAATGGCATTCACATGGTTGCCCAGCAAGATGAGACATTACATTATACCCAAAGATGTCCTGTTTATGAAGAAAGTCATCATTCTGTGACTCTTAGAACTACTAAAGAAGAATCTGTTCCCTTGTGGAAAAGACAGCATAATATTCTGGGTCAAAATGAAAAGGCTGCTGGTAAGAATAAATTTATATATTTTTATAGATAAAATATACAACTTTTTAAATTCATATGAAATTTTTCCTACTGAGGTATGGCAATGTGTACCTTATAGATATTAATATTAAATAATAACTTAGCCTTATAGAAATAATTTATATCCCTTAATATTGTATCCTTGTCTATCTAGTAGCTGAAGCTTTTAAGAGAATGGCCCAAACTTTACTCAACTAAAATTGGAAACTTGCCAGCACCCATTTTTTCCATGACTTTTCTTGTTATTTTACAAGAGGGAGAACAAAGAATAGGGTCTGATTCTTATCCCATATCTTTCTGTCATTACCCCAATATTATAGTCAAAATTTCTGTCAAAGTAAGCACAGTGAAAAATATTGTTTAAATTATTCTAAATAGGTGAATAAATGTGGTTATAATACTTTCCTTTATTTTTCTTTAAAGTGTTTGTTAAATTGAATTGTTATAAGCTAATAATAGGAGTGCCTAACCCTCCCATTCTCTTTCCAAAAGAGTGGTAGTTCTACTTGTATCTGTTATGTATGTTGGTTTTCATATGGAGAAAAAATGAAGCTTTCCTGTAAACATTTTTGAAAATTAATTCTCTATAGAATGCTATTGTCCTTAGTAGCTGGTTGACTCCTTGTAAAGGTACTTTACTCTGAGAGAATTGACTAGAAGATTAGAAATATATCCTCCCACCAGTAGGAATTAGTTGCCTATTGCGAAATAGATAGGACTTGGGGAAAAATCAGAAAAGCAACTCTTTTCTTATCTCAAAGATATGAATAAATATTAAGAAGATATAAAATGGGAGTTAGTTTGAAATTTAATATTCAAAGTCTTCTTCAATTAGACTATGAGATTTTAAGGACAAGGGACTTTTTTTGTAATTTATGACTGTATCCCAGATCCTAACAGTACCTGGCACTTAGCAGGCACCCAAACTTTTCTTGAGTTGAACGGACACAAGCCTATTAGCAGATGGAAAACTAAATGCAAAGACTGGAATCTAAAAATCTTCAAGACTTATCTACAAAAACCTAGAGTTTAAAAAATTATTTCTCTCACTAAAGGTTTCATTCTCCTTTTATTCAGTCATTTCACAATGTAGCTTAAGTTTTCACACTACTTCCAAAAATTGAAAGCATCATATAGATTTGATATTCTAAAGTAAATAATGATAAATAAATTATGATGGTTACGTTTTTTGAGTTCCTAATCTGTTCAGGTTACAGTGCTAAGTGCCTTACCCTTATTGTCTCATTTAAACCTCATAACAACTCTGAGAAATAAGTATTTTTTAAAATCCCATTTTGCAAAAAAGGAAATAGAATTGCCCAAAGTCAAGAGCTAGTGAATAGCAAAATTGATATTTTAATCCAAATATCTATGGCTCCAAGTCCCACGCTTTTTCTACTAAAACTATATAATAAATATAGTTATTAAGGAAATATCATATATCAGAGTCAGAGCTGATTGGGAAAAATATTAGGAAACATAGTTTCCCAATAGCTTAAGCATAAAAGGGTAGCATATTAAAATTATGTTCTCATTCTCTGATAAAATAGTATATATGTTCATCTAGAGAAACCAATATTTTCCTAACATTTAATCAAAGGAGGTAGTTCATAGGGGTCTTTGTATAAAGGGCACTGGAAAATGTAATGAATTTTAACGTTTTTAGTCATGTTTTTAGAGAGAAATATTCAAGCTGTTGTATATGTCTATACTTCTTAATACAGTGATTATACCTAGAAAATTTAATACTAGCAATACTAAATACTTTGTATGTTTAGTCACTCAAACTTTTTTTTCAAAACTATTTAAAATTAAGCATTTCAAGTGAACCCTTTGCTAGTATCAGATTATAGTTCAGTGAGCATATATTCATTTTTTTACTACCCTATTTGCCAAGTCATTTTTATTCTCACACTCAGTGTACCCAGGGTTGACAATTGTGGAGGGCATCTTCCTCTCCATTAGCATTTCCACAACTCTTTAGCAAAACTCTCCCGTAAAATGGCATGAGACCCCATGCCATTCAACTATATCACTTCCTGACCTCTCAAGTCATTTCTCCCCTCAAAGATGACTTTGGCATCTGGTTCACAGTCTTCCTTTCCATGCAAAGTTTTTGCCAATATACTGCTGATTCAGCTTTCATGTGGATGAACAATCCAATACCCTGATCTCTCTCAATTTCTTTCTCATCTCTAATGACTTTCTATACCATTCTGCCTCAAGTACCCATTTTCTTTGTCATACTCTGGACCTTGCCAACACTCATAACCCTTCTACTTCTAAAATCAGTAATTCAGTTTACATCCTGCTCCCTGACTACAATACGGTATTTGCACAAGAATATTTAGACCAACAGAATAGAATAGAGTCTAGAAACAGACCCACATGTTTGAATGCTTAATTTTGGGCAAAATTGGTACTGTATAGTAGGGAGAAAAGACGTCTTTTCATTAAATGCTGCTGAGTCAACTGGATGATTATATGGAATTAGTAAAGTGACCCTTACCTCACACTATACACAAAAATCAATTCCAGGTGAACTGTAGATATAAATATGGAAACTGAAAAAGAAATGCTTCTAGAAGATAACATAGGGAATATGTTTATAACTTTAGGATAGGCATAGATTTCTTACACAGCCTAAAAAGTGCTAACCATTAAGGAGAAGATTGGTAAATTTCACATTAAAATTAGAAACTTTTTTCATCTGAAAACACCATTAAGATATTGAAAAGGCAAACCACAGAGTGAGAGAAGATATTTATAATGCATAATACTGACAAAGAGCTCATATCCAGGATATACAAAGAATTCTTACAATCAATAAGAAGAAGACAACCCAATTATATCAGTCAGAGTTCAACCAGAGAAGCAGAACCAGTAAGATATATTAAGATATATTGCAAGGGATTGGCTTACATAATATGGGAGCTGGCTAGGCCAGTTTGAAATTTTTAGGGCAGGCTGTGAAGAAGGGCAGGCCAGAACTCATAGGGATAGACTAAAGTTCCTATCTACAGGAACTTTTTATTCTCTCAAAGAAGCCTCAATCCTACTTTTAAGTCCTTTGAACTAATTGAATCAGGTACAGACAGATTATCTAGGGTACTCTCCCTTACTTAAAGCAAACTGATTATGGATTATAATAACCTCTACAAAATACCTTTATAGCAACACCTACGTTAGTGTTGGATTGAATAACTGGGGACTGTAGACTAGGTAACACATCAAAAAGACCATCACAGCAATTTTTTTTTTAAGGTAAAACATTTGAATAAGCTTTTTATAAAGAAGGATAGCCAAATGGTCAATAAACATATGAAAAGATAGCCTCAGTCCTCAGGAAAATTCACATTAAAATAATTAGATACAACCACATACAGCAAAATGGCTAAAATTAAAAAGATACAATACTAAGTGTTGGTAAAGTGTAACCCCTGGAAACTCTCATATCTGCTAAAGTTGAATGTATGCATATTCAGTGACCCAGCAATTTCAGTCCAACAGATTGTGTGTGTGTGTGTATGTGTGTGTGTGTATGTGTGTGTCAGAAATTCATTCATACGTAACCCAAAAGACATGTACAAGAACTTTCACAGCAGCTCTATAGCCAGAACCTGGAATTTTCTCAAATGTCCTTCAACACTACAATATATAAATAAAGTGAAATTCCATGATTCATTCAATGAAATACCATAATGAAAATGAATGAGCCACTGCTAAGAAACAGTAATGTGGATGAATCTCACACCATAATATTGTGCAAAAGAAGCCAATCATAAAAATGCATATTATATTCCATTTCTACCAGGTTCAAGAACAGGTGAAACTATGGTGGAGGGTATATGGAAATGGGTAATGAGGGAAGCTTTTTCAGTGCTAGAAATGTTCTATTTCCTGACTCGGGTGTCTGTGCAATCTGGGTGTGAGTATATAATCTGTATACTTAAAATTTGTGCTTATTTCAATAGGTGGTTATACTTCAGTTTTTTTAAAAGCCAAATGATGTTGGCATATTAAATACTTCGAAATCTGCTTTCAAAAAGAATGCATTTTTTTTTCTTTTCCGGGAAGTATTAAGAATACCTTCAAGGAATCAAAAATTTGATTACTAGAAAGGACCAAAGATACAGTTGAGTTTAACTCCTATATTTTATGAATGAGGAAATTAACACACATAATAGTGAAATTAGATAACCCAAGATGACACAGCTAGTTCAAAGCAGAGCCAGGATTTTGTATTGCAGCTCCAGTGTTCGTACCTCAGAACAAATTTAGTTTTCATGAGATCAGAACTTTAATCAGAGACACTGAAGCAAATTATTAAAAATTAGATAGCATTTACTATGTGCCAATCACTATTCTAAGCATTTTACGTATGGAAACAAATTTAATTCTCCCAATAACTCTGTGAAGTAAATAATATTACTCCCATTTTATAAATGAGGAAACTAAGACAGAGAGTTAATAACTCGTGTAAGTCACATAGCTAGAATAAATGGCATAGTCAGGATTAAAATACAGGCATTCTGTCTCTAGTGTCTGTGCTCTTAACTACTTAGCTATTATCCTTTAAAAAAAAAAAAACTCTCTATGTGTGGGGATGGAGGTGTTAACTAACCGTATTGTAGTAATCATTTTGCAATATATACTTGTATCTAATCTTCACATTGTACACCTTAAACTTAACTATGTTGTGTTGTCAAATTATCCCAATAAAGCTAGAAAATATTAACTAATTTAATTTTTAGAACTCTGAATAGCCACAGGTTTTTCAGTGATATACGTGAAAAAAATATTACATTGATCTATATAATTTATGGAAGGCACAGAGTAACAAAGGAAGTCATTAATAAAATGGAGGATGGAATCAAGATTCAAAATCATTTTTACTAACTGAAATGATAAACCAAAACTAATAAAGTTCAACTTAGCAGAGATAACTGTAAAGTCTGTATTTGCATTCAATTTGCTTTTTAAAGTTCTTTAATTGTGAAATATATCTCACATACAAAAGAATGTATATAATTTATAAGAACAAGTTAAAGACTAGTAATTTAAAAAGAACCCTGTACCCACTACCCGGTTTTAGAAATGAAAATCACTACTATTGTTGAAATCTCATGTGCCCCTCCCTAGTTGCATCCCCTTCTTCTTTTACAGAAGTGACCACCATATAGAATTGTGTTAATTATTCATGCTTTTTTTTATAATTTTACCATATGTAAATATGCCTCAAACAATATATTATTTAGTTTTGCCTAGTTTTGTAACATATAAATAACGATTTTGTCTATATTCTTCTATGATTTGCTTTTTTCAATCAATTGTGTTTTTTAGGTTCATTATTATCGATTAATTTAGCTGTACTTCACTTCATTTGTATTCATTGCTATATTACATTCCATTATATGAATGTACAAAAATTTTTAGTCTCCTGTCTTTGGATATTTGGATTGCTTCCAGTTTCTTGCTTTTATGAATAATGCTTCTAAGAACAATTTTGTATGTCTACTGATACACATGTTGCTAGGTCATATGGTATGTCTATTTTCAGCTTTACTAGGTAATGCCAAATTATTTTCTAGAGCCATATATAAAAGTTCCCCTTACTATATGCTCACCAAAACTGATAGTCAGAATTTGTAGTGTTTTCAATTTTATGGATGAGAAATGGTGTCTAATTTGCATTGGTTACTGGTTATTAATGATTTGAGCATTTTTCATATGTTTATGTTTTATGTGCATTTCCTCTTCTGTGAAATGTCTGCTCTTGGTTTTTTTCACTTATTGGTAGAAGCTCTTTATATATTTTAGGATCTGTATCAGTTATATGTGCTCCAATTATGTCCTGATAGTTTGGGATTTGTGGTTTCACTCTTCTGGATGAATAAAAGTTCATTTTCATGTGGTCTTTTCCTTTGCAACTTGCTTATATGTATTTAGTTAGGATTTTTTGTTGTTCTTGGGAAGATTCACCCTGAGCTAACATCTGTTGCTAATCTTCTTTTTTTTTAACGTGAGCCACATCATGGCCACGAACAGACAAGTGGTGTGGTTCTGCGCCCAGGAACGGAACCCGGGCCGAAGCAGAGAGGGCCGAACTTTAACCACTAGGCCATCGGGGCTGGCCCCAGTTAGGATTTTTTTTAATTTTATAGTTCCAAGAAGAAAGATATTCGCCTTGACAACTGTTCTTTTAAAAAAGAAAAAAAAAAAAAACCCACACCAGACTACACCAGAAAAAAAGTTTGCTGTAGCTGTTAAAAGCTTAATATAATTTTAGGCAGTAATGACCAGATCTTTGGAAGTACTGCTGTACTCTACATTATTTTAGGCCGTAGGTTTTAAGGGCTATTTAAACAAGCAGGGGTGACCCTAGACTCTGGAAGGAGGGGTTGGATCTGAAGACCAATTAAAGGAGCGCTAGCCTAAGAGACGTGATAGCTGTGTACAAATATTTGAAGGTTTATTATGTGAAAGAAGGAGAAAACAGAACTAAATGAAGGGGTAACAATTGCAAGGATGTTTTCAGCTCAGCATAAGGAAGGGTTTGAGCTAAAACCACCAACAATGGAAGAGGGTGCCCTATGGGGCAAGGGCTCCCCATCATATACCATTCAAGCAGAGGTTGACTGTCCACCTGTGAGTAATGCAGATCTATGAGTAAGAGGGTGAACTTCTAAGATCTCTTCCAAAGCTATAATTCTGTGAACGTCTCCAGAATTTTCCCTTATGTTTGTAATTAAGAATACTACAAATTTAAAAATCTATAATACTTTATTAAAGATTTGTAGGTTTATTTTGAAGTTTTGGTAGTAAAACTATCATATCTATAATTTTCGTATGAGACTAGAAATTTGGCAAGAGATACCAGTACAAACTATATTGTTTTTGCAAAAATACCAAGGTTCTCAGCTATTATATTAATTAGTAGATAGTATTTAAGTGCATGTTGTGAATGGAACAATACATAAACAGTTTTAAGCATATACTATATCTGTTCCTGGGACCAATAATCTACAATCCACAAAACTGAACGCTTACACGAAGAACAATAAAGCACAAAAAAAAATAATTATGCTACAAATCAAGAAAGTACAAAAGTGTTGGTAGATCTTGCTTCCAGAAGATTTCTGAACAGGCTGAAGGAAGGGAAAAATTCTTGATGTAGCAGTCAAATGGCCAAGGAAATTTTCATTTAAGGTATTTTTAAAGCTGTTCAAAAATGGAAAGATAGGGACTTTACAAAATTTAGGGAAAGACAATTCCAAGCATAGAAAACAGCATAGAAACTTTATTGCTGCCCAAATGATCTCACTAGAAACTATAGTATTTAGCATATTTAGCATTTAGCATACCCATATGGGTGGGAATAAACATAATACAGTGCTTTTTAAACTATGTCATGACTCATTAGTAGATTATGAAATTGACTTGGTGACCAGAATTTTTTTAATGAAATATAATTTTAGAATCAATATTCTAGAATAGAAACTACCAGAGGACATCATATATTGTAAAGGTAAATATGTTTCACAAAATTGTATATGCATCCTGGGTAACAATGCAAAATATATTTCTTTCTGTGAGACACAGTCAGATCAGAATGAAAGTTAATAGCATAGAAAGTAAGAGCTAGAATTTTAGATTTTAGAGACTAACTGCTTGGAGCTAAATACCAGCTTTGTCCTTGACTGGCTCTGTGACCTTGAGCAAGTTACTTATCCTCTCCTGTGCCTTAATTTCTTTATCAATAAAAATATAATGATAATAGTCCCTGTAGCCCTTGGAACAATGCCTGGACAATTATAAATTCTCAATACATATTAGCTAGAATTATGTTATTATTTCTTACTCTAAAAGGTCAAGTGTTCAATTACTAGCCAATTTTCTTGCAAGTTGAAAGCTTTTGTATCTTTATTGTTATATAGATATAGATAGTTATATATAGTTACAGTTTTATATGTGGTTACAGTATATGCATATAACTATATATGTATAGTTATATATAGAAAAAATATATATATATTAGCTATAATAACATAAATTAGATTCAGTATTCAAACTTATGTTCTGAGCTAAAAATATTTCAGAGCTAAAAATATTTTCATCTTTTTCTCCTACCTGAACTCTTATCACAAAAGCACACACACACACTCCCATGTACTTCCCAAGACATTTGTGTGTTTACACACATACTCATAGTCTATGCCCCAGACTAATTGAATTTTCCAGCTCTCAGCCTCAAGAGACTTAACTATCCATCATTGTTGCTTTGTGCATTTGAACCTAATGTTCTTTTTGACTCAAAAAGTCCTTTTACTTGAGAACCTACTACTCCTTTAAGACCAAGCTCAGGCATAACCTTCTCTGTGAAACTTTTCTTGACTCGCACAAAGACACTCCAGCCTCTGTGCTTTCGCTTAATTCTGTTTATAGCTCTACATACAATTTATTCATTTTACTGTAATAATCCATTTAAATTTATATCCAGGGCCGGCCTGGTAGCATAGTGGTTACGTTCGCGTGCCCAGCTTTGGCAGCCCAAGGTTTTTGGGTTCGGATCCCAGGCGTGGACCTACACACTGCGCATCAAGCCATGCTGTGGTGGCGTCCTATATACAAAAAAAATAGAGGAAGATTGGCATAGATGTTAGCTCAGGGACAATCTTCTTCACCAAGGGAAAAAAAAAAAAAAAAGGAAAGACAAGCCACAGGATGGGGAAAAAAATAAATCTGCAAATCATATAAGGATCTAGTATCCAGAATATGTAAAGAACTGTTCTAACATCCCAAATATGTAAAGAATCAAATTTTAAAAAATAATAAATAAATTTATATACATTCTTCTAGACTAATGGACTTCAAGATTTTTTTATTGTACCACTATTAATAGAAATTTTTAAAGAATGAGATAAAGATGAAGTACAAACTTTTAGAATAATTTTTAAATTTTGTATTTGATAAATAAAACATTTTAAAATCATTATAAAAATAATTTTATGCATTAATATATCAAATACTTTTTCTCTCATATATTATTAATAATCCTCCAAATGCTTAGTTTCAAATGTCTTGTCAATTATGATGACTTCATTCCATGTACAATCATTAGCTAATATCTCAAGGCACAATACGCATTTAGGGTGAAGTCTATTGTTATAGTTTTTTTGATAATTTTTTAATTTGTGATCCTAACTTTGTTACAAATACAATTATACTGTCATTGTAATTATGTGGCAAAGAGTTTGTAATGAGAATAAGAGATGTGTCAGCTCTGCCTTTTTCTTATTCATCTGTGCTTGTATTATTAGTATTATCTTTGATCTATGATTTTGCAAGAATGTTTTTAATTAGTCATACAAAAAGTGTAGAAAAATTATAAATATCCATGTATCCACCACTCACATTAAATAATAAAACATTATAAACTTTATACCTACAATGGAAGCCCTACAAAAGTCCTTTTTAGCCTCTTTCCCATTTTGTGAGGACTCATTCAGAATACTATGAGATATCCATAAATCCACTTACCAGGGCACACATAAAATTTAGTACATTGCAGAAAGCAAAAGAGCACAATGAATGATACCACTGCCAACCTCACATACTTAGAACTTCCTCCAAGATAACTTCATTTACTGTATGCAATATATGAACATCTACCTTGCAAACTGACAGAGGTGCCAGTGTCAACCATATATTACCATAGTAAAGTTTAATTTCCAATTTTTAGATAATAAATATAAATTGGAATTCTGATATGTTCTTCCTGCACGGCAGTGATTTATTTTGCAGATTCTCCTGATATTCTAACACCACACTTTGGAAGTCACTGCTGTAAACTATAAACCCCTCAGAAGCAGATATTTTGTTTAATTCCTGATTGTAACTGTGCCATGCATAGTACTTGTAAGAGAAGCTTAATAATGCAGTGGATATATATTATCTACTCAACTTGTATAAATTTTGACATTGTGCTGGCATTTGTTTAAAATTCTACCGTTATAAGAAGAAAACGAATTGTTGAAAATAAGCAGAGAACTCTTTTAGAGCAGAAAAGAGAAAACCCTGGATCTGTAGGACAGAAGTATAGTGAGCAAATGAATGTAAGTACAGTATTAGTAAAAATCTCTATTCAGTAGTGGAAAATTGCTTGGAAAACAGAATGCTCTTAAAGGACTATGCTCTTGCTGTAAAACTGTGTACCACAACATAAATATAAATATAGCCATAGCCATTGTGAAGCAGCCTTGGAATCTCAATGCTAGGAGCTTATTTTACTATACTTATTTGCTGTATTCTAATTAACCTATGTTATGAGCTACTAATGAAGATTTTAAACCAACTTTAAGAAATCACCATTATTATTTTATTTGTTATTATTTGTAGTCAACTCTGGAAAAAAACTGAGGTTATTCACAGCAAAGTTATTTAAATATATATATATATTTTTTTAAAGTAAATTAGAGCCATGGATAGAGGAAGAAGTATACTAATTATAAAAATTAATATAGTTCTATATGTTTCAATATCCTCTTTGGATCTGAGCTTCCTGGAAGACATGGCAAAAGGAAAATAGGATGAGTTATATAGTTCTCGGGGAATATTGAAAATGATTTTGCTTAAGGTACACTATATTAAAAGACATTCCCATTGAGGATCTTCTGTAGGGGACCTTGAAGTTCATAATGGATATATCCCTATTAACAGTACAAAAATGAATAAGGAGTTTCATTTGGCTGTTTGAAACAGAGATCTTCAATAAAAGTCAAAAGCATAGTAACGTTAATTTAAAAATTACTGGAGGTAATTCTCTGAGAGCTAAGTAAATGTGACCTAAATATGACATTTTCTAGAGGTCTAACTTTATACAAGGATTAAATTTAAAATAATAAAAAAATCCAGATGGGTGAGTGAATAGCATTTCACTTGGAGTTTCTACTTTAAATATCACTTCTCCTGAGTTTTTTAGTAGAAGTGGAATAGAAAGCATTATGAAGAATTTATATTCCAAGTTATAGGTTGAGGGTCCTGTTATTTGTATATTGTAGGAACTGTTGATTTTTTTATGGATAAGATTATTAATATGGAGAACAATCAACCATGATATAATCTTATCAGCAAAAGTCATTTAGTTATTTATTTATGTAAATAAAGTTATCCCATTACCAATGTATTCTTACTGCTTAATAAAAAACATAGTATTTAATTACAAATGTAACTTCCTGATTACAATTACAGTAATGCCTAATAAGTCTTTCCTTTTTAACTTTCCATGTTCTCATGAAACATCTCAAAATCTATAAAGTGAACAAATTTTTTTTCTTTATTTTTATTAATATATTTTGTGTAAAAGTAATGTGTAGTTATAACAAAAAAATGAACAAACTAAATCTTAAATGCCTATTAGTACCCTCTCTAAATTCATCTTTATTTTTCTGCATCTTATTTTGTTCTTCTGTGTCTTGCTCCTTTGTCTTCTGTCTTACTGCCTTTAGAGTCCATTTTTGTCCTTTCCAGAAGCCTCATTTGCACTGTCACATATACATCTTTCACTCACACACCCGCTTACACATCTTCCAAAGCCTTGCTAGCTTTAGAATAGTCAGTGTTTCTGAATCAAAATCAAGTTTTGAAGTTTAATTTTTTCATCCCTATTGTTTTGTTTTGATTTTTGGTTTTTGGTTTTGTTTCTTCCTTTGCTAGAGAGCCTAAAGAAGGGTTCAGTTACTATAGCACTGGCCCCTGTCACTTTGTCTTAGGAAACGTATTTTATCATACTGGATTTTTCCCAGTCCACTACTTCTATGTGAAGAGAATCTAAAAGAGATCAGTGGAAGATAGGAAAAGCACAATTGCCACTTTGTGCCAGGGCCTCAGTCCAAGGTGTCTCAAGTATATAATGGAGATCATTTAAGGCTATGAGAGCTGTTGAAAGAGGGCTGTTGCAGAAGCCTACATCAGTTACTCCTTAGATTAGACTGAACAAAGGCTAGGTATAGTCATAGCCAAGCAATTTTATCTGAGAGAAACAGTCATTTCTTAAAGTAGAACAGAATGAGAATGAAGAAGCAAAATAGATCCCTTGCAGGACATTTGGGCCTGTCCAAAATGTCCAGAAGACATTTGATCCATGCCAAAAGGTCCGTGATATTTGGTCCACGCCAAAACGTCCTTGACATTTGTTCCTATCCTAAATGTCCATGAGTATATTTGGTCCATGCCACATGGTTTTGGACAGGACCAAATATCAAGGACCTTTTGGCATGGACCAAATGTCTGAAAGACATTTTGAACAGGACCAAATGGTCCTGCAAATATCAAGCATGCTTTTGGCATGGACCAAATGTCTCCATGGATGTTTTGGACAGGACCAAAGTTGACCATGCCTTTTGGCATGGACCAAATGTCTGATAGACATTTTGGACAGGACCAAATGTCTGCTAATCAAGTAAACTATATCCAGGGAGGGAGAGTTGGTATCCCTCAGAGAGTGTTAAATGGGTGTACTAATTGCCAGCGCTCTGAGATTTCCCGATTCTATGCAGCATTAAGGCAGATATCTCCTTTTTAAGCTTTGTCGTCTAAGATACTTTCCTGTCCTTAGCATTAGCCATAATTAGAGGCTTTCGGCTAGTAGTCGTGATTTACCTTTACAATGGTAAACCAACTAGGTTACAAACCTTGAGGTAATTTTTTACCTTTTAATTAGCACTTTTGATTGCCACTCAACTTACTTTCCTCTTCCAAATATCCAAGACAACACTACAATCTGAAATTTTTCCAAAATTGACATAAAATATTTTTTAAAATATTCAAGTACCATAGAAAGTCTTTATTCCAGTAATTCTTGATTTCTGCTCCAAAAAAAAAGAAAATATACAGGTTACATGAACAGTGATAGCTGAAGATATATACAGCAAATAAGAGTTTTTTAAAGTCAATATATATATCATGAATTTTAAATATGAATTTATGTTCTGATTTAATATTCTATTTTTATAGCATTTTGGACAAAGTGTCCAGCTAAGTTCAAGTGAGCCAAAACAAACCACAAGGGGTACTTCTAATATTGAAGAAGGTATGTTTTAGTTTAAACATTATTGTCTGAGCTTTGTTCCCAGTGATTTCTTTTTTCTTACATGTATTTTCCCAAGTACTTACATAGTACATGACTGTTTAACCACCATTTGGGACCTGAATTCTCCTCACCCTGCACATTTAGGTTGTTGCCAATTTTTGTTTATTCTAAATAATAATGTATTGAACATCTTTCTACATCAAGCTTTTTCCTCACTTTTCATTATTTCCATAAGATAAATTCCCAGAATTAAAATTATAGTACTTGGTATGTAACTGGCACCCAATAAATATTTGTTGAATGAAACTCTGCATCTTAAATGAATACTGAATCAAAGGAAATAAGCATTTTTATGGCTTTCCATACATATTCCTAAAGTATTTTCCTAAAAAGTATTATCATTTAAAATTCTTCTGGGGTATATGCCAACTTGAGGTAGAATCACTTCTATTATTTGCTTATATGAAAAGCAAAGAAATGGTATTTTATTAGTTTTTATTTGTACATGTTTTATTAATAATATGCTTAATTGTTTTTGTATGTATATTTATTTTTGGTGAATTGTTTCGACATATTCTTCTTCCCTATAGATATTGGAGTTTTGGTATTTTCTTACTGATTTCTGAAAATTCTTCAAATAGCAAGGATTCTAATCCTTATATTAGTTGCAAATATTTTTACTACTTTATTATTTGCATTTTATTTCACTTATGTTGTATTTTTACATATAGAAGTATTACTTGTCATTTTTCATTCAATAAATGATTATTGAGAGCTAATTTCCTCCCTGCAGCTAGATATTAGATACACAATAATGAACAAAACATTAAAAAGTCTTGCCCTTTAGAAATTTAAAATCTATTAGGGAAGACTGGCCTTAAATAAACACGTTTTTAGTCTTTTCTTAGTGATTTCTCTGTTACTTTTAAGCTCAAAGAACCTTGCCAATACAGAAATTTAGAAATATTTATTTCTTTTTCCTCTAGATTGCTTTCATAGTTTGATTCATTAAAGTTAATTATTTAATTTCTTTGGAATTTGTTTAAATGGATGGTGTGAAGTGAAACTCCAAAATTCTTTTGTAAGCAACAAACTAATTTATTGAGTCCTCTCTCCTTTCTCTCAAGTCTTTGATGCTTCTTTAATCATTTGTTAAGTTCTTATATCTAACTGGGTCTGTTTCTAGGCTGTCAGTTCTGTTCAGCTGATAATCTAATTTTCTAATCTTTCCTTAAGTTCCTTTTCTCTTGCTCTCTTATTTATAACTCGTCTTATTTGCTATTATAAAGACAATCTACTTCATCTTGTCTTTGTACTACCAATGAATAACAAAAACACAACACAAAAAATAATCTAAACATAATGTATTTTTTCTTTAGTTCAGGAATTTTTATTACTCTAGGAATTTTTATTACCTCACTGCCATCATTTTGAATATCTTTTTTTTTAATCAAGGACGGGAAAATGCTAGATATAGAGGATCCTGATAAATAAAATGCCAAGTAATAGAAGATTTACTGAGTTTCTGTTTGTGAAATGAATACATACAGATATATGTCAGTTAAGTATGTATAAGGGCTCATCCCAAAGACAAAACAGGATCAAAGAATACTTAATGTAAAGTTTCTGTAGTTTCAGACAGTACTTCTGAGTTTTTGATGGCTGAAAACCTAGTGAATGCTTCAGTGCCTGAGGATGAAATTCTAACTGTCATGAATAGCAAGCAGCTACAGAAATCAAATCTGGCTTTAAATAAGACCCAGCGATTCAATATCTGTGCACTATCAGCTGAAGAACAGAAGATCCTACAATCCCTTAATCGTCTCAATGAAAGGTTACACTGTAAGTCTGGAAAAACATCTTTTGTAAGAAATATTATATTTCACACTTAGACAATTTTAATTTAAAATTTAATTTAAAAATTGAAAATAAAAATACAAAATGTATCCAGATTATCACTTACTTAAATCAAGTATATAATAATTAAAAATATGTTTGAATATACCATACTATTTCAAGTATACCTTACTCATGTCATTTATAATGATGCCAATTTCTTCAGCAGGCTTAACTGTCTTTTATAGGAATGTATGAATACACTTCCATTTCAGCAGTGTGACAGACTAGGTATCTGTGCTGACTATCCATCAAAAACAACCATAAATTCTGGATTAAGTACTTTAAAAATCTTAAATATAGCAATGAGCTGGTAGGAATATAAGGAATTCCTAAGACCAGGAACTGAATATAGATAAGAACCCAGAAAGATAAGGAGAGTGCTGCCTACTAGCTTTTGTCTTGAGGACGTTTAACCCACAGAGTGAAATTAAGCTGTGTTTTTCATGACCTCACAGAAGAAAGGGAACAGGAGACAAAATTCAGGGTCCACTCCAGATGAGTAGTCTCATAGACGATCCTCCCACCCTAAAACTGGGCTTCCCAAAGAGCTGCACTCTACAGAAACATACACATACACAGAGACAGAGAGAGAGAAGTGAAACAAGCTTGCATATCTTGAACTTCAGTATGGAGCAGATGAAGGTACTGGGATAGACACAGCAAACTTTGTTGATTACCTGCAGGGCACAGGTGAAAACTTACCAGGGTTAGGGGAAAGATAAAAGAAAAACACTTCTACTCCTGGGGGAAGAGCAAGAAACAGGCATGGGCCCAGATTATTAGAGGTATCCTGCTACTGGAGGAGAGGCACAAAATTCTCTTACACAAAACCTGCCAAAGAGACAAGGCAAGGTTGACTGCCGTGGAAAGAAGGAGTAGGATGACTAAGAAGGCACAGAGGACATGCCTAAGACTGAAGCTGGACCAGGACAACCTAAAAACTCCCCTATTTCCCCACCACGAGGCCAGCAAGTACTAAGTAACAAGCAATAGAAATCTGCTGGAAGAGAGGCAAGAGCATAGAGAGAGCCTCCTTCTATTGCACAGACATATAGGAAGGCCAAAAGCTGAGAGTGGAACAGGAACATTGAAGGAAAAAAACTTCCATGACCCCTGCAGGAGCACAAAATAACACTAGATGAGTTTGAAACCAGTGATGTACTGAAAAGTAGCCATAGCAACAACAAAACCCCAACCCAGCTCGATTCCTAAGTTAACTACACACACACACACACACACACACACACACACACACACACCAATTGCCCAGCCGAAGAGGCATGCCCATTTCCAGGTACAAATATATACCTCAGTATACACTATTCTAAACATGAAGTCCAGCATTCAATCAAAAATTATGAGACATACAAAAAAAGCATGGAAAAAAATTCACTATCAAAGGACAAAGCAATCAACAGATTGAGACACAAAGATGACCCAGATGTTGGAACTATCAGACAGGTAATATTAAATAACTATGACAAATATGTTAAAGGTTATAGTGGGAAAGGTGGACAACATGGGAGAGATAGACAACATGCATGAACAGATGGAGAATTTCAGCAGAGAGATGGAAACTTGAAGAAAGAGTCAAATAGGGGCCGGCCCGGTGGCATAGCAGTTAAGTTCACGCGTTCAGCTTCCGCGACCCAGGGTTCACCCATTCGGATCCTTGGTACGGACCTACTCACTGCTTATAAAGCCATGCTGAGGTGGCATCCCATATAGAATAGCTACAACTCTACAACTATGATACACAACTATGTACTGGAGCTTTGGGGAGAAAAAAGAAAAAAAGAGGAAGATTGGCAATAGATGTTAGCTCAGGGCCAATCTTCCTCAAAAAAAAAATAATAATAAAAGGCAATTTAGAAAAGAAAGAGTCAAATATAAATGTGAGAAATAAAAACACTGTAACAGAAATGAAAAATGTTTTCTATGAGCTCATCAGTAGACTCAACACAGCTGAGGAAAGAATCAATGAATTTCAAGATAGGTAACAGAAAATTTCCAAACTAGGACACCAGGAGAGAAAACAAAAAGATGAGGGGAAAAAAACAGAACGGAGGATCTAAAACTTGTGGACAATATAACCAGTCTAACAAACATGTAATTGGAATCCCAATGTGAGAAATTGCAGCCTTTTTGCTGGGAGAAGGAGTGACTGATCTCGTAGGAAGTTGGATTTAGGCACAGCACCTCTCACGTGGGGTGAAAACCTGTTCTTGGATCTCAGCACACTGACAGAAAAGCTGTGAAGAACCTCAGGGGTCATTTTCAGACAAGCTGTTTTTCACTTCATATTGGGATAATTAGATACGAAATAGGAAGAAATTAGATTGAACTCCCACCAAATACTATACAAAAAAATCAGTTCAAAAGTGATTGAAGATTAAATGTGAAAGAAAATATATAAAGCTTTTAGGAGATAATATAAGAAAATTTTTTCTAACCTAGGGTGAGGAAAGATCTTTTTTTTTTTTTTTTTAATAAAGAGTCTGTCTTTTATTTATTTATTTATTTATTGGTGAGGAAGATCGGCCCTGAGCTAACATCTGCCAATCCTCCTCTTTTTGCTGAGGAAGACTGGCCCTGAGCTAACATCCATGCCCATCTTCCTCCACTTTATATGGGACGCTGCCACAGCATGGCTTGACAAGCGGTGCATCAGTGCACACCCAGGATCTGAACCGGCGAACCCTGGGCTGCTGCAGCAGAGCGCGTGCACTTAACCGCTTGTGCCACCGGGCCGGCCCCAGGAAAGATTTCTTGAGAGCACATGGAACATAATTCATAGAGGAGAAAATTTAGCTATAATAAAATTACAAATTTCTCTTCATATCAAAACATTAAAAGAATGAAAAGATAGGCCACGAATAAGAGAAAATATTTATAATACATAGAATAAAGGACTCATTCAAAATATATAAAGAACCCCTATAAATCAATAAGAAAAAAGACAACTTGTTAGAAAAATAGGGAGGAAAAAGACTTGAATGGAAACTTCATAACAAAGGAAATACAAATGACAATAAACATTGATAGATATTCAACATCATTAGTAATAGGGAAATGCAAATTAAAACAATGAGATATAGTTATATACTCATCAGAAAGACATAAGTTTAAAAGCCTGGCAATGCTAAGTGTTGGTAAAGAAGTGCAGCAATCGAAGCTCTCATATAATGCTGGTGGGAGTATAAACTGGGGCAACCTCTCCAGGAAACGTTTTGTCACCACCTAATAAGTTGACATGTACATACCCTACAACCCAGCAATTTCACTTTTAGATGCATACCCTAGAGAAAACCCTGCACTTGTACATCAGGAGACATGTATAAGTATATAGAGATCATCATTGTTTATAAAAGCCAAAAATTGAAAACATCTAAACGTGGTACATTTACGTGCTGAAATACTATTCAGCAAGGAAAATAACAAACTATAGCTATACACATCATCATGGATGAATCTAAATAATAGATAATTTTGAGCAAAATAAGGCAAATCACGAGAATGTGAAGTTCAGAAACAGGCAAAACTAAACAATATTATTTGGGGGATGTATTTATATGTGTTAAAACTACAAAGAAATGAAGTCAGTATGGTGGGTTACCTCTGTGAGCAAGGGAAGGGAGTGGAATCCACAGGGTAGTGTGGAGATAAGGAGCTCCAGGAAGCTTCTAAAGTAGTAATAATGTTCAAATTTCTTAATCTAGGTGGTTACAAAGACATTAGCTTTATTGTTATTAATTAAAATGTGCATATATGTTTTATATACTCCTTATGTTGATTTCAAAATTAAATTTTAAAATAATATATTAACAAAAAGTAAGGTGCTACAACCACAAAAGCAATACAGAACTAAAGCTATAAGTTTAAGATGTAAAATTATGCAATAAAGAGTAAAAACCTCAAGTCAGTTTTTTGGAGAGGGTTTTTTTTTCCTATTAGATACTTCCACATATTTAAATGCTTCATGTAAAAGATTCTGCCTGAATTTTGTGTTCTTTTGCCCAGACCCTTGCTATTATATGGACAAAAACCTAAACATTGAAAACGCAAGAGTTAGCCAATTACTCCACTTTTTGTCCCTTAATAGCTAAATAAACATCTTCTCCTCTTTCCTGAGATGCTCCACAAATGAAATTCATTTTTAGTTTTTAAAAAAAAAGAAGAAGAAAAATAAAAAAAGAAAGAAAACCTAGCATTAGAATAAAGATTGTTATAGAGTAGTCAAATACTAGGAATTCTTTTTTATTAACATAAGTTTTACGTAATTGTTTTTAATCAAATTATATAAAGACTGTTTCTGGGGACAATAGACAAAAGTGTCATACTCAATTTTGAATATTTTGACACAGCAGAATTTAATTTTTGATTCTTTAGTCATTCTTCCCTTTCAATATACATAACTAAATTATTTTTCTATCATGGTATAATTATTTCAGATGTACAAGAAACCATTTGCAAAAATCCATCCATCAAAAATACCTTACAAATAATACCATTTCCGGTAAGTATGTTAAGCTTTTTTTTTCTTGTTTTAGGAAACTTCATGATTTTTATGGGTAAGAATCCTGTATTGATATTAATTTTTCTTGACATGGGTTTTTAGAGTGTTTTTCTCTCCAGTCAACATTCAATTATAAGATGTTTGTTAGAATCAAGCAAATATCCTTTCATTTAAAAAGTCATAATATAACAATTTTTACATCCAGAGTATTTCACCAATCATGGGAGCAGAAGCAGCCATCAGTGCACTACTCTTCAAATAATTTTAGATATGTAGCCTAATTGGAAAATTGCTAAGAAGTTTACATTGGTAATGATCCCATCCTTGCCCATATCCCCTCCATGTCTTCAGCATTCAAAACTAGACATTACTATTTTGATTTTCTTTTTCATTTTTTGCCTTGGCACTAGATTCTGGTAAAGATACACATGTAAATGAAAAACAGCCATTGCATTCAGGAATTTTCAGTCTAACAGGGAGAAAGACACACATGGATAATACATAGAAATAACTGAAATACAAAGTAAGATAAGACTATGTGAGGCACAGTCTTAGGAAATCACAAAAGGAAGAAATCATATCTGGCTAGAGGTGATCAGGAGACATTCAGGTCTATAGAAAGGGCATCCTCAAACAAAGATACTACCTGTACTCTCACAATCCTCAATTTTGGTGTGCAACAAAGAAATGCTTTGTTAGAGAATTAATTGTATGCTTGCTCAATTGTTTCTCATCATGTACCCTCAGTTCTGAAATCTTGACAGGAAAAAGTAAGATTATACAAATATACTTCATTTCTTATTTGCTTTTACATGAATAAAGTTACACATTTCTTACCTATGTTTCAGATTTGTGCTATGCTCTGGGTACAGCAGTGAATAATAGTGAGTAAGAAAGAGGCTGTCCCCGCCCTCATGAGGCTTATTGTTTACCTCTGAACACATGGTTCCTATAAGCGGCCTTTTTTGTGTGGTATTTTTGATGCTGTGATTTTTAGACACAACTCTTTTGGCAACGGTCACTTTGACTTCTGATACATTTTTTAATGGTTACTTTTTACATGCTAGTTTGGCTTTTTGCTCAATTTTTCATCTCCATCAATTTAGCAAGTTAAGTAATTTTTGCAGTGATAATTTTTCTGTCTCTGAATTTTGACCGTAGCAATTTTCTGTCATTTATGACATTTATGATTCTTATTTCGCTTTAGTGAGATAATACCTTATAGTGACTGAGATCACTCTTCTACACACTTCAACTTAACCAGAAAACAGTGTACTAACCACAAGACAACTAACTGAGCATGAATTGTAAATACTACTCAATAAGAAGAAAAAGTTACCTAAGCAGCAAATTACTCTGTTGTCACATTGGCGCGCTGTGTCATTATATTCCTAGAGTATCTGACTAGTAACTGAAAAGTTAATGGTGTGGATTAGAGACCATTGATAGGCTTTAAATCATTTTTATCTTACATCTTTTTCATTCTTTATGACAGTTGGTAACCATTAGCTTTCTTCAGTGTCTTTAACTCCAACCGTGTTACTCTTCCTTATTTTAACATCACTAACATAGGTCAGAAAACTTCCATTTATTTTCAGGGAAAATGGTAAAAAAAAAAAATCACAAAATTATTAACTGCCTGTTTAAACAGCTGGCATCAAAATTACCCCGTCCCCCTTCCCCATCAAAACTGCTTCATTTGCCATATTGTGCATGTGGATTGGAGCATTTTATTCTTGTTTGCTCTTTTTTCTGCTATTTTTATTTTATGTTATTTTACTCTTCACTTGGATTTACCAGTTGTTGACATTTTGTCATGCTTGATTTATCTGATAGATGGATGGGTGGATGAAGGACAGAAGAAAGAAAGAAAGGGGGGGAGGGGATGCAGGAAGGAAGGAAAGAAAGACGAAAGGAAGGAAGTGGGGGGAGGGAAGGGGAAGGAGGGAGAAGAGAAGAGAATAACTACAATAGAGATACATACATACACATATACAAACATACATTTTAATGATGGTACTTCCCCCCCAAGTACTTCAGCATACATGTTCTAAGAACAGACATTCTCCTACGTAGCCATAATACCATCATCACACCCAAGAAATTTAATAGTGGTACAATGTTATCTGACACACACTCCATATTCCAAGTTCATCAGTTGTCTGAAAAAAACTATCTTGTTTCTCTGATCCAGGATCCAACCCAGGATTATACATTGCATTTGGTTGTCAGGTCTCTTAATCTAGAAAAGTCTCTTCACTCTTTTTCAGTCTTTCATGCACATTGACACTATTGAAGGTTCCAGACCAGCTGTCTTGTCGAATATCCCATGATCTGGATTTGTCTGATTGTTTTCTCATTATTAGATTCAGGTTAACATTTATGGTGGGCACAAAGTTTCGTAGTTAATGTTTTTATAGGCTGTTTGTTTTCTTTTTATGACCTGGCTTACTTCTACCTGTATCTTGCTGTCAAGTCTTCTATTTAGCTGCTTACAATTTATTTTGACTCCAGAAAACATATGTCCAACCTGTTAGAGTTATATTTAAAGCAAGAATAGATAGGTACTTAATGCCTCCCTTGGGAATAAAGTATATGGGCTTTAGATATATTTTGATCTTTTAAAAGCTTTCAAAATTTGTTTCTGGATCTCCATTGCATTTCAAATAAGTAAAATTATTCAATATGTCAGTTCTAGAAAGGTAATATATAACCATATTCCTACACTTTCTGTATGTATGACATGAGAGACCACCAAAACTGCATTGTATTTACCAGGACAATTGTGGATGGCCTAGTTCTAGTCAATAGGGATTTTTCTGAAAAAACATTTCCATGTCTCCATACAATGGCAGAACTATCTATTTGGGAGTATTTGTTGTTTTGGAGATGTTGCAGGTAAGCTTTTTATTAATGTTTTTATTTTAACTTACATTTCAGATCCAATGTTTTCAAATCCATATGAACTTACAAGAATTTTTAAATTATAACGTGTCATATATGTCTAGCTTTATAATTTACATGTATTATGTAGTTAATTCAGGAACTGAATTTCTCAGCCTAGCAACGTTAATTATATAATAAATCTACCAGGTACCCTAATACTGAAAACTCAAATGCCATTGGCTTAAGATTTGAGAATTGATGTTTAATTCCGAGAAATTAGATCTCTCTCTGGAAAATTCACCACCTGGGTGAAGTTTATATATTAATCCACCACCTTCCACCCCACACATGCATGTTTTTGTTGTTACTGTTTTTTGCATATTTCCCCCATTCTATTGCCCTTTGGGTTTCTTTTCTCCCACAGTACTTGATGGTGTTGATTTGGGTTTCTCCTCTCAGACAAGGAAGTGAATTGATACATTTATTCATGCTAAGGTGTTTTGCATGAATTTTAAAAGATGATTTGCCATTTTTAAAAATCATTTTAAAAGATTTAAAACCATTTAAATCATTTAAAAACAATATCTGGAAAGAACAATAATGAATTTCTAAGAGTGGGATTTCAGACACTTGAACACTTGGATAAGAGGAGTAATTTTGAGCAGGAGAGCCTTCTCAGTGTCTCTCATAGCACAGGCAATCAGCTACCATTGCTTAGAGCAAGTGCTGTTCTGAGATTTCAGAGGAGAAAAATTTAACCCACCTTTTCCTGTGTCCCTTCAATGAACACTCCTAATCATCTTAATAATAATGGTATCTACCTTCATACATTATGTATGAAGATACTCTGTGAAGATTATGTGAGATAATCACGCATGTAAAGTACTAAGAACAGTGCCTATAACGTACATGCTAAATACGTGTTGGGTTACCTTATTTTTATTGCTACTGTTGTGGTCATCTTATCTATTTATGTCTCAAAAAAATGTAACATTCCTGAAAGTACTTAAGTGAGATTTACATGCAAAGCGTAACTTTCCCTTCTAAAAAGCAGGAATTATTCTAACAACAATTTGTAGTCCCACCTGCCTTTCCTCTTACACTATGAATCTTCCAACTCAGCCAAAATGTTTAATATATTGTCCATCAAGTTTGCAATACTCTGTTCTGCCTCCGTGTTTTTCTCATGCTTTGCTTATGTTCATGCCCAATTCCCACCTGCACTGTACTTTTACTCCATTTTCCAAATCCAACTCATCTAAGCACCAACTTAATATTATTTCCACCATGAAGCCTTCCATGACCAATCCAACCCTCCTCTGAACTTATCATGAATCTTTGGTTTGGTACTTGTACTCCATAGGCATTTTTGTTAGTTGTCTTTCTACATTAATAATCTTCTTTGGAACTATATTCTTTTTTTTTTTTTTTTTTTTGTGAGGAGATCAGCCCTGTCCTAACATCTGCCATTCCTCCTCTTTTTTTTCGCTGAGGAAGACTGGCCCTGGGCTAACATCCATGCCCATCTTCCTCCACTTTACATGGGACGCCGCCATAGCATGGCTTGCCAAGCAGTGCATCAGTGCGCACCAGGGATCCGAACCCCAGGCCGCCGCAGCGGAGCGCTCATTTCACCACTTGGGCCACCAGGCCAGCCCCCTGGAACTATATTCTTGAGGCTGTTTTTCACTTATCTATCTACTACATAGAAACTAGTACATACTAACCACTTGAAAATATTGGTTGAGTCTTTATGATTTTTTTATACATAGTCTTTGAATACATAAATTGCTTCCCTTTTTCAGACTGAGATAAAATGCAGTGATTTATTCAAACCTGAAACTTTTTTTTTTATATTCTGAAGCAAGACTTTATACTCCATAAAAGTACCACTGTTTCTGGAGTTCTTCCAAAGCCCTTTAATGAGTGTTAGTATTTAATCAATTAGTACCCTTTAGTGGCAACTGAACATTGTTGAAATATATATAATTAGAAAGAAGAAAGGAAATGCACATTTACTGGGTTTCTACCATTGAAAGTATTGTGCCAAATGGTTTCACACATATTCTCTTGTTTAATCTTCTAAGCTAGGGACATTGAGTAATTTTCTCAAGCCTCAGAACTAACTATTCAGTGGCAGGTCAGGATTTATATTTTCCCCTATTCCCCCCAAAATCTATTCTACCTTTTATAATTCTTATTTCAATTAATGACACCATCATCCACCAAATTTCCCAGACTTTTCATCCAGACTTTTCATTCCCCCATACCCTAGTCAATAAATCCTCCTAATTATACTTACTAAATGCATCTCAAATCTATCCACTCCTCTCCATTCCTACTGATAGTGTCTTAGTTTAAGAATTCATCGTGTCTCATCTGGACCATTTCAACAGCCTCCAGGTTTGCTCTCTCGAGTGCATCTTTCATATCATCACCACCAGAGTAATCTTTGTAAAACACGAATATGAACGTATCACTCTCCTGCTTAAAACCCAGCCTCAGTGGTTACCCATCACCGAAAAGATAAAATTAAAACTCCAGAGAACTGCATTCAACACCTTTCCACCTTCACCTCTAGTTGCTCCCCAGCTCATAACTTACACACTGTTGAGTAACAGGCAGGAATCTCTGGAACTCCTTGCATGCTTCCAGAACCCACACTACTCCCACTGCCTCATAGGACTTGCTCTCTTAAATGCCTCTCTCCTACTTATTCTTTAAGACTTGACTTCAGTGTCATCTCCTCTAGGAAGGCTTGTTCAGCTCAAGCTTTGTCCTGTCCAAAATTTAAAATTTCCTCCTTTTGGCAACCATAGCAGCCTAATTTTTTCTTTTTGTAAAAGTTATCATATTGGTCTCTTTTTATTCATTGAACAAATATCACCTGAGTTCTTACCATGTGTCAGGCACTCTGCTAGGGCTGGGACTAGAAAGAGGAAAACACTTTCCTGTCCTCAAGTAGCTTGCATTCCAATAGAGACAACATGTGAACAATATAGTATAACAGAGTAGCTGCAGGGTATCCTCAAGATGACTGCCATGATTTTCATTGTAAAAACTATGACTCTTAGAAGCAGAATTTTCATTTTGGAATATTTTATTTTTAAAATAAAATAAATTTAATGAATTTTTAACAACTATCCTCCCAAGCAACTTATTTCTTTAGCCCAATGTATGTTGTTATATGACATATAACACCTCCTAGGGTGTTATATGAGCTCCAAGTGCTTCCTGTAGAAAATAAAATTATTAAATTTTGACCACTTACACAGCAAATTATGATGAAAAACACCTCTTCAGCGCATCTTACCAATAGCAAAGAGTGAAGATTATGAATTATTATAATTACTATGATGCCTTACATAAAGTGGTACTTATTATGTTGAGATTGATGTATATGTAGCATTTGAGAATTTTAATTATAAGTTTAGTCTTATTAAAATCTATAATCTGTAAGGAGATTTACCTGTTAAAGTCTATGAATACTACAGTAAAAGAATATTCTGAAATTATGTTACAGAACAGCCAGCCAAGGACCAGTCTATCTCCTGATGTTGGATCCAGACTGCAGAGAAAATACTGATGAAGTATAACAGTAACTATTAAATGGAATCATTATTTTTAAGAATCTTATCTAAATATATCATATATTTCTGTATTTGTTAATGACTTAAAACACTATAACCATAAAATAAAGGTAAATCATAACATGGGTAATGAAGATAAATTGACTAGTTTACATTTATGCTACAAATTATACTTTATTATATATTTTATTGTTAAATACATTTTTAATGAATGGAAATACTTTATTGTTTTCAATGAGCAGGCTACTGGAAATAATTCATTATATTTAAAAATAAAAGAAAGGATATTTTATTATTCAAATTATGTATTAGCTATAGTTGTGAAGCTTTGTTTTTCTGAAGTTCCTAATAAATTCTATTACATTTTTGTACAGTGATGTAAAAAGTTTATGATTTATCATATCCCACATAAATAGTAAAGCTATTTGTTTAAGACTTTGAAGATCTCTGTCCTTTGGAGATGTTACCAAAGGGTCTTGTTCTCAATTCTGCATGTTCAGAAATTAAAGTGATCACTTTATCCAGGGTAATTGGGTTCTAAAGAACTGACCACACTAGCAAAGCTCACAAAGTGAATGGTAAATATAAAAAATAAACTGCAATCGCAACTGGATTACATGAATTGCCTGGTCAATATGTTTTTTTCCCAACAGGAACGTCTACTGGGGAAACCAGGTTTATATTAAGGGGTTGTTTTTTAAAGTATAGAAACAAAGCCAAAAGTTGTATGATCATAAAAAAAAATTTTTCATAGAATTATGATAGTCTCATACATATTTTTATTTTTTCTCAACTATTTCTACTTCAGGCTCTCATCACTTCTCATCTGGACTATTTCAAGCTGAGTTTCTTACCTCAGGCACCAATAAGCTGCTAGAATGGCATTTCTAAAGTGTGAGTGAAATGGCCAGAGTGAAAATCTATCAATCATATCAATCCCATCTTACAAGTTTTCAGAGTTTCCCTTTTGGCTACTGGAGAAAATTTGCTCTTATCATGGCATATAAGGCTCTTCATTTTCTGAGTCCTCCCTACTTACCTAGCATCATCTTTACCACCTTTTCCACCACACCACTCATTCCAATGTACCAAACTCTAGAGTTCCCAAAATACAGCCTGCTATTTCATGCCTCTCTGCCTGTACATACACTATTCTCTTAGCTTGGAATGCCTTCCCTCTCACCCTACTTACATCTGTCTGATAAACTGGTATTCATTTTTTCAAATTCTGCTCAAGTTGAACTTTCTCCAATTTTTCCTAATAATCCTCTTTCCTACCTCCTCTATATAAATTATGTCCTTTTTACCCTGAACCATAATTATTTGTGTGTGTATATAAAAATCTCTTCTTCTAAATCAAGAGCTTGTGGAAAGTAAAGATTGTCATTCATTTCTTTGCCCTTAAGAATTAAAATAGGGTACATAGTGGCCGATCAAAATAACAAATAAAGGAAAAAATATTCAATTGTTCAATTTATTAAGCCCTACTATATGCTAAGTGCTGCCCTATGTGTTTGGTATACAATAAAAGGCAAAACAAATTATTTGCCATCATGAAACTTAAATTTTAGTGGAGAATACAGATTTTAAAATGTAAGAATATACCATCAGTTAGTTATAAAGTATACTGAATGAAAACCAGAGCATGGTGAGAGGACAGAGAGTGACAGGAGTACTATTTTAGAGAGAGAGGTAGAGTGGTCAGAGAAGGTCTCTGAGAAGGTGACATTTGAGCAAATATCTGAGTGAAGTAAGGGAGCCGAGCTTGGTGGTAGTGGGAAAATAGCATTCTGCATAGAGGGAACTGTAAAAAGGACCTTATACAGGAGCATGCTTAACGTGTTTATGGAATAGAAAGCCTAGTGTGCCTGTGAGCTATGAGCAAGGCAATTAGTGGGAAATAAGGTTGGAAATGTAGCCACAAGCAGGATCATGTAGGGCTTGTAGACCATATGAGGGATTTGGGATTTCAGTCTAGAGTAATATGAATGAATCCTTTGTAGGGTTTAGAGTAAGGGAGAGATATGATCCTTTTAAAAGGATCACTCTGGTGTCTGGAGAATATACTCAAGGCAGAAAAGGAGGTAGCAAGTATTTAAGGAGGGGGAACAATTAGAAAGCTTTTGCAATAACCTAAGTGAAAGAAGTTTATGGCTTAGATCAGATTAATAATGGTGGTGGTAATGAGAAGTGGTCAGATACAGGGTATATTTTGAAATACTTATTTTATGATGGATTGGATGTGAAGTATAGAAAAAAAGGAGGAATCAAGGATGATTCCAATGTTTTTTGGCCTGAGTAGCTGTGTGAATGATGGAACAATTTACTGAGATGGAGAATACAGGGGGAGAAGCAAGTTTGGGTTGAAAATCAATTTTTAGATTTAATATGCCTGTTAGATATCCAAGTGATGATATTGGATGGGCAGTTAAATACAGAAGTCTGGAATTTACGGGTGAGGTCCTGGTAAACGTATAATTTGGGAATTGTCAGTGTGTAGATGGTATTTACAGCCGTGAAATTGGAAGAAATCACCTGGAGGGAGAGGGTAGCTAGAGAAGAGATCTGAGGAGCCAACCAAAGAAATTATTTCAAGAAGAGGGGACGAATCAACTGGGTCAAAAGCTGATAATAAGTTTGAGTTAGATTAAGGCTGAGAAATTCCAATTGAATTTGGCTACCTGGAGGTCACTGGTGGTCACTGCTGGAAAATGATTCCAACAGAGTATTGGGACAGAAACCTAATTGGAATAGGTTCAAGAGAGAGTAGAAAAAAGGATAATAATAGGATATTATTAGCAACTTTATGGTAATAAAGTTAAAAGTTAGACAAAATAGATGTGTTAAGCAGAATAATAATCCCCCAAAATGTCCACATCCTCCTCCTTGGGACTTGTGAATATATTACCTTACATGGCAAAAAAGAAGTTTGCAGATATTACCAAGTTAAGGATCTAGAGGTGGAGATATTATCCTGGATTATCTGGATGGGCCCAATGTGATCATAAGGGTCCTTATAAGTGAAAGAGGAAGGCAGGAGAGTCAGTGTCAGAGTCAGAGAGAGATTTGAATATACTAAATTGCTGGCTTTGAAGATGGAAGAGGGGGACACAAGCCAAGGAATGCAGGTAGCCTCTAGAAGTGAGAAAAGGCAAAGAAACAGATTCTCCCCTAGATCCTACAGAAGTAACACAGCCCTATCAACACCTTGATTTTAGCCCACTAAAACCCATTTCAGATTTCTGACCTTTATAACTGTAAGGTAATAAATTTGTATTGTTTTAAGCCACTAAGTTTGTGATAATTTGTTGTGGCAGCAACAGGAAACTAATACACTACTGTATGTAACATATTTATGGGTTATGGGGATTAGAATGTGAACATCTTTGGGGGACCATTATCCTGTCTACCATAATCCATCCTCTGGCCTCCAAAGATACACATCCACCCCACATGCAAAATACATTCACCCTATCCCAAATCCCTAAAGATCTCCTCCCATTACAATATCGACTCAAAGTCAAGAATCTCATCTAAATCTCGTCAGATCAAAAGTCCCAAATTGCAGCATCTAAACTAAGTATGAGTGTGACACAATTTCTTTTCATTTGTTTACCTGTGAAACTCAAAACTCAAGTTAACTGCTCTCAAAATACAACAGTGGGATAGGCATAGGATACCAGTTATGGTTATGGACATTTTCATTCAAAATGGGAAATAATGGAAGGAAAAAAAGAGTCAAGAAATTTCAAAATCCAGCTGAACAAACTCCATTTGGTTTCAAGGCCTGAGAGTAATCCTCTGTTGTTCAAAGCCCCACCCTCTGGCTCTCTGTTCCACTCTTTGGACCATCCTGTCTCTCTTATGAAAAGTAGAACATGTTTGCAGCTGAGTGGTTTTATCAGCCTGTTTCCTGCCTATAGAGTTTTGAGTTATCAGACAGCCTTCTTTCATTTCGTATTCTGTTCTTTTATGTCCAAGTTGACAATGTTTCTGCTGATATAAAATTCTCAAAAACTTTGTGGGTATCCTGGATATGTTATAGGAATTCATTCCATTAGACAAGAGGCTCCTCCAAGACAGTCACACCCCTATTTTTGGCTTCTACTGAGATAGCTGAGTCACACACAATCTCTTTAAAGAGGCATTTTTATCACTGAATACTGTGATCTTTTGATCTTTCCATGGTATTAGGAAAAGATTTTTACAGCCACATCCTAGCTTTTTCTATTCTGATAGTGAATCTCTCAAGTTTAGCATCTTTTGAAATCTGGTTAGGTTAAGAATTTCTCAAACCAAGTCATATTTCCTTTTTCTTTAACAGTTCTTCCTTCAATCTATCTCTTTCCTCTGGCATTTCACTATAAGCAGCAAGAAGAAATCAGACTGCACCTTCAACACTTAGAAATCTCCTCAGCTAAATGTTCAATTTATTGTTTGTAAGTTCCACTGTTCCACTTAACTGCAGGACACAATTCCACTAAGCTTTCTGTTGCAGTATAACAAGGATGCCCTTTCCTCAAGTTTCCAATAACATATTCCTCATTTCCATTATGAGCCTTTACCAGCAGCTCCTTTAACATTCCACATTTCTACCAACAGTCTGTTGATGATGATTTAAGTATTCTCCAAAACGATATATGTTTTCTCTACCATGCTCTTCACTTTCTTCTGAGTCCTCACTAGCAGAGTCATTAACGTCCATATTTCTGCCAATAGTCTGTTAAAGGCACTCGAGGCTTTTTCTACTTTGCTCCTCAAAATTCTCCCAGCATCTGCCCATTGCCCAATTTCAAAGCCACTTCCACATTTTTAGGTATTTATTCAGCAGCACCCTTTATCCAGTACAAAATCTGTATTAGTTTCCTATTGCTGCTATAACAATTACCACAAAAAAATAGCTTAAAACAACACAAATTTATTATCTTATAACTCTGAAGGTTAGAAGTTTGATACCAGTCTCACTGGATTAAAATCAAGGTGTCAGTAGGGCTATGTTCCTTTCTCGAAGCTCTAGGGAAGAATCTCTTTCTTTGCCTTTTCTAGCTTCTATATGCCACCCGAAGTCCTTGACTCATGGCCCTCTTCCTCCATCTTCAAAACTAGCAGTGGTGGCTCAAGTCTTTCTCACGTCGCATCACTTTGACCTCCTCTTCTGCCTCCATCTTCCACTTTTATGGACCCTAAGAATTACATTGGTCTTCCTTGGATAATCCCGGATATCTATCTTAAGTTCAGCTGATTAGCAAACTTAATTCCATCGGCAACCTTAATTGCCCTTTGCATGTAAACTAACGTATTTATAGGCTCTGGGATTAGAAAGGGGACACCTTTGACAGGGGACTCATTATTCTGCCTACTGCAGGGATGTAAAGTCCAGAGAAGATTTGGGGGACAGAGACTACAAGTTGTCCTCTACTATCCACTCTATTCTTTTTTCCTTAGTAATAAAATCTATTTTACAGGTACCTGACCACCAGAATAAAAACAATGTTACCCAGCCTCTCTTGTAGCTAAAAAAGGCCATATGACTAAGTTTGGAGCTGTGCCCTTAAGCGGAAGGGGCAAGCCCTCCTTTTCCCCTTCTACCTTTTCCTTCTCCATGCTGGCTGGAATGCAGACTTAAGGTGTATCATCATGCCATGCAGACATGGCTCATAAGCTAGGGATGGTGGAGAAGCAAGCTAGAAGAAACCTGGGCCCCTGGTGATATTACTGAGCAGTCACCACATCAGCTAGGACTTTTATGTGATCAAGAAATAGAAGTTTAGCTTGGTTAAGCCACTCTTATTTTGAATCTCTGTTGAAACAGCCTAACTTAAATCCTAGCTAACACATTTTTTTAAAGCTGGGAAGTGTTACAGTGTTGTAACCACACTTGAGAAGCAGATGGACTCCCACCCAAAATTTAATTCAGATGTGGAAACTGATGATGCCGCACACACACCAAGAGGGTATGAAAAGTTTTATTTCTTACATAACTGAAGTCTCTAGGGGGAGCAGGTCAAGCCTCTCAAGCAGGTATGCAATGGCCTCATGGCTTGAGAGAACAAGAAAAGGAGACTGGCTCGGGGTTTTTATTATTGTTAGGGGGTGGGACCAGGCTAAGGGTGCCCATGTATAGGCTGGGGCTTAAATCTCCTGGTTTGAATCTCCTGCTGGAACCAAAGGAGAAAGCAAGCACTCAGGCTCTCTTATCACCGTGCTCTGATGTGGAGCAGAGGGGAAGAAAGAAGGGTGAATCTTAAAAGCTGTCAGCAGTCAAACATCACAAAATGGAGTAAGACTCTTTATTACATATAGCATAATTGTCATGCAGTTAAGAATGATTCAAGAGAGAAAGATATCTATAGGAGCAAAGTCCTTGTGTAGGTAATAGTGGTTAGGCTCTACTGCAAGGGAAGGAGCTGCCTATACAGAAGCACTGAGGAGGGAAGACAGATATATGGGTACAGAAGTAGGTAGATTTAGAGATATGGTAATAGAAATATAAGGAAATTCTCTCTGATAGCTTTTATTTTCTGTTAAATAAGAAGCAAACCCATCAATTGAGTGAGGAGAGGGAAGAGGGGCTGAAGACTTGAGAACGGAGAAGATGTTAAAAAGTTATCACACAGAACTTGAGAGTGAATTGTAATAGAGAAACTTGAGGTATCTGGTCATACTTAAAGCGTGATTATTCGTCATGATTATGTTTCGCATCAAACTTTGTCAGTTCATATAGAAGAGCAGTTGGATTTGACCAGGCTTGAGTTTTTACCAAGTGTCTTAGCCTACCTTCCCAGAAAGCAGCCTGAGACAAAGGACTTATGTACTATTATTGGAGGGACAAGGGGCATGTAGCAGGGAAGGGGGGAAAGCCAATATGAGGATAAGATCATATTCATAGGATCATATTTATATTCATTATATTCTTATGAGGATAAGATTAGGTATGAAGGTATGAAGGAGAGGCCAAGAAACTGAGCTGCCAGGGTATTGGATGGATTGTCTATGTGGATGTTTAAATCACCAGAAATGATAATAAGCACAGGAGTGAAGAGAAAATAAGCCAGGTACTAAAATCTTCACTGAATTGTGGGGAGTTTCTAGGATGAAAGCTGATGAGTCAACCAGACGGTAAGCAAGGAGAATATTTTCCTAGCATATATTTCAAAGGAGGTGGCACTTTTTAGGAAGAAGAGAGGAACAATGGTCTGGAGAGTGCTTCTCAAACTTTAATTTACTTTCCAATCACCTAAGGATCTTGATAAAATACATTTTCTAATTTAATAGGTCTGGGGTAGCATCAGTGCTGCTAGTCCATGGACTACATTTAGAAAAACAGGGGTCTAGAACGTGATCTTGGCTGCACATTGAAATTGGATGGGGAACTTTAAAAAATACTGTAGCCTGAGTTACACCAGGGTGCAGGTTGGACATTTGGATTTTTAAAATCCTCTCCAAAGAATGCTAATGGGCAGCCAAGGTTGAGAAACGCTGGTCTAGAAGCACAATGAGAAGCAATAAAGTCACCTACCCTTCCTCCAAGTCCAGTAATACAGGGCTGGGGAATCAAAATGTAGCCTGCACTATGAGGAATGCCAATGAAGCCGTCAGTCTGGATACCCTCTCCCGCTGACAGTACTGAATACTCTGACAAATTATTCTTCTTCAGACAGTCCTTTTCTGGACTTCCCTTAGTCCTCAGTCTATCAATAAAATAGCAATACTACATAAATATTAAATTAACTATGAGTGATAGTCAAGTATATTGGAGGCAATTTATGAAATACTCTTATATCTCAGGAGCAAATTTTGTTTTGCTTCTCATTTGCAGTATATGAATACTCTCGCCATTTCTTCTTCCGTTTGTTAAATAATAAATACTGTTTATGTGCCAAAAACTTTGCCACATTCTTGGAATACATCATGAGCATGAAACAGCCCTTGTTTTGTCAAATTTGTTAAGGCTGGGATTCACATATCCAGGTTAGAATTGGCCAAAAGAGGAAGGTAGAAGTGACCAGAAGCTGTTATTCTTAGAAGGTCATCATGGACACTTACAATGATAAACAGACACAGAGGTGCCCCGCAGTTTCCAGCTTGTCCTCACCCTTCTCCAGTCTGCAGCATCTTCCCAACTATGAGCCCTGCTGACCATCAGCAGCCCCGGGCCTACCATCAGACACTAGACTGCAGACCCACAGAGACAGCTTTACCGAAGCAGTTTTCCCACATATGGCAGTTTCCATAGGTTTCCATAGTTTCCATAAATTTCTCTATCAAGCTCCCTCTTCATGTTTCCACTTCGGCAGCTGGGCATGCTTGGAATATCAGATTTCTCTGCAAGCTTCAACTTGCCCACCCACACAGGGGATCCTGGATCCTGATTGAATCTCTGATCTTCTCTGGCGTTCCTCACTAGTGCAGTCTAGATTTTGATCCCCTGCCTCATGTACCCTGGTCCTCCAATTCTCTCCTTCCAGACATTCATTTTCCAAGCTCCTCACATATTTGGTAAAATGTCATTCCTACAATAAATCCTTTCGTCCCATAATTCTTATAATGGCTTTCTTGACTGATACAGTCTGATGGAGGAGACACACAAGTAAGCACTTGTAAATCAGTGTAAAAAGTGCTAACTTCACAAGGTATATGAACACATGAGAGACGAATAACATTTTGAACTCTGAAAAAATCTTCAGTTAGCCAAATGAATACTGTTTCCGAGAATGTAAAGGAGAAAAGAACTTCCCAGGCCTGGATGCGGCAGAGTGCCAGGAAAAGAGTGAGAGAGGAAGCTGGAGACAGAAGGGGGAGCTGAAGTACTCTGTAGGTTTCTCTCTGAAGTTCCCTAACCATGTGGGCTCCATGTCATCTCATCGCTAGTGCCATCAGTGTCGTTTTCACAAGTTCACTCCTAGAACTGTCCTTTCACTTATGCAACGCTGTAGAGCTTTCTCGGTACTCCCCTAGAAAGAATTTTTAAATAAAGAACTTTAAATACAGATGCAAATAAATTAGAATTTATAACTATGCTCTCAAACCTGAATTTTTAATGAAATTATAAAATGGACATTTCCAAAATGGGAAGTTTACCTTTTAAAATGGAAAGGTACTAATTAAAATAACACGAGGATTGAGGTTAATGGTCCTGGGAGAATTACAGCAGGATTCATTGAATATGCGGTTATTTGACATGCTGGCCTAGTTTGTAGCTGCAGGGTTTTGGCATGTGTTTCTATGTTTCTTCCTTCCCATTTCTAGGAGAAGAAAGGATAAGAGGGAAGACAGGACTAACAGCCTCAGAGACAAGAGATATTCCAGCGAAATTCATCTAAGAGGACTTTTCATATACTTCTCTCGTACTAGAGGCTCACTGTTTGCCAGAACCATTCATAGGAAAGCAGGTGAGCAGCAGAATCCCTGAATATTTATCCTAACTCAGAACTGGAGAGTGGTGAAGTTTGGCCTAATTCTGAGAATACCATGAAAGACATCATGTCTGCTTGAGCAAAAAGCAGGACACAAGCTAGCTCTGAATACATACACAGGATGAGAACCCAGCGTCGATACTTGTGAGTAGAGCAAATATGCATTTTTCCCAAGAATTCACTGTGCTCCTTTGCAGTTACAGATTCAATGGTTGAAATATGTGTTAAATAGAAACTTCCATTTATTTAACCTCTTACTCTAACTTTGAGAGAAAATTTTTATAAAAAATAACATTTTGGATTTTTTTTTAGTTGCCCATTTTGGTATATATTCCCAAAGTTACCACAGCCCACAAAATGGCCCTTGGTGGCAGCAATAGAACAGAGGTTATCTTTCTCCATGGTGAAGGGAGGCCCTCCTAAGGCCCTAGGACAATTGTGTCTTCCAAATTTGATAGTTGGCACTTTGGAATACCATTAAAAAGGAAAAAAGTGAAATTTTTTATTAAAAGGTAATGAATCAAAATTAGAAATTAAAAGTTTTAAGAGAACAAATTATTGTGGCATTTTATTAATGACACTGCTAAATTCTGGTTTGCAAGGCTTGATGTAGTGGGAAATACCTACCATACGCCAAATACTGTGCACATACTTTTATTTAATCCAGCCAGCCAAAACATGGATATTTTCATCTTCATTTACACGTGAAAGATCAGAGGCTCGGAAATAGTAAACCCATCCAAGGTCACATAGCCACTTAGTGACAGAATCAAGATACAAACCAGGTCTGTCTGGCTCCAAAACCCACATTCTTTCTGCTATGCTATATTCGTAATCATGGGAACTACTGGACAAAATTAGGGAGAAGAGAAAAGGAAATGAAAAAGTGAAGAAAGTTAGTTAAAAAAAAATGACTGACTGAAAGAGGGAGTATTTCGTACTTTCCTCTTTTGGGGGTATAAACATAGAATTTAGGAAGGCAACAGAAAATTTAGAGCTCAGATTTTAAAAAGTAGAAAGTTTGCATGCCTCTACTATAAGTATTTGGGGAGTTTTTTATGCTATCAAGATACACTTTTGTGAATTGGGATGTCATTTGTAAAATCCACCTAAGAGGACTTTTCATATACTTCTCTAGTACTAGAGGCACACCGTTTTACATTACGTGTACTTTACATGTACATTACATTACATGTACTTGATTTATAAAATGACATTCCAATGGGGTAAGCAGGCCATGTGTGTGCCATGATGTTTGTGAAGCCTTCCAAGCACCTCAAATGAAAACTCAATTTTATTAAAAAAAAAAGAGAAAGAAAGAAAGAAAAGGCAAAGACTTGTATTTATTCGCTACTGTAGATGTACTCAGCGGCATCCTACATGCCAAATCAACTTCACAGTTAATAATCCCTAAATTTAATACCTTGTATTTGTGCACCAAAGAATGTCTCTACACCCAAAGGATAGCTAAAAATAGTTAAAATTCAAAGTCAGGCTAGGCCAAAAAAGCTCAACTAAATGTAAGCTGGTAAAGCAGGATAATATTTTTATTTTACTAGTACTTGTACATTACGACACTGTTCTTTTATGAAACTACGGTATGACCAGAATCCCTGTGTGATACTGGCCATAAGTCATCCAGAAAGAGATGTTAGAATTTTAGCAAATCCAGAGTGGGTTCAGTAAAAGTGACAAACGTAGAAAGACAAATGAAGATGAAAGAGTCCTTGTGAATGAAAGTGGAAGAGAATAGCATTTTGCATGCTATAAAAGTGAAGACTAAATGAGAATGTGATAAAAAAATATATATAACATTTTTAAATAATATCAGAAAAAAAAAGCCTTAAATACTGAGTTTTAAATTTTAGTAAAAAAGAATCTCGTTTCAAATTGAGAAGGTAAGTTTAGAGGAAATCAAAGAAAACATCACTTTCTTCAATGAATAAACATAAAACTCACTACAAGAGATAATAATCTTTTGAGAAAAGAATATCAAAAAATCAAAAGAAGGGGCCGGCCCGGTGGCGCAAGCAGTTAAGTGCGCGCGCTCCGCTGCGGCGGCCCGGAGTTCGCTGGTTCGGATCCCGGGCGCGCACCGATGCACTGCTTGGCAAGCCATGCTGTGGCGGCGTCCCATATAAAGTGGAGGAAGATAGGCACAGATGTTAGCCCAGGGCCGTCTTCCTCAGCAAAAAAAAAAAAAAAAAAGAGGAGGATTGGCGGATGTTAGCACAGGGCTGATCTCCTCACCAAAAAAAAAAAAAAAAAATCAAAAGAAAAGTCTGGACACTTTTGTGAGAAGCAAAGCTTCTAATAACTGATGAGAGAAATTTAGGCAAGTCTATCTGTAAAATTGGCATCAGGGAGGATTACTTTCTTACAAGAGGAGAACACGGAAACACATTTGGATGTTGGCTCTATCTAAGGATGTGTCCTGGAAATTTTTTAAGTAACTGTTTTAATTAAAATACAACACATATATAAAGGGTGAACAAAGCATATGCATATACAGCTTGATAAAAATTTTATGAAGTGACCACCAGCCAGATTAAGATACAGAACATTACTAGCACCCCAGAAGTATCACACGTTACTCGCCAAAGATGATTGCCATTCTGACTTCTATCACCAGAGATTTGCTTGTTCATTTGGGGTCTTTATATAAATGAAATCATACTCGGAAAAATATATATAATAATAAAATAAAATGGGCATCAGGGAGGATTACCATGACCTCACTTTAAATCCATGTTGGCCATAAAATGCACCAATACTTTTCAATAAAAGAAACTTAGAGATAACTTTATAATTGTTTCTAAGACAAACAAATTCATTAGTTTGAGTCAGAATGGCTATGTCTATGTTCCTGTGAATGCTGACACTTTTAGAGAAAACTACATTGTATACATATATAAATAAATATACACACTTTGTATATATTTTGATTATTACATGTACTATATTTTCTCAATTTCACGTAATTTTATCTTTTTCAATAAAAATAATTCATTAAATGTATAACTGAATATGATTTAGTTTTTATCTTATAAATATTTTATACAAAAAATTCCAAAAATGCTTATTTCTCTCTTCTTCCTTTGACTTTGAGAAACGTGGCTCTTAATATCTGTGATACATGCACTGATTTGTTTAACCCTAATATACAATGAAAAGTAGTTTCAGAATTGCTAACCCACACACTTAACGCAAAACAAATTTACCAACTAAATCACAGTCTTTATAACATTCTTTTTGTCTTTAGCCTTACTGATTCACTCAATATGTTTTCCAAAGTTACTTAGGTCAGCTCCTTTCTTCCCCACTCCCTTCAGTGTGGCTCTGTCATTAATTTTAACATAGTTAGATTTATTTGTTACAATCTGCATTCCATGTTGAGTGCTTCCAACATCTTGGCTGATATTTTCTTAAATTTGCATATAGTAGAATTCACTTATATGGGTATTGACAAATGCATAGACTGTGTATCGACCACCACTGCACCATGAAGAACGGCTCCATCAAGCCCAAAATTCTCTTGTGCAGCCCTGAGCAACCACTGATCCATTTTTTGTTCTTATAGTTTTGCCTTTTCCAGAAAGAGGAAATGCTAGAATAAAACCCATGGTGCTGGGTTAGAGTCAGAGGTATCAGCATGAATTCATGCTTTTCTAAAATATATATACAGATAGATGGATACAAAAACATAGATATGTACATATACATGGGTTAGTACACATAAATATATTTCCTTACTCTGTCTACTGAGAGGACCTGGCACTCAGACCTTGGTTTCTAAATACCATTCTCTAATAAAAGGAACCAGGGCTTTGGGGGAAATGATTGATTCCAGGACTGGTACAGGGGAAATACAAGACAGGCCTGGAGTAAGGATGTACTAAATAAAAAAATAAATAAAACTGGGGACATTTCAAAATGTCCAACCTGTCCACAGGAGCCAAACCGAAAGTGCTCCCAATAGCCAAAGCTGGAACAATTTGAGCAACAAAGTAAATAAGGATAATATTGGATTATAACCCAAAAAATAAAATAAATATACATAAGTCCATACTGATATAAATAATTGATTGAATAAATAGATGGGGAAGAAGGAACAACTCTTCTTTACAGAAGAATTCCAATTAACGAATGTAGAAGAAATGAGGGAAATAGAAAAGTTATCATTAGAAAACCACACAATTAATTGTTGCAAGCAAGATCCACAAATGAATGCTGAAATTATCTAAAATGTTTAAGAAAGAGGATATTTACATAGACTCAAAGTATCTCCTCCAAAATATTTATTAATACTAAGGGGGAAAGGTAATTTTGCAGTAGAGAGACCTGGCAGATATCACCTGAACCAAGTGATCAAGGTTAAAATTACCAGTAAGAAAACATACAAAATCATTTTGTACCCCCTGATATAACACACTGAAAAGAGTACATTGCTTCTATGAATTCTTCCCAAAAATCCATAACCTCAATTTAATCAGGAGAAAAACATCACACAAACTTAAATTGAAGGACATTCTACAAAATGGTACTTTCCAAAAGTGCCAAGGTCATGAAAGAAAAAGAAAGACAGAGGAACTGTCACGGATCAGAAGAGGCTAAAGGACATAACATAATGTAACATGATCTCTCAGACTGGACCCTGAAATAGAATAAGGACGTTAGTGGAAAAAACCTGATGAAATCCTAGTAAAGTCTGTAGTTTAGTTAATAGCATCATGCAAATGTTTGTTTCTAAGTTTTGATAATTCTACCATGGTTACGGTAACCACCGTAAGATGTTAACATTAGGGAAAGCTGGGTAATGGGGATATAGGAACTCTCTGTACTATCATGACAACTCTTTTGTAAGTCTAAAACTATCCCAAAATAAAAAGTTAAAATTTCTAAAAACTCTCAAAATGTTTAAAATCATCTGTTGTACCACATGTGTCAATTTTTGGTTCAGAACAAATGTGACTATAATCATATAAAACATTAAAATATATACATAATAGTTTGTAAAAAATGTATTAAGCACTAATGTATATATGCCATTTTGATATGGATTATACAGAGTAACGTTACTACACACAGGAATTAATATTTTAGACAATCTGTTTGAAAGCCATATTCTAAGCCCACCATCAGTGATGCTGAAGAACAGAAACTTCACTCTTGCCAAAGTAGTAGAAGAGCCTCAAGGTGCTTGATAATGAGGCAGTATTTCCCACCACATCTGCAGGGGCAGCAAAGGTAAGAACTCTGTGGATGTGAAACACCGGGAGAGACATGTTGAGGCCAACAAGAGTCCCCCACAGGCTGTAGCATCCCACAGGGGGAGGCTTCATTTCACCTTCACCAAGGTTCTCGTGGTCACAAGCCATCATTTACTTATGGCATATGTCTTATCAAAATGACAAAAATAACCTCTCTTACTACCATAGTGGGGAAAAAGAATCCACTAAGTACTGGTTATTTGAAAGAAAAAGAAAAATCTATACGCCAAGAAAAAAATAATTTTATCTTGCAATAAAGACCTTTATTACTGTAATAATAGCAAACATTTATTGAAAGCTTACAATATGCCAAATCTTCTACAAAGCTCTCTATATGCAAGATCTCACCTAAGCCTCCTGGCAACCCAATGAGGTAAGTATTATTGTTGTGTCCATATTTCAAAGGAAAGAACTGACATGTAGTGAGGTTCAGTAATGTGCCCAAGGTCACAAAGTTAGGAAAAGATATAAGGAGTCAAAACAAAGTCTATTTGACTTTAGAACTCACTTAACCCTTATAATGTACAACCAGGTCTCTTTACAGAGCAGAATTTTCTAAATGATTATGAGTATGGGCACATCTATGAGATTTAAAACAAGCTAAAAGTATTATTTTAATCTTTTTGCAAGCATATCTAAAGTGAACATATAACAAAAACTTTCATAAGCAAATACATATACCACTTGGATGGAGAATTGTTTAGTTTGCCACTTGAGTACTTAGGGCATATTGAAACTTGACTCTAATTCCTTCAGCTTTTGTAGACCACAAGTGGAATGTACTAGGCACCCTGTCTTCTTTTAAAGCTAAAGGTGTCAGTGTTATTATCTGCTAGCCAAATGGCAAATAAAACCAACTTACCTACTTGGCTAGTGTAAGAAAGGGATAGAAGAACAAGGATTATTTAGCCATGTATTTCTAATGGCTCAGCCATGTATTTCTAAAATGAATATCATCCCCCCAGGTCTCATGAGGGAAATATTAGGGAAACCTAAATTATCCCCCCAAATTCCCTTTCCCTTTCTTATTTGGCTGAGCCTGACTCTCTCTCACCATCGGCACATCAAAACAGTCTGTCTTTGGTTTGCTTTGGAGATTGGATAGCTTCTTTTTAGTGGCATGTACAGAAGAAGAGGGTGGAAGTATCATTGGAGAGATTATGTAGGAAATGATCTCATTACTGCATCTGTTCATTGCACTTCTATTTGCTCATTTGTTAAATATGCATTTTAAGCACTGTCTATGTGACAAGCAATATCACAGCTAGAGAAACAAAAATGAATAACACATCCCCTGCCTTTCAGTAGCTCAGTTTCCTGGGGAAAAGAGGGAAAACTAATCAACAATAATAGGGCTAAACTTGGCCCCAAAAGAGTGGAGTGGGAAAAGCACATACTTGGACTTAAAACTCAGCCTGGGACAGTCAGGATATTGGGGCTTGTGGTGTATATTAGGGTTCACCAAGCAGAGAGAAGCATGAACAATATTCCAGGAAGAGAGGACAGCATGTGCGAGGCAACCACAAGTAGCTCAGCATGACTGCAGCTCAGGTTGTGAGTTGGGGAGTGGCAGGATCTGACACTGAAAAGGCAGACATAAGCCAAACAACATGGATAACTGCCTTATACTATCACATTGTCTCCTTACAAAATCATAGAACATGTCCTATTCATCAATATATCCCTAACTTGGTGTATACCACGTATAGGTCCTCAAATAACATTAAATTAACAATCCAACAATGTTTTTAAGTGTAAGTTTATGTCTATCATAATCAATTGTAAAACTAGATCAAATTGTATTAAGCTGTTATGGCTGAGATTTTTTTTAAAACTAATTTGGTAATATACTGCCCTCTAGTGGTTATAAAACAATGGACTTTTCTATCACAGTCAATGCCAGTAGCTTTCACACTTTTTAAAAACAATGCTGGAAAGAAACAATAGAAATACAGGACAACTGGAAAACAAGAGATAAAATGGCAGTATTAGGCCCTCATATATCAATAATCACTCTAAATGTAAATGGATTGAATTCTCCAATCAAAAGACACAGAGTTACTGGATGGATTAAAAAACAAGACCCAACAATACGCTGCCTCCGGGAAACACATCTCAGCTCTAAAGACAAACATAGACTCAGAGTGAAGGTATGGAAGACAATACTCCAAGCAAATGGCAAGCAAAAGAAAGCAGGTGTTGCCATACTTATATCAGACAAAGCAGAATTCAAGATAAAAAAGATAATGAGAGACAAAGAAGGGCAGTATATAATGATAAAAGGCACATTCCACCAAGAGGACATAACACTTATGAATATACATGCACCTAATAAGGAGCACCAAAGTATATAAAGCAACTATTAACAGACCTAAAGGGAGATAATGACAGCAACACAATAATAGTAGGGGTCCTCAACACCCCACTTATGTCAATGGATAGATCATCCAGACAGAAAGTCATAAATGAAACACTTCACCAGATGGATTTAATAGATATATATAGAACATTCCATCCAGAAGCAGCAGAATACACATTCTTCTCATGTGCACATAGAACATTCTCAAAGATAGCCCATATATTGGGAAACAAGGCAAGCCTCAATAAATTTAAGAAGATTGAAATCACATCAAACATCTTTTCCAACCACAATGCCTTGAAACTAGAAATCAACTACAAGAAAAGAGCTGGGAAAGTCACAAATATGTGGAGACTAAACAACATGCTGCTGAACAACCAATGGATCAATGAAGTAATCAAAGGAGAAATCAAAAAATACCTGGAGACAAATGAAAATGAAAACACACCATACCAACTCTCATGGGATGCAGCAAAAGCAGTACTGAGAGGCAAATTTATAGCAATACAGGCCCAGCTCAACAAACAAGAAAAATCTCAAATAAGTAATCTTAAACTACACCTAACAGAAGTAGAAAAAGAAGAACAAACAAAGCCCAAAGTCAGCAGAAGGAGGGAAACAATAAAAATTAGAGCAGAAATAAATGAAATAGAGACCAAAAAACAGTAGAAACGATCAATGAAATAAGAGCTGATTCTTTGAGAAGATAAACAAAATTGACAAACCCTTAGCCAGACTCACTAAGAAAAAAAGAGAGAAGGCTTAAATAAATAAAACTAGAAATGAGAGAGGAGAAATTACAATGGATACTACAGAAATACAAAGGATTATAAGAGAATACTATGAAAAACTATATGCAAACAAATTGGATAACCTAGAATAAATGGATAAATTCTTAGACTCATACAACCTCCAAAAACTGAATCCAGAAGAAGTAGAGAATCTGAATAGACCAATCACAAGTAAAGAGATTGAAACAGTAATCTAAAACCTTCCAAAAAGCAAAAGTCCAGGACCAGATTGCTTCTCTGGAGAATTCTACCAAACATTAAAAGAAGATTTAATACCTATCCTTCTCAAACTATTCCAAAAACTTGAGGAAGACAGAATACTTCCTAACTCATTCTATGAGGCCAACGTTACCCCGATACCAAAACCAGACAAGGACAATACAAAGAAGAAAAATTACAGGCCAATATCACTAATAACATAGATACAAAAATCCTCAACAAAATATTGGCAAACCGAAAACAGCAATACATTAAAAGGATCATACACCGTGACCAAGTGGGATTTATAGCAGGGACACAGGGATGGTTCAATATCCACAAATCAATCAATGTGATACACCACATTAAAAAAAATGAAGAATAAAAATCACATGATCATCTCAATAGATGCAGAGAAAGCATTTGACAAGATCCAACACCCATTTATGATAAAAACTCTCAATAAAATGGGTATAGAAGGAAAGTACCTCAACATAACACGTGCCACATATGACAAACCCACAGCCAACATCATGCTCAATGGTGAAAAACTGAAAGCCGTCTCTCTGAGGACAGGAACAAGACAAGGGTGCCCACTCTTGCCACTCCTATTCAACATAGTACTAGAGGTTTTGGCCAGAGCAATTAGGCAAGGAAAAGAAATAAAAAATATCCAAATTGGAAAGGAAGAAGTGAAACTATCGCTGTTTGCAGATGGCATGATCCTATATATAGAAAACCCTAAAGAACCCACCAGAAAACTATTAGAAATAATCAACAACTACAGCAAAGTTGCAGGGTACAAAATCAACTTACAAAAATCAGTTGCATTCCTATACACTAATAATGAACTAGCAGAAAGAGAAGTCAAGAATACAACCCATTTACAATCCCAACAAAAACAATAAAATATCTAGGAACAAATTTAACCAAGGAGGTAAAAGACCTACACATGGAAAACTATAAGACATTATTGAAAGAAATTGAAGGAGACATAAAGAAATGGAAAGATATTCCATGCTCATGGATTGGAAGAATAAACAGTTAAAATGTCCATATTGTCTAAAGCAATCTACAGATTCAATGCAATCCCAATCAGAATCCCAGAGATGTTCTTCACAGAAATAGAACAAAGAATCCTATAATTTATATGGAACAACAAAAGACTCCAAATAGCCAAAGCAATCCTGAGAAAAAAGAACAAAGCTCGAGCCATCATAATCCCTGGCTTCAAAATATACTGCAAAGCTATAGTAATCAAAACAGCATGGTACTGGCACAAAGACACACAGATCAATGGAACAGAAGTGAAAGCCCAGAAATAAAACCACACACCTACAGACAGCTAATCTTCGACAAAGAAGCCAAGAACATACAATGGAGAAAGGAAAGTCTCTTCAATAAATGGTGTTGGGAAAACTGGACAGCCACATGCAAAAGAATGAAAGTAGACCATTATCTTTCACCATACAAAAAAATTAACTCAAAAAGGATTAAAGACTTGAATGTAAGACCTGAAACCTTAAAAATCCTCGAAGAAAATTCTTTAACATTGGTCTTAGCAGCATCTTTTCGAAGGCCATGTCTACTCAGGCAAGGGAAACAAAAGAAAAAATAAACAAATGGGACCACATCAGACTAAAGAGCTTTTTGCAAGGCAAAGGAAACCATGAACAAAATGAAAAGACAACCCACCAACTGGGAGAAAATATTTGCAAATCATATATCCGACAAGGGGTTAATTTCCAAAATATACAAAGAACTCATACAAGTCAACAACAAAAAAACAAACAACTGATCAAAAAATGGGCAGAGGATATGAACAGACATTTTTCCAAAGAAGATATACAGATGGCCAATAGACACATGAAAAGATGCTCAACATCACTAATTATTCAGGAAATGCAAATCAAAACTAAATGAGATATCACCTTACACCCATCGAGATGGCTATAATTACCAAGACAAAAAATAACAAATGTTGGAGAGGATATGGAGAAAAGGGAACTCTCAAAGACTACTGGTGGAAATGCAAACTGGTGCAGCCGCCATGGAAAACAGTATGGAGATTTCTCAAAAATTTAAAAATAGAAATACCATATGATCCAGCTATCCCAGTACTGGGATTTATCCAAAGAACATGAAATCAACAAACCAAAGAGATTTATGCACCCCTATGTTCATTGCAGCATTATTCACAATAGCCAAGAGTGGAAGCAACCCAAGTGCCCATCAACTGATGAATAGATAAAGAGGATGTGGTGTATATATACAATGGAATACCAGCAGGCATAAAAAAGACAAAATAGTCCTATTTGCAACAATGTGGATGGACACTGAGGGTATTATGTTAAGAGAAATAAGCCAGACAGAGAAAGACAAACACCATTTGATTTCACTGATGTGGAAGATAAACAAACACATGGCTAAGGAGAACAGATTAGTGGTTACCAGATGGGAAGGGGGTGAGGGGCAGGGCAAAAAGGATAAAGGGGCACGTATGTATGGTGACAGATAGAAACTAGACTATAGGAAGTGAGTAAGATGCAGTCTATACAGAAACTGATATATAATAATGTGCACCTGAAATTACACAATGCTTAAACCAACATGACCTCAATAAAATAATTAAAAAAAAAAAAAACAATGCTGGTTGTTTCCATGTGTTGGCTGTCCTAAATAATGCTGCAATGAACATAGGGGTGCAAATATCTTTTCAAGAAAAGAGATTTCATTTCCTTCACATAAATACCTAGAAGTGGAATTGCTGGTTCATATGGTAGTTCTATTTTTAATTTTTTGAGGAATTTGAAAGTTGCTTGGATGTTAGCTAAACTTATTGTGGTAATCATTTCACAATGTATGCTTACATCAACACATTATGTTGTACACCTGAAACTAATATAATGTTATATGCCAGTTATATCACAATAAAAAAAAATACTGGTTACAACCAAAAAGATATCATCACTCACTAATAGTTTGCCACCTACTTTGAAAATCAGTGGTCTCTGATAACACTTGTTTTTATATTTATATTTATATTTATATTTATATTTATATTTATATGTGCAACATAGACTATGGTTCATGATATAATTCATTCTGAAAGTAGATATGATCTAATTTTTTCTCAGATAGTAAGTAGGTTAAGTTTAATAATACAAATAAAATTCCCCATACACTAATACTAAAAAATAGAGTAAATATATTACATTTTCTAATTTATATACATTTCACGTGTATTATCTCAAAAAAATCTCTACTACAAACCTCTTTACTTTTATTCTTCAGAGTTAAAGACTGAATTTCCTCAAAGATAACAAAGACAAATGTATGTAATAAAGCTTATTTTTATAATAGGAAAATTTAATAAAACGCTCTACCTGACAATAGGAAAATTATTAAATTATGTACATTCATATGATGACCATTACACAACCATTAAAATCATGTTTTTAAAGAATACTTAATGAAACAGAGAAACAGCAATGATTCATTGCTAAGTGGAAAAAGAGGGCTATACTTTTAGTGTCTTAACTATGGAGGAAACAAACAAACACGGAGAAAGAAAAGCCAGGAAATGAATGCAACAGTGTTAGCAGTGGTGGTTTCTCAGTAGTAGGATTTCAGGGGATTTTAATTTTTCTTAATAAATTTTTCTATATTTTTCACATTATCTACTTTGTGAATTTATTACTTTTTTATCAGATAAATCCAAAAAAGTTAAGAGCATGTGAGATTGTCTCCTTTGATAAAAGTGTACACATAAGGGGAGAAAGAATGCCCCTCAAAGTCTGCCTTTCCAGATTTCCTGTGAAGCCAAATTCTGGACCACATAACAGACTTTCCATAATGGAGGTTGAGTTTGCTTGTCACAAAAGCATCTTCCAGGGCATTATCTAAACAAATATTCCTAAAAGGGGCTCCTATACCTTCAGAATCAGAAGATGAGTAACTAAGCATAAACTTGCTTTAATTCCTCCTAAATATGAATATCAGTGAAAATAAACTCTCCAAGAATTTCCCTTGGAAAGGCTACAGAAGTCCAGTTTCTGTTCCAGTGCTTGGCATTTCTGAAAACAGAGTATAGAAAAGCTACAGAGTAGTAAACTAGTTCATCAAAAATACAATATTAAACGGCTGCCTTAAGGATTGTTATGTTTATATTTCCTAAAATTTGGATTATGACCTAAAAAATATTTACGAAACTCCTAAAATGTTTTTCAATCTCTTCTCCATTTTTAATATTTTATCCTCATATTTTATTGCTTATGTAGTAATTGTCATGATATCTTCCTCCTAGAGATGTTTATAATGCCTAGATATTTAAAAAAGAAAAAAAGTAGTAAGCTTTCAAAGAATTTTAAAGAAAGAACTTTAGACATCACGTACTCCAAACTCCTCATATTAGTGATGAAATCCAACTTGTAAATGGCGTTGGTTAAAGCATCAAAATCTAGGGGCCGGCCCGGTGGTGCAAGCAGTTAAGTGCGTGCACTCCACTGCAGCACCCAGGGTTCGCCAGTTCAGATCCCGCGCACACACTGACGCACCGCTTGGTAAGCCATGCTGTGGCAGTGTCCCATATAAAGCAGAGGAAGATGGGCACGGATGTTAGCCCAGGGCCAGTCTTCCTCAGCAAAAAAGAGGAGGATTGGTATCGGATGTTAGCTCAGGGCTGGTCTTCCTCACACACAAAAAAAATCTATGATTCTAACATCCATTAAAATAAAACTAGTATTTTGCCTTTTTGGTTTCTACAGTCTGACAAAGAAAGAAAATTTTAAAAATCCTTATCTACAGAAAAGTGAGAGCTTTATAAGTTACTGCATTTACTGGAAATCGATTCAAAGTTATGTGATTTATCTATGTATGTATCCACTCAATACAACTCTATTGAGTACCTCTTAAGTCATCTCTGTGCTTGGGACTTTGGACTTCAATAGAGATCAAATACAGTCCCGCTGTCAATAAATGCATAGCCTATGAGTTTTTAAAGGCTGGTAAACAAGCAATTACAGCAAAGTGTGATAAATGTTACAATAGGAGTAACAAAGATTATAATGCAATCACATAGAAGGAGTGGCTGACCCAGACTTGGGCTATGAAGGCAGGCTTTCTGGAGAATGCGACTACTCCACTGAGACCTGAAGGATGGGTTAGACAAGCAAAGATGGAGAAGAAAGAAGAGGTAATTTCAGGCATCAGAAACAGCACATGGCAAACTCCGCCTGCTTTACGTTTGCTTCTTAAGTCTCCAAATCAGAATACTAAGAGAGCTTCCAGGCAAGGAGAGCAACTGAACACACACTTTTACCTCTGCTTCTTCCTAAACCCAACTTAAATGACAATTAAGGGATTAAAAAGGAATACAAAGACAAAGAAACCACGAGAGAAGACAGCACCAAACCTTTGAAAGTTAGAAAGCAGGTGGTCAAGTGGTAACTGACTTAGATGACCCAAGAAAGCTAACACCTCTGCTGGCCTTGGGGGAAGCCTGAGAGCAAGCTGGTCTGTCCTGCAGAACCACAGGAAAGCTCGGGTTTGAACAACAGGTAGTTCTGAAAACTAGGGCAAATGTGAGATTGAAACAGGATTAGTAAAAAGTCTGTTTAAGAAGCAATCAGACCCCAGATCCAATTCTCCACACCACAGAGCTGGGCAGCTCCCCTTCTTTTGCCAATGCAGGAACATTTAACAAATTAAGAATAAAAGAAACCTTCGTCAACCTGTTCAAGGGCATTTAGTGGTCGCTGTGATACTCTGCCGAGATTCCCCCTTCAGGACTGAGGAGTCTTTGCCCAGCTGGTGGGAATGTCGGCAGCTGACAGCTCTCAGTTGAGTCACTCTGCAGGCATTGTCCTCAGGCCAAGAGACTCCTCCCAAGGGTTATAGCCAGTCCCTGAGGGCAGCCCTTATCCAATGCCTGGTTGATGTGGGGTATAAGGGCCAGGCTCCTTTGCCTCAAGTTAAGACAATTCTGAAAGGCATGACTATACACCAGCAAGAAACAGAAAACGTAACTTTTTTAAAGAAAAGATAGCATTTACATCAGTGACAAAAATTGAAATTACCAATGATGAGTCTTTAAAAAGATATGCAAACCTTTTCTGGAAAAAAAAAATTAAAAATATTGAACAACATTGTAAAAGACTTAAGTAAATGGAAAGATATACCACGTCATTGGATTTGAAGATTCAGTATCATAGAGATGTCAGTTCTTCCCACTGATCTTAAATATTCGGTGCAATTCCAATTAAAACACTAAAGGGCTGTTAGTGGAATTTGATAAGCTAGTCTGAAAATTTATGTGAAAGAAGAAAGGAACAAGAATAGCCCAGATACAATTGTGTAAGAAGAACAACGCGGAGGTACTTGCCTTATCAAATAATAAGACTTAATAGAAAGCTCTTGTAATTAAGATAAGGTAGTATTGGCACAGGAATACATATAAAAATCAATGGAACAGAATAGAGAACTCAAAAATAAACCCATGCAACAGAAACCTGATTTACGACAAAGCAGGCATTACAGATCAGGGAAAAGGATAGAAGTGCCGGCCGTGGGTCTGCACTGCTCAGATTTCCTTTCAAGGATAACCTGCACCAAGGAGGATCTTGGCTGACAGCCTCTACCTGCTGTACCTTCAGCATCCACCACAGGGTTCACGCCAATGCCATGCTCCCTCCAGGCTGTTCCCTGTGACCGAATATAGTGAGTATACTAGAAGTGGACAATTCTTGACCAATGGGGTCTCCTCTAGTGAGCAGTCTTTGTCACAGGTGCCTCACTGGCCTGGGAAAGACTTTCTCAGAGCTGCTTCTTCCTTCCTTCTCTCCTTTCCCAGGTGTCATACCTGCATCATAATACCAAGATTCTCCTAGCTAATCCCTGTTCCCGCTCCACTTTATCCTTCACAGGTGTTTCCTCCCAATAAATCTCATACACCTCTAATTCCTTCATGGTATCTGCTCTGCAGAGGAACTAAACTGAATAGTTGGTCCTGGGAATGGTCCAAGAAAGTAGCCTGTAGGGTGGAGATTGGATCACTCACTGGCTGGCAAGGAGAATCCCAACCTGAGTGGAATGTTGGCCATAGATTGTCTCTGGCACAAGGTGGTTGCTCAACTGCTGAATATTTCACAGATAATGACCCGGGGAAACATCCCAGTGGAGACAAAACAGGCTGAACAATGCAATAATTCAGGCCTTTAAAAGACACAGAAGGGACAACGCCTGTAAGGACAGAGGCTGGTTATTACTAAGTGAATTGAAGTCCTTCAGAGGGATAATGAGAAACTGAAGGCAGTTAACAAACAGTTAAAGGCTAAGTGTGAGAGCCAACATATCTTGTGGTGGTATTGCTTACAAAGAGATCCTTATCTCCCTGCAGTGGAAGAGAGAACACAGCTGAGGAGCAATCACACGACTTCATAGTTAGAGTGGGGACCTGCAGAGGCAACTAAATGCTCTGTTACGCTAAGGTCAGAGCCCTGAAACAAGGGATGGGGACATCTGGGTGGATGTCCCCAAGAATTGGGGCTCAACGGACCCCCAGTTCTATGCCCACTCTCCTACCATCAGCCCCAGACTGCAGAGAAGAGCCACTACTGAAGTTCTTAGGGATGTTGGCGCCTCTCTTACCATACAGATCCTTCTTGCAATTCCTTCAGGCCCAGAACTTCCCTAGCTGTATTGCACCGGGATTTAGCAATAGTTATCTGCCTGTCAGCCAGCAGAGGAAGTGGAGGTGACTCTGAGGGGTACCTATGGCTTTGTGGTGGAGAGGCCCCAGTAGGGTCTTCTCACATGGGGTAAGTGCTAGCTCTTAACAGAGAAGAGTGGTACCACTAGGAACGTCAGTGTTAGTTCTCCTCTGTGGGCCAGGCTGAAGGTATGAGAGGAGGTCGCAGAGATGGACATGATGAGCTCTGAAAGTAAGAGAGACCAAGTAGCAGGACTTAACTGCCAGAAGCCAGGGGGCCACAGTTACCATAACAACCAACAAGGTTAAAGAGGCAGCCAAGAGAACTTCATTGGTAGGGAGATGATTAATAGAATTAGGGGTTCCTAAGGACAAAATAGCCAGACACCCTTCAAGGGTACTACTATCTACAATCAGAAGGTAAGAATGAAGGAGCAGGAGGCTGAGGACAATGGTTCCAATAAGAAGTCATAATGCCTTACTCAGTTCCCAGACCTGAGCCAATTTTCAGATCTGGAACCCATTGAATGAAGAGATGGCCAGGTCCCCAGGAAGAAGGACCCAACGAATATATACTGTAAAGATTCCGTTGGTCCTTGCCTAGAGGGACCTATAGCCATTTCAGTGAATATACATTGAGAAAAGGAGAATAACCAAATATTCAAGGAATATTGGACTTAGGATCTTAGTGCACAGTGATCTTAAGCAACTAGAAGATCTGATCTACTAAAACAAGGGAGTAAACTGAGAAAACAAAGATATGAAATCTAAGAAATAAGGTGGCTATGGTGGCCATGAGAATGCACCTTGCAGCCCTCTAACTACAGAAGCATAACTGACCAAGGGCCCTAGCTGCTGTGCTCTGAAATCCAGCCCAGCCCACACTTCCCACACATTGGTTTCAGCGAATGACCCAGTTACTAAGGCAGGCTTATTTCTGGGATACCCAGCACTCTTCTGATGGGCCACTTGAAGTCTTGTTTAACTTTCCTTAGACCACACGGGGCCTAAGACTCTTCCATCCAGGGTCCTTCCCTCAGGGGCAGGCTTGCCTCATGGTCTGATGGATCCCTCAGCCTCTCCCAGCTCCCTCTCCATTTTTGCTCACAGGCATTTCTGTAATAAAATCTTTGCTCTTTTAACCCCATCTTGGCATCTGGTTCTTGGAGGAACCGTTGTCAACACAGGAAAAGTTTTAAAAAGAATTCCCAGGATGATGGTAAAGGAAGATTCCAGCTGTGCACCATGCCTAGAAAGTAACTAGTCAAGACAAATGCAGAAGGGATGGCTACAAGAAGACAAAAATGATAGAAAACCTACTGTGTTTGAATGTTACTTCTTACTTTCACTCTGACAGAGTAAGAATTAGCAATAAATTACATAAAAAACTGAAGCAAAATATCATAATTTTTAATAACCAAGACAAAAAGTTGAACAAGAAAGAAAATATATTCACGGTATACTAGATGACAATAGCAAAAAAATATATTTACACAGTCATAATAATGTAATTATTAAATATTAATATAACAGAAATTATAATATATTGGTAATTATTTTAGTAGGTTGAGAGGAAGAGAAGTGTGGGGAAAAGGGTAGAGAATGGTATGAGAAATGTTATATAGTTGGAGGTTAATATATCATATATGAAACTGAAATATCAAGAATGACAGTATAAGCATGTTGTTTAGACATATGGAGGTAAATACTAAAAGAAAAAGCTAAAAGAATTAAAAGTAATTATCTTTGGGGAAGAAGAATGGAGATGGATCCCGCTACTTGTTTCAATAATAACATGTAGATTTTTAAGCTATGTGTAAATTTGGTAAAGTTTAAATTTAAAATAATTATTAAAATTAAAGTATATTAAATTAAATAAATATAATATGAATAAAAAGTATTTTTTAAAATATAAAATTAAATTCAAAATCAATGAGATTGCAACAATTTGACAATCGTATGTGGAATATACAAAGAGTTCTTAGAAATCAATAAAGGGCAAACACTACAATGTAAATACAGATGATTCATAGAAGAACTAAAAATGTGAATAAGAATGTAAAAATACTTCATTTCAGAATTAATTAAATGAAAGTTAAAAAAAGCAGTGAGACTTTAGTCATGTGTTGCTTAATGACAGGGATATGGTCTGAGAAATATATCATTAGGCGATTTCATCATTGTGCAAACATCATAGAGTGTACTTACACAAACCTAGATGTTATAGCCTACTACATACCTAGGCTATATGGTACTAATCTTACAGGACCACCATTGTATACGTGGTCCGTCATTGATCAAAACATCATTATGCGGTGCATGACTATACTTCTAGATATATACCTGAGAGAATAGAAAACATATGTCCACACAAAAACTTATACACAAATGTTCATATCAGCATTATTCATAATAGTTAAAAAGAGCTGATGGACCCAAATATCCATCAACTGATGAACAGATAATTAAAATGTGGTAAACCACATAATGGAATATTATTTGGCAATAAAAAAAGAATAAAGTTCTAATACATGCTACAACATGGATGAATCTTGAAAACGTTATACTAAGTGAAACAAGCCAGTCACAAAAGGCCACATATTGTATGATTCCATGTATATGAAATGTCCAAAACAGGCAAAACCACAGAAGCAGAAAATAGCTTAGTGGTTGCCAAAGGCTGATGGAGGAGGAAATAGGGAGTGACTGCTAATGGACATGGAGTTTTTTTACGGGGTTATGAAAATATTCTAAAATTAGATGGTGGTAATGATTGCACAACTCTATGAATGTATTAAAAACCCCTGAATTCTATACTTTATAAGGGTAAATGTTATGGTATGTGAATTACATCTCGATAAAGCTGTTGTAAAAAATAAAATAAAACCACAAAGAACAATAAAAATACCAAAAAAAAAGCAATAAGAAGTGCAGAGCAGAAGAAAATAGTAAGATTAAAAGAGGAAGAAACAGAAGAAAAGCAAAAAAACACAATTCAAGCAAATGGTTAAATAAATGAGTGATAAATTACAGAGATCCTCACTTACAGGGTCACACATTGAAGTTTACATCTCAAATTCAAACATGATAAGTATAAGGGTCATATTACTTTTGATGTGTCATTTCTGTATACAAAATATTTTATTTTATATACCAATTACCACAAAAAAATGTTGAAATAGCTCAAGATAGTTGTTTGTTTTTTAACCTTTTTTAAGGGCTAGGGATTAGAATAAAAACCTATCATAGAATCTATTTCGTCAACATAAAGAAGTAAGACTGTTTTCTCCTTGGCTTGAGGAAAAAAACAAAGAATAAATGGGATTTTTAAAAAGATAAACTACTAAAGCCACAGGTTTAGCAAGCAGATACCTTTTCTAGGAGAATCTAGCTGATCTATCCCAAAATATTCCACTGTATTTATTTAGGTTGCTTTCCAAATGTGTGTATTACCTGAAGTGAGTAAGGTTTTCAAATGGCTTTTTGCCAAATGGATTGGGAAGGCAAAAATATCATCAAAGACCCAGAGATGCCATCAGAGCATTACAAGGAAAGACTTGGAAGGTGTGCATGGCTAGGAAGCCAAGAGGACCTTTAATCCAAATGAATCGTGAGCCAAAAGCATTATTTTAAACGGGAGAGAATGAAATCAGCCTCTTCCATAAAACCATCTCCTCACTTTCCAGTTTATTTCCATGACAAACAAACTAGAAATTACATCGGATTTAATTGACAAGGTTAGTTTTTTAATCATTGAGTCATATTTATAAGCCAGACATAAACAAAAGTTAACCCCCTCCAGAAACATCCGCTATGGTATTTCTCCTACATGGAGCTTTCATTGACACATATTCTCTCTCCATCAAATGAATCCATTAAATAGTTCATGAACTATTTCATCTTTCAGCTTGGATACCTAAATAAATATCAAGTAAACATGAACACTTTTAAAAAAAATTTTAAGAAAACAAAAACAAAAAAGGAATCTTTTTGAGGAACTATTTTGAGAATTTCCCATTTTCAAAAAGAACGATCATTTTTTTATGTCCCACGATTTCCAGAAAACATTTCATTCTAAGGTAAAATTCAAACTTCCTATTAATGAAATATTTTGATATGCCTTTTTTTTAGATTAAAGCAATCAAATAAAAAATAATTTAAGCGACAGTCGATTTAACATATATGACCTGACAATAGATTCCGGTACCCCGTAAACGGAAAGGCAAGAAAGCGCCAACTAAATCTTCACTCAGCTTTTATTGAGGACCCACTTCATGTCAAGCGCTCGAATTAAGGACGAAGTCAAAGAAGGTATGCCTATGAAACAAAATGGAAAACAGTTGTAAATTATCACTAAACATAATTAAAGAAAGCGTGAGCTGCAACCAGTTCAGGAATATACATTTTAAAATGCTAAACATTTTCCAAAGAAATCTTTTTTGGTGAGACATAGTACGTAGGAGTACACCCTTGAAGGAGTCAAAGCATTCAAGTCTTCATCTTAAACTTAATAAACCCAAAAGTTAAATCACCTCCCTCCTTGCACAGAGTTAACTTTCCACTTGTATGAACTCCTACCCTCCTCCCTGGGCTGCAGGAATGGATTGCTCACAAGACCACAGGGAATGCCAAAATCAAAAGAACAGAAAACTAAACTCCAAGAGGCCAAAGTGAACTACAAATTAAAGGGTCTAGAAACAGATACTAAAATCAGTGTAAGGAGCCAAGAAGAGCACAACAACCAGGGAGACAGGCGATAACTGATCCATGGATCACAAGGAGAGGTCTGGGCCAAATGTTGTTCTTTTGTTTTGCTTTTATAAACCGGCCACGTGTGGAGCACGGGCTGACAGCCAAGTTTAAAGGTCCAGAGTCAAAACAGACACAATTCTTTCCAAGGTAGGGTGGAATTAGTATTTTCCTGGTTAACCCAATGAGAAGTTGTAATGAGTTCTAGGTATTCTTGAGGTGAATGCATATTCACATGACCTCTTTCAACCCCCAAGCACTCTTCCAAATACACTAAGTACTTGAACTGAGTTGGTGTTGAAAGCAGTCTAATGCTTTTCCACTCTGTATTCAGTTCTGCATCTCAGATTAACAGAGTGAGGGGTAGAGGGCAGGCTTTCAGCTCTCCAGGTGAAGCAAGAAAGTGCTGGAAGATGGGGCATGGAAGAGAGTAATTATAGTGCGAATATCGTAGCATTAACGAATTCCGCAAAGATGAAAGACACAATCTCCAGTTGTTTCTGTCTTTGTTGTTGTTTTTATGGGAAGGCAATGCATATATGTTGGAAGGAAAGATGAACAGCGTCTCCCTCATTGCCCAGTAACGATAGGTCTATGCCTTGTTCTATTAATAATAACCACATAACACTGCCTTTGAGCAAACTAAGTGATAATCCATGGAAAATGTTTAGAACAATGTCTGGTAAAACAGTACATGCTCAAAAATATCAGCTAAAAAAATAGCTAAAAAATTTTTTCGGCTATTATTTTATTGTTATACTATCACTATACTATCATCACTATGATCATCATCCTGGCATTATCATCCTGGCATGTATCAGTCTTCTTTGGCAGCCTGTAAATCCTCCAGGTACTGGCCAGCTACTGGGGTAGTGATACAGAGAGATCATGGCACTATGAAATAGGAATGTTTCAGCCCAGATCTGGGATAAGGGCAAGGTTAGGTCTGGAAAGTATATGAATGCCATCTTAAAAATTGATGTCACCTGCCTAAGGTGTGTCTTCTGTTAATTGCCCTCTCTGGACCAAATGAGTGGTCATTAAACTAGTGTCTCAGTAATGGTGGCACAAAAAGAGCACTAAGGAGGTAGAGTGTTGAAATCTCTACAAATGTGCTACCACTTAAGTATGGAGAAACTTTGTTTTGGACTTGAATAGGGAATATATGACTCAGACCCTGGCCACAAGCTCTGTTTTGAAATGACTCCAATTTAGGGGATCTCTTTTACTCCCAGGCAGAGTCTGAAAACATCCTCTGGCAAGTATACTTTGTTCAGGATTCAAGGCCCATGTGGGATGGGAAGCTGGGAGGAGGAGGAGGTTGTATGATAGTTTATTGGAGTCATAGATAATGCTATTGGCAGAATTCAGAGGTAAAGGAAGTATAGAGTGTGGATTTCCAAGTAGGAGAGACTGAGAGCTAGAGAGAAACACTTGCAACAGATGAGGAAAACTATCAATTCTCAGAATCCAATCCCATATATAACTCTTGGGGACAGTTTTACAGATCACCATGGCCCTTAGCAGAAAGTGTCCACCAGCAAAGGCTACCTCCTCAAGAGTAGATTTGGGTCTAACAAGCAGCTAGACCAGGACTGGCAGTATATTCTAGTCTTCTTCCTTATGTGTGTGTATATATATGTGTGTGTGCATAGATAGGTAGGTAGGTAGGTAGGTAGGTAGGTAGGTAGGTAGATAGATAGATAGATAGATAGATAGATAGATAGATAGATAGATATTACAAACAGTGGAATCATTATTACATAGCTTTTCTTAGCTGCTCTTCTTTGCCTGATAATATATCAAGAAGCGCTTTCCATATCATTAAATAGAGTTTTGTCAAATGTTTCATTGATTCAGCAAAGATTTACTGAGCACATACTAGGTGTCAGGTGCTGTCCTAGGCACTAAGGATATAGTGATGAAGACGACAGATGAGGTTCCCAGTCTCAAGGAGACTGCAGTCTGATGGGGGAGAAAATAAATAAATAATAAGCAGAGAATGAAAATCCCAGGGCTGTGTCAGGCAAAGAATTAAAATAAGGTGATGTGATAGAGTGTCTAAGACTATTTTCATTTGGATGGTCAGAGAGGGCCTCACTGAAGAGGTGTTAAGTTGAGATCAAATGACAAGAGCCAGCTATGCAAAGATTAGGGTAAGAGTATTCCAGACAAACAGAAAGCAAGTGCAAAGGCCTAAGGCAGAAACAAGCTCAGCCTATGTAAGAATAGCAAGAAGGCTAGGATGACTGAGTATAGTGGGGAAGGGAGATGAGGTTGCAGAGATTAGAAAGGCCTGGATTCCCCAACAGCAGAGAGAGGAGTATGGAGTTCTATTCCAAATGTGAAGGGAAACCTTTGTAGGTTATTTTATATACTATCATGTGTGTGTGTTATCAGCTTAATAGAGGTATATTCTATATACAATAAAACTCCCCCAATTTTAAGCCTACAATTTGATTAATTTTAATAAATGTATATAATTGTGTAATCAACACCACAATCTATGATGTAAAACATTTTCATCACTCCAAAAAGGTTCTTCCAGCCTCTTTGCAGTCAATCCCCTCTCCCCTAACAACCACTGATCTGCTGTCACTGGAATTTTAATTTCTCTAGAAGGTCATATCAATGGAATCATGCAGTCAAGACCACTACATAATTTGCAGGGCCCAGAGCAAAATAAAAACATGGGGCCCCTTGTTAAAATTTTTAAGAATTTTATGGCAGTCAATACAGAGCATTAAACCAAGTGCAGGGCCCTTCTGGGTGTGGGCCCTGTGTGACCGCACAGGTCACGTGACCGTGAAGCCAGCCCTACACTCGGTATGTAGTTTTTTCATGTCGAAGACTTTATAGTGCAGGTGAGAAATGATGGAAGCTTGGACTGGTTTTGAGCAGAGGAATGACAAGATCTCACTGTGGTTTTAATCAGCATTTTCCTAATGACCAATGATGCTAGACATTTTTCATGCACATATTTGCCACCCATTTATCATCTTTAGTGAAGTATCTATTCAAATCATTTGTCTATTTTGTTTTTATATGTAGTTCTATGATCCATCGGAGGGTTTTAGGCAGAGGAGCTCAATCTTTTCACAAGATCATGTGGCTGCTATGACAATGGATTATAATGAAGCAAAAATAGAATCAGAGAGATCAATTAGGAGACTATTTATAGTCCAAGTAAGAAATCACGGAGGCTTGTACTAGAGTGGGAATGGGAGAGAGGAAGAGAAATGGACAGGTTTGGAATATGTTTTAGAAGTAGAGTTGATAGAAGCTGCTGGTAGATTAGCTGTGGAAGATGAGGGAAAGACAGAAACCTAGGGTAATACTTATATTTGGGCTTAAACTATAAAAAAGATCGAGGGGCTGTTGACTAGAATGGAAAAGACTAGAAAGTAGTGGATAAAGCAGGAAGGAGAGGTGGCCTGTTTTGGCCATATTAGATGTGGGTGCTTGTTAGACATTAAGGAGGCATTTGGAGATACAAATCTGGAATTTCAGAGAGAGGTCAGAGACAGGAATAGAAAAAAAAAAACGACATGTAGATGCTGTTTAAAACTAAGATAATTATTATGTATGAAATTGTGTGTCCCCTTCCAAAATTCATAGGTTGAAGCCCTAACCTCCAATGTGATTGCATTTGGAGAAATAGCATTTAAGGAAATAATTAAGGTAAAATGACGTCATAAAGGTAGAGCTCTAATCCAATAGGACTGGTGTCCTCATAAGGAGCAGAAAAGACACCAGGAGTGCACAATTGCTAAAAGGTCAAGTAAGAGAAGAATAAAGAACAATAAGATTTAGAAACATTGGAGGACACTAATGACCTTGACAAGAGTAGTTTCTATGGATTGGGGCAGACAAAAATTTGACTGGAGCAGATGGAGGAGAAAATGTGAAGTCAGACAGTGGCTACAGACAAGTCTTCAAAATGTTTCGCAGTGAAGGGGAGCTAAGAAATCAGGTGGTAGCCAGAAGAGGATATGAAGTCCAAAGAAGATTTTATGGATTTGTTTTTGTTTGTTTTGTTTTTAGGATGGGAGATAATAGTGTATGTTTGTGGGAATGATCAAGTAGAGAAGACCAAGTAGAGAATCAAGTAGCGAGAAAGAGATACCGTAGGACAGAGGGAAACAAATGCAGAAGATAAGTCCTTGAGGAAGTAGAGGGGATGGAATCCAAGTGAAGGTTTTGATGTTTGACGGGGGATGCGGCAATGGTATTTCATGTAGGTTGACAGAGTAGATGGTGTGAAATAAGAGAATTCTCTCTGATTGCTTCTATTTTTCTCATTCAAATATGAGGCAAAGTCACCAGCTAAGGTGGAAATGGGAATGTAGAATTTAGAGGCTATAGGAGAAAATGTGGTATAGCTGTTTTGGAAAGTGGGAAAGTGAACACACTAGAGAAATTTCACAGGCTTGTCCAGCAGCGTTGAGAGTCCAGGGAGGAAAGTCCTCCCTAGAAGACTTCCAGCTGACTTAGCGTTCTATTTCAACAGCCTAAATGGACCTCTGCTTTTCCCCTCAACCAGGGACTGGAACAGCCTTCATTGAGAACATTGGACCTATATCCAATCCAAAAACATAACTATGATTCTGTTGGCAAGGAAGAAGGCTGGGAAGTGGCTTTGGGATAGGCAACCAACAATATCTGCCATACTTTCCCAAGTTGATAAGTGAAGAAAAAAGACATCGTTGGTTTAATTTATACTTATTTCTTTGATTATTAGAAATGTTGAGGTTTTACTTTTTTCATTTTGGTTGGTTATTTAATATTTTTATTTTGTGAATTGGTTGTTCATATACTTTGCCCAATTTTCCATTTTTAAATTGATCATTATGAGCCTTTTATGTATTCAGGATAGCAATCTTTAATCTATTTTATTTATTTCAAAATGTATTTTCCAATTGTCATTTGGCTTTCTTTTTTGGTTATGGTGTTTTACATGTGCAAATGTTTCTAGTTTTTCATCTAAATCTCAATCTTTTTCTTTCTTTCTTGAGTATTATGCTTAAAAAGAATGCCCCCAGGTAACTCCTGTGGTATCATGCTGTTAAGGAAAGACCCAAGATTTTATAAATATTTATATATTTTTATAGTAATTTTATGGTTTCCTTATATGTATGTCTTTAACCCACCTGGAAATTGTCATATAGTGTGAGGTAGAGATTTGATTTTTTTTTTCCCATATGGTTGCCTCAATGCAGTTCTCATCACGTTAGTCCCTTAATAAATTCTACTAGTACTCTCCCTACCCTCCTACCCTCATCTCCAGAATAATGTGCAGATTTCCTGTCCTAGCATTCAAAGCACTCAGTGGCCTGGCCCTATTTTCTTGCCTGCTCTATTTCATGGCCTCTGTGGTTTTCCTACTAGTTTTCAAACTCTACTTAAATGAGACCTACGAGGTATGTAAAACCTTCTGAGAACCATCTTGGCATTGAACATGGGAGCCAAACAGGCAAGGACCCTAGCACTCACTCCTGATTCAAGCACAGAAACTCCTCCTTCGCCTGATTTACATGTTGATGCTTCCAGATAAGAATTTTATTTAAGTAATTCAACTGCTTTAAAAGAAAAAAAAAAAAAAATCCCACTTCTCTAGACCAATTGACCCTCCTGTGCAGGATCAATCTCACAATGTCTGCTTATCACAGATCGAGTTCCCCAGGAAACAGACTTTGAGGCAGAGATCTGTGCACAAGAAGTCTTTTGTGGCACGCCCTCCTGTAAAGGAGTGAAGGAAGTAGGACTAAACAGAGTGAGAAGTTGGCACTATAAAGTAGTTACAACATAGATTCCAGTCAATCCTAGAAGGAGCTCTGAAGTTCCGATGAGATGTCCCAAATTGAGGTAAGGGGGCAGCGTTGTCCAGTTGTTGGATTGTGGTTGCCCTGAGGAAGTAGTGTAAACTTGGTAAAGAAGCTCTCTTTGGTTGTGGGCAGTTCCTGGAGAGACACTCAGCTGTAAGCCCTCCACAGACCACAATTCCATCAGTTGGGGGAATGAGTGCCTAAATTCTGCAAGGGGTTCTCGGTGGCACACACAGCATGTACACCACCTCTATGCACTGGCTCAGGCTATTTTGTCAAAGATGACATTTCTCACCACCTCCAAGTCCTACCTACCCATTAAGCCTAGCTCAAATACCATATCCTCCATTAAACATTTCTTGATTCTTGTCACTGTAAATAATATTTTTCTCCTCTAAATTTCAAGCACTTTATCTACATTCCCCTTATGGCACTATGGCATTTATCTTGTGTGTGTACCTTCCATTAGAGCTATTTTTCACTTCAATAAATTGAGAACTTCCGATAATCTAGGCAATAAACTAGGACCTGGGGATACAGAGTGAACAAAACAGATATGATCTTCTCCATCCTTTAAACAAATAACTGAAAATTAAAGAGTTCACAGCAATAAAAGAGCATGTAGAACAGAATTTAATTCAAACAAAGGTGTCAGGGAATAACTCTCTAAAGAAGTGACATTAAACGCAGACCAAAAGGAGAAATAAAGAGCAGCTCAGTGAAAGGAGGTGGTGAAGATAAGGAGTGGATTGTATTCAAATAAGAGAGAGTGGCAAATGCTAATGTTGACATTCATTCAACAAATATATATATTGATCTCTTCCTGTATGCCAGACATCACTTTAGGTGCTGGAGTTTCATCACTAAACAAAAGAGAAGAAAATTCCTTCCTCTCATGGAGTTTACATTCCATGAAATAAAGAATCCAATATAGCTGGAGTGTAGAGAACAAAGGAGAAAATGGTACAAGATGGGACTGTAGGGGTAAGTACAGGTAGACCACTAGTGGCCTTGTAAGAATTTGAAGATTGTAACACCACAGGACTTACCATCAGGACCACCACTGATCAGATTGTTTTTTAAACAATCTCTATGGCTGTAGTGTACATGTCTTGCCTCCCCTACTGTAGGCTTTTAGAGGACTGCTCTGTAACTCATAAGCACATAATGCCCCTTTGTAAATAATGGACCCCAAACAAATTATAACAATGGCTAATACTTGAACATTTTCTACGTGCAGGAGACTGGTCTAAACACATTCTGTATATTAAATCATTAATCCTCACAACCCGCTATCTTAGTTAACTGGCTGAATGAGAGGAGGTATGCTTATTCATTTGGAGCATTGGAACCTGGACACACTTGAAAATCTACAGATATTAGCCTGCGTGTTTGGTAGGAGGAGAGAGAGGGAGCAGAGAAAAAAAATCAAAATGCTACATGCGCAACTCCATATGCCCTTGCATCTTATTCAAACCAAATCACTTAAAAACATTCACAGTGAATTACAAAGACAAGAAATACATGGACATGAAAACAGCATGATCCTGTGGCCAAGAAAGACTGGTGTACACATTTGCACATCTCTAGGACCTTCATCATATCATCTGTATTAATAACTATTCAAGCATACGACTAAAGAACATGATAAGCTGGTTTAACAAAATCATTGTGCTTTCTGAGGAGCCATTTATTACAAATCATAACAATCTATTAAAGCATCAATGATGGTCCTCTGGTAAAAAATAAAAATTAAAAAAAAATTTTGAGAATTTGTCACCCAGGATCAGCAAAGAGACCTGCCTGATTGGGAGACTTCACTCATTCCCACATCTCCCTGACTCTGCAAGACACAAATAAAAGACTTCCGGTGGCTTTGAAAGAGGGACTGTGCCTGTCTCACTGAGAAGCTGGATAAATATTACACTTATGAAGAGGCATCAAGGAACAGTCACAGACTGAACCTCACAAGTATGTTCCTATTGCCCAACGAGAAACAACGCAACGAGCCAGGGCATCTCAGAGATGAGGAAAGGCAGTCAAGGTGTGAGGACATGGCTGTCTGGTAAAGGGCGGTCACAATCTTGACCAGAATTCCATTTGAATACAAAACAAGTGTGAAACAGCCCAGTGGTCCTTTCCTTCAAGCAATTGCAGTCAGTTCTTGGATGAAGTATAGGTTTACCCATAAAGAAAAACATATAAATAATATTCAAGAGCCACTCTCTCCCCCATACGAGCTTTATTTCTGTGGAACAATTTCCCTAGGATCGACCCTCGCTTTGACTCTTTAGTGCTTTCCTCCATCACAGGCAGTTGTTATAGCCCCTCACTGGGCCTTATCTCTCCCCGTCCCCACCGCCACTGCTGGAGGAGCGACAGGCGGATTTGAGTAGGAAATTGGGGAACCACATTTTATAACATTTCATAAACTTTGTTTAAACAAGTGTAAACCAAAACCAGGATTCTGCAATAAAAAGTATTTTTACAGAAATCAAACAAGACTAACATGAGTTGGACCCAGCCATTAGGAAGGCAAAGGAACTGCTTTTCTTGATAGCCCTAAAAAGCTTTAAATTAATGTCAAAGACAGGAGTCCTGTCACAGAACAGAGACACGTTCCAGCCCCTGCTTGTTTATATCTTCCAAGAGCCAAAACTCCACCCCACCCCATGCCCCCTCCACCCCACCCCCACCATAGATGTCTTCCAGAAACAGAAGGTGATCAGATTTAACTCTTTCCTTTACCACAGGGCTTTTTAACTGCCAGCAGATATATGACATGATGAACTACAGGGTGTGCTGTGCTAAACGTAGTCAAAATTAATAAGCAAGTAATACTAATGTCAATTAGTCAGTACATACCAGGCACTGTAATAAGCATGTATATACATTTCCTCAATAAATTCTTACAACAACCCCGATGAGGAAACTGAGAATTAGAGAAGGTAACTTGCCAAGTTACCTTCACACAACTAGTAAGTGGCAGAGTGAAGAGCACATCAGCTTGAACCTAAAATCTATGCTTTAACCACAGTACTACACTACCTACAAATTAAATTTATAAAATGTTATCTTTAAATAGGCTTCTTAATCCTTAAGAGCTCAAATTGTTGTCAATTAAATATATCCAGGCAGCAAGTGTGCCTGTGACTAAACTTAATGCTTACACAAAAACATAACTGGTCAACTTGGTCAAATTATTTGTCTTTTTCACATACAATATATAATATAATATAGATCAGAATCATTGATTCATTTGCTCAATAAATTTTTTGGAATTTCCTCCTGTGTGCCAGTCACCAAGAACACAAGGTTGAACAGAATTCTCAGTCTCCGACCTCTTTAATTTTACTGGCTATATAGACAAATATTAACTATAGAGCACACAAATATTTAAATAACTGCACATTGTTGTAAGCGTTGTGAGGGACAAGTATGTGTTATGAGAGAATAAACAGGAAAACCAATATTGACTGGGTGGTCAGGCGGGTCCCTCTAGGAAAGGGATTTCTAATCTGAAATCGGAAGTATGCACAGGAAGTACTTAGGCCAAAAGTAAAGGGAAGGAAGGTGTTTCAGGCACAGAATATACTTTTTACCAAGGCCCTGAGCAAGTAAAGAGCTTGGCTCTTTCCAGACCAGTAATCTCTGAGTAGGGAGCCTAGAAAGGAGATAGGAAATGAGGCTGGAAAGGAAGAATATAAATGATCAGCAGTTTGGCTTTTACCTTAAGTGCAATGGAAACCCATTAAAGGATTCTCAACAGTGTAGTTTTAGAGTCTGATTTATCATTTTGAAAAGTTCAATCTGGCTGCTGTGTACAGTAAGGATGTCAGGAGGGCAAGAGTGGAAGAGGAGACCAGTTAGGAAGTTTTACTTACAGTCATCCAAGCAAAATGATGGTGGTAGCTCAGACTAAAGTGGCAACAGTGGAACTGGAGAGGAGTGGACAGATTGTATATACATTTAGAAGTTTATAAGATTAAGTGATGAATTTGATGTGGGATAGGATAGGGGAGGGGTGGGACAAGGTGGGATCAAAGAAAAGTCCCAGGTTTCTGATTTGAGCAACTGGGTAGATGGAGGTGTAGAATAGCTTGAAAATAAGAGTATACAGGGGTGAGGCTGGTGTGTACAGTGGATGGATATTGTCTGGACCAGCGCTTCTCATTTAATGTGTATGAATCACCCAAGGAATCTTGTTAAAGTGCAGATTCTGATTCAGTAGGTATGGGTTCGGGCCAGAGAGACTGCATTTCTGCAAGCTCTCAAATGATGTCAACGCTGTTGGTCCATTGACCACATTTTGAGTAGTAAGGCTCTCCTCTAGGCAACCCCATGCACACAGGGTTGTAAACTTTTTGCCAGATAAAAATAAGTTTTTTATTTAATTATCATGATTTCCTAAAGAAAGGATATTTTAATTACCAAAAAGAGGGAGCATAATTTAAAAATAGAGAAAGTTCTTTAATAGGAAGTGATTTAATTTTATGAAAAAGTGTATCACCCTTAGTTTGTTCATTTGGCCACATATGAAGTGAAATTTTTATCGTGAACTTTGAATAGCCACTGATCTAAACAAAACAACTTATCGATGAACAACCTTTGTGAAGTTTCAACTAGTTGTGATCATAGTCACTATTTCATTCTTCTATAAGAGTCAAAAATCTATCATTATTTATCAGGAACACACAACCACTAGAATCAACCTAATATTGTTCTTGGCTTTTAGGTATGTTCAGTAAATTTTTTTCAAATCATTAGAGTCATAGAAAGTGTACACCAAGTAGAACCACAGAAAGAAAATAAGTGCTGTTTTCGCACATTGATATGAGTTGATATTAGAATTAGCTCCCTCTTCACTTCATTGAATGTTTTTGGTCAGACTTACTTTAGGTCAAACATGTGTATTCTTAAAAGCTAGTAGCTTGACAACTTTGAACAGTGACTAGAGGGCAAGTAAATAGTCAGTGAGAGGAGTAGTATTGAATTTTAGAAAGATGAGAGGAAACAAGTTGAGTTTAAATACATAAAATAGGGCCGGCCCCGTGGCTTGGTGGTTGGGTGCGCGCGCTCGGCTGCTGGCGGCCCGGGTTCGGATCCTGGGCGCGCACCGACACGCCGCTTCTCCGGCCATGCTGAGGCCGCGTCCCACATGCAGCAACTAGAGGGATGTGCAACTATGACATGCAACTATCTACTGGGGCTTTGGGGGAAAAAAATAAATAAATAAATAAAAATTATTAAAAAAATAAATAAATACATAAAATACCAGGTGACAAGAATTGTTCAATAATTTCCAACTAATTTGTAAGGACTTTGCAGGCAGGATTAATATTTTATACATTTTGGGATGCCCATAGTGCCTAGCAATATGCAGGGTATGTGCTAATTGGCCAGATGAAAAGAAAGTAAAACTTAAAAGAATAATAACAGCTCCTGACAAAATATTAGAACAACGATAATGTTTCACTTGGTAAGATTTTAAGTTAAATGAAGTAAATGGGAGCCAGTAGTAATAATTAACACATTTATCTTGTAATGACAATTTGTAATCCAATGAGGCAGTCAGTATTAGTGTCTATGTTTTAAGGATGCAAAACTGAGGTTAATAGAAATTAAGTGATGAAAAACTAGAAATAGCTAATGGAGATAAAACAATCATTTCTAACCCAATTAGTCCCTAGAGGATAACCATAAGTTGAGATATGTCAAGTCAAACCTTATTTCCTATATATACAAACTATATATTGAAATTCTGTTCTTAGAAGCCCATATGAAAATAACCATTAATATTGATGACTACCATACATTGGAATTTTAAATGTCAGTCATTGTGATAAGCACTTCATACAAATTAACTAATTTAATCCTCATAATAATCCCACAAGGTAAAGAAATTTTATCTTCAATTTACAGATGAGAAAACCTAGACACTAGAGCTGGAACTGGATTTCTGATCTGATTTCATTGTCCATGCTATTAAACATAGCTATACTGTGAAAATACAAAAATTGAACATAAAAATCAATAAAGATAAAACAACCACAAACATATGTAAAGCCAAACACAATATGAGAACTGCTTTGTAAATATGAAGTTTTTTTCCCACGTATACTTGTCTGGCCAGGGCTTCTTAAAGTGTGAATCAATGAAATTTAGACTGAAGACATCTTTTTCTGGTGAATTTCCCTATTTGGAAAATATTCTTCATTGTTCCAAGAATTTGAAAAATTATATCTCTAGGATTATGGGTATTTTTATTCTTTTTGCTTATTTTGGGGTTTTTTTCTGTATTAAACATGTGTGACAACATGATTTATTTTTACAAAGTTTAAAGATAATTGGGAGATACTAGAAAAAAAACCGTCATCTAGACTGAATTAATAAATGTTGTATAGAACATATATTAATGATGCATATTTAAGTGACATAAATGTGACATGTTTGGGACTTGCTGAGCCTTTTGAATCCTATAGTTGATGTCATTTTTATCATTTTTCAATAACTCCTAGCCATTATCTCTTCAAATTTTTCTTGTACCTTGTTCTCACTCTTTTTTTCTTGGACTCCAATTACATGTATATTAGAACTTTGACTGTGTCTCATATTTCTCTGTTATCTTTTTCAGTCCTTTGTTTCTTCTTCTGCTTCAGCTTTTCCATTCTCTACTGACCTGACTTTGAATTCACTAATCTTCTTTTCTGCTTAATTCTCGATTTCAGATATCTTATTTTTTAGTTCTAGAATGTCCATCTTAATCCTGTTTAATAGATTCTATTTTATTCAAATTCTTCAATTTTTCATTCAATAGTACACATTTTTCTTTATTTAACAGATTAATCAGAGTTATTTTGAAATCTTCGAGTGTTTCAACAGCAGGATTATTTTTGGGTCTGCTTCTTTTGCCTGTTTTATCTCTTGATTATAAATCATGTTTCTCTGCCTTCTCACGTGTTTAACAACTTTTTGTTTTAGGTACATTGTGTATTTAAAAAATGTAAGAGATTCAGAAGATATTATCTTCCACCAGAAAGTATTCACTATTTGCTTTGTTAAGTAGATAAGGTGAATAGCCAGTAACTTTGATCTAACCAGGGATTCAATGGGTCAAGACTGAGTCGTAGTTTTAGTAGGACTGAATGCAGTCTGTCTCTTTTGTTCCTATAACTTGGGCATGGCCCTCCCAGGCTTTTGATTGAAAATCTAACAGATCTCTATCTTCCCAGCCCCCAAAGATGAGACGATTCAGTTCTGCCTTTTAGAGGTATTGATCTTGCACTTTAGCTTCCCATACTCTTCGGTACTAACATCTAGGAAATGTCTTAAAGGGGAGACTGAATGTGTGGTTGAGGTGGGCCCCATCCTTCTAGAAGGACTTTGTTTTCTAAGCACCATGAAATTATGGAAGATTTTACTCTGTGCTTCAGAAGCCTTTGGCTGAGCAAGTCAGCATCCTATACATAGCCCCCAAACTCAGCACATTTTCTTGGGAAACACGTTTGGGACTCCTCAAACTTCCTTGCATGACCACCAAAAGCTTTCAATTTTCACTTTGCATATGTCAGTAAATGAGACTATTGAAGGAAAAGTCATGTAAACTCGGCTCATCTTGGAATGATTTCCTGGGGGATCTATTAAAATGTAGATTCATTGATTCCACCATCAGAGACTGAGATTCCATAGGTCTTAGATGGCGCCTAGGGATTTTTATTTTTTATTTTATTTTTTTTTTGATGAGGAAGATTCGCCCTGAGCTAACATCTGTTGCCAGTCTTCCTCTATTTTGTATGTCAGCTGCCGCCACAGCACGACCACTGACAGACTAGTGGTGTAGGCCGGTGCCCAGGAACCAAACCCAGGCCACTGAAGCGGAGTCCTCTGAGCTTAATCACTAGGCCGTCAGGGCTGGCCCACAGGAATTCATATTTTTAATATGGTCTTTGGATGAATTTGATGCAGGTTTTCTAGACTGTTCAGTGAGAAAAACTTTCCCACACTTTCTTTACAATTTATCTTAGATTCCACCTCATGAAGGAATTTATTCCAAAACTTCTGATTTTGTATAGATTTAGATCTTGCTAGACAATCAAATATTGATCATATGCTATTTGGTACTTTTATCTTTCCGATTTTTGTGAACATCTTTCCAAATAGATTATATGATGTTCAACATGGGGGAATTTGCTTAATACTTTATAAAAACATTTTCTGGACATAAATATGAGAATGCCTCCATGACTCTGTGTAGGCAAAAAACAAACATGGCATATAAAAGAAAATTAGTTGGACTTCATTAATATTAAGAATTTCTGAGCACCAGAGCTATAAGTAAGCTACAAAAAAAAAAAGGAAAATGTTTGCAATACATGTATCTGGCAATAGACTCATATCCAGACTATGTAAAAACTTCCTAAAAATTAATAAGAAAAGGACTAACAACCTGTCAGGGACAAAACATTTGAATAGGCACTTCATTAAAGAAGACATCCAAACCGCCAATATGCATATAACAAGTTGCTCAACAATATTAGCAGTCAAGGAAACGCAAATTAAAAATCACAATGAGAAATTAATACAACCTCACCAGAATGGCTAAAATTTAAAAAGACTGATGATACTATGTGTTGACAAACATGCAGAACTGGTAATCTCATGCATTGCTGGTTGGGGTGTAAATTGATCTACTTTAGAAAACTTTCTGGCAGTATCTACTAAAAGACCCACTTACACCCTGTGACTGAGCAATTCCAGTCCAGGATATATTTCCAACAGGAAAGAGCGTGTAAGTCCATCAAAAGACATGCACAGGAATGTTCATAGCTGCTTTCAGAATAGCCTCAATCTGTAAACAACCCAAAAGGATAAACTGTGGTATAGTAATGCAATGGAATACTAATCAACAATGAAAAAGAATATCGTGTGTGTGTGTGTGTTTCTGTCCCTCTCTCTCTCCTGCTGCTGTGGCTAAGGAATAATCAAGATAGTTCTTGATGACTGTTAGCAAAGAGGTAGAAAAGAACTATCCCCCCATTCTTAAACCCAGATATACTGCTATTAGACAAAACAAAACAACAACAAAAACGATAGATACAAAAGGTAATTTTCAATAGAAAATAAGAAATGTGTGTTTCTATTAAACAGTATGTTGTACTGTAGTGTGTATGGAAAAATTTTTTTAGCCTTCAGATGTAACTTTTAAAGAAAAAAAGAGCCAGATGGTAAAAAAGAATAGTTTCCCAAACAGTCATATAGACATTTGTCTTCCAAACTAGATAAACCTAATTAATTCAGAATAATTTTTTCTTCAGAAATGTTTGATCAAATTTAGATAATCTATAAATCCAAGATTACAGCGTTTGAGACTAGGAAATTATCCCGCTGAGTAATTAAGAGTTAATTTCAACAAGCATGCATTGGCCATTTTTCTCCATCCCCGACCCCTAGTTCCAGAAGCCCCCGGCCGGGTGCAGGAGTGTGAGTGTGCACCGAGGGGAGGAGCAACGGCACCTACCCCTCGGAAAGCTGAGACTGATTTCCTCTGGGGGCTGAACCGTCCCGGCGGTGAGGCTAGACTCCTCCGTCTGGGTCAACGCGTGGCCCCGCCCCGCCCCGCCCCCGCAGCGTGGGGCCGGCCAGACGGCCGCCGCGTCTCTATGGAAACAGCCTCCACTTCGGCGCAGCCGAGAGCACGATGGCCGCGGGGGAGCCAGGGCGTTTGCGCGGCTACTACTTCAGGTTCCTGCCTCAGAGACCCTTCCAGTCTCTGAGCACCCAGGAGACCGCCAGCCGGCTCCGCCAGTGGTGAGGGGCCCAGGGGCCGGGAAAGGAGAGCCCCTCGGCCTTCGCGGCTGTGGCGGCGCGGGCCGGGCGTCGAGGCGGCCCGGGCAGGCCCGTCCTGAGCGAACCCCCCAGGCCCCAGTTGCACGGGCGCAGGGGCGGATTCCGTGGGTGGGACCCACGGCATGTGCGCTCCGAGGGTGCTGGCCCCAGGCTAACACTTGTTCTCCTCTGCCCCAGGTCCATGCTGGGCAGAGTCAAGGCGCAGGCCTTCGGGTTTGACCAGACGTTTCAGGCCTATCGGAAGGATGATTTCGTTATGGTTGGTATGGGGGTTGTAGAGTTCCTTGGGTCTCTGCTTATTTTACATTTTTTCCCACTTCGGCATGTATTCTTCTGAACACGCCATGCCTTAGTGACGTCGTTTTCTTGGAGTTTGAAAATAATAAAAGGTGTAAATGATAAGTTTTAAGGGAGGGGGGAGGGCGAAAGGGATAATTCGGCACATGTGTGTGGTGATGGGTTGTAATTAGTATTTGGGTGGTGAACATGATGTAATCTATGCAGAAATAGAAGTATAATGATGTACACCTGAAATTTATACAATGTTATAAACCAATGTTACTGCAATAAATAAAAAATTAAAAAATTTAAAATAAATAAATAAAAGCAAAAAAAAAAAAGGTACTTTTACATTTCCTGTCACCAAAATTAGCTCTTCTTCGGTATCCTGCCATAGAGAACTTCAATTTTAGAAAGTCAGTCTCTCTAGAAAACTAGTCTCTCTTTTTTAATAGGCACACCTCATTTTTGAATATTATTGCCCAGCTTTATCACCCAGCTTTATTTACTAGGCTTCACTTAAAATTACTTTTGGTTGTTTCTCGAAATCAAACCTACCCTGTGAGAACAGGCTCAGACAGCATTTCCAAATGAGGAATTCCAAAACAAGTTTTAAGCAATGGCAGAGTTATTTGGAATAAGCCTTTAGCTGCTGGGGGTGACTAATTTGAAAAGGGAAAATCTCACTTGAAAGTACAAGTTCTGGTGTGTTAGTTATAATTCTGTCACGTTAATATTTTAAATCCTGGGTTTTTTTTTCTCAGTCAAATGGAAAATACTGTTATGGTCTGTGTTATCTTTGCCATCCATGACTTTCAGGCATTGACTTTATAGTTAGCATAGTTTACTTACTCATTCACAACCACTTCCAGAGGGCCTATCATGTGCTAAGAATTCTGCCAAGTGCTGGGGATACAAGAAGAAACAAGACAGACAGGAGCCTGGCTTTCAAGGATCTTACAGGCCAGTGGCAAGACTGCCAATAAACAAAAACATCAGATCATCTCATATAGGGTGATAAGTGCAGTGAAGAAAATAATAACCTAATTAATAAACCAGAATATTTACTGTGAGCGTATATTACTTTCCCAGAGCTGCTGTGGCAAAGTACTGCAAACTGGGTGACTTAAAACAACAGAAATTTATTGTCTCACAGTTTTGGAGGCCAGAAGTGCAAAACGAAGATGTCAGCAGGGTTACGTTCCCTATGAAATCTGTAGGGAAGAATCCTTCCTTACCTCTTCCTATCTTCTAGCGGTTGCCAGCAATCCTTGGTGCTCCTTGGCTTGCAGCAGGAAGTCACAGTCCCTTAGCCTTCTCTTATGTGTCCATATCAGTGTCTCTTCTCTTTTTATAAGAACACCGGCGATACTGAATTAAGGGCCCACTCTACTCCAGTATAACCTCACCTTAACTAATTACAGCTGCACCGACCCTGTTTCCAACTAAGATCACTTGCAGAGATTCTGGGAAGGACATGAATTTTAGGGAGGACACTATTCAACCCTTAACAGAGGGTAAATTGGTAAATGTCTATTTCCCTTTCCCTAAGATAGTGTTATAATGTTAATATAATGGAATGCTACTGATGATGACATTTCTCAAATATTCAGGGTTAAATTTTTATAGTTTATATTTTTCATTTGTACCAGTACTGGCTCTCAAATTAATAGTAATTTTTAAAAAAAAAAAAAAAAGAAGAGAGGACCAGAATTTTAATTCACTGAATTTGAGTGCTGTAAATGTTTTTAATATGTCATTTATTCAGTGAATATTTGTTGAATACTTACTGTGTCCCGGGGTCCCGGGGCCGGGGGGGGCATGGTTTAAAAAGATGGAGAGACGTGATCCCAGCTTGTGAGGGATGTACAGTTTTGGAAGCAAGAAATGTAAAACATTCTCTACAATAAAATAATTGCTATAATGGAGGATATATAGGGGGCCCTAGGCACGGGGAAAAAGATCACCTGGTAGAGGGGCATTGGTGTTGGGAAAAATTTCATGGAGGAGGGTGTAGAATTAATTTGGGTTGTTCAGTAGACACAGAGTTCTTCAGCAGATTCAAGATTCGTCCATAAAGCACAACAAATTTCCATAATATCAGACAATTTTTTTCTAACTAATTTTCAAGATCTTCATATTTATTTATCCTAATTTTTTTCCTGTGGTAGACAGTATTACTCCCATACTTCAGTTTAAAGAAATGTCCTCATACGATCATTATTTTTATTCATGTAAGTAATTTGGAGGAAATAAAGCATTGTGGCTCAGAGCATGGCCCAGAAGGGAATTTACCTTGAAGCTAATGAGTTCCTGGAGCTCCTCACTTGCAGAAGCCCCTTCCAAGGAACTCTGAGAGACTCTACAGTATGTTCACATGGTCATGAGTTTTTGAAATTTTTCAAAAATAGATATTTTTGTGTTATTAGAGCCCCTAAAATTGTATAAGCTTAAGGCCCTACAAAACCTGGATCTTCCCCTGATTTGGCCTCTAGTAGCTGTCTGTGTTCAGATTCCAACTTGGCCACTTACAAACTATATGACATTAAGCAAATTACTTAACCTTCCTCAGCCTCCGTTTACTTTTCTGCAAAATGGTCACAGTGCTTGACATAATAAGTATTTTTGAATATGAAAATAATGCTGAATATCTGATGGATTGTTATAAAGATTAAATGAAATAAGATATTTAAAATATTTAGCAAAATGCCTGGGTCATAATGTGCTATTATTGGAACATTTGTATAGTACTTTACAAAGTGTTTTTCTTTAGCAGTAGTGACTCTTGTGTGCCAGATTTAGATTTCAGCACTTTTTATACATATATCACTAATCTTTACAACAAAGTTTGGTGTTTTTGATTCCCATTTTACAGCTGAGGAAACTGAAGCTCAGAATGGTTAAATAATTTGTGTAAGAATGCCCAGCAAATGCAGAAGCCAAAGCTTTTGACTCAAACTTGCATGTCGTTTCTACCACAAAAACTCATAACTAAACGAAGAGTATTGCTTAAATTAGAAATCTAGATTTTGAATTTTCCCTTTTAATTTAAAAACAAATTATGTTCCAAAAATTCATTTGTGAGGTAGTAAATGGTTAAAAGGAAGGAAGGAAGGAAACATTCATCCAGCAAACATTTCTTTAGTTCCTAGGGCTGTACAGTGGAACAAGACACAGTTAGAGAGGGGAACAGCCAAAAATTCCCTTGTAGAATGAGAAGTGATATGAACATACCATATGCACAAGGTACTGTGATGGTACAAAAGAGAAAGTGATTGTTTTTGACTGAGATGGTCTAAGAAGGGTTTACAAAAGACAAGCCACTTGACGCAAGCGGTTAAGTGCGCGCGCTCCGCTGCGGCGGCCCGGGGTTCGCTGGTTCGGATCCCGGGCGCGCACCGACGCACTGCTTGGTAAGCCATGCTGTGGCGGCGTCCCATATAAAGTGGAGGAAGATGGGCACAGATGTTAGCCCAGGGCCGTCTTCCTCAGCAAAAAAAGAGGAGGATTGGCGGATGTTAGCTCAGGGCTGATCTCCTCACAAAAAAAAAAAAAAAAAAAAAAGACAAGCCACTTGAGCTAGGGCCTGAAAGATGAGTAGGAGTTTGTCAGGTAGACAAAGTGGGGGGATAATGTTAGATGGGTAGGACAATATTTTAGAAGACCTTTTGTGCCATGCAAAAAAGTTTGGGCTTTATCTAGCTAACGAGTCACTGAAATGATTTCAGCAAGACAGTAAAATTCAAAATTCTGAGATCACCTTGGCAGAAGTGTGGAGGGTGAATTGTTAGGACTGAGTCTCAAAGCAGTGAGACCAAGTTGGAAACTGTTGTTCTCCAGAAAGTATATGGTGATGTCCTGAATTAAGACAGTAACACCGGATGGCCTGGAAAGATGGTTATGAGAAAGGCAGTACTGAAGGACTGAAAGGTTATTGACAGGGAGACATGTAGGATGACTAAGTTTCTGATTTGGTTGACTAGAGTGGCAGGTGATGCCATTTAAGACATAGAAAATGCAAAAGAATAAACAAGGAAAATGAGTTCAGTTTTAAGTATGCTAAATTTGAGGTGCATCCAAGTGGCAATATCCTAGATAGTTGAATATAAGATCTCACTTTGATTCTCGAGAGAGAGCTCTGGACTCAGTATATAGTGTTGGCATCCTCACCATGAGACTAAGGATAATGAGGGGAATCTTCCACATAAACTGCAAGGAAGCTCCTTAATTTACAGAGCTCTCCTGTCTGCACAACACTTTTGCTTACATCTCATGGCCACATACCACAGAGACTAGGAAGTACAGACTTTTGGCTGAGCATATTGCTATTGCTGTTCCAAGTAAAATTGGGATTACTTAAAGAAGAAAGAGAATTGATAGAGGGTCAGAAACCAGCAGTCTGATATGGTCAAGTATCTACCTATATTTCATATGTGTGGCATATAATAGACATACATTTAAAATTATACAGTATATAAAATAATGTTATTTTAGAAATACTTTTTCCACTCACATTTTATGAAACAAGTTTATTCAAATATTCACATGCATTTTGACATCAATATCTTTGTTATCACTGTAACTAGTTTATGAATCATCTAAAATTTTTCTGAAGCACATCAGCTTTCCTAAAGTTATTTGAGACACAGAGAATCCCTTCTAATGCCTCACTGGAAATTCTATAACAAAGCCAAAATACCATTTGCATACATTAGGGTAGAGTTATTTGGTTTTTTAAAAAAAAAAAAAATTCATTCTTTAGGTGTATAGTTGTAATCTCAATAACATAATTATCGTATCGCTTTATTTGAGGGGCTTTTATGAAGACTTATTTCCGTTGGCTCCAGGTCAGTTCACTGCAGGCGACTTAGCCTAGTTCCATTTATAATGACACCTAAAATATAATTACTAAATCTGAATTAAATTTTCTCTTTTCCTGATTCTTTCAAAAGACTTCTAAAAAGCATTCAAAACCAGTATTAATTCAGGTTAATTCCGGCTTACATGTCTTTTCAAAATGTACTTTACATAAATTAAAATAGTTGCGTGAATACTCTTTAGTTTGAAAGACTTTATAAAGTTATAATGCACTTTCCTTTTTTTCTGAGGGAATTCTGAGTAATTTGGGGGAAAACTTACTTTTTTTGTAATTGGGCATATGTGATACCTGTAAAGTGTGTACCTTTCTCCTCCACCACTAGAATGTAAACTCCATGGGAACAGGGACTTTGTCTTGGTTGGCATAATGTAGACATTCACAAATACTTGTTGAATGTATTAATCTTCACCCCACACACCTGATCATCTTCACTGTTCCCTTTCTTATTAAATACCATTCATTCTGTCTGTTTCTTCATGCAAAAATTCCAGGAGTCATCTTTGATTCCTCCTTCTCCCTTTTCCCTTTCTGCTAAATATTTATTGAATCCATCCACTTCTCTACCTCCCCGCTTGCTATCATCTTGACTGATGTGAACAGCAGATCTTCTTGGTTTGCAGCAGTACCCTCCCTCCTAACCAATCTCTTTACAGCCTTTCAGTTTGTTCTTTACACTACAGCCAGAATGAACTTTAAAAAGTGACTCTCCCATCTTTCCTCTGCTTAAATCCCTTCAGTGTCTTCCTACTGCCCTTAGGTCAAAATACTGACCAATCTGGATCTATCTTAGATCAAGATCAAAATTTTTGACTTGACCTACAAGGTCCAGTTTAACTCACCAACATCATCTGACCGTTGCCCCTTCAACTCTGGTCATACTAAATAAACCTCATTTCTTTCCTTGAATGGGATGCCCCCTCCTTCCTCACCTTGCAACTTTAAACTTGCCATTTTTCTCCACCTTAAAAAATAGTCTTGGGGCTGGCCCCATGGCCTAGTGGTTAGGTTTGCCATGCTCTGCTTGGGTGGCCTGGGTTCGGTTCCACTGGTCAGTGGCCATGTTGTGGCGGTGACCCACATACAAAACAGAGGAAGATGGGCACAGATGTTAGCTCAGGGTGAATCTTCCTGACCAAAAAAAAAATAGTCTTTCCCGTGTCATCCTGGAACCAGCTCAAGACAGCCTGACTGCTAAATTTTCAAGAATCTTTGCTGGTTGTTAAACTATTGGCATCTTGAAATCCACCGTGGAAATTGGCAAATGCTACAAATTAGGGCTTTTGGGGGAGGGAGGGGTGTCAGTTGTTAAGCATTTACCAGTATACCCGTTTGCCTAGCTAACTCCTACTTACCTTTCAAATTGAAACGTAAATGTTCTCTCTGCAGTAACCTTTCTGCACGACACCATTATATTAGATATGCCTGTTATGTACTTCAGTAACACCCTGCACTTCTTCACAATACTCGTGGCATAGTACTTAATATCACCCCGTTTAGTCTGTGAACTCCTTGAGGGCAGGGACTGTGTCCATTTGATTTTGGAATTATGAAGTCAGGTGTCCTTTTAGTTGAGTGATGGGAGTAGGAACCAGGTACAGAAGAATAACTGGTAGACAGAGAAGTGAAACAGGTAGGTTCCTCTTTCAAGAAGCTATTTAGGAAAAGAGTGATAGCTTGAAGGGAATGTCAAAATAAGAGATATGTTTATTGCAACAATCTAAACCATAGAGAACAATTCATAGAGTCAACAATCTTTACCAATGTAGTCCTACTTCCTACCCTCTCAACCCGCCTCTTCCCACAAGCCCACAACCACCACTTCTGAGGTAACTATTGTTAATGGTTTGGTATATATTCTTCCATACTTTTCTTTAAATGTTCATCTGAATAGATAGAAGTTTTATTTTGTTTTGTTTTATCATACACATTACTCTTAAAATATTCTTTTTCTACTCAAAATATTCATGGTTTTTCTTCAAGGTCAATACAGTGGATGTTTATTGAGTAACTGCTATAGGCCAAGCTCTGTTCTAGGCCATGGGGATATAGCAGTGAATAAAAAAAACAAGGCCCCTACTCTTATGGAGCTTACATTCTGTTCTGATACTTTCTTTTTTTTCTTTATTTTATTGAGGTCATAATAGTTTATAAAGTTGTGAAATTTCAGTTGTACATTATTTTCCAGTCATCATGTACATATGCCGCTTTACCCCTTATGCCTACCCCCTCAACCCCTTTCCTCTCTGGTAACCCCTAATCTGTTCTCTTTGTCCATGAGTGAAATCAGGCGGTGTTTTTCTTTCTCTGTCTGGCTTATTTTGCTTAACATAATACCCTCAGGGTCCATCCATGTTGTTTCAAATGGGACGATTTTGTCTTTTTTATGGCTGAGTAGTATTCCATTGTAATACTTTCTTTTTAATAACTGCATACTGTCTAGTGTAAATGTATTTTATTCAACCATTCTTCTATTGATGGACATTGAAGTTGTTTCCATGTTTTGACACTACAAAAAACACTATAAAAAATTCTTTATACATAAAGCTTATCTACTTGGTGGTTTCATTTCTGTGGGACATTTACCCAAAAGTGAAATTTGTTGGATCATAAGATATACATTTTTGGGCGAGAGGGGTGAGGAAGATTAGCCCTGAGCTAACATCTGTTGCCAATCCTCCTCTTTTTGCTGAGGAAGATTGGCCCTGGGCTAACATTCGTGCACATCTTCCTCTACTTTAATATGGGACGCCGCCACAGCCTGGCTTGACATACGGTGCGTCGGTCCACGCCCGGGATCCAAACCGGCAAACCCTGCGTCACTGAAGCAGAGCATGCAAACTTAACTGCTACGCCACCGGGCCGGCCCCAAGATATGCATGTTTTTAATGTACAAAATAATATGTAGTTACTTTCCCAAAATGTTGTAAAAATTCACTCTCCCATGAGCAGTGTGTGACAGTGCATATCTTCTGGTACTCTCACCAAAAGTTACCAGTCTTTTTAAATCTTGCCAATGTAATGGGTGAAAGTGATATCTTCTGGGTTTTATTTTCATTTCTCTCACTGCTCTTGAAGCTGAGTATCTTATCGTAAGTTTATTGGCTATTTGTATTTTTTACATGACTTTTTGTATCTTTTGGCCATGTTTAGATCATGTCAGGTTTCTTTTTATCACAAATATTGGGCTTTTTTTTTAACCATTGGGGATGTCAACTCCCCCCCCCCCTTTTTTAAATCATATTTGTTGTGAATATTTCCTCCCGGTCTGTTGTTTTTCTTTTCTTTTATTGCTTATCATGGGCATCATTATGTTTTCTGACTGCCCAGCACTTTTTGAACATATGTGTGATTTGGGGCTTATTTCCACCGTTCATTTTTAGGAAGTCCAAAGATGAACCCAAAACACTTGCCTGTTTTGTACTCAGAGCACAAAGCTGGGATCTAAGTTTACCAATCAACTTATCAGTGCAGGACTGGGATTTCAAAGTTGAGCAACTTAAGCAAAGAGATGCACACAGAATCCATTTCACTGGCAAAGGTGGTGGCAGAGGCATCCAGCTTTTGGGCAGGGAAGGCTTGGCACAGCAGTGGCCTTGGTGGGGAAGGGATGGTGGAAGCTTCTTTTACTGCTTGATGGGGCTACAGCCAAGATGATTGTTTCCTTATCAGGGCAGTTCTACGTATGATTTTGGATTGTTCCCGGGGCCAGCCTTTGGCCTGATTCTCTCCACCTCCTGAAAATTATGTAGACTACCTGAGATACTTTTAATAAGTTTCTCTTCTGATCTTTTCAGCCAGGGTCAGCTGCTGGTGCTTAGAATTAAAACTCTGACTACTTTATTTTCTTTTGCCATACAGAAAATTTTCAATTTTAGGAAGTCAAATCTATCCCTTTTCTATATGCCCCTTGGGTAGAATTAAATTGGTGATTGCTTTTAGATTTAGATCTAGTTAGGGGGAGTGGGAGTGGTGATTACTAAGACAATTAATTGGGAAAATAAGATTGAAGGAAAACAAAATTTTCAATTATCGTATAACCTCCTACTTTTCACTATAAATCATTATTTTCTATTTATTAAATTAAGTCTCAAAGATATCTGTACTTGAACATACAGTGTTGTTTGTGCTGTTCCAACTTGAAGGTAACAAAACTTCATTTCTTTGTAAAACATTTCTTACTTAGACATTTTACCAATTTAAAATTATTCTTCTCCAATTTGAGTTAAATGAGGTTTTACCATAGTTATTTTAGAAGTTAATTCTTGTTATTGCTCATAATAAAGTCTCTAACTTGTTCCCCTCCAATTTGTATTTTAGGCTTTTTTCAAAGACCCAAATGTCATTCCCAATTTGAAGTTACTTTCAGAGTCTTCTGGACAGTGGATTACATTAGGTAAATAAAATTTATTTTCATCTTATCCGATGACTATTTTACTATTATAACAAAATTTTGCCTCAGGAATTTTCATTATTAAAATACAAATTATGAATAATGACTCATTTGTTTGATAACATCAAAGTCAAGTATGATCAGCCGTGCCAGGCCTGCCCTGTGTCTTTCTCTTGGAAGTCCACAGCTACTATCTTGGCTTAGCACACAAGAGCAATTTTTATCCCTTCTCATTCATTTGTAAAGTACTTATTATGCATCTTCCGTGGACTCTGCCAGATGCAAGGAACATTAATAAGGTAAATAAGTAAAAGTCTGTACTCAAGGAACTCATTGATATATAAAAAATATATATGCAATAACGTATCACAGGTACTACCATAGCAGTGGGAGCAAAAGGAGTGGAGGTGGTCAGTTCCACCCAGGGAGAGAGGGTCAGGTGAGATTCCGCTGCTGTGAGGATGCTGGGGCAGACTCTCAGTTGGGGCAGGGGAATGGATTTCTGTCAAAGGAAGCAGCCAACATGGAACATTCTTTACAAATAGTAATATATTAAACTATGGAGGAGAGAGTCTGAAATTCTCAAAAGGAGAACTTTATATATATAATATTTTCATAGTACATTGAAACACAGCTAGAAATCTTTAAAGAAAATTGTGCAAACTCTTAAACACTTAATAACACTCAAATCTCTTAAAGAACTCTCTGGTCAAGGAATAAATTAGAGAGTTAATAGAAGACTATTTTGAAAACAAAAACATGAACACTGTATTCTAAATTTTAGATTGAGGCCTCAGAACAATAGAGAACAAATCTTCATTCCTTTTAGAAGGAGAATCTGCTTGGTAATGTGGATTTGTGCTCTAGCAAATGCAAGTTGGTTTTAAATCAGATGGGATTGTTTTGTTAAATTCTTATATTGCATTTTCATGGAATTCTAGTAGTCTTACACAAAAATATCTTAAAGTATTAGGCAAGAACAAGATTACAAACAGTTCATGATGTTAGACTTAGTAGGTCAGATTTTACTGCTTTTGGCTAAAGATTACTGCAAAATTTATAGCACAAAAAGCTGATACAGCGTGATCTTTAGACTACTTACAAAGTTAAACTGAGTATCTGAGCAAATATGTTTACCAATTCAAAATCTTCGAAAGGAAATAATCAGAGCCATGTACCACAGTGTTTATAAAACTTGTTTACAGTAACTTCAGTCAATTCATTTACAAAAAAATCAGGTTCTTTAAGGGGCCGTCCCAGTGACGAAACAGTTAAGTTTGCGTGTTCCGCTTTGGCAGCCCAGGGTTTGCTGGTTCGGATCCTGGGTGCAGACCTAGTCACCGCTTATCAAGCCATGCTGAGGCGGCGTCCGGTATAGAAGAGCTACAACTCTACAACTATGATACACAACTATGTCCTGGGGCTTTGGGGAGAAAAAAAAGAAACAGAGGAAGATTGGCAACAGATGTAAGTGCAGGGCCAATCTCCCTCAAAAAAAAAAATAAGGTTCTTTGAAATAAGTGTTCAACTTTCCCCCATATTGGTACATACTTCACAAGACAGCACTGACTTTTTTATGATTTTTAAAAAGGCATTGCAAAGAGAGAGGTTCTAAAATTGCACATGTACCTGACAGAATCATTTAGAAGTACTCTGAAAAATAGGCAGAAGAGGTAGACAGCACTGCATTTCAGAAGCCGAAGTTTCTAGTGGTTTGCTAGCACTCTTCTGTTAGCTTGTTTTTATCTCCTTCTATTTGCTTTTCTTCTTTTTCTTATATATCAGACATCATCTCTCTAATTTTCCTTTGGGGGCCTTTATAAGCAAAAGAAACAGCTTTCAAAAATGAGAGAAAAGACATTCTTCTAACAAGCAAACCAGTTTTAAAGAGAGTGATGATGGAACCTCCTTCGCTACTGTTTGCACTGCCTAGATTGCTAGTTGTTGGTGCTGCTTCGCCCTCTCAGCCAGTTGCCATAGCTGCCTTTGTTTAGACACACTTTGCCATTTTTTTGGCTGACATATGGATGCTTCCTATGTGCTCAGCTAAGGGCATTATTCACATTACTTCCTTTAATTCTCAGCTCTGGAGAGGTATTACTATATATTTTTATTTCACAAATGAGAAGTAAGAGGCATGAGCTAAGTAATTGGTACAGTTTTACACAGCTGGGCTGGTAGAGTTGAGATTCAAATCCAGGCTCCAGAATTCAACACCATGACCACTATACCATTCTGACTCTGCCACTTCCACGTTAACAAGGTTGCCAGAAAAGTACCAACCTGAACACCAAATAAAAAGGAGATACCCAGTGTATTATAAAGCTAGTATCGGGGGAAAAAACAACACATTCATAACTTTCTGTGTGATCATAGTGATGCATTATATATCTTATAAATAGTTCAGATATAATTTAACCAAATTCCTCCATAACAGATGCATGTGCTGTGGACTGAGCTGTGTCCCCCCCAGATTCTTATGTTGAAGCTTTAGCCTCCAATATGATGGTATTTGGAGATGAGGCCTTTGGGAGATAATCAGGTTTTAGATAAGGTCTTGAGGGGCACTCATGATGGTATTAGTGCCCTTATAAGAGCAGGAGGAGATACCAGAGCTCTCTGCCACGTGCAGACTCAGCTAGAAGGCAGCTACTTGCAAGCCAGGAAGAGTCCTCACCAGGAACCAAATCAGCCAGCACCTTGATCTTGGACTTTCCAACCTCCAGAACTGTAAGAAATAAACGTCTGTTGTTTAAACCACCCAGTCTGTGGTATTTCGTGATAACAGTTCGAGTAGACTAATACAAATTTTGGTTCTGAGAAGTGGAGTGCTCCTGTAACAAATACCTAAAAATATGGAAGTGGCTTTGTTTTTTTTAATAGCACTCCCCCTTAGAGTTGCTATGAGGATTAAATGAGGTAATGCTTTTTTTTTTTTTTGAGGAAGATTGGCCCTGTGCTAGCATCTGTTGCCAATCTTCCTTTTCCTTTTTTCTCCCCAAAGTCCCAGTACATAGTTGTGTATCATAGTTGTAGAGCTGTAGCTCTTCTATGTGGGACGCTGCCTCAGCCTGGCTTGATGAGCGGTGACTAGGTCTGCACCCAGGATCCGAACCGGCAAACCCTGGGCCGTCAAAGCGAAACTCGTGAACTTAACTGCTGTGCCACCAGGCTGGCACCATGGAAGTGGCTTTGAAACTGTTTAATGGTTATAGGCTGGAAGAGTTTTGAAGTGCATGCTAGAAATATGAATGTTAAGGTTGATTCTGGTAAGGTCTCAAACAGAAAGGAGGAACATGTTATTGGAAACGAGGAAAGGCAATCCTTGTCATCAAACGGCAGAGAACTTTACCAACTGTGTTCTAATGTTTTATGGAAGGTAGAACTTGCAAGTGATAAAATTGGATATTTAGGTGTGGAAATTTCTAAACAAAATGACGAAGAAGAGGGTTGGCTCCTCTTGAATACTTCTAATAAAATATGAAAGGAAAGAGATGAATTGAAGAAGGAATTGTTAAGCAAAAAGAAACCAGAATTTGAAGATTTGGAAAATTCTCAGCCTATCCATCTTGCAAAAAATAAGAAAGCTTGTTCTGAAGAAAACACTAAGAGTATGGCTGAGCAACCATTTGATAACTTATGGACCTAATCAGCCATTTCAGCAGAAGCCAGGAATAGAGATGGGACGGTAATAGCAAAGATGCTGCCAGTTGGAACTAAAGGGGACAGAAAAATATGAGACGAAATGAAAGCTGTCAGACTTCCTAGATTTTACAGGACCAGACCATAGAGCATTCAGCTGCAAACATACTCTATTCTTCAAGTAAAGAGAATTACTGAGAAGGCAATTCAGAGATCATCAGGGCCACCCCCTCAGTTTCAGTACCACACTGTGCCTTTTGGGGAGAACCACGGAGGCAGGGCCGCCACCCCAGTGGGTCTGAAAGGCAGAGCACTGAACCAAAGAGGGTTATTCTTGAAGCTTAAAATCTAATGGAATTTGTGTTGCTAGATTTTAAGTTTGCTTGGGACCATCACCCCTTCTTTCCTACTTCTCCCTTTTGGAATGGAAATATCTATCTTTTGCCTGTCTCACCATTGTATTTTGTTTTTTTGTTTGTTTGTTTTTGTTTTTTTTTAAGATTTTATTTATTTATTTTTTCCCCCCAAAGCCCCAGTAGATAGTTGTACGTCATAGTTGCACAGCCTTCTAGTTGCTGTATGTGGGACGCGGCCTCAGCATGGCCGGAGATGTGGTGCATCAGTGCGCGCCCGGGATCTGAACCCAGGCTGCCAGCAGCGGAGCGCGCGCACTTAACCGCTAAGCCATGGGGCCGGCCCTCACCATTGTATTTTGGAAGCATGTGACTTGTCTGGTTTCACAGGTTTATAGCTGGAGAGGGGTTTTTGCCTCAGGATGAATTGTACCTCAAGTCTCACCCATATCTGATTTAGATGTTATTTAGATGAGATTTTGGACTGTGGACTTTAGAGTTGACGCTGGAATGAGTTAAGACTTTTGGGTCTGTTGGGATAAAATAAATGTATTTTGCATGTGAGAAGGACATGAATTTGGGGGCCCAGGGGCAAAATGCTGTGGACTGAATTACATCCCTTCAAAATTCATATATTAAAGTCCTAACCCCACCCGTGATCTCATCTAACCCTAATTACTTCCCACAGACCCCATCTCCAAATACCATCACATTGGGGGTTTAGGGCCTCAACATATGAATTTTGGAGAGACACAATTCAGTCCGTAGCAAATGCTATTTGTATGTCTCAGATTAAGTGGTTTGAATTTAGTTATCTTCTCTCACCATCCAAACCCTCCTGCTGCTTCCCATATCAGAGCTAGAGTGAATTTATTAAAATGGCATGTTGCCCAATGTCAATCCCTCATCCTGTGGCTACCAGTCCATCTTTGAAGACTGTCTGGCCCTACACTGCTCTTGTTCTTTGGTCTTTCAATATTGCTCAGACTTACTCTATCATTTTCTGTGGTATTCTTTTCGCTTTAATCCCCCAGAGGATTTTGCCTCTGAAACAAAAGGAGCTTTTCTTAGCAGCATATCTTTGAAATTACTGAGGCATACGCAGTTCCTGGCTCCAGGCATCCTTCTTGCCTCCACACTAGCCCAGCTCAGGATCAGAACAAGAGCAACAGGTCCCAGCAGGACTCTAGGTGGACAGCCAGAGGGAAAAAGTGCAGATAATTGCCAGTATTACTCTTCTCAAGCTCAAGCTACTTCTCAGGTCAAAGACCCAGCAAATATACTGGGGGGAGGACACACCAAGGGCCACCATACCTAGGTCACAGTTTCCCTAGAACTTTGAAAAAAGAACACTACCCCTTTATATTTGAGTGAGTGTGTGTGTATGTGGGTGCATAAGAGAGAGAAATTAAGTGACTCATTGAGCCAATAATGAAAATATTCACTTTAATCTTTATGTCTTTCTATAATTTAATAGAAGCTCTAGTAACAGAAAATCCATTCCTGAAAGACACATTCAGGAAATAAGTCTGGGGTGGGGGAAGGAGTGGGAGGGGGAAGAACTAGAGCTGCAAGAGAAAAATAGACAAAACACCGTGATTTCAAGTTTCTCTAATTCCAAACTTGTGATAACTTGATTAGGGTCTGACCTGGAAATTTACCTTGACTTGGAAAACCTTTTTTTATAATAAACACTGTAAATGAGATCACAACAGAGAAATTTCTAAAGAGAGAGAAACATTTTCAAGATACCCACAAGGACTTTAGAAACACTCATTACTTACATTAATTAAAATTTTTGAAATATGAGGTATCAAGCATTAAGCATAATACAAATCCAGTCATATAAAGCAATTCCTATACTTTTATAGGCAATTCTGATATATGCATTAAAACTGATCTAAGAACGTCCTACTACACAAAAAAGTGTATTTTGCAAGGCCGGCCCTGTGGCTTAGCGGTTAAATGCGCACACTCTGCTACTGGCGGCCCAGGTTCGGATCCCGGGCGCGCACCGACGCACCGCTTCTCCAGCCATGCTGAGGCCGTGTCCCACATACAGCAACTAGAAGGCTGTGCAACTATGACGTACAACTATCTACTGGGGCTTTGGGGGGGAAAAAGGAGGAGGATTGGCAATAGATGTTAGCTCAGAGCCGGTCTTCATCAGCAAAAAGAGGAGGATTAGCGTGGATGTTAGCTCAGGGCCGATCTTCCTCACACACACACACACAAAAATGTATTTTGCATTTTCAAGTACTTTCTAATCTATATATCCTTCATGTAGGCCTGCAATGGTGAAATTTTGTTATAAACTTTTAATGATTAATAAAATGAACAAGCTGCAAAATAAGAATTTAATAAAATCCTAAACTAATTTGTCTTTTAAATATATCAAAACATCATATTTGGTTACTTCTTAGAATCTCTGCATAGTGACATTTGTTTTGGAAATAATGTAAATTAATTTTTATAACTCTATTTATAAAATATCTTTTTTCAGGAACCGAAGTGGAAAGAATTGAAGCTATAAACGTTCCTTGTACACAGCTTTCAATGTCATTTTTCAGTCGGTTATATGATGAAGATATTGTACGAGACAATGGACATATTGTTAAATGTTTAGATTCTTTTTGTGATCCCTTTCTTATTTCTGATGAGTTACGAAAAGTAAGTACAGGATTTTAAAATTTCACAATAGAATTTTGTTTTAGGAAATGCTTAATGTGAAAACCTTTTGTCTGCCTAAAACGCATAAAATACCTCTTATCAATGAATAATGATCAGTAATAATTATTACATTGGTAGATTTCTTCCTGGGTGGGACTTTTACTGTCAACTTACTTATTTGCGTATTTCAGTAGTTCTCAACTGGGTACTATTTACATCTAACAGGTAGAGGCCAGGGATGCTGCTAAACATTATACAGTGCACAGGACAGCCCCTTACAATAAAGTTAGCTAGCCCAAAATGTCTGTAGTGCTAAGGTAGAGAAACCCTGGCCTATTTGATTGGTGGCTATTTTTCTTCAATATGGGGCTCTTAAACATATTCTTAAATAATATTTAATTAATTTATTATTTATTAAATTAAATATTCTTAAAAATATTTAAAAACATCTATGGAGTACAAGAATCTTTTAATCTCACTGCTGATATGAAAAAAGCCATTTGATTAAGTTAATTTTTGTTTTAGTGAGAGGTGTACTGAACTTGGAATCAGAAGACATGCATTATTTACCTAATTCCTGATTTTTTATTAACAAGATAAAAATAACCTTAGGCAAATCATTTAATATCTTGAACCTCAAGATCTTAGCTGTACAATATGGAAATTAAAATGCCCATTCTACCTTCTTCTTGAAATTGTTGAGACAGTGAACTGAGAAAGCATTTAAATGCACTTTGTAAAAATATGAAATACTGTTAAAATAGATATATTATTATTATTTTAATTATTGAGAAAGAGTATTTACAAAGTGGTTAAAAATTAGGGCTTTCGTATCAAGTAGACATAGGTTCAAATCCACACTCTGCCACTTAATAACTGTGATACTTAACCTCTCTAAGCATCAGTTTCTTCATCTATAAAATAGGAATAATTTAAGAATTGTGTGAGATAATGCATTTAAAGTGCTTAGCACAATGCCTGGCACTTAGTAAGCTTTCCATAATATTAGCGACTGCTACTAATTACTATTATTTTTCTACATTAAGGGAGAAGGGAGATACACAAGTCTAATGTATTGCAAATCCAGATAGGAATGAACTAGGGAAGCTACTGATGCACTGTTCTAGACGTAGGAATCTTGTCTGTAAGAGACCAGGAGGCATCCCAGCCAGGCAGTACATTGCTCTACACTAGGACAATACCTAAAAGAACTGTTAGTTTAAGAAGAAAATAGGGGCCGGCCCCGTGGCTTAGTGGTTAAATGCGCGTGCTCCGCTGCTGGCGGCCCGGGTTCGGATCCCGGGCGTGCACAGACACACCGCTTGTCTGGCCAGGCTGAGGTGGCGTCCCACATACAGCAACTAGAAGGAGGTGCAACTATGACATACAACTACTGGGGCTTTGGGGGAAAAAAGTAAATAAGTAAGACAAACCTGCATCTGGATGGCTCCAAAGCCTTTATAAAAAAAAAAAGAAGAAGAAGAAAATAAAATTAACTAATTGAGAATACCCAAACTCATGCAATTGAATGGAACTATATGTAGTTTGCTCGTTAGTTAAGTGAAGTATTTTTATATGTAACACAAGATAATATGAATACTCTACAGTGGGGATCTGATATTAATTTCTACTCCTCCTTACCAAGGATTGGAAGTTAACATTCAGAAAGTGTCTGGTCTAGTCTGGGTTTCCCTCCTTTGGGGTACTGCTAATCTCAGCTCTTCTCTCTGTCACTGATTAGTGCTGGCACACTTAGCTCTTTGTCTCAAGGCCTTTATCCCTAATTTCGGAGAGTTCACCATCTCTTCTCCAGAGAGACCTGCAGCAATGGACTTTTTAAAAGGAGGATTTGCTTTCCAACAGAATACTCTGCAAAACTGCTTGCTGCTGCCTGTCTTATTTATTGCCATGAATAGATCTCTATTCAGGATGTGCGGGGACTCGGTGTTTTCCTGCTAGTTGCCTGTATGTTTTGCTCTTTTGTTCTTTACCCCTCTGTGGCAACAGGGAGGGTATTAATTTGGTTGCTTTCTGGCTGAAAAAAATAAATAACTTCGAGCTTTAGCCTGAACTAGAAAGGACCCCCCATTGTGCAGCAGCACAGATTCTGTTGGCACACTGTGTAATGTAAGTACTGATAATAACCTCCTTCCTGACTGTGGCTCAGAAGTTTGACTCGTTAACCATTGCATACCTACTCTTTGAGGACTACACAACTAAACAGATCTGTATGTGAATGGAGAGGGAGATCAGCCATGTTGTTATTGGCTTTGACATTGTTCTGACATTCATTCCAAAATTTTTTTAATTATTGTAATTTTTAAATTGCACAGCCTAATCAGTTCAATATATGAGTGCTCGTGTAAGGCGTGTGTTAACTGTTCATTCCTAAGGGCTTTAGTCACTCTTGTATTAAGCCAGATCTTTAGGTAGCTGCAAACTTGGGCTTCAATATCACATCATTTCCTTATGGGGGTGGTGGGGAGAGGGGGGGGAGATGTGCAAGTGTTACGTGTGGCACACCCAGAGAGCAATAAACTATGGACCACTTCCCCTAACCTGACTTTTACTATATATAACTTTGGCTTTCATCAAGTTGTTATAAGTAAACTGTATATAGACAACATCATAGAGTTTATTATTTTTAAGTGCCTCTTATATAATGACCTTGCAATGAATTTTCCTTTGAGATTGGGATAAATAAAATGTTAAGCTTAATCAGTTTTCCTAATTAAGTGTACTTCTTGCTATTAGACAGTAATTGTTGTATAATTCATATTTCCCTGCTTTACCTATGGTAGTGCTAAGTGTAATGCACAATTTTTGTAGCTTTTTTCCATGTAGAGTTCCTTATGTGTATTTATTTTCTCTTCCCACTTTATTTCTTGGTTACAGTTTTTTGTCTTTTATTATTTTTATCTTACTGTATCTATATTTTACTGTTAGCTATTTCACATCCTTTTTTAAAGTAGGTGGGGTATAAACAATTCAATAAAAGAAATATATGTTATAGCATACATTCATCACCTTGTTCATGTCCACCACAGTCAACAAATTAATCAGTTATCTGTAATGCCCAATAATGTAAGAAAATCCCACACATCAGACCTAGTCAGTCTGTTTTCTGAAAGAGATAGCAAGGTCTCAAGAGACCAAGAGTCAATGTAAATTGGTGATGTGTAAGGTGATATTAGAGGAGAGCAGGAAAAGGAGAGGTGGTTATGAGTCTCCAATTACCTGAATAGTTCAAAATAGAGTAATTGTGGGGGTAAGGTAAGTAGTGACCCAACCACTATAAGGTGAGAGAGCTTAGAAAAGGAGCATTTCTGTTTAGCCTCTGGATAGAAGTAAAGACTAGAGACCTTATGGGATGGAGAAGCTTCTCTATTTATTAATGCTTCTATTGTTTCCAAATAAGATTTTGGTGCTAACACTGCCATAGCACTAAAACAATTACTAAAGATAAAAACTAGAAGAAAGAAAGAAAGCAGAAGAAGAAAAGGCTTAGTTTTAGATTTATTCCTTTCATTGAATGTCACTACCGAATGATAAAATGGAGGGAAAATAATTGCAGGTCTCACAGGTTAGTCTCTCCAGTTGCCTCAAGATTGGTTCTTTAAATACGTCTAAGATTATTTGTAAATATATAAATTGAAACTCTTGAAAACATAAACATTAGAACCTCAAATTATGTTACATTAAGATGAATTTTATCATCTTACATAGGTTTTGCTAGTGGAAGACTCAGAAAAATATGAAGTATTCAGCCAATCAGATAGAGAAGAGTTCCTGTTTTGTCTTTTCAAACATCTTTGCCTTGGTGGAGCCCTTTGTCAGTATGAAGATGTGCTTAATCCGTACCTGGAAACAACAAAGCTTATCTATAAGGATCTAGTGAGGTAAAGTTGCTAGATTACAATATGGAAATCTCTGGTTAATAAATTATTTGTTTAATATGGTGGGATTACCCAGCATCTGTTTGTGGTCATATTAACAACCAAAGTGTCTCAAAATAGCACCACCCAGACACCCTTCTCATAGCCTCCTTCTCTTCCAGGCTGGAAAATTTCTAGATTTCCCTGCCCCTCTTTTAGTCCTCAGTCCCCTCATTCTTCGTCTGCCTCTTTTCTTTGTTTCCTCATTCAGACCTGTCACCCACTCTATCCCTGGTTAGCAGCTGCCGTCTTCCGGGTCTCCTTTGTTCCCTAGGCCCTCCTTTTAAATCTCAAAGGAACATGAGATCCCTCAGGATGTTTGAATTTGCTTGACTAATAGTAATAAATGATAGTAAGAAAAATGTATTACCTTTGTTCTGAAGAGGTGGAAGAATTTTCATCTAGGTGTTATCTTTACGTCTTCAAATTAATCCCAAAGCTATACAGTTTGTTTTACGTATTCTAGTAGGTTTTTTTTTTTCCTTCTTGAAGATCAAATGAGGATGAAAATTTTACAAATCTTTTATTTATACTTTTATTTTAACTGAAGTGAAGAATCTTTGTTTGGGTTTTTAAATAATGATGATATTGGATCATCTTTATAGGCAAAGGGAATAGGAACAAGTAAAAGCAAAGGGTGCCAGAGTTTAGTTATAAAATTTTACCTTACTAGGAAAACAAAAGAATTAGCTTCTCATCGGACTCTTGATTGTTACATTACTTATATTCAACACCTCAATTCTCATATTCATTCCATGTGTCATTATAGCTGTACAATAAGCTGCATGATTTAGTTATTTTATTTAGTTTATTTCTGATATGGTTTTAAAAACAGAAAAGTTTTTCTATAATCTGTCTCTGATTTTAATGAAAATGTCATTGTGTCAATACATAAAGACTGTTGGAAGAGATGTTAGAAACAGAATTTCAGAAAAAGCATACATGTACTTTCATCACACCTTCTGTCCTTATCATTTGCAGCTCATGAAAACATACGAGACTGCTTCTAGCACTCCCCCTAGATACTCCTCGGTATACCGTAGATACACACACAGACACGCACACACACATGCTCGCGTGCGCGCACACGTACACACGCTACTGCCACCAGTGTGGCACAAGAACCTGTTGAATTCCTCACTACCATGTGCTATGGAGGAGGAGATTCTATTGGAGATATTTGAATTAGAAGTAACTTGAGAACCTAAACATTGAAGAAACTGCTATTTTTCCCAACATTCCCTTCCCTGGATTCTCACCTGTGATTCTCTTCTATACTTTTGGGGTACTAAGAAAAAGTATGACTCAGAGTAGTAGCCACTCATATAATGAGTAGCCAAAATTCATGACATCTTACAGAAAGAATAGAAATTGTGTCCATGGAATCATCACTTAATCAGGCAACAGCAAGTTTTAATATTGTGCCCAGAACTCTGCCATGCTCTAAAGAAACTACAAGAGGAGTGTTAGACAGCCTTTGACCCTAAGGAAATTATAACAAACTAACATACTAAATAACAGTAAAGTAATTGTTTAAAATCTTTTGTAAGTAAAACTTTTTATATAATCAAATGTTCAGTTATTTATAGGCAGTTGTTTACAGCTCTTTATACTGTAATAAATACCCCAGAAGTTCAAAAGAAGAAATTGTCAGTGTGAATGTGAGCAGTCAGGGAAGTCTTGATGGATTGGAGTCTACAAGGACCAGCAAAGAGAAGAGCAGTCTGTTCCCAGTTCAGAGGAGGTACATCACAAGTCTGTCGTTTTAGGGAAGGCTGGGAAGACCAGCCCAATTACAGCATTGCTTTTCTTTGAGAACCACTAAATATTTCTCTCAATGATCCAAGTTTAAGCATGCTTATGAATTTCTTTGCTGAATGAGGAAGTGATATGAACTTGTCTTCCCAAAGCAACTTTAGTAGAAAATTATAATTAGAATAAATATTTGCTTAGGATGGCTTAGGTGCCAACACAAAGCAATTGAATGGATTAAATGATCTCAGAATGCCTTAAGAGCTATGTTGGTTGGCTTATCACATGTACTATATGTGACTTTTCTAGTATTAATCATGCAGATTTGGGTCAGATGCTGTGTCATTTGGCTAAGGTAAAGATAGGGTGGATCAACAGAGCAATTATCGAGTAATAAGTCAGTAGAGGAAGCAGATAAACTAATCCATTCTAGCAAAGAAGTCCATCCCTTATGTTTGTAGATGTTAAGGGCGCATTACAGAGGCTGATTTTAGGAGTCTCTGGCTCAAACAAAAGGGTAAAAACAAGTCCTATAAAATACACCTTTTAAATCACGTAGTTGTTTCATTAAATTTCAAAAACGTCTATGCAGAAATAATTCTATAGTTACTAATGGTGCCTGTATCTTTTCTACTTTAGACATTAAACACGTGCTCTTGTCAAAGTTTTTGGAAAGGTTCCCCAAACTACATATCTGCCACAGATGTGAAGTTTTATGATTTGAACTGAAAGGCTTAGATTATGACCTTCAGGTGCTAATTAAGTAGTGGGATCCTTGTTTCTTAAAATGAGCAGTTACCTAGAATGGTCTGTACATCATGAGATTTAGAAGTCACATGGGACCAATCCTCAGAAATTAGCACAAATGATATTGATAGGAAACCATTCATTATATTATTTTATTTCTAAACCATTAATATAATCACACTTTTAAAAAGAACTATATGGAAATTGTGTTCCAGCATCCTTAAAAACCATGGTTACCTGGAGAGTACTTTAGTGACTGCCAAAAAGTCTGATACAGTGCAATTATTAGTGGAACTCGCAGACATTAATGAATACCACTTTATATTTCCTTCTCTTTTTTTCTTAAGAGAGATAGGACAGGTGATACTGTACTTTACTTGACCTATAAAAATTATACAAATTACATTAGAGATATTTTATTATTTTTTTTTCAATTCCCCCCCCCTCAAAACCCCAGTAGATAGTTGTATGTAATAGTTGCACAGCCTTCTAGTTGCTGTATGTGGGACGTGGCCTCATCGTGGCCGGAGAAGCGGTGCGTCGGTCCCCGCCCGGGATCCGAACCCGGGCCGCCAGCAGCAGAGCGTGTGCACTTAACCTCTAAGCCACGGGGCCGGCCCAGAGATATTTTAAAGTAAGAGTAATACAGGATCAGAGATAATAAAATGGAATAATATGATTTATTTCTATTAGGAACCAACTTCTAGTAATGTATAAATGGTAGTTTCTTTTTTAACTAATACACTTATGGTACATGTTAATATGTGTTAAGTGATTGCTAAAGGAAGCATCAAATACTAAATTTTCCTCTGTTTAATAAGTACAAACTTTTACAAGGGTTTTTTTTTAGATATTTTTTAATTGAAGGGTAATTTACATACAGTAAAGTTAACAAATCATAGTGTACCTTTGGCTTGGTGAATTTTTGTATATGTTTACACCCATATAACCACCTCCAGATGAGATTTAAAATTAGATATAACCATAGATATGTTCTGTATTTTGATCTGGGTGGTTATATAGGTGTATACAAATGTTTTATATGTAGTGGTTATAGTCATCCCTTGGATAGGCACAAAATTTTATATGTAGTCTTCAACTTTTAAGCAATATATCTTAGGTATTAGAGAAATAAAAGAAAATGACCTCAACCTCAGTCATAGAAATATATGGAAATGAATTTAATTGCATGATTCCTGGGTTTAAATCTGAACGAAATGTTTTAGAGATGAAAACTGCCTAAGAATCTTGAACCCTGAAATGGCTTAGGTCTGGCCATCTCCAATAGGTGCACAAGCTCACACACACACACACACACACACACACACACACACACACACACCTCCCTCCCACAGAGTCCCCCTTCTTCTTCCTCCTCCTCTCTCTCCCCATTAGTTTACATACACACACACTCCCATAAAGTCCACCTTCTTCTTCCTCCTCCCCTCTCTCTCCCCATTACTTATACATATGTAGTGAAGGAGAAGCAATGCTTTCACCTGATAAAGTGAAGAAGAGGGATATCTTCCTGTAAATTTAACCTTCACATGTCACACATGAATAATACCTTTGATGCATATATATTTAGAGTGTGAGGTGTAGGGAATGAAAACTGGGATCTGTCACCTACATTCTATTCCCAGAAATGCCACTTTTAGTTGGAATGTCTTAAATATGTCCTCTAACTCCTCTAGTTCTGTTGTCTATAAAACTGGCAAAATAAGGCCTATCTCATTGAGTTGCGTGATCTTTATATGAGGTAAAGTATATAAAGGTATTTTGCAGATTGTAAAGCATTATAAATATGTGTATGTGTGTGTATATATATATAGGTTAATATATAAATATATATCTGTAGCTTAATTCCTCAATCCTCAGTTTGCTTCCTTGTTATATATTGCCATAGGTTATCTTTTGAGGGGAGAGTAACTGAAAGAGAGCTCCTGAGAGAAAATGATTTTAATATGATATAGTTTAGTAATACATAATTTAACAAATTGTTTTCATATACATTATCCCACTTAATTCTCATATAATCCTAAAAGGAACCGTATTATGCCCAGTTTATATATGAGAAAATTGAGGTTCAGAAAGGTTAATCTTGCCCAAAGTGAAATAACAAATCAGTGGCAGAACTGGCATTTATGTTTAGCTTGTTTAGTTCTCTAGTTTAGTATGCTTTTGTCTACTCCTTACACCTGTCTACAGTTCAATCTGAGTTATACCAATTTCTGTTTTTCCAATAATTGTCTCTGGCCCAGGAGTCATTTCATCATCTGAGTCTCAAACTGACTCAAACCTTCTAACTGTAAAATTCAGCTTTCTGCAATTTCAGTTCCGTTGACCTTGCCCCATGTTTGGATGACACCGCAGATGCCATGCTTTTCAAACCGCTTTAGTTGGATATTATATATTTCCATGTTATATATGAATAAGAACACCTGAATACTAAAAGGAGTATTTTAAATTTATTATGCCGATGCTTGTTATATTTAAAATGTACCCTTTTCTCCCCTATTTTAGTGTTCGAAAGAATCCTCAAACCAAGAAAATACAAATTACCTCTTCTGTCTTTAAAGTTACAGCATATGTAAGTGTTGAGGGGAAATTTGCAACCAGTCAATTTAATTACTTATTACTGATAGAGTTGTTAAAACTGGAGTTAGCAACTAGGACGATGTTATGCCTTGAAGAAAAGATGAGGATATTTAAGTTTTTTTTTAAATTAAAAGTTGATAAGGTATACTTTTATTTTGAAAACAGTATGAACTTTTTCCCCCCAGCTTCCTTTCTGTCGTCCGTGTCTAATAATAGTCGTTACTTATTTTAGAACTAAAACTGTGACTCAGATGGAGTAGAACACAGTTCTCTAGTCTGTCAAACCGTAATTTATAGGGCAAATAAAAAAGAATGTCATAAATGTCTTTACATCACAGAATCTGATACTTGAATTTTAGTATCGTACAAAAGATTATTAATATGAAGCAGTTTCTAAGTATCTTCATTTAATAACTTAACAGATATTTACTGATTATCTACTGAGTATCAGCTACTGAGCTGGGCTAGGGCACAGTGATAAAAGAAACATCGTTCTTGCCCTCTTGTATGGAACATGTTCTAAAAGAAAGCAAAGATAGAAGGAAATTGCAAAACAGAAATTTTGCAATATTAGCACTTTTTTAAAGGATAAGATTTCCTTTTGGACTATAAATTCCTTAAGAATTGTGCATGTTTGTATAGAACATATGTATTGTTAACACGATAGACTGTACTGTCAATAAATATTTTAAAATATTAGTTAACTTCTAATTTATTGTCAAAGATTTTATGTATGTTTAATGACATTTTAACAGAACATATATAATAGCTAAATATGTTGATTATTATTTAAATGTAGTTGTATACTAAATAATTCAGCTTTATCTTTTTCAGGATTCTGTTGGTATGTGCTACCCTTCAACAAAGAGTCATGAACAGACATTTTCTTACTTTATTGTGGATCCTATCAAGCGTCATGTTCATGTTTTATACCACTGTTATGGTGTGGGAGAAATGCCTTAACAATGTTCTTTCAGATTATCTATACTTATTTTTTTTATTTACCAATTTTTTATTTTAATACTGATTTATAGATAAACATTTACTTTGCAAGCTAATTCAAGTAAAGTGCGAAGAACCTGCTTACAGCAGAAGAAAACCAACACTAAGATGCTTTTTTTCAAATTTGTCTGGAATACTAACATGGGAACAAAATTACATCCCTAACATAATCTATACCAATACAGTTGTGGAATTTTTACAGAAAGTTACAAAGAACTAAAACTATAGTTTATATTTGTTGCACTAAGATTCAAGTGAGTGCTCAATTTTCCATGTATGTTATTTTAGAAGCTAATTAATTCTGAATTGAAATTGTGGCAGAAAATTAAACATCTGATTGTTAATTAAACTGATTAATTAATTAAACAAATATGATCATTAATATGGATTGTTAGCTTTTAAAGTTTGAGTTTCATTTAATTACATTTCTTCATTGCATAAAGATTTACATCTCTGGGGCTATGAAAAGCATAACAATTCCTTTGCTTGATTTGTCCCACTGAAATCCTCAATAAAAATGTAACGTTCTGGGGGCCAGGCCAGTGGTGCAGCGGTTAAGTGCGCACGCTCCACTTCAGTGGTCTGGGGTTCACAGGTTCAGCGGCACCAATGCACCGCTTGTCAAGCCATGCTGCGGCGGCATCCCATATAAAGTAAAGGAAGATGGGCATGGATGTTAGCCCAGGGCCAGTCTTCCTCAGCAAAAAGAGGAGCATTGGCATTGGATGTTAGCTCAGGGCTAGTCTTCCTCACACACACACAAAAAAGTAACGTTTTGAAAGTAGTTGTAAACTCTTTTATCACGTAATAAATGAAAACTGCAGCTGCCCCATAGCTAATACAAGAGCTGTGTGTAAACAGAGGAAGTTGCCCTGATGGTATTATTAGGTTGGCAAAAGGGTACATAGCAGAGTCTCTTAGTACTGTCCCCTCGTTACATTCGTAGAATGAATATGTAACTTAGATTTTTTTTTTAATGGAAAAAGTGATTGACATGTATCCCAAAGGTGATGGAGAGCCTGCACAAGATGTTGAGACTTTGAGGCAGGGCAAGTTTGGAATATATGTTGCTGTGTTGTAGCGATAAGGATGATAATCTTGGATTTGAACCTGTGGATATATCTGGAAGGCAGCTGGCAATTTGGGTATAGAGCTCAGGAGAGTTTGTTTTACTTCTAATACCTAGCACAATGCCTTTACATATTAAATGTTATTGAATGAATATTTTTCAGATATGTTCATAATATCTATAGATTTTTTTAAATTGTATTAAAAAAAAACATAAAATCAAGAACAAGAAGGTCCACTTGCTACCAGTCTTGCTGCCTACCACACACACCCCTACAACCTGAGGGCCCTCTCTTAATCAATCAGTTGGTCAATCAACAATTCTTTTTGAGTACCAATTCTGTGCAAGGCACTGTGCTGTTTACTTTGGGGAAACATACACTCCCTGTAAACCTAGTAGAGAAGGTAATCTGTAAGAATGTGTCTATAGACAGTGATTGTTAATGAATTCAGAGATAGAAGAGATCATTGTGAACTAGGCCTAGGAAGGGTTTGGTCTGGCTTCTATAGAAGAACTGGTAGGATTTCAACCACTGAAAAGGGGAGCAGTCCAGCCCTACAAGTAGAGAAACATGATGTGGCAGGGTGCTCTGAGCCTGACCCTGGGATGAAAGTTCAGAGGCAAAAGGTGGGGGACTGGTACTGAGGAGTTGCCCGTGTTTTTTCTCTGCTTTAAAGGTGGAGGAAGACTACATCTTTGAGGAAAGATTGCACCATTGTTTTGGGAAAGTCATTTTAATGACCCATCTGTGATTATGCAAATTCTCTGAATTGAAAGGTATAATAGCATAGTAATAAAGAACTTGGCTGGGCAGTAAGATTGCCTGGATTCTTAATTCTGCCATTTCTTGCTGTGTGACTTTGATCTAGTTATAATTTTTCTGTGCCTTAGTTGCCTCATCTGTAAAATGGGGAAAATAATAGGATTCCTTCATAGGTTATTGTGAAAATTACAGAAATTAATGTATATATTGGGCTTAGAATGGTGCCAAGCACATAGTTTAAGTATTCATTTTGGCTCTTTTCATTCTCTATTGAGGCAATATGAAAAAATCAGGAGCTAAACTGTCTGCCTAATAATGTAAAAAGCTTTCTTCCTTAAGATCAGAATTACCTTTCTACAGATTATATCATTATTAATTTGACTAAATAGAATGTAAGAGGTGGGAACACGGGTTTTTTACGCTCTCTCTGGACCCCAGAGAATGTAGAGGACAGGACCTAAGCTTGGACTCCAGGCATTTCTTTGGCAGCATTTTGTACACTTAGAATTATTTGCTCAACTATTTGTTATAATTTATTTAATGTCTGTCTTGAAAACAGGAACTGTGTCTGTTTGGTTCATCCGCAATACCTAGCACAGTGCCTGGCACTTAACTGACACTCAATATGTGTTCTCTGATGACTGAGTCTGCTTGATGGGCAAGAGCTGGCCCTTGAAGTGTGACTGCAGGAGTGGAGAGTGAGGGAGCAGGGAAGAGTGGGCGACTAAGGTCAGAGAGCATCAACAGTGCAGTAGTTCCTTTCATTATCCCTAAGCCTGTTGTAAAATTTTGCACACTATTGTAATCTGGATTTAGCTGTACTATGTGGGATTAGATATGCAGCCTGGGAGCTTGCCTGGGACGAAATTGTCCCTGGAGAACAGCAGCAGCCTGTAGAGGCCAGCTTTGAAAGAGCAAGCTTTGATAAACTGAGAGTGGAGGATTTTTCTGGAGTGAGAAACTAACTTTGGTGACAAGTGACAACAGAATGGTTCTCTGCGACTTGAGAGCGTTCTTCAGAAATTCTTAAAGTTACTTAAGGAGCGAAGGCTCACAGAATTATAATTTGGACATTCAAAAAAGGGCCTTAGACTGAAGACTGGAGAACTTGGGACATTTAGGACCCATGAGCAAAAAAATAAATACAGAGGCATAGAAACATAAGGTAGTTTGAGAGGACATGAGTACACCTGACTAGTTGGAACTGAAGAGTCCTCTCCAAGAGTTCTGGCTAATAACACAGGGGAGACAGATTAATGGGGACCTGGTCACTGAGGGCTGTGGGTACAAAGCTAAGAAATTTAAATCTTTTAAGTAGGTGATGTATAGCAGTCATTAAAGACTTTTGAGCAGGGTAATAGCATCATGAAAGTGATATTCTGGAAAGATTAGTCTCACAGTGATAAATTGGGGTGAACAAAGTCCAAAGATCTAATAGAAGGTTATAGTAGTTGTGAAAGCACAGATTTGACTCATCTGAGTTAATGGCAATGGAAACCTTTCTGGACATCATGAAGTATGTGACAATAGAATGCTCATTAGCATTCTAAAAAATAAAATATAAAAATATTTTATATTTTTATAAAAATCACATATCGCCCCCAAAGAAGTTTAGCTACTGGGCGAATTATGAAGTGTTGGGTATTTGAGGTACTAAGGAGTAGGAAGTGGGAACTGTGGTAGGAAGTTGTGGTCAGAGAGGGGAAATCCCTCAGCCTGCCTGTCGTTCTTGCCCTAACCCATCCTCAACCAACTTTGGTCCTTACAACTTTGAAAAACCTATGTCTGAAGGTTCTAAAAACTGACTGGAGGCTTCTTAGGAAAACTGTCTATCCTGAAGGCTCCTCAGTCATCCAATTAATCAGCAAGTATTTGTTAAGAACCAACATCATTCCTTCTTCCACAAATATTTATTGATCACCTACTATGTGCTGGGCACTTTCTAGGCACTGCAGAGACAGAAATGAACAAAACAGACAAAAATTTCTATATTTGGGAGTTTACATTCTAGCGCCCGTAACAGTGTTAGGTGCAATGAGAGATAGAAATACCCAATTACTCTTGAGAAACTTGAAGTTTTGTTGGTGACGTGACACCCCATTTTTAATTTTTTTCAATCTGATGGGTGTGAAATTGTATCTATTATTTTAATTTCTCTGACTGTTTTGAGGTAGAGCATCATTTTATATATTTCCTCAAACAATGTATATTGATTCTGATGGGCCACTCCAGGGTTGGGAACCACTGCTGTACTCTCTACTTCTTTTCTGGTTTAAAAAAAGAGAGGGAGAGAAAGAAAGAATAGATAAGAACAAAAGAACAGAGAAAGAATAAAGGACAGGGAAGTATGCTGTCTCTTACAGTAAAAGCTGCATTAATTAGCACTAAAAGCAGCTTTTAGGCCCCATTTAGCAGTGTCTAACTGGTGCACTCTAGCAGCTGGTATACCTGATATGCTCTAAGTCTTCCATCTCTTGACTTGGCACACATGTTAAAGTTCATTGGGATGGGCAGGCTAAACTGGGTTTCAATAAGGTTGAAATTTACCATTCCTGTTTATCTTTCTTTTTTTGTAAAAAGAAAAAATTAAGTCACCAGGCTTTAGCAAACACTAAGAATCTGTAACTATTTTTTTTTTATCTTTCTCGATACTAGAAAGGTGTGTGAGAGAAATAGTAAAATGGAAACCACCTATGACAATATAAATTAACTTTTTTTTTATAAATTAGCTTTTATTCAACCAAATTTTTGATCAAGTGTCACCCTTTACTCCCTTAACGTATTGTAGAATAAAACATTTATTCTGCTTAAAAGTACTTATTTCATACATATAAAATAAGGCTAAACATACCACTGAAGTTCTGAGTGAACCTAGAGAGGTCAGAGTCAAGGATGGTTGACAATGAAAGGCCTCCTTGAGAAGGGGATTGAGGTGCATTTTAAAAGAAACAATAGTCATGGATTAGCTTAGAGGAGGAAAGATTTCTAGGTAGAGAGAATGTTCCATGCTATGGTGTAGAGGTAGGAAAAGCATGTGGAATTACAAACTTCCTTGAATAGAGCAGCAGATGTGCTTAGGAAAGTAGATTATTCAACTAGTGACTATGGTGTGCCAGGCACAATGCTAAACCTGGGGACACAGTGGCGAACGAAACACAAGATCACTGCTTCCAAAAAAGTTAAAATCTAGTGACAAAAAATATGGTCAAGTACATAAGGTAATTATAAATTAGGATTATTCTAGGAAATGAATGTAGTTAGTCTGAGAATATTCCTCTGAGGAGGTTACATTTGAACTGAGACTTAAGCATATTTAGTTCTCAGAAAATATATAGCATATGCAAAGGCCCTGAGATGGGAATGAGTTTAATGTGTTCTAGGAACTGACAGAAGTCATTGTGAATGCAGCATAGCAGGCAAGAAAGAGTGGCATGAGTTGAAATTGGGAAAAGAGAAAGATCATGCACGTCTTATAGGCCAATGAAATGGGTGGAATTTAATGGTAGTGCAATGGGAAACTACTACAAAGATTGTTTTTTGGGTTTTTTTTGTTTTTTTTTTGTGAGGAAGATCAGCCCTGAGCTAACATCCATGCCAATCCTGCTCTTTTTGCTGAAGAAGACCAGCTCTGAGCTAACATCTTTGCCAGTCCTCCTCCTTTTTTTCCCCAAAGCCCCAGTAGATAGTTGCACGTCATAGTTGCACATCCTTCTAGTTGCTGTACGTGGGACGCGGCCTCAGCATGGCCGGAGAAGCAGTGCGTCGGTGCGCGCCCGGGATCCAAACCCCGGCCACCAGTAGTGGAGCGCACGCACTTATCCTCCAAGCCACGGGGCCAGCCCCGAAAACCACTATAAGGTTTCAAGCAAGGGAGTGATGTACATTTTCAAAAGAGCAAAAGATCACTATGGCTATTGTATGGTAAATGGATTTGAGAAGACGTGGGGAAGCTATTACCATGGTCTAGTGAGAAATGAAGACAGTTTGGGCAAGGGTGGTTTCAGTGAAGATGGAGTGGTAAGGGCTGAATTGTGTTCTCCCCAGAACTCATATGTTGAAGTCCTAATCCTCACTACCTCCAAATGTGACTGTATTTGGAAATAAGGCCTTTAAAGAGGTGGTTAAGGTAAAATGAGGTCAAATTTGTGGGCCCTAATCCAATATGACTGGTATCCTTATAAGAAGAGGAGGTTAAGGGGCCAGCCCAGTGGCACAAGTGGTTAAGTGCGTGAGCTCTACTGCAGCGGCGTGGGGTTCACTGGTTCGGATCCCAGGTGCGCACCAACGCACCGCTTGTTAAGCCATGCTGTGGCGCATCCCATATAAAGTAGAGGAAGATGGGCATGGATGTTAGCCCAGGGCCAGTCTTCCTCAGCAAAAAAAAAAAAAAAAAAAAAGAGGAAGATTGGCAGATGTTAGCTGAGGGCCGATCTTCCTCACAAAAAAAAAGAGAAGAGGAGGTTAAGACACAGAAAGACACCAAGGGTAGACTATGTGAAGACACCAGAAGACAGCCATCTACAAGCCAAGGAGAGAAATGTTAGAAGAAACGAACCCTGCTGACAGCTTGATGTTGGCCTTCTAGCCTCCAGGACCATGGGAAAATAAATTTCTGTTGTTTAACCCACACAATCTGTGACAGTTTGTTATGGCAATCCTAGCAAACTAGTATATGGAGGGAAGTGGATATATTCCAGATGTATTTTTGGACCCAGAACCAACGGTATTTGCTGATGGATTGAATTAGGGGGTGGGGAATGGGAATTGGAGAAGTCAAGGATGACTCGCAGGTTCCTGGTTTTAGAACTTTTAGAAAAATATGCTTAAAATATTTAACAAGAAACAGTCTTATGAAATAAAAAGGCAAGAGTTGAACGCCTTGAAGTCTAGAAAGATGGGAATTAAATGAAACAAGATAATGTATATGGAAGCAAAAGTGTCATGCAAATTTAAGTCATTGTTAACTTTATCATAGTGGTTGTTAGTGTATGATACATGATAGGAATCTACTATAGTTTTGAGTAGGAGAGCAAGGGTGAAAATGGCACTCAAGGGAAATGGGTTTAGAATCATAGAAGATTGATGGGAGCGGGAAAGGCCGGATAGAGCCTGGGAGACCAGCCAGGAATTGGCTTCAGAAGTTGAGGTGTGAGCTGAGAAGTGTCTGATGTCTCTGGGAAGGTCAAAGGGACTGGAAACGTTTCAGTAAACAGACTCACATACACACATATGCACATTTACATACATATATACATGAAATGGCTGGAGGCCTGAAGGGAATTGTAACTAAACCACCTGCCATTTACACAGGCAGCAATGCCCCCAAAGTAATTTTCTTAAAACTTTCTTGGGCTCAGGATCCATGCCTAGCACAATGCTTTGTACAAAAACTTAATAAATGTTGTAGATAGGATAAGTAATCTATTTTGCCTTTTTTAAAAGGTAGTAGTATGGTGGGTTATCTCCGGAGCAGGAACTGGAAGTTCTGGCTCTGTCACTGAGGAGTGGTATGGCTTTGGGCAAGTCATTTAACCCGGTGACACCCAACAGAATTTCCTGTGATGAGGGGAATGTTCTATGTCTGTGCTGTCTGATACTGGAGCTACTAGCCACATGTGTATCTATTGAACACTTGAAATGTGACTCGAGTGACTAGGGAACTGAATTTTCTGTTTAATATGTGCTAGTGGCTACCATACTGGACAGTGCAGATTAACCTCTCAAGACCTTAAGTTCTTGTGTAAAAGGAGGGAGTTGGGCTAAGTGATCTCCTTTGCTTTTAGTACTACAATGCTATTATTCTAATTCAGCACAGCAAATTCACGTGCACATTATAAGTTCACATTTTGACTTGCTGAAACAAAAGATATTTCTAAAGAATGTTAAATTATATACTTTTATACATAGAAAATATGTAAATAATGATCTTCAAAAATTTTAATTGTTCTTTTTTATAATTTTATTTTATTTATTTTTCCCCCAAAGCCCCAGTAGATAGTTGTATGTCATAGTTGCACATCCTTCTAGCTGCTGTATGTGGGACGCGGCCTCTGCATGGCCAGAGAAGTCATGCGTCGGTGTATGCCCGGGATCCGAACCCCGGCCGCCAGCAGCAGAGCACGTGCACTTAACCACTAAGCCACGGGGCTGGCCCTTAATTGTTTATAAATGATGTTTTGGACAGTATATAGCATATATTGTGACATCAACAACTGGAGAAGAACATGGGGTCCTTGGAGAGGATTCAGAGGACTGCAAGAAGGTGATTAAAGAGTTGAGAAATAAGACACTGAGTAAAGGTTAAGAAACTGGGATTGTTTAGAAAGAAAGACTGAAGGAAGACTTAATAATTATATTCAAGTATATGAAGGGCTGTTAGAGATGGTATCCAGATGTTCTCCATTTATTAGAACACAAGAAACTTAGGTTAAAGAGGAAATAAGTTAGATATTAAGAGGCACTTCCAGAGAGTTTTGTGTATTCTCAAAAGAACTTTAGTTTTTAATTTAATGGTTTTTAAAACTTTTACGCCACCTGTCATGTTGAAAATATGCATATGTCAAAACAATAGTCACAGAACGTTAAATAAAACTATAAACAAATTGGAATCACTGCTTAATAGATCTTTTAAAATAGGATTGATTGTCAGCTTTCAGGAAGGTTCAAGACATCACTTTTTGAGATCCTTTACAACATGAATATGTTACCAAATAGATTCTTTCAATTATCAAATAAGTACTATATACTAGATATAGATATTTCTAGAATAAATGATGAGATTAAAGGGATACTTATCTATGAAATGGTGAAGATATTTACCTTGATGCATAATGTTTACAAAGCATGACATTTAATATTTATAGAATAAAAACAATGTGGAATACATTATAGAGTAGTGGTTCTCAATTGTTGACATGCTTCAGCATCAGCTAGAGGGGCTTGTTAAAATACAGACTGCTGTGTCTACCTCCCGAGTTTCTGATTCAGTAGGTCTGGGTGATGGCCTGAGAATGTACATTTCTAACAAGTTTTCAGTGATACTGATGCTGATGCTGCTGGTTTGGGGACCACACCTTGAGAACCATTGATCGAGATTATAATATATTTAATATTTTTAGAAGACACTTTTTCGTTTTTAGTATAATTTAGTATAGAAAATGATGAGATCTAGTAGTCTTCACTTTCATGCCTGGATGTGGAAAGCACAAGCCTGAATTTGACTACCTGTATTGTGTCCAGTGCCAGAGAGGCTCTTGGGGGCTTCCATTACAGGCCCCACTCAGATCTGCCCTAAGCCTGAAGGGCTTCATACTCCAAAATTCTTCACATCCAGCTCTCAGAACAAACTTTAATTTCTCCCATATGGATAATTTTAGCTAGATTTTAGAAGAAATCTGATTTAAAATGATTTTTTTTACTGTAATATATATGACTTGACATTGAAAAAATGAAGCCTAGTAAGCAAAATGCATCTGTAGTGGTATAATAGGAAATATATATATATTCAAAAGGAGTGGGTCTTTCTGTAATAGGCCTGATATGTCCTCCAACATACCAAAAGAACCAGATTGAGCAATTTACCCACGCCCCCAATATTTTCTGGAAGGTTGTCATACCTTGATGTATTGTTTATTAGTGTAGGCAACTAGCTCACCTAGATACAAACCTGAGTAGAGTTGCTCATAAATATTTTTTCTGCTTTCAGAGAAAAGTGTCCACTATACAACCAATGTCAGAGAAGCCCATAAGTGAAAAGTTGGCATTATAAATTTTTTTACAAAGAAGTATTGTCAGGGCCGGCCCGGTGGCTTAGTGGTTAAGTGTGTGTGCTCCGCCGCTGGCGGCCCGGGTTCAGATCCCGGGCGCACACCGACTTACCGCTTCTCCGACCATGCTGAGGCCGCGTCCCACATACAGCAACTGGAAGGATGTGCAACTATGACATACAACTATCTACTGGGGCTTTGGGGGAACAAATAAAAAAATAAATGAATAAAAATAAAAAAAAAAGAAGTATTGTCAGATACTGTGGCTTATCTCTCCTCTAAACACAGCTCCCCGCTCCAGCTGATACTGTGTAACTGAACAGGGGTGAACGTGATTTTGTTTTTTTTAAACAATTATTTGCATATACAGTAGATATCCATTTCTAAAGTGCTTTGAAATTACCTGTTCTATAAAATTGGTAAACAAATGACACTTTGAGACCTTGTTTGTCTTTATTTGCTTTGGCTTATCATAGCCAAAACCTAGGAATAAAACCAGTCTACCACCACTTATTGTCACATACGTCAAAGTAATGGATTTGGAATTAATGAAGTTCCCTGGGAGTTGCAGCCCATACCTTTTAGCTACGTATATAGCTTTGCAGTGACCCTGTCTTCAAACATCTATCTGTGTGCTAAATCCCTTTTCCAATTCTGCTAATATCTGCTAAATAAGATCAGTAATTTGTACTAGTTTTTTGAAAAATTTTTTTAAGATATTGGTAGCTTACAGCTATAAATTAGAGGTAGAGCTATGAGATTTGGGATTCCCTTCTATCCACAACTAGACTCGAAAAACAGTGTTCAAACCAACAAGGCTCTTGGTCGTTATCATATCCATTTATTGTTCACAGTTGTTTCTAGCTATTACAGAGGCATCTCCTTCAAGCCAGAGACTCTCTCAGAATTACTGATTAGCATCTAATGTGAAACATGCATAACAATCAACAAAGGCTGTGGAAATAAACATTTTACATTTGCAAATTCAGAACATGAATTAGAATGAAAGAATAAGTAATTTCAGGACTATGTTAATTCACAAATACACACAAAATATCTTCTAAATATTAAAGTGGAGAACTCTGAGATAATGTGTCTGAGTTGAATAATCAAGTCCTCTCAGATCAAGCAGAACTTTATTCAGCAAGCTGTTCCTTAAATTCTTATGCAGTTAAACCAAGTCAATTAAATCTTGGGCCTTCTTAATCCACATGATGCAATAATAAAAATTCATTCACACTTCTTATTTTATTTAATCCTCGTTATTATCCTGTGAAATAGTCACTATTATATCAATTACTACCGATATCTGGCACATAATCAGCCCTCTACAAGTACTCATACAAATATTTCATCTTAATTTCATCCTCTCAATGCCAGACATATAGTTAGCAGATGGCAGAAAGACCCAGAAACAGGAGGGACTAAGCAGAAGCTTTGAGGCAATGAAGCCATGAGTGAACAGAAATCATGAGGAAGAGAGGGGAGGAGAGGCTTCTTCAGTTTTAGCAGAAAGGGAAGCTGAGTCCCAGTAGTGGATGACTGTGAAAGGGGAACTTACGAATAGAGAGTGGTCGATTCTGGTGGATTAAGAGATCGCTGCCCCACGCCCCCAACCCTTCTCCAGCCCCAGTGTAGGCAGAGCTACAGTGAATCCTGAGCAAGATATAGAGCTCCAGGAAACCCAGCTCCAGGTGCTAGATTGCTTCTTTCTCTCTCTTTCTCTTTGTGACTTCTTAAGATAGACCCTCATTAACTGAGGTAACCTGTATCCCTTGCAGTATGAAAAACCCTAAAAAATATATTGTCCGGTAAGTTTTTTAAACAACTCCTTCAGAATGAAAGACTGTCTCTTCACCCTTTCAATTTCTGACTTCCCAGAAATCAACCTAGCGTTGTCCTTAACATTTAACGTTAAGATGATATAACCTTAGGCCAGCCCCGTGGCTTAGCGGTTAAGTGCGCACACTCCGCTGCTGGTGGCCCGGGTTGGGATCCCGGGCGCGCACCGACGCACCGCTTCTCCAGCCATGCTGAGGCTGCGTCCCACATACAGCAACTAGAAGGATGTACAGCTATGACATACAACTATCTACTGGGGCTTTGGGGGAAAAAATAAATAAAGAAAATTAAAAAAAAAAAAAAAACCTTAAACCAGCACTTATTAGTCAACAGAAATAAATAAAATATTCCTTAAATGACAGAGTTCCTACACTCCCTTATCCTTGTACATGCATAAATTTGTCAATGACCCTTTTGAACTGTCTAAAATTAAACATAATATTCCCAAAGGGGAGTTTGAGCTCTGGAATCACAACTGTAGATTCAAATTCAGCTCCACCACTCACCAGCAGTACAACTTTGGGCAAGTTATTTAACTTCTCTGTGCCTCAGTTTCCTCATCTATAAAAGGTGGTTTTTTGTTTTCTTTTTTTTTTTGAGGAAGATTGGCCCTATGCTAACATCTGTTGCCAATCTTCCTCTTTTTCTTTTTTCTCCCCAAAGTCCCAGTACATAGCTGTGTATCATAGTCGTAAAGTTGTAGCTCTTCTATGTGGGGCTCTGCCTCAGCATGGCTTGATGAGTGGTGAGTAGGTCTGTACCCAGGATCCGAACTGGCGAACCCCGGGGGCCGCCAAAGTGGAATGCGCAAACTTAACCACTACACCACCAGGCCAGTCCCTAATTTTTAATTTTATAGAGTTGTTATAAGGATTAAATGAGATACTCCATTTAAAGCATTTAGCACAGTCTCTGGCATAATGTTAACTGTTACTTTTATTCCATCAAGAATATTTGAAAATTCAGGCAAATTCACTAGCATTTATTAAGTGTTGTAAGTCTTAGAGGTATATAATATAGAAACACCTGTCTGGTCTGTGGAGACTGAATTTTCAAAATTGGAATCATGGCAGCAAGTTGTTTGAGATCCAAACCCATTCCTTTACTTTTGGGCTCTGGGATCCCTCCTTACCTCTTTCCCCTCCTTCTTTTCTATATTAATTGAGCACCTACTATTAAGCATTGCTGGCATAGGAATAAAGAGACGAGAGGCACTGTTGCAGAAGTACTCAGAGTGGTGTCGGGGACACAGACACAGAAAAATAATTACAACAAACTATGGTAAATTCTATGCTGGAGGTGGTGGGCGGATTCTGTGAGAGCCCAGAGAAGAAGCCACTCACCTACTGTGGGGTGGAGACCAGTGAGAAGGGGAGCGCCAAGGAGGGCTTCATGTTAGGGGTAGACAAATGGGTTAAGTTTTGAAGGTTGAGTACCAAGGGAAACCAGGTGAAAAGGGGAGTAAGGGAGTTCCAAACAGCAAGAATAACATCTGCAGAGGCCAAAAGGTGAGAAGGAAAATGGCTTATTCAAGGAACCACAAGTGATGCAGTGTGCCTGGAAAACAGAACATATATAGGTGAGTCGCAGGAGATTGGTTGAGGAGAGAAGCAAAGACTAGAATGGTTAAGGCCCTTATCTATCATCCTAAGAGATGTGAATTTGTCCTGAATTACATTACAACACGATCAGACTTTTATGTTGGAAAGATCACTCTGACATCAGAATAGAAGTCTGATGGAGCCACATTAACTAGAAGCAGGGACATGATTTTGGAGCTCTGCAAAAAAATGATGGGAAGTGAAGTAGAAGTGGAAATGGACATGGAGCTGGGCAGCAGACTTAAGAGAGCTGAAACAAAATCAACACACGTTATTAACCAGTTGGATGTAAGTGATGATGAGAGGGAGGCAATTAAGAGGACGCTCAGTTTTCTGGCTTGAACAAGTGGGTGGATCATGATGCCATTAACTGAGATAATGAATCAGAAGGAGGATGTGGCTTTGGAGGGTGTGTCTGTGGTAGGAAGTGCAGGAGGTTAGGGGTAAAGAGTTCGGTTTTAGGTGTGTTGAGTGAAAGGGTAAATGAACAAAAGGTGAGGAAGTGAAGAACAGTCATTCGGACTGCTCTTTCCAAAAATGTAGCTGTGGAGGGTAGGGCTTGTGAGGTTGTATATATGTTTCCACAGGTTCAGAGGAAGATTTAGGGATTTTGTGCATGGTGACCTCCATTTCTCTGAGCAGATGGAGGTGATATAATTTTCTGAAGGGTAGGGAGATGATGAATAAATGTGATGAGGAGAGTGGTACAGTTTAGAATAGCCATATCATGAGAATGATAAGCTAATTGCAGACACAAGGAAACCTGGTTAAAGACGATAAATATGGAGGGGCACCAATCCACTCGCCTGTGAGATTCCCTCCAGCTGTCCCCAGGAACCTGGGTGTCAACTAGACTTTCCAGAGGCTGGGAGAGGGCTGGATACTTCTTCTTTTCAAGTCCCCAGTATATTCAGTCATACCGGAATGCCAAGAGAGGGTTATAAAACTAGAGTACATTTCAAATGCTTACACTTAGCAAATTAATACTTTTAACACACAGTGATTACAATGCAATATATTTGTGCTATTCACCAGATAATGACAGAATTTACTTAAAATATTAATTCATAATGCATTACAGATAGTGTCATTTGGTAATAGGACAAAGTTTAAAGTTCTACAGTGAATGCCTTCTTGTAGTCATGTCAGTACATCTCTGGGATGATAGTACAACCTCACTTGGACAAAACGTCAAAAGCTTTGATTGAAGCTTTCAATGAATGTTGGGCACGGACCGCCATAAGCCTTAGGTGTTGGAATGGAAAAGACAGATAACTGGATTATCCAGTTTAATAGATCCAATTCACTAAAATACATGGGGCAATGGAATTGAGGGCATAGATGATTATGAGAGGTTGAAGCAATGAGTTATGATTTCTAAAGTGAATTGGGAAAGAAGTGAAAACAGGAGGGAGTGATAAGTTGGTAGAAAAGAGAGAGGTGTGAGTAATGAAACCAGAGAACGAAATGGCTATGAAGAGAATAGTATAACTGTTGGATTTTGCAACTGGAGTATTTCTGGATGACAGGGTGTGGATACAGGAGCAGGCAGCTAAAGTGGAGTGGAGATGAGGGTCCACTGTAGTTGAGAGGGCAAGTCATTGTAAGACTAGTGTTTTGAGATAGTTATCTATACAGATATTGAAAATGATCCAGGATAATGGTGGGTCTTTGTATGAAGAAGGCGACTCCCTATCTCAAGGTTCCTTAAACTGATAATTGCTCTAAAAGTGGGGCTGGAGAGGAAGAGAGGAGACAAAGGATTGCGTACATGTTATCTTTATCCCATATCAACCCATGATTGAAATTTTATAAATGAGGAATAGTAAATTCCAAAATCTTGGTTGATGCTACAGCGATGCTTACAGAACATAACTCGAAACAGCCTTTCAATCCACTTATCAAAGTAATTTTGTTCTCAGTTTAATGGCAGGTGAAACAATATTGAACAAAGCAACCTCTGCTGTACCCTAAGCCCTTTAATTATAGTGTTCATAGTAGTAAATGCTCTAGTTAAGCGACAGCTTCCATTACAATCCTAGGTGTTCAATCACTGGTTCTTAAGTTTTTTTTCAGTTGAAGTTTTTAATGCATAGTTTCTGGCCAAAGTCTTTGTTTGTGTGGATAGATTATTGGATGTGAGATGAAGAGACTGCCAACAGGGCCCCTAAAGGGGGTTGCTGCAAAGGAGAGGCCATGTTACTACACGTGAAGTAATCTGTGAACATGGGACAATGATAGCTGACATTTATGCAGAACTCACCACATGTCAAAAACTGGGCTAAATACTTACTTTATGTCCATTGTCTCATTTAACACCTCAACCTATGAAGTAGGTGTTATTACCCCTGACCCCAATATTAAGGAAATTAAAAAACAGGAAATAAGTAACTTGTCTGATGTCTCACAACTCGTAAATGGTGGAACTGAGATCTGAAATCAAATCTCTATAACTCCAGAACCTACACATTTGTGGTTAAATGCACTTGACATTTGGGGATGGGAGTGGGGATAAAACCAAGAAGCAGTCATGGGCGTCACTGATTCCTTTTTTCAGAGGAAATGGGAGTCCAGAGCAGCTGATTAGAATCTTGCCTTACAATCTTGAGGGTCTGAAGCCTCTTCCCCTGGCCCCACCCTACCCCACCAAGTGATACAGATTCTTCCTCAGAATTCTCCTGGGCAAGTCCTGGCTGGAGGAAGAGATTATCTTTTTGCTCAGGGGACATTTTCTTGCTTAATCCTATTTATACATCTGTTTCACTAGCATTGCAGACAAAATCATTAAAACAAGCCAGATTTGTTTAGAAGGGGCTAGTGGATTTAAAATTAGAGTGATGTACAACTCTGTGAATATACTAAAAACACTAAATTGCTTAAATGGACCAATTGTGTGGTATGTGAATTATATCTCTATAAAGCTGTTTTTTTAAAAAAATTAGAATGTATGAATTAAAAAACAAACTTTCATTGCTCTTGAGTGATTTCAAATGGACTCCTTGCATATAAGACTGCCATATACAGAACCAAGTGAGCTCCTCGCCCATCCATTTCTTATTCAGTCAACATTCACAGAGTCCAGTCTTGTGCCAGGCACAGGGATGAGGGGTAGGCTCCCATCCCCTCGAGGATGAAAGGCAGGTACACATAGGAATGCTGTAACCGAAGTGAAGCACTGATTTTTTGCGTTGAGCTTTTCATGACCATGTTGCAAGTCTGAGTGTTAAAAAAAGTTTTCACTTTTAAAAAATGCATTTTTTTTTTAGTAAATTACATTGAATCACACATCTAGTCTCAAAGCTTCAAATCACAGTAATCGTTTATCTCTTTCAAGTGGGTTTTTGCATATGAAGAAGTTTAAAAAAATCAAGTTAATGTTAAAAAACGGACCCTTATTAAAATCAGTGCCAGTCTGGGGTATCTATTTTAACTTCAACCTATCCTTGAGGATTTAAGGCCGCACTGGCACGCCGGATGGTCAAGTACAGCTAACGGGAGGGCAGTTTAAGTGGATTTACACGTCCCCTCCCGACTCCTTCGGGCCTTCGCATCCCGGGGCGAGCTGGAAGCCTGTCCGCCTTTCCCGAGGACTGGCGGCGAAGGCGCCGGGCTGGGCGGTAGGACTTCCTGCGGCCAAGGGCGGCCGCGTTCTCCGCAGAGGCCAGGGTTCCGACCCAGACTGGACCCAACGTTCGTCGTCGGGCCGGCCGCCCTCCCGTCGCGGAGGGCCAGGCACGCTCTCGGCCCCAGCGCCGGGAAGCTCTGGCGCAGTCCGGGACTGAGGGCGACT